>NC_056681.1:74576139-75789472 GCF_018350215.1 Panthera leo
CACTTGAGAGTTCCTTCTGCCCTAGGGAGAAGATGAAAGTCAATGAGCTAGAGAACCAATGTTTTGTTTTTGTTTTGTTTTTCAGCTGCTACCCAAATTGGTTTCATGATTTCTCATACGTTTATGTCACCTTGCCTCTGGGGCATTTAATACACATTAAAGCAACACAGTCAGCCACAACCTCAACTCTGGACAGACTAGCTCATGGGAATAGACATTATGTTTATAAGAATGAATAACAGATTCCTAAACCATTTTCTAAAATTTTTGATCTTCATAGTCACACATCATCCTAGGAGGGTTGGCTCAGGTTCTAGGCCAAGAGTATTAAAGAGAAAATGGCAGAGGCAGATCTCAGTCAACCCGTCAGACTTACCTTTACCTGATGTTACTGCCTACCAAAAACCAAATTCTAGTTCCCAAGGCTGCACTCTGTGAGGAAAAAAAGGAGTTTAGTGAACACTCCTTGACCCCAGTTAGCTCATACCCTCCTCAAGGAAACAAGACTTTCAGGAATGCAAGAGTGATAAGCCCTATTTCCCTGGCTCACATTCTACTTAGACATTATTGAATATGGCCACAATGGAATTTCCTCTAAGCTAGTAATTCCTAAATTCTAGTCCACCAAACTCCTATTTGCCATTGGTGTAAGTCAGTGCTCCTCAAAATTTGATGTTATCAGTTGCCCAGAGATCATCAACAGGCAGATTCCCATTCAGTAGTTCTGGAGTGGGGATGGGGCTTCTCCGTGTCCAGCAAGGTCTTCCATGAGGCTGCTGCTGTTGGTCCACAGAACACATTATGAATAGTGAAGGCCCAGAGTGAAGTTCATTCATCAGGTGCTCATTCCTTCTCTGCTCTTCCTGCTGATGCCACCACCACCATGCAGCTGGAATGCCCTACTGCTGCCCATCTGTTGATGAAAGAGTGTTTAAGACTGTTCTTCCATCATGCAAGCCTGCTTAGAGTTCATCTGGTCAAACTTAGGCGTTCTTGCTTCCAGTTCTTTTACAAGCCCCCAAAGGATGTATGTCACTTTCAGTTTCCAAGAAACTTGGAATGAGCTTTCCAGAACACACACTTCCTCCACTTCCCTGAATATTCTCCCCAAACTGTGTCAAACACAGTGTATAGAAGGTAACATTAGCCTTATAATTGAATTCATGGCTTCTCATGGACAGACAAGTGGTTTCGATGCAAATAGGAATATAGGATGCTCTCAAGCATCTCAGAGACCCTGAGATGGGTGTGTGTGAATGAGCTTGTTGCCAGGACTCTCACTGCAAAGAGATCAAATAGAAATGGTGTGAGGGAGGCAGGCACAGGGGTCTGTTCCACATGCTGTTGTACTGACTGGTCGCATCAGAATCAGCCGAGAAGCAACCTTCAAACGCACATTTCCAAGGCCTCGTCCCTGGTGAAATGAATTAGCATTCCTGGGGGGAATCTGTACTGTTACAAAGCACAGAGCAGTTAGTGGCTTGCTGTGCTGACGAACAAATATTAAACATCTGCCCATTATCCAGTCACAGAGTTGCTGAGTATCTTTCGGGTCAGGTGTAACACACACAGCTCCTTCCTTCATTCCTCTCCCAGCTCAAAGTAGAAAGTAAACAAACTAGAAATAACTGCACAGGATGAAAGTATTATGAGAGTGGTGAACTCATGATGAAGGAGTAGGTCCTTTATTTATTTATTTATTTATTTATTTATTTATTTATTTATTTATTTTAGGAGTAGGTCCTTTAGATGACCTGATTAGTGATGGTGTCTCTGGGGCAGTGACATTAGGCTGTGACTTGGAGGGATAGGAATTACTGAGCATCATAGTGGTGCTCCAGCAAAGAGCATTATATGTGAACATTCCCCTGGGAAAGAGCCTGCTTTATGAACATCTGTAGATGCTCCCAGACAAACCAAAGAAACAATTACAACTCCCTTCCTTGCAAATTATTCTGCAATTAGGGCTTTTTTCTTTTCTTTTCTTTTTCTTTTTCTTTTTTTTTTTTTTTTAGGTTGCAAAGGCATAAAGACTCCATTTCTGTCAACTTCGGAGCCTGTTCTCATTCTTTGCTTGCTCTACCACTAATGCCAATAACTTGGGTCTCATCAAACATGCCAACGAAGACCTCTACACCACTCCGTGAAGGCTGCATGGAAGGTTGGGGGCCTGAGAGCCCTCTGCAGTGTCCTCAAACCCCTCCTGTCTCTTCTGGTGAAGGTGATCACCAGGATGATGCTCCACATTGCCTGTGTGGGTCTGGCCTGAGCCCCATCTGTAAAACAGGATACAAATGTCTGTCCCAGCATTGATTCCTTAAGGTGCTGTGCCTCATCCATGATAGTTCCTGTTCAATCACAATGTGATTATGGCATCTTGGAAAGTTCCATTCTGAAAGGCAATGAGCGTACCTCAATTTTAAGACTGTCGTTTATCATTTTTTTTTTCTTTTCTTTCTTTCTTTCTTTCTTTCTTTCTTTCTTTCTTTCTTTCTTTCTTTCTTTCTTTCTTTCTCTAATTTATTGTCAAATTGGCTAACATACAGTGTATCCAGTGTGCTCTTGGTTTTGGGGGTAGATTCCCGTGGTTCATTGCTTACGTGTAACACCCAGTGCTCATCCCAACAAGTGCCCTCCTCAATGTCCATCACCCACGTTCCTCTATCATTTGTCATTTTTAATTAATGGGGGCATTATAAGCCAATATCCCAGGTGTTATGCATGCTGCCAGGGACTGGCTATTTGAGAAACTGCCAAAGAGGGACTTCCTAATCAAACTTGCACACCCTCAGGGCAGCTGATTTCAGTGTTAGGAGGAAAGCTATCTTATTGAGCAAATGTGTGAAGGGGCAACTTCACTTGTGAGACTCTTAACTACGTCTATTTTAGGTAGCTTAGGAAAGGGGCCGGAAATTCCCAGGTCACATGGGGCTGGGTCTGCATGGGGACAGGCAAGCATAGGCAGTTCCATGGGAATTGGCCTCAAAGGTCAGACCTGTCAGGCAGTCCTGATTTTAGCACTTTCTTCCTTTTCTCTACTCCAGGGTCACAGCTTCTCAAAGACACTTCAACTGATTAAGGCAGGCAGGCGTTCCAATGGACATCTGGGATGTTTGTGATCTGTCGCTTTCCCCAATAAAGACCTCTTCAGGAGGTGGCCTCTCTTTCAAGCTTTTCTTGAACGCGCACCTGAATCTGGGCATTTCTGAGGCTGAGCTTCAGCCGCTTTACTGTGCTCCTGCAACACTTTACTTGCTCAGAGTGGTGGAGGGTTCATCAATGAATAAGACAGGTCCCTCCCTGCCCTCCAAACAAAAAAAATCAATAGGTATCCAACCAGCAATAAAAGAAGAAAGACTGCGATAACTATAATAATACAGATCAAAAGGAAGTGCTTTTTTATTAAATGGGCTGTATTAGTTTCCCATGGAGGCTGCAAATTTAGTGGCTTAAAACAACAGAAATTTATTCTCTCACAAGAGGCCAGAAATCTGAAATGAGTCTTTCAGGGCTAAGATCAAGGTGTCAGAAGGGCTGTGTTTCTTCTGGAGGCTCTGGGGAGGATCAGGCAGTCCTTGACTCACCACTCAAATCTTTGCCTCTGTGGTTACATTACATGCCTCTTCCGTTTGTGAAATCTCCCTGCCTCCCTCCTGCAAGCATACGTGTAATTGCATTTATCCACTAGGATAAAGCTAAGATGGTTGCTCTATGTCAAGAGCCTTAATATAATCACACCTGCAAAGTCCCTTATTGCCATTAAAGGTAATATTCAGATTCTGAGGATTAGCACATGGATATCTGAGGTGGGGTCATTCATTATTCAGCCCACCATGAGTCCCACTCTTATTTATTCTTTCACTCCCATCCCCAACCAAATGGTCTACAGCTGTGATGTCCAATGCGGTAGCCACTTATTGCTGGTCACAATATTGGTAGTCACGTGTGGCTACTGAGCGTTTGAAACATGGCTTGTTTGGATTGAAATGTGCTTTACATGTAAAATACCCACTAGATTATCAAGTCTTACGACAAAAAATGCAAGGTATTTCACTAACAATTTTTATGTTCATTATATGTTGAATAACATTTTGAATATATTAGATTAAGTGAAATATATTAAAATTAGTATCACCTGTTTCTTTTTGCTTTGTGCAACTACTAGAAAATTTAAAATTATATCTGTGGCATGCATTTGTGGTTTGTGATATATTTCTCTTGGACAGCGCTCTACACCATCTACAAGAGTAATTCTCAAACGGCTGCCTAGCAGCACCACGTGGGGAGTTTTACAAAACCCCAATAGGCAGGCTGCACCCCAGACTTATTAAATCAGAAATCTCTAGGGAGGGGCCCAGGCATTGGTATGTATTGAACTCCCCAGGTGACTCTAATATGCAGCCAAAGTTGAGAATCTGTGGGGAAGACACCCAGAGGAGGGCTAAGATTGGAAATGGCATTAATGGTCCAGGGACTATCAAATGGATCTATTCATTTTCTTTACAAACAATCAGAAATAGGGGCTCCTGAAGTATCCCCTGCTTTTTGTTTTCCTCCATGAGACACATGCCCCACCACACCCACAGAAAGCTGTTGGGGGAGGGGACAGAGCAGCCGTTTTCATGACTCAGAACACTCTTGGGATCTCAACACTCTGAGGGTCAGGCTGGCTGGACCTCTCTCCCTTGGGTGCTTCTGGCAGTTAAATCAACCCTCCCTTGGCAGTTTCTGCCATCGTAGCTGACAGAACAAGATACAGTAAAGGCCAGCAAGCTCCTAAATGTTCGGTTTGTGGGGCTGGACCGAGGCAAAGCACCTTCACAGAGGCTCACAGTGACAGTGTGTTTTGCAGGCATCCATCAGTAATATCCACCACCACCAGAGGCTCCTGTTACTGCTGGGATTCCCAGCTACTTCCCATTTCCACACAATGATCGTGTTCTCTGGATCTGGACTCAGAATTAGATCACCAAGCAAAAATCCAGTGCACTACATTGAGTCTCAAAGTATTCCCTGGGAAATTGGTTCTTAGTGGAGCAAGATGGGATGTTTCAGTAGCTTCCTGTTACCTGACAAAACACAGATTCGAAGAGATAAACCGCAGCCTTGTTCATGCAATACGGTTACTTATGTCTGGCATCATCAATGAATAAACCCATCACCTGAGAGCATCTTACAGCTATTTGAGGCTAACTCATTAAAACATGATATTATTCTACATTTAGGCAATTTAAAAGAATTTTCTGAACTGCATAGCACTCATGTGACTTCCAAAATAGCATACACTAAACGGTAATTAATATTTTCAAAAGGAAGAGGTCTTATATATGTGATGCAGGTGATGAGGCTTTCCAAACAAGGGGGATAAAAGAATTGAACAAAGGCCTTGAGCAAGCTTGTTTCCCTCCCCCTTCCCTCTTTTACTGAATGCTGACTCTAGGGTGGGAAGTGGGGCTTGTCTTCATGGAGTTTAGGAGCTACTAGGGGGAGAAGACCTCAAAGTAAAGGAGAAAGAGAGAAAACATTATAAGGTCTATGACTGGAGACAAGACCTCCCTTCTCCTACTTCCCCTCCTTTCTGTTTTCTGGATATATGTATATATATTTATGTATACATGTGTATATGTATGTATATTTGTATACATGTGTATATATGTATATATGTATATGCATGTATGTACGTGTATATGTATGTGTGTATCAGGTAACTTACAAAAGTACATAAGGAACAAGATAGAAGAAATTAAGAGGGAGAAATTTGGAAGTAAGAAAATGATAGAAGTCAGGTTAGTCAACAAATCATATTCCTTAAGTCTTATCTAAATTGCTGAGGGTGGGCCACCAATTTATATCTGACTTCCCAGCAGCCAATGCAAAGAGAAACGCACACCAGTTGCATAATTCACAGTGTCTGTGAGATTGAGACTAATGGGTCCCAAGTAACCCCATGGATTAGGGTGCCACATCATAACAAGGCATATGGTATATACGCAGCAATGTCCTCGACAGCATTTCTAATTGCATCAAGAAGTTTCATAGGGTGTGACATAAGTTCATAGGGTTTGGAGAAAGTGAAAAAGAGATTACATTAAATTCTAGCTGGAGCTAAACTATTCTGTTGGGATTGGCTGGTTAATATGAGCTTCCGCCTATAATTTCCTGTAGTTCCATATTCTGTTTTAGGTGCTAGGTTAGAGGTATGCACTGGAGATTATGGGAGTGGAGAGGAATACTGCCTTCTGCCTTTATCAGAGAATGGGCTGATGCCAGGGATCTGGAGGAGATGATGCCAGTAGAAGTATCCAGTGGGAGTTGTCCAGAGGGAAGAGGCATTCCAAGCATGAGAGAATAGCATCAGGGGGCACAGAGGGATGGAGAGTGCTGGTAGGATCTATGGGCAGTTTGGCACTGATGAAGTCTGAGATATGAGGCAAGGTATGATGGGGGTGGAGGCAAGGGCCAGACTGTGCCCATCTTATGTACTCTACTAAGGAATATGGCTTCGTTCTATGGAGAGGTACTGAGATGCCACTGAAGAGATTTAGGTAGCGGAGGTATATCTGCTAACTATTGCATTAATGCCACATAATGTATCTCATCAAAACCCCATGGCTTAAATAACAGTTATATATTCTTGCACACTGATGCAAGGGTTTGTGATGGGAGGGAGGCTCTACATCAGGGTGCAGGTCTATAAAATGCCTGGGGTGGCACTGGCTGGGGCCCAGACTGAAGGAACAGCAGCTACCCAAAGTTAGTTCTTCTGTCAGTAACCTGTGGAAGTACAGGGCGATGAGGGGACAAACAGAAGGCATACCCCTCAGATACACCCACATTCCATTAGCAAAGCAAGCCCACGGTCAAGCACAATATCCCTGGGGCCGGAAGATAAACTCTACCCGCTCGGTGGGAGCTACCACAAAGTCACATGTGGTATGAATTACACTGGGAGGCTGTGAAGAACTATGAGTAATGATTCAATCTATGTTAGGGGCGAAGCAAGTGGACTTCACTTTGTAGATAGTTTACTTAGGCAGCTGTGTGGAAATCAGTTTTCAGAGAGGTGATACTGGCATCAGGGGGTCCAGTGAGAAGGGTCAGGTGAGACCTAGTGAGGCGATAGTGAGTGGTGATGGAACAGAGGTAATTCAAAACAACAGAGGAGATAAAGCCATCAGGGCTTAAGGACTTACAGCCATTTAGGGCTGGGTTTTAGATTCCTCCATTTACTGTACCCAGGGTCTACTGCTGAGACTGCAGGCAAAACTGTTTCTATCACATATCTGTTTTCTTATTGAAACAACTCTGATTTTACTTGTGGCATTAATGTGCCTACCTTTAAAAGTGTTTCCTAGTTTCCCTTGCAGGTGGGAGGTGGTTACATGGCAAGCCCTGGCTATTAGGATATAAATGAGATTCATTGGGTCGTATTACTAGGAAAACACTTTATTTTTTTTAATTAATTAATATTTCTTTTTAAAGTTTATTTATTTATTCTGAGAGAAAGAGTATGCACAAGTAGAGGAGGGGCAGAGAGGAGAGACAATCACAAGCAGGCTCGGTGACAAAAGCACAGAGCCCGATATGGGGCTCAAACTCATGAGCCATGAAATCATGACCTGAGCTGAGATCGAGTCAGATGGTTAGCTCACTGAGCCACTCAGGTGCCCTAGGAAAACCTTTTAAGGGAGCACGTGTACTGTTGCCGTTTGCTCATATCTTTGGCCTGCCCCAAATGTAGAAGGATGGCCGGCGCTCCAGCAGCCATCTTGTTGCCAGGAGGCAACCATACTAAGGATGGCTGAGCAGAGAGGAGTCTTTTTGATGATATAAGGACAACATACCAACCCTCAACCGAATGTCAGTTATGTGAGAGAAAATAAGTGCCTTCTTTGAGTGACTGTTTTTTGAGTTTTCTGTTTTTAGCAGCCAAGTTCCTGATACCACACAGGACATTAACAACATGAAGCAACATTATTCATTCAATTACTATCCTGAGTCCATGACCAAAATTAGAAACAATAAAACTTCACCAAGGTGATATAGCCCGATAGTTAAGTAGCTGCTAGTGCATATACATTTGTGGTGAAAATTTTCTTTGGTTTCTTGCTTCCTTGATCTCTCAACATAGGTCCGGTCACTCCTTCCAGCCATCTAGATCTGCCTTTGAATAGCCGCATAGGTGTTAAATGTCTGAGAGAGTTAGTGGTGAAGGGTGCTGGTTGTTTGCTTTTGAAACAGGACTCTTAAAGAACAAACCTGATGGAGGAAAAAAAAAAACAAAACCAAAACCAAAAAAACAAAAAAAACCACACAGATGTGGTGGGTGGCTCCCATTTCCAGAAGGTGGGCTGCCCAAATTATCAACCAAGTAGCATTTCTGTAGGTAACTTGATAAAGCACTTCATGTACATTATCTTATTAGCTGCCTGAGGCCCAATAAGGTTAGATGATTTGTTCAAGAAGAATTAACCAGTGACAGAGACAGGACTCATATTTTTCTGACTTGCATTTCTTCCTCTGTGCCAAAAGAAGTCTCAGGACCTGTGTTGAGGAAAGCCTTCTGTGTACATGAGAGAAGGGGAGGGATCAAAGCCAAATTTCAATCAATGTAGTTAAACCCAAGGAAGACTTTATGCAAGATTATTGTAATAGGAAAGGGAGAGAGAGAGAGAGAGGGAGAGAGAGAGAGAGAGAGAGAGAGATGGCGCCTGAACTCCACTCCTCTGGCATAAGAGGCAAGAGGGTTTTTCAGCCCTGGGGTGGGCTACTGGGAAAGTACTGGAGGACACTATCAGTGGGCCAGGGAAGGGAAAGTTGAGTTGGTCGGTATGATTAGACCATTGATGTTTGCTGATTGGCGCTTAGTGAAGTTAGGCTTCTCTCCTTTAAGAGAGATGGGGGGGGGGGGGGAGCGCTATTTTCCTTGATTATTACATTTCCCAGGATGGCTCCCAGGTCCTGGAGAAGGACATTCCTGGGTGGTGAAACTGGGAGGTGATTTACATCTCAAAGCAGCAGAGAAAGAATTCACAAGGTAAGTGCTATAAGAAAAGGGAGGTCAGGGACCTACATTCTGGAAGAAACAGGTCTAAAGTGTAATCAAGCTAAGGGGAACTTTAAGACCCTCTTCTAGCACCACCTTCCTTTGCTCTGCAGGAAGCTAAATCTCAGAAGTTCCCATGTGATTTTTAAAAGGTGGCAGTTTTATAAAGGAACACACAGTGACCTGTTGGTGGAGGGTCTCAGATTTAAAGCCTCAACCCACCAGGTGGTTATTCCCTCCGCACCCAGGCTTACCAAAGCCCTGTGGGGGTAGTCCCTATGGTTTTCTGGCTCTGTCTCCATCCTGGAGGAGAAAGTATTCATCTAAAATGACATGCCTGGGACCCAATGCATCCACTTCTCAAGGCAAAAAAAAACAAAAAACAAAAAACCGAAACAAACCCAAAACCAAAAACAAAACCAAAAATCACTTGCTTTCAGCTTAGGTTCCATTCCATGCAACAAGAGGGTAGAATAGGGGAGTGGGGGTGGGAAGGGGAATTTTGTAGCCCAAAGATTTGACCGGGGGACACAGAATACCCCCTTCTCAAAATTACCATCACAAAAAGCCAAACCAGTAAGAACTGACAGCCCGCTGCAGGAGGAAAATGGAAATCTCCTTGCCAGGCAGTTCGGGCTGCCCTGAGGGGCTGTCCTTTGCTCAGATGGGAGGTGATTGTGCAGACCTTAAAATCCAGGGCTAGGGAAACAGGAGGGGAAGGTATTTTAATTTCCAGTTAAGGCTTTTATGTTTTTCAAATAAAACTTTAAAAGATCCAATACCATCCCCTGAAGCTTCTTCACAAAGTAGTGGATTTTCAGAAAAGACAAAGGCCTGGGGTGGGCGTGGGTGGTCCCTAAAGAGCAGTGCCCCAAGCCTTTCTTTCCCCTTTTCAGAGCACTGGGATTTTCTTAAAGCTTCCTTTCCCATCCTACCCATCTCCCACCTTCCCACACCCCCCACCCCCGCTCTTTCTTTCTTTCTTTCTTTCTTTCTTTCTTTCTTTCTCTTGCCATTGACCTCTTCTTCCATTCTCCAAAGTAGAAACAGACGGTAAGGTGCTCCTGTCTCTCTTCCCTGACCTCCAGTCCTTGGAAATACCACGCGTCTCTCATTTTGGCCCCCTGTTGTTTCTCTTGCCTGGTGACAAGCCTGGCGCTCAGGGGGCGGAGGAAGGAGCTCCTTCCACCACATGGTGGCGCGCGCGAGCCTGCCAGAGCCCGGGTGGCACAGCTTCTCACGCGTCTCCCGCATCTCGCCCCACCCGCGCCCCGGCGCTGGAGGAGCCGCGCCCCCGGCCTTCCCCGGCGGGATAGCGGGGAGCGCGCCTCGGGAGCCCGGGAGGCGATCTAGCAGCAGCTGCGTCCGGCCCGCGCGGGAGGTGCGGCTGGCTGCAGATGGCCCCGGCTGCAGGCTTCTCCTGCTGCGGGTCCAGCCTTTACCTCGGCGTGGCTCGGCTCGGCTCTGCAAATCCCAGGCTTTCCCGAGCAGCCTAAGGAGCGGCGGCGGGCGCAGCGAAGGCGGCGAGAGGAGCGCGGCAGGCCAGCCGCGCTGAGCCTTCGGGCAGCAGCGGCGGCGTCGCTCGAGCAACCCAGGAGGCGCCGCGGATCCCGGAGCGCCCTAACTCCCCCAGGAGCGCCGTGTAGACGGAGCTGCAGCTGGGCAAGGGGGAGGAAAGTGCGCGCGTGTGTGCGAGAGTGTGGGGGGCGACGGTCTCGAATCCCGGCGGAGGAGAGGGCAGGGGAGTCGGGGCGCGGTCCCTCGGCGTCCCCGCCGCTCGCCGAGGTTTTCCTGCGGCGGCGCCCGCTCCCCGGCGCCCCTCACCATGGACTTGCGCCGAGTTGGGACGCGCCTAGGCAGCAGAGCGCGGGTGACTGCCCGGCCCTGGGGGTGCGCGGGCGCGCGCGCCGGGATGGCGAGGTAGGATGGCCGCTCAGCGCGACCCCTGCCGCCCCAACCCAGCGGCCGCCGGGCGGTGCAGCTGACTCGCCGGAGCGCACAGGGGTGTGGGCGGAGGCGGCCCCGCCGCGCCCGCGCCTTCGGGAGTCGCTTTGCCTCTTCCACCCACTCGCACCTGCCACCGCGCGGATACCATGTCGAAGGCGGCCGGAGGCACAGCGGCGACGGCGGCGGCGGAAAGTTGTCCCCCAGCCTCTGCGGGCCCGTCCGCCGCCGCCGCCGTGGAGGACCTGTCCAAAGTGTCGGACGAGGAGCTGCTGCAGTGGAGCAAGGAGGAGCTGATCCGCAGCCTGCGGCGCGCCGAGGCCGAGAAGGTGAGCGCGATGCTGGACCACAGCAACCTCATCCGCGAGGTGAACCGTCGCCTGCAGCTGCACCTCGGCGAGATCCGCGGGCTCAAGGTGAGCGCGGGGCCGGGCAGGGAGCCGGGCGCCCCGGGGAGGTGGGTCCAGGCAAACTTTCCCTCCCTCCGTCAACAGGTGATCCTCCCCATTCTCCTGGTCAGCACCCCCTGCTCCCCATCCCCAGCCCTTTGGAAACTTTTCCAAACTTTGGAAGCGACTGGTCTCCCCTTCCCTATATAGGGCGAGCCAGTGTCGAGCTCTCACTTGACCTCTGTGGCAGGAGTGGGCGCCGAGGATGCTTAAAAGTAGGGAGGGAGGTGATGGGCATGCAAACCTTTATTTTCCTAGGAAGCCTGGAAAATCAGTGGTTTGGGGAGCCGGGTCACAGTAGGCAAGGGAAAAGGTGAGCGAGGGAGCGAGTCCAGGGCATCTTTGTCCTTGGGAGTCAGCGGTACGGATGCTCAGGAACCACGACTTCTCCAGCAGATGAGGAAAGGGCGCCAATGCTGGGGAGGACTGGCGGGGTGCCTGGGGAAAAGTCGCAGGCGCCACCTTCGGAGCTGGCGTGTGTCATCCAGTGCAGAGGAGCTTAAGCTCTGTCTTCTCATTTTCTACCTGCTCCGGTGCTTTCCTTCCTCTCAGTTTAGATGGCGTCATCCGGGGTCCTGTCCCCCATCCCCCCCCCCCGACTTTGATTATAATTTCATCTAGCATTGAAGGGGACAAGGGGATTTGAAAGGTACCACCCCAAGTGTCAGCCAATGATGTTTTCTTTTTGAAGTAGCCTTCTTTCTTTGCTATTAGGAAAAAAATAATAATAAAATAAAAAAGCAAGAAAAGAACACCAAAACCCCACCAACTTCTTTTCTCCTTGGAGAGCTCTGAGTGTGACAGCAGTGTGCTGGCCAGCCTGGCTGCGGGAGACCCTTGGCCGGGATCCGCCCTGCCAGGGAGCATCGCAAACTTCCTCTCCTCGATGCTTGCACTGGTGCCTCCTGGTATTCCTTCCTCTCATTGTTCAGCTTTTGTTTATAGGAAGCCTGACACAAACGAAAACACTACAGGGACGCCAGGGAGAAAATTCCTGCAGGCACATGCTGTTCTTGTCCCCTTTCCACTCCCACCCCACTTCTCGGGCAGTAGACACTTTCCTAATTACCTCAGGGCTCCAGCTCTGGGATTCTGGGGCCAAAAGGAGTGCAGGGGGCCGATCCCAGATGCTTACCTGGGTGCTGGGCCCGGTGCAGGTGGAGATGGCCTTCTTCCTGGGCCCCAAGTCACTGTCCTATATCCCTAGAGTGGGTGCAGTTAGGAAAATCCCACAGTCAGAAAAATCCCAAGGCTTACACTCTCCTTTGGTTTAATTCATCACTAATGGAGTATTTATTAAGCACCAGACCACACTCTTGGGGGATTAGATGCAGGCTAGCGTGGTGGGAATATCATCTCAGAGGTGGGTGTGCATCCAGAATCCTCATCTGCCAGGACGGTGAGCTTGAGTAGTTAATTTATCAGAACCTCATTTCATTCATCAATAAACTGCAAGTGATAATAACCATCTCCTAGGGGGTTGTGACAATACGTTATGATGATGTAGGGGAAGTTTTACTGGACTTGACTACAAAAATGGTAGATACTGTCATCAGGAAAGGGCATGTGAATGTGTAGCCACGCATCTCCAGGGTTGGGTTTCTTAGGCAAAGCTGGACAAAGGTATAGTTCATAACTCTCCAATTTAATCTGATTCCATGGTTTGAACTATAATGTAACTTGGAAGAGTTTTTAATTAAGTAATTAATCAATTAATTTCCTAAAGATTTGAATAGTATGGCGCATTGACATAATAACTCAGAAATACTTGTAGGTTCTTTTGGGTTGTATGGATTGCCTGTGTGTGTGTGTGTGTGTGTGTGTGTGTGTGTGTGTGTGTGTTGGGGGGTGTGCTATGTGTGAGTGGTGGGGGATCCTGGTTTTCATTCTAGTAGCCTCATTTAGAAAAATACCTATTAGGCCAGTTAAAGGCAGTTTCATCCCACCCTCCTGGTGGTCTAGATTCATGACCTGGCTCAAAAAGGCTTTCCTGTGCATCTCCTTATCAAGTTCAGAGAGATGGGGCTGGTTACTTTCTGAACATCCCTGACACCCTAGTGATCCATTAATGTGTTTGCCCGAGTAAATGATATGTGCACTCATTTATTTCAGCTTAACTAGAAGGAAGGATTTTTGGTTTTGTTTTTGGCTCTGATGGTTTGGGTTCTCAGTTGAGGACTGTAAATTTAGGGTAATTAAGGCCACAACCCTTCTTTTTTTTTATGCTCCTATCTGTGATCCGCTTTTGCAATTGCATCTAAATATTTTCAAGGCTACTAGATGATACTGCAGCTATAGAGATAGGGAGATGCGAGCACTCATTCTTTTCCTTTGAGGGGCATGAGACTGGGTCCAACCAAGCACTGGCTGACTTGTTTGTGTTTAAACATTTAAGAGGCAGAGCAGGATGGGGCAGCGGAAGGATGAAGGATTTGGAGTCTGACATCTTGGGCACCTGTTAACTTCTCCGAACCTCAGTTTTCTCATCTGCTAAATGGGGATGTTAACTCCACAAAAGGTTTGTCAAGGATTAAATGATACATAGATGAGGTTAAATAGCTTTCTCAAGGTCACATAGATATAAAATGTTTAAAATAGGCTGGCTTTCTTTTCTTTGGGCGAGTTGACATTATGTAGTTAGAGCATGTGATCCTGAAAGGGGTGAAGAAAGGAGATTTTGGTTCTGATGTTATAAGGAATTGGATTCTGAGAACCATATCTATGCACTGCTGTGCACATACCAACACTCAGCTTGCTCTGACTTGGGGTTTCAGGGGACAGGGGGCAGATCTGGGGGCACTGAATCTGTAGATTTGTTATCTGCATCACATAAATGTTCCTCTTTGCTCCCCAACGTACCAATCCCCCTCCCTGTAATGAAGAAAAATAACAGATTAGAACAATTCTTTCACCAAAGATATAGTACTTGAGAGTCTTATGTTTGAAACTTTGAGTGCTATGCCGTAAGGTGGGTTTAATCTTTTAAAAGTCCACTTTAGATAGATGGATAACATCTTGTGGCCAGTGGCAATGTTAAAAGGACACTTCGTGTTTTGAAAAAGAAAGCCCAGATCTTAATGTGGCAGATTTGAAGAAGCTGGCTTATAAGATTATTATCGAATTGGTTGCTTAGCTATTCCACAGAAGGAAAAGGAAATAGCTCAAAATTGTATTCCCAAGACTATTATTTACTCTTGGAAGAAGGAGTGCTGATAAAGAAAATGAAATGGGCCAATACCCCTTCTACCCCAACTGGAATTCTGGGCAGTATATGCCATACTCCATTTGGAAAGGCATTAACTCTATGAAGCTCATGGTAACATAGGTCCTGTTTATTTCCCAGTTCTGGAGAAATCAGGAGTAGTTGTGTGTAGTCAAAAGGAAGTATTTGCAGTTGGAAGTTCATTTGGAAATGGAAAAGAACATGGCTTGAACTGCCTATGAAATGCCAGGATTCAACTAAATGTAGAATAATTTTTGAAGCTTAGAAAGATTAATTTTTTAGTGTTCTTTTCTCTGAATATCCACAGCTTCTGATTTACCTTAAAGCATCAGTGTCAACAGATCATTTATTCCCTTAAAACCATAGACTCCAACCTCTCAGGGGCTTACTGAAACAAGAATAAGAAATCCTTTCTCAGTAGCTAGGGCTATATCCTGTTTTGGCCACTGACCTAGGGCTTTAAAAGGTTGGTCAGTCCATAAACATATATTGTTTCCTGTACGCAAGGCACCATGCCAGGCATGTCAACTACACACACAAAAAAGACTTTGGAATGGACTCCGTCCCCCCAGAAGCTAAGACATCTACACTTGAAGAAAAAAATGATGATGCCCAGTAAGTTCTCCAGCTAGTGTCTTACAGGCAGTAAGCAGTGGGTGGGAAAGTTACTTCGTTCATTCATGTATGCCTGTTGCTGCTGCAAGCAGTGGCTGTTCTAGTGCGAGGGGAGACTTATCAGAGTAATCTCTTCTCTTAGGCAAGTTCATATGTGGAGAAGTTAGATATAATCAGGGTTCATAATTAGCTGATGTAGGTGGAGCTAAAGGTGGAAAGGTGAGAGGAAGCCTTCCCGGCTTGGCCAAAGGGTTTATTCATTTTCCTGGTGAAGGGGAAGTGCTGGGCTGCCGCAGGAGAGACATAACATTAAGGGGGTGATTTTGAAGAGCAGTCTGGCCAAGGAGAGCTTGGATCCGGTGGGCGAGGAAAGCTCGAGGATGGGGCGGACCAAGGCAGGGAGGCCAGGTGGAGGTGTTTGGAAACGGCCAGGCCTGAGGTCAGAAAGTGGCAGTGAGAAGCGAAAGAAGAGACGGGCATCAGAAACACGGAGGCAGAGTAGTCAGGATGCCAAGAGTTAGAATCAGAGTTGGAACCACGCTGCAACAAGATCCTTTTCTTCCTCAGGCTTTGAAAATGACTCCCATCTTAGACCTCGAGACTGTTAGGAGGTGCAGGGTGTGGCTGTTTTATAGTTTATTTTCTCACAAGTAGCAGGCGAGCTGTTGGAGCGAATCTGAGTTTAAGGGGATTGAGTGCCCACTCTGAGTGCCTCTAGTTCTGGGTTGGGTGACCAAGTCACAAGACCAGGGGTCTTCCGGCTTTGTAAAGCAGGGGAGATCTTAGGTAGCAGCCCCGTAACTGCCCCCGGTCCATTGCCACCAAACCAATAAGTGTAATAAGTGCCACAGAGGTGAAATCGAAGAGGTGATGGTAATGTACAAGGTGACCTCCTTTAGATAGGGGGGTTGTGGTCAGGGACGGCTTCTTTGGGGAAGTGACTTATGAAGTGAGACCTTTAGGTTGTACAGAAGGTTAGGGGAGTACATTCCAAGTGAAAGAGGGGAAGGGCTTGTTCCTTGGGCCCTGAAACTGGGCCATTGTTGGTGTGGCTCAGTGCATGATGTGGGGGTGGGGGGTAGGTCTCACCCCCTCCGCTGCTGCCATGTGTGCAAGCCGCCATCATCTCCCTCTACCCGGACTAGCCTGGTGGCCTCCTCGTGATCTCTCCTGGCTTTTACCTTATCTTGTTTCCCTTTCTTCTATCCACCGCCCACCTCCATCAGTCTGTTTTCTGTACTGAACTATGGTGGTTCTTTACAAAATGAACCCTATCATGTCACTCCTATCCTCAGGTCTCCAACAATCCAGAGTCCTCGTGGCTGCCAAGGCCCAGCATTACCCAGCCGCAACACTCACCCCCTTGGGCCTCATCTCTCTCACCTCCTCTCCCAGCTCTGCCCCCTCGCTCCCTGTGCTTTAGGCACACTGGCCTCACTGTGACGTCAGCCACATGTGTCTCAGGGCAAATACTTGCCCTTCTCTCTGCCTGGGATCATTTTCCCTCAAACATTTGCTCCATCATTTCACCCAGGTCTTTGCTCAAATGTTCTCCTTTGTTGGTGAGGTGCCTTCTCTTAAAGAATAGTATTCTTTAGCCTAGTTTAGTTTTCTGCCCAGCACTTATCACGACATGGTATTGTGCTCTATACTGGCCTTTTGCCAGTCTTTCCCACCAGAATGAAATCTGACATTTGACATCCACCATGGGATGTCAAAGTCTTTGCTGCAGCCACTGATACGTCCCTAGCACCTGGACTGATACCTGGCACATAATAGATGCTTACTAGACACTTGTGACTGAATGAGTGGACCACCATTTTTGCAGGAGAAATAGACCGGGTTAGGAGGATTGGGGGTCTTGGGAGACTTGGATTTTGCACTTTATCCTAAGGGCAGTGAGGTGCTTTTAAGCATGTTATGTATGGGAGTGACAAGACGAGCAAAATGTCAGAGGTAAGGTCCAAAAGACCCATTTAGCTCAGAAGTGAAAGGTGAGGGAGAAGGAGAAGCTGGCATGACCACAGTTCTTAGAAAGGGCAGCAGGATGGGTGGAGGTGGCATTTGCTGAGAGGTGCAATTTGGGGAGGAGAGCTTGGCTATGACACAAGAGCTTGGTGTTGCTTGTGTTTCATGTGGAATGCCTGGGAGACATGCAGTGGGTACAGGAAGTAGGGCTTGGGGGTGCAGGATGGAAATGCCACTAGAGGGCAATTGTGCTGGTCCCCTGAGGGAATGGGCCCATTCCTCCCATGTCAAGGGCTGAACACCAGGCAGTGCATATTTGTGCTGATGGAAGGCCTGTTGCCTCAGAGCTTTTAAGCATTTGACAGCTCACAGCAGCCATTTTCTTCCTTGACAGCAGTACAGGGGGTCCTTGGTTTTTACTAGTTTCTTGTTAATTAACTGACTGCTCCCTAAATACTGACGGGATGGCCTTGGGCAAGTGAAGCTTAGTGAGGGCCAGTCGCCCCCTCTGTAAACGAACCATAATAATCATTATCGCCCCAAGTGTTTGGTGACAATTTGATGACAGGATGCAAGTAAGCATTGGGCAGGGGGCATAACCCATGCCCGTTATTGTTATTTTTATGCAAGGCTACAGGTCATCAGCTTCCTCTCCTCTTCTCACCTCCTCCCCTAACATCACAGAGAATCGCCAATTCCAGTCTCCCTCCCAGCAGGTCTGAGCCTGATGATGCCTCAGATGTGCACCTCCCTTGAATGGTTGTGTCTCTCTCTTCAGGATATCAACCAGAAGCTCCAGGAGGACAACCAGGAGCTGAGAGACCTCTGCTGTTTCCTGGACGATGACCGGCAGAAAGGCAAAAGGGTGTCCCGGGAGTGGCAGAGACTGGGCCGCTACACGGCTGGGGTGATGCACAAGGAAGTGGCCTTATACCTGCAGAAGCTGAAGGAGCTGGAGGTGAAGCAGGAGGAGGTGGTGAAGGAGAACATGGAGCTCAAAGAGCTCTGCGTGCTGCTGGACGAGGAAAAGGGCGCGGGCTGCGCGGGCAGCCGCTGCTCCATCGACAGCCAGGCCAGCCTGTGCCAGCTCACCGCCTCCACCGCGCCGTACGTGCGGGATGTGGGCGACGGCAGCAGCACCTCCAGCACCGGCAGCACCGACAGCCCCGACCACCACAAGCAGCACGCGAGCAGCGGCAGCCCGGAGCACCTGCAGAAGCCCCGGGGCGAGGGCAGCCCAGAGCACTCCAAGCACAGGAGCACCAGCCCCGAGCATCTCCAGAAACCCAGAGCCTCCGGCACCGCGGATCACCCAAAAGCACTCAAAGGACCCAGCCCCGAGCACCACAAACCCTTGTGCAAGGGCAGCCCCGAACAGCAAAGGCACCCACACCCCGGGAGCAGCCCCGAGACGCTGCCCAAGCATGTGCTGAGCGGGAGCCCGGAACACTTTCAGAAGCACAGGCCTGGGGGCAGCCCTGAACATGCCAGGCACAGCGGAGGGAGCCCCGAACATCTTCAGAAACACGCCCTCGGTGGGAGCCTGGAGCATCTACCCAGACCCAGGGGCACCAGCCCCGAGCACCTCAAACAGCATTATGGGGGGAGCCCTGATCACAAACATGTGGGCGGAGGCAGCGGCGGAGGCAGCAGGGAGGGCACCCTCCGAAGGCAGGCGCAGGAGGACGTGTCACCCCATCACCGGAGTGTCTACAGTGGCATGAACGGTGGGTCAGTACGTGCCGGGGAGCTGCCTTGGCTGGGACAGCTCAGTAGAGAGTTATGAACCGTGAAGGGCTTTCCAGCCACATTAGGAAGTGCAGGCGCTGGACGGGGATGGGCTGGGGAGAGGAGTCTCGCTGTCTTTCTTCCCTTCCATTTGTTGTAGTTTGTACAGTTATCAGTCAAATAAGCCTGGAGAAGAACAGAGGATGAGGAGTTAGGGCAAGGAGAGGAATAATAATTCCATGGGACCCTGAGTGGTCAGGAGGAGATGTGTGCCTATTGAAGATAAACAGAGAACCAAGCTAAGGTTCTTCCATCTTGAACTTGAATGTTTTTCTGGTTGTGTGCAGTTTCCTACTGGGGTTCTCATCCAGCCGCTGACCCAGAGTGGTTTTGAATCCAGTTAACAGCTTATGTGCATAAATAAATGAGTATTTATTATGAAAAACAATAACATTGAAAAAGAAATACAGTGTCCCCAAACAGGCTTGGGGCCATGTTTTCTGAATGCCTATAGATCTTACTTTACCTGGAGAATTTTTTTCCTGTTGGTTGCATGAGAAACACATCAAATGATTTCCCTCCATGCTCTAAAATCTCCCACCCCCGCCAGACTCCCCTAAACGTACTTTGAATAGCATGCTCTTTTACACTGTGAGGTGGCCTCCCCAATTTTTTAAACGTTCCTCTTTAAAAGGTACTGATGTATTTAGACTCCCCTTTGGTTTTCAAAGTGTAACATCCACTGCATTTGCAGAGGTGGCTCTAAACCTGACCCTAAACCTTTTTGGAAGAGGTTTCATTTTCTGCATCTTGGTTGCAGAATCACTTTGAATTCCAGAGAGGAAAAAAAAAATCGTTTCTGAAAACAAACACACAAACAAATAAAACCAAAATGTCCTCCCAATCCTTTTATGTTACTTATGGTTGAGTTAGAACTAAAATGTTTGGTTTTATAAACTGTGGGGTTTTTTTCATCCAAAATACCTGAGGTTTTTTGCTTTATTTGAAAGCTGCTACAGAGTCTCCGTGCAGTGAGCTCTGAGCAGTGGTGGACGTGGCCAATGCTAGCAGTGACATGAAGAGGTAAATTTTCAATACTGTACCTGGGGATTTACCTGTTGGATCCCATTTTATCCTAATCCTTTTCTCCTAGTGCTGAAAATTGAGTCCTGAAGCTTGGCTTCTAATGCATCCAGTGTTCTTTTAAGTGCAAATGGAATGGAAAGCGTGGGGAAGATGAAATGCTGCTGCTTTCTGGGTTGGGTTGTAAGGTGGAAGCTGGGAGAAGCCACCTCTGGGTGCTGAGGCCTCCTGGCTGGCCGGCCAGGGCTCTTACTCTGTAAGTTGCGCCTTCCCCTCACTCTTTCCAGGACCGACCCAGATGCTGCCCTGATTGTTGTGGGCAGCCTCGGCTGTGCACTTCTCACAAGAGATGAAAGTCATTTAAAAAGATATCTTAGTTGTGTTACCGTGGTGAGGTGAGCCATTGGCCAGGAAGCTTGTCTTCAGGGAGTAATGGGTTAATGGGAAGGTCAAGTTAATGGCTTTTCCGTTTCTCAATTACTTTTTAATGAGCATGAGAAGTAAACATGTGCACTATTTTAGGGAAACTCTGTATCTTGACCCTCTCCCCCCCCCCCCCCCCAATTACTTGGGGGCAGGTAGTTCACTTAGGAAACAATTCTTTTCTTTCCCAGTGTGCTCTTTTAAATAAAGAATTCCTCTAGTTTAATGAAGGCACGATTTAACTCACAAGAAGAGGTTTCAGGTGCAATTTTTAAGCAATGCCTTGCATAAAGTAAGGTATATTTCTAGATGTGGATGACATCACACCATGGTTTATTATTGCCTGGATTCAGATAAACTTCATGGTCCGGCAAATGATTTTTAATATTTAACCATTTTATTTAGTTAAAAATTTGATGTGACATAGATGCAGTATTTAGAGTAACACTGTATTTAATTCTTATGTTTACTTCAGGTTTTCTCATTCTTATGTGAGTTATCTTCTGACAATTGATATCCTTACCAAAGTATATTTGTAGTGCATTTGCATTGCATTTTTATTTCAATAATTAGTTGGAAAATAAGTGGCACATTGAGATGTTTATGGATCGTCAGCCTATAAACTTGGGCATTGGTAGCTTGAATTTATCCTGCTGTTACAAATTAATTTTTGATATGGATGGTAAGACATGACTTTTCATATTCTTAATCCCTGCACACTTTGGTTGAATCATTGGCATAGAAACAAGTAGGAACCATTCACAAGATAAATCCCAAATTGCAGATCTGCTGAGTCATTTATAGAGTCATTCTGTTTGGAGTTGGTGTGAGATAATGAGTGTTTTGGGTGAGCACTTGTGATGAGGTTCTGGGGTGGTGGGGAGTTCCCCAGCCAAGGGCCAAGAAAGAATTCTTGAAGACATCTTTGGTGCAAAAAGGGGATTTTATTAAAGCACAGGGACAGGGCCCGTGGGCAAGAAAGAGCTGCACTGGAGTTGTGAAGAGTGACTGGTTATTATACTATGGAGTTGGAGACGGAAAGGCAAATGGAAAATTTCCAAAGAGATATTCGTATGCTAAAGAAGACTCAAGGATACTGGAGGCCTAGCTATTGTCAAGCTAAGGTTGTTTTTCCCTCTAGCAAAACATTAACATTAAGACAGTAGGGAGTTCCTGGAGCAATGTTCTACTCTATATTTGCCTCAAGTATTTGCTGCAGGTTATAAAGAAATATAATTTTACCTGTCATTTCCTTCTTGCCTTTGTTCCCCAAATCACTATGGAAAGGTGATGTGAGGGCTCCTGGAAACTGAGTCTACAGGTTTCTGGAGATTAGACTATTGATAAGATTGCCTTTTTTCTTGTAATTTACTAAGATATTTGTAAACTGATGGAGACCCATGTCCTGCATGACTGTGATCTTTATCAGTTAACCATTTGTTTTCTTTCCTTTCCTTTGTTCTTGGGCAGCCAGGACTGCCTGAGGAATATCACACATATGCCACCTGGGGGGAGGGATGTGCTAACTTGCACTCTGCCTTTAGCCTGCATTATGCTCCTTTATCACTTGCATGTTTTTGAAGAAAAAGTAGTAGGTGAAAGCAGGTGGGAAGTGTGTCTTCATTATGGCAGAATGAAACCGAAATGAAACATAATGCAGAATGTTGTCCTACTTGTAACCTTCCCTCCAAAAGACACACATACACGTGCTAATGGAACATCAGTGAAAACAATTACTGTACTGTTTTATTTAACAGTGCCTTGGACGTCTTTACATCTTATTACAAACTCAGTGAACCCAGTAGTTGATGAACTTGGTATCCAAGAGGTTCCTTTGGTTAAGACAATTAATTTAAATTCCAACTGGATTCAAAAATGAATTTTGGGGATTTTTCCTCTCTTAAAATTATCCAAGACTATATAGCCGTGTTTAAATTAGATGATTGAAAAACAACAAAAGCAAAGACAAAAAAATACCTCATGAATGCATTTACTTTTTTAGAAGTTCTTTATTATTCAACTGTTTCTTTTCAATTTGCAGAGAATTCCATGCACAAAGAGGAAGTAGATTCAACACGATTACATGTAGACATTAAGGCATTTGTCTATTCATTTGGGTTATTTGCTGTGTACCAGATTTGTAATTAAAGTAATTGTAGAGCCACTTTTATCTAGACCTGTACACACATGGATAGCCTTCTTGCGAATGGGGGCGTTCACTTCCCTGATCCCATTGAAATCCAAGGTTGGGTGTCAAACTTTCTTAGGTGAAAATGTTCCCTTCCACAATGAAACCAAGTGGTTTTGCTTCCAGTTATCAGCTGGCAGATCTTTGCTTTTGAATAGGTAGTTTCTTGGCCTAAGTCATGGTTGTTGTGGATGATTCAGGGTCCTTCCAGCAATAGCTGTTTGTTGTTGACTTTCCAGGCAAAGATGATTCTGATGCTCAGAAGCCCATACAAGTAGTTCACCTCTTGGGCATTATGAATTCAGCTGAAAAAGTAATAAAGATAGTTTTATTTTAATTCTAGGGGCATGTATTGCTGGTTATCAACAACTGAGAAGGAATGAAGAATCGGTCCTCTGTTGTTTACTGTCTTCTAAAAAAATTGCATAATTATCCTGGTGGGTCTTGTTTACTTTGTGGTCTTAGGGCACATTTCAGTGAACAGTACTCATGCTCTCCTTCAACAACAGCCTGGTCAATGAGAGCACCCCCAAGGAAACTGTTCATTTGTGTTGGGCAGGGTCCATTTAGAACTACCCTCAGCCTTGCTGGATGGAGAGTCAGGGTTGTGGTCTCCCTCCTGAAACCTTCTTAAGGGCATCCTAACTTCTTTTGTGAGGATATCTCTAGAGAGAGAGAGCAGACTATTTCTCCCTGTTTCTCCACCAGTTCTTTCTCTAGAGCAGGGCTTCTCAACAGCGATACCATTCACATTGGGACCCCGGATCATTCCTTGTTGCAGTGGGCTGTCTTCTGTATTTCAGGAGGTTTAGCAGCCTTCTGGGCTCTACCCACAAGCATCCCCCTGTCATGACAGTCAAAGAAGTCTCCAGACCCCGGGGGATAGGGAGTCAGTCAAATTGCCCCTGATTCAAAACCACTCCTTCAGAGAAAGCAGTGTTTTTCAATCTAGCCGCAGATTACAATCACTGTGGTAGCTTTGCAAAATTACCAGTGCATGGGCCCCACTTCCACATGCATATTGAATTGGTCTGCCCTGTGTCTGGGTACATTGCAAGAAGAGCTTCTCAGGTGATTCTAATGAGTAGACCAGGTGAAAACCATTGCCCTGGGCGAGTGTGTGTTGTATAAGAGGGGTGTGTGAGTGTGAGTGTGGGAGTCAAAGTGAGAATGAGAGAGAGCGAGAGAAGTGATGAAGAGCTCAAGTTTTTTGGGAATAAGAAAGTTAGCATCTTTCCTTCCTTTGTTGAATTTGGGGATTGAGAAGGACTGACCCCAGCCGGTTCTGTAAAACTTCATCCCCTCCACTCTCAAGGTTCTCAGGTATGGTTGGGGTATGGGTTGAAAATTGGTGGTTCTGGTGGATGAGATTATTAGGTTAGTTTGGGGAGACTCTGGCATCTGAGTAGTTCAGAACCACTTTTTAAAGCCTTCACATCCAAACTGAAAGAGAAGCACATGGATTTCTAACCCTTGTATAGTGGAAGCCGATGGTGCATGTAGATCACGCAATGCCTGCAGTGCTAATGAATATTTCCCACCGAGACTGCTGCATTTCACATCTCCTAGCTCATAAGTTTTACTCTGAGTTTTCAGATTTCTCCTTATTCTCTGTTGAGGTTATTAATGAGCAAACGAAAAACGCTGATAACACAGAATGACCTTGTCTATGAGGGGTAAGATAACCTGTGTGTGGAAGAGGACAGCAGGAATCCTCTGAAGCAAGGTTGTCTGTAAATTAAGTAGTGGTGCACTATGGCATGAGTAATTGCTCTCATAAATCTTTTATTTTGCTTAGAAAAAGTTAGAACATCATTTATGAATGAATTTGGACAATAGAAATTGTCTCTTGGGAGAAAAATTTCAACAGTTACAGAATACCAACAACGGATTTTAATTTAGGATCTCTGAATGTATTTTCTATTGTGTGAACTAGCATGTAGGTGGATAAAGGAGTAGATGAGGTTTTTTGATCTTTAAGCTTTAGGTATGGTAATTTGGTAGCCTCCTACACATTTCGATAAGACAATAGTTTAAGAAGTTTTGAAAAATAGAATCAATTATCATACTATACTTGTGTGTGCAAAGCTTAGTGCGTTTTTCATGAGAATACGTTTTGATTTAGTGACAGAGAAAGCTTGGTTTTGGAAATCTAGTTTAAGAAATTGCTGAGAGGCAGGTTATTATTGGAAAACCTAGAAAGGTATTTTCTAGTAGAATTTAAGGTTTTTAACTCCATTGGCAATAATAAAGTCATAGAAGTTCTTTAGATCTAGGGCACCATTTTTCTTTCCACAAAGGAGATTATCTGTGTATATATTTATATTAATAAGTAAATTTGTATGTGAACCGTGCCAAACATTCAGTTTGCTTCTGTTTAGTCAAACCAGTGTTCAAATGCACCTGGCATCTAGTCATGTAAGCCAGTTGCTGCTATGAGCTGATTATAGTTATGTTCTTTAGATCCAATTGAAGTCAACTGAATGTGTTTTTGGTTCATTGCAAGAAGATAAAACTGCAAAAATCATTGAATTAGTGATGCATTTATCTTTTTAATTGAAATAATTTTTAAAAAGCATGAAAAAGTGGAAAGTCAGGGTGAGTATTCCATTTCACCGGATAACTTTTCAAAGGTTTCAAATGAGTACAAATACAGTGATTTTTCTATAAGGCTATATACATCTACTCACAGCAACGATAGATGGTTCTGGAGGCATTGATGTAGTGATCTTAGTCAAACTCCACTGGTTGGAAAAAAGAATGTGAGGATAAACTTTGCCAGAGTTTTAAAAATAACAAAGTTTGTGTAGCCCTATTGGGTCAGTGTATACTTGATAGAGTAAGTTTTCCAGACAAATTTATTACCTTAAGGTCTAAAATCTTCATAAATGTTAGCCACTTCTGATGCTTAGAGGTATCAGGCTCTTCTGGTAGGTAGAAGTGGGAGTTCTTACATCAGATGCCCACCCCCCATGACTATTATTTTCTTGCTCAATATTTACTTGTAAATAATGGATTTTCAGTCACATCAAGTACCAGCAGTAGTCCTTGCTGCCGTCCGCTGGCCCGACTTTAACTTCTTTTCTCACTGCTGTTTCTAAGTTTTGTTCTCTCTCTAATGGCTGGTCATACCTTGGGAAAGTGGATAACCACATTGATTAGAATTGTTTTTAAAGTAGGAGTGAGTGACCTTAAAGTCACTCTTTACTAAAAAAGTCACACTTTACTTTTAGCAGTAAAATGCGTGAGCTATAGTGCATGGGCCACGGTGCCATGCATCAGTAAGTACTTTGGCTTTTCAAGGCTTCTCTTATTTTCTGGGTCTTGACTATACTTAAGATAACTAAGATACTGCTGTAATATAAAAACTCAGAAATATTTGCTTCTTGGGTATTTGGGCACAACCAGGTTGCCCTTGATAATATTTTAGTATGTAATGTTTATGGGAAAAACTGTGTACACTTAAAGTTATTTTAAATTTGATTCTAGGAAATATAAAGAATATTTTATGTTCTGAATACTTAAGAAGTAAAGACTATTTCATGCTCCGAAATGAGTTGATTTTTAAGAGTTCTAGGAAATTTGGCATTCAATATCTAGATCACAGGACACTTGACAATACAAGCATGAAATCTCAGCTCTTAATTTGTAAGAGACTCTAATCTGCAGAAGAGTCAGGTTCAGGTTACTGCTGCCCCTGATATAAATGACCTCATCTTTAGAGTGCTGTTCAAGAGTTGCCAATAACAAGAGTGGCTGCTCTTTCTGAGCCAGAAAATCTTTAATCAGGAGAGAGGAGAGGTGTCCGAGAAAGTGGCAGAGGAATAGCAGACTGCATTATTGCCCTTGTGAAGGCAATACTGGTTTGTCCTCAAGATAAAAGACCATAACTGGGTATTCCCACATGGTTGGGTGGCCATTTACAGTTTTCACATAACAAAGAGTTTTGTATTATAGAACCCTTTTTTTCTTAATGTTTATTTACTTTTAGAACATGTGTACAAGCAGGTGGGGGGGTGAGGGGGGGAGAGGGGGGGAGAGAGAGTCAGTCAGTCGGTCAGTCCCAAACAGGCTCTGCATTGTCGGCGCAGAGCCTGACACAGGGCTCCCATGAACAGTGAGATCATGATCTGAGCTGAAACCAAGAGTTGGACGCTTAACCAACTTGAGCCACCCAGGCACCCATGTGTACCTGAATCCTTATAGAAAGGTGCAGAAGGTTCTGGGATGTGACCTGGATTGGACCTGGATTGAAACTAGGCACACATTCAATTACCAGATAAATAAAAACTTCAGCAATAATATTTTAGTTTCTTTTTTTTTTTTTTTAATGCAGATCCTTACTTAGGCCTACTGTAGGCTTTTCTATAAGATGGACTATGTTAGGGAGAAAGGTTGGGTTTGGTAATTGCTCAAAGACTATTTCTATTTGTACTGTCTGTACATATACCCACACGCCCATATTGTACTTAGTATTCTTGTATGTGTATTTAATAGAACATTAAATGTATTGAATTTAAGATTGAATGACTTTTTTATCTGTCCATTTCATTTTCGGCTACATAAAACAAAGGGGTGAATCTGTACATTTCAAAATTTTGCAAACAAAATATTTTTGCCTGCTAATATAGTTCAGGGATGGAATGTTTTGGTTAACTTTTGGCCCTGAATTCAAAGGTCTCTGATGCTTCCTGAGTGAGTTGGTTTCTCTAGTCCAGTGTGTTCATTATTGCATTAAAAGTATAATTTTGTCTTTGAGTCTTTTTTTTTTTTTTTTTTTTTAAAGAAACTGAAAGATCTTCTCTTCCTGACAATTATTGGCTTTTAGAAGAAACCCCTGATCTGGATTGTATAAGCTATAGCTTCCTGAGGGTCCATAATTGCTAGCTGGTTCAAAAATGATGAGAAGCATGAATTGCATTTGGGGGCATGGTAGGTGTGCTCTTTCCATTAGAAATACCTAATTAGTGATGAATATTTATATGCAAACATAAGCACAAATATACATGCATGTGTATTTATTCAATGGAGAATAGATCTCCTAATGCTGATGAACAGAAAGAAATTAGGACACTATAGTTGTATTTGGTTCAGGAAGTCAGAAAATCATAGAACACAAATCTGTAAAATACTCTGTATTTTATCCAGTCCAACTGCCCATTTTCTGAGGGAAAAAAATGACTTCCAAAGAAGTTCCATGAATTTTCCAAGGCCAGTTGCTGGTTAGCAGGAGGCTAACATCAAGCTGACTCCCAAAGGCACAGAATTCATTTTATAAGAAAGACTTTTAATCCTCTAGACTTAGAGGCCGCTTGAAGTAGGGGTAATGTTAATGATGATCCTAAATGGAGGAAGAATGGTTCTCCACTCCAGTCTGGTGAATAGGTTTTCCAGAAAATGAGAGCACTGCAATGATAAGAGGCTAGATGAACATCAGTAGACTGAGTAGACCTGGTGGTGTAGCTGGTGACCTCACATCTGTTTGGGAAACTCTGAGGCCACACGGGGTAGAGCGTTCATAGCTCTATGGACAACTACTGAAGTGTAGTCCTAGTGGAAGGAGTAGTCTGCTCCTAGGCCAAGAGGCCAAAACCTTGCTGCCCTTTTTCCTTCCACGTGGACTCCTCCCCACTTCAACGCCATATTCCTTCCAGATAAATAATCTTGTGAAGATGGACTGACCTGAGTCCCGTCCTCACATATCCACTTGCATTCACAGCCCAAATGGCTGTGTGTCTGGAGAAGTGTCAGCTTCTGGATTGCAAGTAACAGAAGGGAAAGAGACCAGGAGCAAGGGGATGGGCCAGATGGTAACACCAACTGCTCTCAAGGAGCTGTGTTTTTTAATAACTCAGCTTGTTGCAAACAAAACTAATTAAGCCAGTTATTCTGATTTATGCTACTATAGGCAGAAGTAAAGTACACTTACATTACACTTTTGATGGCATTTAAAAGGTCAGAATATCGGAGTTGCAGATTTCTGTTCGAAGCAGCCTGGTCTGTTGAACCACTCTTGAGAATTCAAATTAACCATGCTCATTAATTCAGCATCTCTTCTAGTTCCCTAGATAGCAAGTGCCAGTTCAAACAGAATAAGAAGATCCTGAAAGGCAAGTTATGAGTCCTATCGGCAAATGATGGATTAGATGCAGCTACTAGGAAAGTGAGATAAGAGTCCACTTTCAAAAAGAAAGAACGTGAAAATAGCAGACCAAGGTGGTGTGAGGGGGACAAGGCCATGAAGAATTTCAAAGGATTTGTTTGCCAGTACACATCATTAACAGGCACCTGTCTTTTATTAATGGGCAGGCCACTTCCTTGTTACGAGAACCAACCAGAATTGTGGTCATGGCGCTATGGGGGGAATTTGCTGAATTTAGCTGCAGATTTTACATATGAGGGTACTTTGGAAGAGAGTACATTTAGCATTATGATCAATTAGGGGTCTAGAAATAACCATTGTCCAGGTGGTTTGCCACGAATAGCTCCCCTAGTATAGGGACATTCATGAGAAACTGTTTGGCACCCTCAAGCTTTTCAAAATCTGTGGAAGAACAGGCTTGAAAATTGTTCATTTTTAGTGTCCTGTTAACACTTAAGAAGGACACAAGTATTGGTCTTCATTTTACCATAAAACCATGTGCCACATGGTCCTCACCCTTAATGTCTTTGACTTTTCCTGGTGCAATCTCAAAATTGCCCACTTTGGGGTTTGTTGGCCTAGGACAAAAATTTTTCTTTGACGGAAACATTATTCTCACCAGAGCCTATAACAGTCATGTGCACAATAGGCATTCATTTTAAAAAGCGGGCTAGGCCTGTACTATTATACCTATTCACAAAGCTTATTTAGTTATTTTTATATTGTAGGCATCAAGTTTCACCCATGTATTAAAGAAATGGATACCCACCCTTAAATTGGCATATGGCATTTAAGCTTTATTTAAAGCTTTAAAGCAGTGAAACAATTTTATAAACCTCGTTTAGCTAAATTCTATTTTAATTGTGAGTAGAAGTGATAGGTCTTCTAAAATATATTTAAAAACCTTTAAAAATAAACTCTCATGGAGTTATGTAGTGTAATGCACTACTTCAAAGGCATCAAAAGATGTGAAAAGATGCTCAGTATCACTCATCATCAAGGAAATGCAAATTAAAACCACAATGAGATATCACCTCACGCCTGTCGGAGTGGCCACTATCCTAAAGACAAATAAGTCTTGCTGAGGATATGGAGAAAAAGGAACACTAATGCACTATTGGTGGGGATGCAAACTGGTGCAGCCACTGTTGAAAACCTCCTGAAATAAAATAAGTCAGATGGACAAAGACAAATATGTAATTTCATATGTGGAATCTAAAAACATGAAAAAACAAAAACCAGAATCCAGTCCTCTAAATACAGAAAACAAAGTGATGGTTGGCAGAGGGAAGGGGGTTCGGGAGAATGGGCAAAATGGATGAAGAGGAGGAGGAGGGGATACAGGCTTCCAGTTAAAGAATTAATAAGTCCCAGAGATAAAAGGTACAGCATAGGGAATATAGCCAAAGGTATTGTAATAGCATTGTAGGGTAACAACATTCTGGTGAGCATAGCATGATGTGTAGAGAGGCTAAATCACTATTTGTACACCTGAAACTAATGTAATGCTGTGTGTCAACTATAATCAAAAGGATGTTAAACAATTGGAAAAAAAAATCGATCACATAAGTACATTCCTGGAGAAAATGACCTCAGAGTTGTTCATATGGAGTCCTCTAGATTGTTGGAGTCACCACCAATTCAATATAAATAATTGTAAAAGTTAAAAAAAAGGCATCCTGGCCTATGTGTCTAGCTGGTGATTTGGATATACTGAGTTGACTTTGCTACTTTCTTGCTGTGTGACCTTTAGCACATCCCCAGCTTCTGTGGGCAAAATAATTTCTCCCTCATTTAAGTGGCTCTGGATGGAGTAAGCAAGTAGTCCCAGAAATTAAATTTTCCAGATAGGTAAGACCTAAACATAAACTTGGAATTGCTGACTTTTTACTTCTGTTAGGTGTGAACTATAAAATAATAATCCTCATCTAACACCATTTCATAAAAGATCATCTGAGCATTTAAAACAGGCACCTGGGCACCTGGTTGCTCAGTTGGTTGAACGTCTGACTCTTGGTTTCCGCTCAGGTCATGATCCCACGGTCGTGGGATTGAGCCCTGCATCAGGCTCCGTGCTGAGCATGGAACTTGCTTGGGATTCCTACCCCTCCCTTCCATTTAGCCTCTTTGTCTAAAATGAAAAAAAAAAAAAATTGGACTTTCCCATTCTTTAAAAAAAAAAAAAAAGAAAAAGAAAAATAGCTGCAACATTGTACTGATGCATCTCCATTGAACCATTTTTGGAAACATGTAACCCAGAGTTCAGATTCAATAATGTAACACAAAGTACATCTCTAGTGTCTGATGCATTCTGGGACTTTATTTTTATCCTTGCCATTGTAGGAAATCTGGTTTTACCAGGTATGTATGTTGGTAAACAGAATTCTCAGCATTCACTTCGTTTCACTTAGGCGTGATCTGTGTGGCCCAGTGGATGCCAGGAATCACGATCCATGGATCACTACCCTATTCTTGCCGTTTTTCCCCCCAGGGCAAGAAGAAAGTTGATTCATGAGCTTGTGGGTCTTGCCAGCTTAGATTGGGGGTTCCTTCCTCTGTTTGCTAACCCATCCAACTTCCTCTAGTGGTTGTACTGCTGGGGCTGGGCTCCTAAAGGAGAGCAGCAAGGATGGTATCTGAGAGGGATTCTGTGCCTCGGAAGAAAGTTCACTGTGCATGGCGCAACCTGAGGAACACTGAGATAAATGGGATCTGTGCATCATCTTATAGGCACCTTGTCACGGTTGCAGAAGTTCTTCTAGCAGTGTCAGAATAGACCCAATCCCTTTGAAGTGGCCACACTGATGAGTCTGAATACCTTGTTGGTGAACAAGGAGCTAAGGAGGCTGTAGTGGAGGTGACTTGGGATTTGTACAGTTATAGAGTCAGCCTGATGTCCAGTTTTTTTTTTTTTTTTGCTTGGGCAGGTCATAGAGGGTGGACTACACATGCACTGGCCATGAATGAAACATGAGCCTGTGTTTGGATACTTACATATTTTCCCATGTTGCTTATTGGAATAGTGCTCTAGAAAGTTGGAGTGAAGGATTTCACTTTCTACTCTACTGTAGACTGGATTTTTCTCAAGTTTCTTTGCCATCTCTGTACCAGATGGGAGAGTATGGCTATCAATGAAAGTTTAGAGGAGTGTAAACCAATGACAGGTACATGGCACCAGGCTCTTTGTGTGATGTTGTTATGTCCCACCTAACCAGATTTTGGTGGTCTTTTTCTGAAACCTTTGGACAGAATGAAGACCTTTTCTCCTTTCTTCATTTTAATCCTATTAATTTGTAGCTGCTGTTTGAACTAGTTTGGAGTAAGGCTCTTGAATGTAATTGGGAGGGTAACGTTAAGTGAGAGGAAGGGCAAAATCTATAGCAATTTCATTGTAAATCATTGCCTTGACTCATGAGGCAGCTACAAGTTCTAAACAATGCCAGAGATAATCGAGATTTATTACAACAAATTAAAGGCTAATCAGAGTGTGTCCTGAGATAAACAACATGGTAAAACAAACATAAGTGACAGTAGGGGAAAGCACGAGTTGATAAAAGACTCACGAGTATGGGCGGTAGTAGAAAACCAAAGTCCATTCATGGCTCACTTACTTTGTATATTTCTGCACTGTTCCATGTGTAGATGGGAGATGATTGGAAATAATGCTTAACCACATTCACTTGTTCAACAAGCACTGTCTATTTTGTGTGGGTGGATACTCCATGAGGTAGAGCAGACAAATGAGCCACAGCCCCCTCATGCTAGGAGTTCCTTGTCTGACACAACCATGGGAGGATGTAAATAACAATGAAGGTATATGATTAGGAACCTGATAGACAGAATGGGTGGGGTGGGGGGGGGCAGGCTGAGTGGCTCCATCAGTTGAGAGTCTGACTCTTGATTTCGGCTCAGGTCATGATCCCTGGGTCGTGGGGTTGAGCCCTGAGTCAGGTTCTGCACTGAGTGTGGAGCCTGCTTAAGATTCTCCCTCTGCCCTTCCCCCCAACTGGTACACATTCTCTCTATAATAAAAACAAAACAAAACTAAAAAACCCCAGAGCCAAAAAACAAACAGACTGAACCCTTGGTGTTGTGGGCCTTTGTGGGCCTGGGAGATGGCTCACCGGCTGCCATGACAGGGCTGGCCACTTACAGAGGCATGTTGAGTTTGAGTCCTAGGGAGTGCCTGCTTTTGGGTAGGCTGGCCCAGGAGATGGGGATGTCTCTGAGAGATGGAATTGATGCTGTTGAAGGCATGAGGACATGAGTAGATCTGTGCTGGTGTCTTTGTTAGGTGGTGGCAGATGGTTTCAGAAAGTAAATAGGGGCTAGACAGAGTGTTAAATGCTGTGCATAGGTGCTTCCTACAACCAGCATTTCCAAATGGGGAGAAACGAGAAATGTTCTTCATTCTCTAGAACTTGTAATTAAACTAAGTGGACCTAGAGAGTTAGTTTCTTAGCACTGAAACAAAACAAAACAAACTAAACTCTTGTTGGGATTTTATAACTCAGTTTAATTCTAATAGTTTTTTTTTTTTTTTTTTTTTTTTTTTAAATTTTTATTCCTTAAGCGTTCCAGGGCTAGGCAGTTGTGCAATGATCAGGGCTTACAGGATCTCTGTACCCTGATTTATGCCATCATATCAACCTCTTCTGATATATATATATATATATATATATATATATATATATATATTTTTTTTTTTTTTTTTTTTTTTCCAGTAAAGTAAAAAAAAAAAAAAATTATGCTGAATTACTACTTCTTTTTAGTGGAGGAGTTTTACTGTGAGGGTTATCAATTAAGAAAATCCATCTCCTGAATACTATCTTCTGAGTCAGCAATAAAGATGTTATAAGATTTGGGGGGGAAATATGGCCTCATTGCCTGAAAGGCAGAAAGATAGTGCTAAGTAAAAATCAATAAGCTACTTCTGTTAAAACAATAAAGAGAGCAAAATAATCTTGAAACATGTTAACCCTTTGCTTAGTGTACAGAGTTAACTTAACCTAATTTAGCCTTTACATGTCCTATTCATTTTGATGGCTTTCTGCTTTAGTATTTTGACCTCCTTTTAGCTTGTGGGGTTGTGAAGTCTCAGATCATCTCCAAACTTGGGTCTGTCGAGCCCTAGTGGGTCTGTGGAGCCTCTTTGGGGACCGGTTGATGTGAACGAGGGGGACTAAGCAGGCTCTGCCCCCCACCCTTCACCCAGACCACTGGTACCCTTCCCCCCAGGGCAACCCTGCATTCACCTGGTTTGTTCACACTCCTGCTTAAGCTTTTACCTGAACAAACTTGACTTTACAAAGTTTGAAAACCTTTGGTCCAATCCGGAGACCCCAAAAGCAATTATTTTGGACACACCAGCCAGATTTCTGGACTAGTGAATAGATGGTCCCAGATAACACCATTTCTGGATTCTTCTTGTCACAGAGGGTGCATATTTGGTCACATCTGTAAGGATAGGCATGTTATAAAGACACACGATCAATCAGCTTGTAGGCATGGGGATTTTATTTTTTTTAAGGTAAACATTCAAATTGGCACATCTTCGAAAGCCTTGACCTTTAGCTTCTTTTCCTTAGTCTCCACCATATCTTTATTTTGTGGTGCCTTCCGGGGCTGGAGAGGAACAAAATATAAATGCTTTAAAGGGAAGCAAGCTTTTGCTCACTTCTACCCATAACTGCTGAGGTGCTGATGATTTTTAATGTTTTTTCCTAGAGAATAACAATTTGCTACAGAAGGATGACAATGTTTATCCTTGAATCCACCACAGGCCTAGTTGTTTCCTGTTGTATCTTCCTTCTCCTTCCTTTGCTATGGCACTATCTGAGCAGAATTTCCATTTTAATAGCTTAGTTAGGTAAATATGACCTCAGTAGGTTCCCTTTCAAAAAGGTTGAGTCTGAGGTTCCTTTAATTGCCTGTCTGCCTCAATTCTGAGTTTTTCTAGGAGGATTTATTTATTTAAGAGCTAGTTTTGAATAATATTCAGGATACTAAATTTGATTAGCTCAGAAAAAATAAATTGCTAATTTTATCTATAAAATGAAGTTCTGTTCTGGGTCTCTCCTCTCCATCTTCCACACATATACACACACAAACAGATGCCTGACCTACACCTACTTTAACTCCCTGAAGTTTAACCAACACCTACTTTAACTCCCTGAAGAGAGTGAGCAGAGTAATTTGGAGCCGTGCTATGTTAGAGCAACATAGCAGCCCTTACTTTCCTGCAGTCACAACTCTTGGAATCCTAGATTAATGTAGATTGAGAAAAGCCTGGTTTGATGAGTTGAATCTTAGATTTTATTGGGCACCGTGGTGAGGCACTTGCCATGAAATCAAGCAATGGTCTTGAGCTCAGCCTGACTCAGAGAAACCTTCACAGTGATTTTATAGGTTCAGGATGACAATCAGGGTTTCCCATTGTTCTCCTCCAGGCTTACCCAGAATGCTTGAAAGAAGGGGTCATTATTAGGACGGCTGGCAGCCTGGGTTCTTAGTCTCCAGGATGTCTCCTCCGGTCTTCTTGTAAACTCTTGACACTTCATGGTTTTCAAGCATCCACTCCTAAATACTGAAGAAACTAGGATTTCCTTTGATATCCCATATCAGATCTCAAAAACCCCCCATTTATAACCCAGGCAGGAGATAGTAGGCATTCTTTACCCGTTTCAAGGGGTTTCTTAGGCATGCAGGCCTGGGGTCTAATGCAGGCAGAAAGGAGAGGAAGAAATCTTTTGATCTTGGTGTCAAAGTCTGGGCCTCCTGAGCCATCCTCTGAAGGCCCTCTGACCAGATCACAGAATGAAGGTGGCAGATTTGACTGTGCTATCTGAGTTCACATCCAAGTCATCTTTAATATTCAGTCTTGATAGGGTAATTATATCCTAGCTCACTTGTACAGATGGCTGTGGTACAGTGATTTCACAGAAAGTAAATAGAATGCTAATTTATTGAATGCAACTTATTTGAAAGTAAATAATCTTGCAGAGTCTCTTGTGCCGTCTTTTTTCTGCTTCTTATAAAGAAAATTAAAACAGACAAACAAAATCCTAGTCATTTACAAGATTAATTTAGGCCTGGGTGATACTTTGTAAAAATTACAAAGATACAAATAAGAGTCTGTTCTTCCCCTCCCCCCGCCTACCTTTTGGAACTAGTTGTTGGCTTGGATATAGGACTCCCTACTAAGTAGTCTAGAGGAAAATGGTCTTTATTGGTTAATACTTTTATTTTGGGCAAAGATTTTAATCTGTAGTGAACTGTAATGAACTACCTATACTGGATGCAACCTAGGAGAATTAGTTATTTCCATTCTAGGTTCTTAACAATTTACATTAGTTTACGACCTTACATGAATCTTGATCAGATGGTTGCTTTGTGTATTCAGAGAGGCCAAAATGCAGCATAAGGAAAGGCTAGATAAGTCATCTGTCAAAATGGGTATTTATCCATCATTCACTTATACATTTATTTTTGATTGAGCTACTGCTTTGTTCCAGGCTCTGTGCTCACCTTTGATTCCATAATTGAGTTCCTGCTCTGCTTTGTAGGTCTTGGATCCCAGCCATGCTGCTTGAGCTCCTATTTGTGCCTTCCAAACTTGTCCTCTGGCTTTTGTTGTCCTAACCATGGCTTGAGGTGTTAGAGTAGGATCTTCTGATCTGTTGGAGATTGAAAACTAAAGCAAATCCTGGGGTGTCTTTAGGAATATTTTTGGAATTTCTCAGCCTTTACGAGGGCTGCCCGTCAGCTTGGTGTTGTCTAAGGAAAAGCAGCAACAAAAGCTGGTATGGTGCAGAGTGGCAATGGCAAGGTGGTCTGAACCACTGACCGTGTGCCCTTTAAAAGTGGCTGTCATCAAGGACGCATCTCTATATAGGACCTGAGAAGCTACAAGCCGGTGATCCAAGGACTGAATCCAGGCACAGTCATGTTTTGTTTGGCCCACGCAGTGTTCTAACAATGGGAAAAATCACTTACAAGTTTCTGACTTTTTTTTTTTTTTAACGTTTATTTATTTTTGAGAGAGAGAGGAAGACAGAGTACGAGTGGGGGCGGGACATAGAGAGAGGGAGACACAGAATCCGAAGCAGGCTCCAGGGTCTGATCTGTCAACACAGAGCCCGACGCGGGACTCAAACTCACAAACCATGAGCCAAAGTTGGATGCTTAACCGACTGAGCTACCCAGGTGCCCCGAGTTTCTGACTTTTCTTAATAAATGGGAGGATCTCCTGACACGTGGCCCTCAGTTCCCACATGGCAGTGGTCAGTGGCAATAGAGCGGTGGCTACCTTTCTCTTGAGATGTTCTAGTTTTCCATTGTTGTGTGACAAACCATCTTGGCACTTAGTATTGTAAAATAGCAGCCCTTTCACTGTACTCATGGCATCTGGGAGTTGGGAATTCGGACAAAGCATAGTGAGGGTGGTTTGTTTCTATTCCACAGTAGTAGTAGTAGTAATTTACTCTGAAGGAGTAGTAATTTACATATGTGCCTGGGCAGGATGGCTTGAGGCTTCTTGGGTATCCCCCAGATAGGTATGCAGCTTCCAGGCTTTCCATGTATTCTTTCTATGTGTGTTCTGCAGCATGGCAGCCTCAGAGTAGTCTGTCTGCCTAGATCGTGACACGGTGATCCAAGATCAGGTGTTCCAGCTGGACAAGGCAAAAGCCGCCTGGCCTCTTAGCACCTAGCCTCTGAGATCATACTGCATCACTTGTCTTGTATTCTATTGATTTCAGCAATCTCAAACCTAACAAGGTGTAAGCAGAAGGACCAGAGACTCCACCTCTTGATGGGCTAATTGTACAAAACATTGGCAACCATGTTTTCAGAACAACGAGGGGAGCAAACTGGTTCTTTCGTTCTAGTCTTCACCACCCCCCATTACATTGCATCCAGGCTGTTTTACTGATTTCTTTTTTCAAATGTCTTATTTATTTTTGAGAGAGAGAGACAGACAGAGACAATGCAAGTGGGGGAGGGGCACAGAGAGGAGGACAAAGGATACAAAGCAGGCTTTGTGCTGACAGCAGACAGCCCGATGCGGGACTCCAACTCATGAACCGTGAAATCATGAGCCAAAGTCGTATGCTCAACCAACTGAGCCACCTGGGCATCCCTTTACTGATTTCTTTTTTTTTTTCAATTTTTTTTTTTTTAATGTTTATTTATTTTCGAGACAGAGAGAGACAGAGCATGAACGGGGGAGGGTCAGAGAGAGAGGGAGACACAGAATCGGAAGCATCCTCCAGGCTCTGAGCCATCAGCCCAGAGCCCGACGCGGGGCTCGAACTCACGGACTCACAGACCGTGAGACTGTGACCTGAGCTGAAGTCGGACGCTTAACCGACTGAGCCACCCAGGCGCCCCTTTACTGATTTCTGTTATCTGTCCCTAAGGACATTTGCATTAGGGATTATTGCTTTTCCTTGGTACTTCCAACTTTAGATGAGCTCTAACTAAAATTAGAATTTAGAGTTCATCTTCTGTCAACGTTTATAATGATAAATCCAAGTATTCCCTTTAGGCAATATGGGCTCATACTGCAAACTTGTTTTGGGAAGTGGTGTATGAGGTTTTGCTGGGGGGAGATAACCCACTGAGGTATGATTCGTGCTCATGTTGGCCATGTTCTGTATTTGCACTTGCAGAAGGGGGCTATCTTACTCAAGTAGTCGCTAACTTATTTCTTCACCTTGGATATGTGCATTTCCTCCTGCATTTCCTCCTGCATTTCCTTATTCTAGAGACTATGGGCCAAGTCATTTGTTTACTTTCTTAATTATTTAAAAAATATCCTGTGGGTGTTATCACTATTATAAATAATAAAGTCTTATTTAGGAGGGCTATGCTACAAGGAGTCTTAGAATTAAAGCAACCACAGTTTAAAAAGACACTTACAGGGTGCCTGGTTGGCTCAGTCAGTTAACTGTCTGACTTTTGATTTCAGCTTGGATCATGATCTCGTGGTTCCTGAGTTCGAGCCCCGTGTAGGGCTCTATGCTGACATGGCAGAGCCTAACTGGTATTCTCTCTCTCCTCTCTTTCTGTCCCTCCCCCGCTTGTGTATGTGCCCCTCTCTCTAAATAAATAAATAAACAAACATTAAAAAATTTAAAAAGATACTTAAGGAAAAGTATCTAAAATTACATGTTTTCATGTTCACCTAATGCTGTCCTTCCAGTGAAGCTGTCACAGTTGTCCTGGTTGGGATGGATACTGGGTGTCCTCTCAGTCTCTTCCTTGCCCATCATCCTACACTGGCAATCAATTTGGCAATTTATTCTCCTAAATATTCTTCTATCTGTTCCTTGTCCACTGTCACTCTCTTAGCTCAGACCCACATAATTGGGACTTCTGTTAGTAGCCCATCTACCTAGATATTCTGCTTATCTATAATCTCTCCCCATTCCAAATTGTCCTCTATTTTTTTAAAGAATTTTTTTAAGTTTATTTATTTATTTTGAGAGAGAGAGAGAGAGAGAGAGAGAGAGAGAGAATGAACAGGGGAAGGGACGAGAGAGAGGGAGACACAGAATCTGAAGCAGGCTCCAGGCTCTGAGCTGTCAGCATAGAACCCAAAGCAGGGCTTGAACCCATGAATTGTGAACTCATGACCCAAGCCAAAGTCAGATGCTTAACCAACTGAGTCACCCAGGTGCCCCAAATTGTCCTGTATTTTAAGAGTGATCTTCCTAAAACCTCCATCAGATCATGTTAGTTCCCTGCTAACAAACTGACTGTGTCATCACTATGTTTCTGGATATAACATTCTCCTTTTTGTAAAATGGCACAGGTGGTCCTACCTGATCTGGAACTAGCTTACCTCTTAGACCTCATTTCCAAATTGTTCCTCCCCAATCCAGTGCACCAGTCATAACTGGCCACTTGCTTTCAAGCACTCTTTGGATACTCCTGGCTAAATCCTAGACTGGAAGTCTTTGCTAGCATCTGTCTTTCCCATTCTGTGCCAAATGCTCCATATTTGGGTTTCTGTAGCATGCCATTATCCATTGTAATAATTATTTTCCACCTAGCTTTCCAATTCGAATTCAGATTTCTTGAAGGCAAAAACCATCTCTTGTCTCCATGTATCCATGCTGGGCATAGGTAGGACTTTTGGTAAATGTTTATGGAATGCCTGGCTCACTGACCAATCACCTACCGGTGATTCCCTGCCAGAATTATTCTTGCTGAATAGCATTCTATTTAAAATGGGATAGAGGACCCTATTCCAGTTTTGTGTTTGACGGGGAAGGAATCCTTGTCTGTGCCTTTCACACTGACAGGGATCGTATAACATGTATTTGGGAGGAGAACAATGAAGATCTTCTAAATATGTGTCTTGACGATATATTTGTGTATATTACAAAAGTAGAAAGTGGTAAATCTAGCCCTCCCTGGTAAATGTCAGGAAAAACCTTTGTGTGCACCTGCACATTTCTTAGTTCCTTAAGTGAGCAGCCCGAATTTCCACCAAAACTTCTATTGGGATCATCATGAATAGTAGGTGGGACAAGGATTGGGAAACCTGGCATGCTCTGCAAATACTGGTTCTAGTTTCTTCCTAAGGTACATACCCTAGGGGACAGCTTACTTCATTTCTCATAGCCTCCCTTTACTTACAAACTTATAGGTACCAGATAAGAGTAGCAATTGATAAATGTTAGGTCCTGTCCTTCCTCCAGAGGAGAAATAATAGTGCACCCAATTTTATGTTTGTCAAACAGACAGCTGGATAGCCCTGTCTTTCACATCTTAGCTCCTTATTTTGTCATTTTTGAAAAATGTTTATTTTTGAGAGAGAGAGAGAGAGAGAGAGAGAGAAAGGCAGAGTGTGAGCTGGCAGGGCAGAGAGAGAGGGGCACACAGAATCTGAAGCAGGCTTCAGCCTCTGAGTTGTTGCACAGAGCTGGATGCGGGGCCTGAACCCATGAACCCTGAGATCACAATGTGAGCCAAAGTCAGTTTCTTAACCGACTGAGCCACCCAGGTGCCCCTTCCTATTTTGTCATTTTAATCTCAGCATCTTAGGAAATTGTAAGCCTCATATTGCAAGTTAATCATTGCTAACTGAATATAAAGAAGATATGACATCAGAGTATCAAGGGAAGGAAATGAGAAGACCTCTCAACTGACTCTACGGTCTTGGTTAAGGCTCTACCCTTAAAAAAAAAAAAAAAAAGGCTCTACCCTTTTATCAGATGACAACTTTCAAATGGATCACCTTGGTCACTATTCTCTATAAGAGAAGAAATGAACACTTGAATGTGCTTGAAGTATGTCTAGAATTTCCGTTTCAAGCTCCCTGCTTAGTCTGGGCCCCTGTTGCCTGCTATTAGGGTATTAGGCCAATATTTCACATTTACCTGTATTTCATTCCCACCTTGTGAATACAAGCTCAGCAGGCTTGGGTAGCAAGGCAGTACAGTAACAACTGGGACCCACAATCTTGTTTTATGAAGAGTTGAGATTTGGCTATGATTGGCAGCAGGTTCTTCGTGTTGCCAAGAGCTGAAGCTAAAATTACTTATGTTTCAAACAAAAGTTCTTCTAGGAATTGCCTTTTTCTAGGAGATTGGAGGAAGAGGGGAGATAGATGACTTTTGTCTGAATACTCAGACTCTAGGATCTAGGCCAAACAGGGATTGAGCTGCCTCTTAAAATTTTTATTATTATGCTCTCTAGGAACCTCTTGAAAAGAGACTAATGCACTTTTAATGACTGGATATTAAAGAGTATTTATATCAAGTATTAAAAAGTTGCTGTGGAAGCGATTTTTCTTTCTTGCCTCAACTCAGACACAGTAGGAGCAAAGCCTAATAACTGAAAATAGAAAAACCAAAAATTGTGTGTTCTCATAAATGTGACCTGATCACGTATGACCCAGTTTGGGTGGGGCAACCCTTAGTATTCAATTGGAATTTTGGCGAGGAGCGTGCATGTGTGGCAGGTGGGTGGAAGGAGATGTGGCACTAGGTATGTCCCATAAAGCTGGAGAGGCATTGGGAACTGGGCTCGACTGACAGTATGCGGTGATTGCGAATGTTCTCCTAGGACAGTACTACATAGTTAGGCAAAGTGCCCTATGTAAAAGTTGACATTAGTGTATATGTCACATATTAAGAGTATAGGCTTTGAGGTCAGACAGGATTTTCAGTCTTGCCTTCCCCACTTGCTACTTATGTGGCCTTTGACAGATTACTCTTTGGGCCTGAGTTTTCTTTTTTCTTTTCTTTTTCCTTTTCTTTTTCTTTTCCTTTTCTTTTCTTTTCTTTTCTTTTCTTTTCTTTTCTTTTCTTTTCTTTCTTTCAGATGTTGGGAATGTTAAGAGTCCACATATATCAAACGTTTAGATTGATATCTGCCATTGGTAAGTGTAGTGTAAATGTCTCTGGTGAATTATTAGAATTTTCCACTGATGGCCACACTACTTGGAAACTGCATGTGAGAATCAGTCTAGCAAAGGGGAAAGCCTTTATCTGCATGCTAATTACCCAGTGGGTAAACTTTCAATTTGCTGGCCAAATTCCTGTATTACTCCCTAGATGATAGCTAGTATCTAAGGTGACCCGAAGATGGCACAATTAAAGAAAAAAATGGGAAAGGAAGAGTTTGTGTAAATCATAGTTAACTGTTGAATTTATTTGTGGATCAAAGGTACATTCAGACAGTCTGAGCCTTGAGTCTGGACTTCTAACCTCATCAACATGAAAAGTGGTATACCTCCTTCTTCCCCCCAAGAATAATGACTTCGTTATTTTTGCAATAGTGGCACATTATCATAATACAAAATTTATTGAAAGAATAAAGCAAAAACAAAAACAAAAAAGACCTCAAACTGTATTATCCAGAAATAAACACCATTCATTTTTGTGAACTTTCTATACCTCTCCCCACACTTAATATAGATGAAAGGCAGATGGATAGAAATTATTGTACAAAATGGAGATAAATCTACCCCCCACCCTTTTGAAAGGATTGCTGTGGATAAATCCTGGGCAACCTGATTTTTATTCCTCCCCATAAATGTGATTTGCTTTTCTGCCTTGGAAATTTTCCAGTGAACTTCCCCTGTGTATGTCTTGCTGTTGATGCTTCAGAAGTTTTTCCTAGGATGGAGAAGGACTGTTGATGTGGCCACTTTTTAATTTCCAGAAATTATCTTTTATTACATCTTTAAAATATTTAGCTTTCTTATTATAACATGTAACAGAGGAAATAGAATTAAGTGTAATTAAACTACAATGACAGTTCAAAGAATTCAAGTAGCCACCACCCAGGTGAAGACACAAATCCTATCTGCCTCCCTAGAAGCTCCTTGCTATCCCCTTCCCCATTCCAGCCCCTTCTTCCCATGGAGGTGCCTGTGTCCTGACTGAGAGGTCCCACCCTCTGGTTTTCTTTATAGTCTGTACCAATTCAGGACCTGATTGCTGGTGGTAAGTATAGCCTACTTGAGCTCATACCGTATGTATGCTTTAATTACAAATGATATTGAACATCTTGTGTGTGTTAACCATTTGAAAATCTTCTCTGGTGAGATGTCTGTTCAGATCTTTAACCCATTTTACAACTGAGGTATTTGTTTTATTTGTTTTATTGTTGAATTTTTAAGAGCTCTTGGTATATTTTGGGTACAATTCCTTTACCAGTAGGTATTTTGTAAGTATTTTCTCCCAGTCTGTGGCTTGTCTTTTCATTTTCTTTTTTTAAAAAATATTTATTTATTTTTGAGAGAGAGACAGATAGAGTGTGAGTGGGGGAGGAGCAGAGAGAGAGGGAGACACAGAATCCGAAGCAGGCTCCAGCCTCTGAGCTGTCCACACAGAGCCTGACACGAGGCTCGAACTTGTGAACTGTGAGATCATGACCTGAGCCAAAGTCAGTCGCTTAGCCAACGGAACCACCAAGGAGCCCCTGTCTTTTCATTTTCTTAAGTGTCTTTTGCAGAACAGAGTGTTTTAGTTTTAATGAAATCTAACTTAACGTGTTTTCTTTCATGGATTTTGCTTTTTGTGGTATATTTAAAAATTCAAAGTCAAATCCAAGGTCACCTAGTTTTTTTCCTATGTTATCTTCTAGGGTTTTTTTACTTTTATATATTACATTTAGATATATGATCCATGTTGAAAGGTGTAAGGTTAGTGTCTTTTTTCTTTCTTTCTTTCTTTCTTTCTTTCTTTCTTTCTTTTTTTTTTTTTTTTTTTTTTGCATACAGACAGACAGCACCATTTGTTGGTAATTTGTTAATTACCTTTGCTTCTTGTCCAAGATCAGTTGGCCATATTTATGTATTTCTGAGCTCTCTATTCTGTTACACTGATATATCCGTCTGTCCTTTTGCTTATTCTGTACTGTGTTGATCACTGTAGCTTTGTAATTGTAGAAATTTGGGTTTTGTGAGTCCCTAAAGTTTGTTGTTCAGTGTTGTGTTGGCTCTTCTGGGTCTTTACATTTTCACACAAACTTGAAGTTATTTGTTGATGATATCCATGAAAGAGTTTACTGGACTTTTGATTGAGATGCCCTTGAACCTATAGATCAGTTTGGGAACAGTTGATTTCTAAACAAAATTAAGTTTTATATCTATAAGCACAGCATATCTCCATTTATTGTAAATGATATTGTTTAAATTTCAAATTACAATTGTCCATTTTTGGTATATAGGAAAACAATGGACTTTTATGCATTAACTTTGTATTTTGCTATGCTGGCTTCTTAATTCGAGGAGGGTTTTTTTCCCTCCACTTCTGTATGTTCTACATAGACAATCATGTCCTCTGTGAGCAAAGATAGTGTTATTCCTTTCCAATTTGTATACTTTTCATTTCCTTATTGTTCTAGGTAGGATGTCCAGTGTGATGTTGCCTAGGCTTGGGGAGAGAGGACATTCTTGCCTTGTGCTGGCCCTGAGGGGCAAAGGATCCAGTGTGATAGTAGCTGTAGGCTTCTTGTAGATGTGTGTTTTTATCAAGTTGGAATTCCCTTCTTTGTTCAGAGATTAAGGAAGTTCTTATTGTTAAGACTTTTTATCAAGAATGGGTATTAGGTTTTGTTTAAATGCTTTTTCTATACTGATCTTTTTCTATGTGATCATTTGATTTTCCTTTTATTAGTATGTATTTTTTTAACTTGCTCACTTTTTGTTTTTTTGAAGCTGAATCTTGTTTTAAGACTCACCAATCTTGTATAGGTAGTTGCAATTTATATATTTTTAACATTGTATAAACAAGGGTTGGTAAACTCTGGCCCACAGGCAGTGTCTAGCCCAATGCTTATTTTTATATGATTTACAAGCTGAGAATGATTTTTATGTTTTTAAGTGTTTGAAAAGATCTAAAGAAAAATTTGACATGAAAATTATGACCTTCAGATTTCATTGACGATAAATGAAGTTGAATTAGAACACAGTCATGCTAATGTGTTTATGTAGTGTCTGTGGCTGCCTTTGTGCTCCCATGGCAGAACTGGGTAGTTGTGATAGAGATCCTAGGCTCTCCACGTGGAAAATATTTACCATCTAGCACTTTACAGGAGATGTTTGCTGACCCCTGCCGTATAGTAGTCCACTGCATGAATGTTCCACAAAATGTGTACCCATTGTACTGATGGGCTTAAGGACGTTACTGGTTTTTGGCAATTATAAAAAAGCTGCTAGGAATATTTTTATGCATGTATACACATGCATGCAAGCATGTGTGCCATTGTTGGGTGTGTACTTTGGAGTGGCATTGCTAACTCCTGGATTGTGTCTGTCTTCAGCCGTAAGAGTAGATGCCAGAGTAGATGTTAGTAGTAACACTCTCATGTCACTAGCAGTGGATGAAATTCCCATTGCTCCATATGCTTGCTGATAACCACTATTAGTAGGACTTAACATTTTTGTCAATGTGATAGCTGTGACCTAATATTTAATTTATGTGTTGATTGGTTCTTTCTTGACCAGTGGGACCTATTGTAGAGTATGGTTCTGCATTCTTTACTTCCAAAGTGCCAATTATATGTATGTTGTCTCCCTCTCCTTCCCTTTTATGGTAACTTAATCCCATCCACCTGGTTTTTGATTGTGATTTTAACTGTATTTATTTCACATATTTCTTCCTAATGTTTTCATCTCAGTAATATTTTCATGTCTTTTTTTTTAATCTGAACTCCACCCTCCTCCCCCACACCACACACATACCTTTGAGCTTGTTTCTCTGTTTCGTGAGCAGTTTTATCTAAAACTTCTCAGCAGACATGGGGAACTATCTCCCTGAGAGAATCTTCTGTTTCAGTGCATGTGTGTGTGTGTTTTCTCTTGTGTTGTTCATTTTTACTCAAGGGGCAAGGGAAATATGAACTGGGATAATTTGAAGTTTCCATTTCAGTTTTTGTTTCAAAAGTCCTCTCACCAAATAGGTTACTGCCTTTGCCATGTGTGTTTTTCCTCCCTTAGATTTAACCTTGAACAGGTGATGGGACTCACAGCAAAGACACTGAAGTTAGAGGCTATGACACCTACTCTCCTGCTGACTGGCTCCTTCCTCTAAGTGTAGGTCATGGGTAACACCAATGCAGGTGTGAAAATGGTTTGTGTGAGCTGTGTCTCCTGTGACATTCTGTGGCATCTTCTGCCTATTTCTTACCTCCAGATATGTTCCCCATAACCACCCCCTGCAGACCTATGCCTCTCCATCTAGTTGCCCTAAACCTTGGGTGGGCCTCTCCCCGAGACCTAGTCTGACCTGAGCTTTAGGGTAACCTGTTTCCTGTAATGGATGAGGAGGGATATGACCTTGTTGAGGTGTGCTTTGTAGTTTGCCTTTTGGAGTTGCCACTGTGTTCTTGTTCCAAAGAAGTTTCTTCTATATTTAAATTTTTTGGTGGTTTTTGAAGATGAATTCTTTGCTTAGCCATTTTCAACTGGAAGTCATGACATTTTTTTAATGCTGTAAAAATAGATGAATGTTTGACGTTAGAAGCTAAAATAAGTGGGTAATGATTTTGCTTTTTTATCCACATGTGATGATGCTATGTAAAGAGAGCCAGCATTTGTAAGGTGTTTTCTTCCCAAAATTATAAACATCAAGAATGGAAGGAAAGAAGACTTTTCTATATGGAGTAAAAACAAAATTCTGAAAATAATGATGTTCTTTCTAAAAGCTTAATGTAGTGTATCTTAATTATCCAAGGATTAAAGCGTAAGATGTATAGTTATTACATTGTACATGAAAATCATGGCAAACATCCTAATATACATCTTTGAACGTGATTTGCCAATGTTTTTTTGTTAGTCATAATTATCTCTTTCTTAATTAGGTTTGCCTCATTATTGGTTTCTTAAAATATGTGCATATTTTAAGGATCATAGGGAAGTCAATTTATGGAAAAGCATCATTAAATTTGTTTTACAGGCTCTGAGTTGTTCCTGCTGAGGTTCGGGGACATATGGCATCTTGTCTGATACAACATCTTGTGTGAAAAATCTTGCTCAGAAACCAAAACAAAAGCAACAAAAAATAAGAATAAACTTCAGCAGTGTAAAATTTTCCCCAGTCAAAATGCTTTTAAGTAATCTCAGCAAATGTATCGTACATTGGGACTGTGGATATAGTACTTAGTATCCTCTATTTGTGAGGAAGAAGAGTTTAAAAACTAACTTGAAAATGGGAACACTAGCCTTCATATAGTAATCTAAAATATTTAAAGCCAAAACTATACTTGTTTAAGAAGCGCGAAGTCATTCCCTACTTTTTTAAAAATTCATAGTCTTTTTATTACAGTAGCAATAGGTAAACATTTAGAAAGTTCTACAATACAAGAAAATCTCTCACTGGAGATTACCGTTAACACTACATTTTATCAGGTCCGTTTCTGTGTACCTGTTTTTTAGCCAAAAAAAAAAAAAAAAAAAAAAAAAAGATCCTCTTTTGCATGCCATTTTATAATATCTTTTCCCCCATTTAATAATCACCAGCTTTTCACGTCAATGGATTTATGTCTTACATATTACCTGGTTCACATTCAAGTGAACAATTCCCTCAACTATCCTCATGAGCTGCTTTGTCCAGTGCGGATTGTGTCGCAGTTCTCTGTTTGCATCTGGTTGCCATGTTCCTTCAGTTCCTTTTTTCCTTTTTTCCTTTTCTCCTGTGACACTGATTTGTTGAAGAAGCTTGACAAGTTGTCTTGTGCCCAGTGGTATTTAATGTGACTTTTTTTTTAGAAATTATATTTGACTTCTTGAATCATTTAGTTCACTTTAAAAAAAATTTTTTTTTTCCAACATTATTTTTGAGAGACAGAGACAGAATGCCAGTAGGGGAAGGGCAGAGAGAGAGGGAGACACAGAACACAAAGCAGGCTCCAGGCTCTGAGCTGTCAGCACAGAGCCTGATGCGGGGCTCGAACTCACAAACTGTGAGATGATGACCTGAGCCAAAGTTGGATGCTTGCTTACCTGACTGAGCCACCCAGCCTCCCCCATTCAGTTAACATCTTTAGGGAGGACCAGAGATAAGAGGAGAAGGAGGACCTAAATGTGTCACTGAACTGATAAAATCCTTTTCTCTGCAAAGGTATGCTAGTTATTATTTACATTTTTGGTCTGTGAGATGTCATCTCCTAAACTGTGAGGCTTGGAATTCACCAAGCCCTCTCTTTATCTCTTACTATATTAACAAGGCCAATTGTGAGCATCAGTTTACTGAAGAGGTTGGTAGTAAAGCAGGGTGCCTTTGTTGGATTTTGTTTAGACTGTTGTTTGCCTTCATGCTCACTTTGTGTATATCTACCTGTGTGTGCATGTGTGCCCTCACAGATACATTGTGTCTGCCCCCCTCCCCTGACCATGAGGTCCACTGCTAAAAACAATGGAATGGAGTGCCACAGTGTTCCATGCCTTGTTAGATGTTCTGTGAGATAAAGATGACTAACACAAAGATGAATAACAGACTCCTCTCTCAGGGATCTCTACGGAATCATGGAGAAAAGATCTGCCAGAAATAGGAAGAAATAATGTTAGAGGATACTCTTGGCTCAGTAAAAAAAAAAGATGATCTGACCTTGTATTTAAAATTCCCTTGGTACACCCAGGTGGCTGAGTAGGTTAAGTGCCTGGCTCTGGATTTCAGCTCAGGTCATGATCTCATGGTTCGTGGGATCGAGCCCTGCGTCGAGCTGTGTGCTGACAGCGAAGAGCCTGCTTGGGATTCTCTCTCTCCTTCTCTCTCTGCCCTGTGCATGTGAGCGTGCTCTCGCTCAAAATAAGTAAACTTAAAAAAAATCCTCTCTATTGAGGTATCATTTACCTACAATAAAGTGCACCCATTTCAAGTGTCTAGCCTTATTTTGTGACCACCCCCTGCTTCATCCTGCTGCAGTAGCAGAGTGCTTGTGATGCCTGACACAAATTCCACCTCCTCCTTGCCCTTCCGACTGTTCAGGATGTTGTATGCGTTTGCTGCTTTTCTTTGTCTGGAATGCCCTCCACTCCACTTGCTTCTCAAGATTCAGTCCTCATCCTTTAGGCTCACTGCTGGCTGTTAACCCCTCCTCTGTGCTCTGAGGCCTTTGTGTAGAACTCTGTTGACCACACTGAGTGTGCATAATACACTGCCATGCCACTCTGACAGCTTGTTAACTTTACTCTTGCCCTTTTATTAGCAACCTTTTTTTCTTTTCCTATTTCATCCATTTAGTAAATATTTTTCCAATATCCATTATAGAGCATGCTTAATGCTAGATCCTGGGGTAGATAAAACTTAGACTAAGACTTTGTCCCTTGCTTCTTTGGACTGAAATACAGTAAAGGTGACAGAAACAATACAGTGTGAGCAATGTAATAGAAATACTGTGATTCCTAGTAACAAGGAGTACAGAGTCACTGATGTGGGGGACAAAGGAGCGCTTCATTGAGATTAATTTCGAAGAGTTAAAGATTCTGGGATTTGCTACATCGAGAAGAAGAAGGTCATTAGAGTATAGCAGAATGTATGCATGAAAGCATGGCGTTCTGAAGTCAAGACACAGGGAATTCTGACATGTTGTGTTCTTGGAAGATTCTCTCTTGCATGTGAATATATTTGCCAATGTAGATATAAATACTGCCTTCTATAATCCCTTTTAATTCCATTTTTTTTAATTTAATCTTAAGCTCTACTACCCATCATTATATTCTTCACTTAAAAGGCTTGTAAATCAAGTACTTCCCTGTGCTGAATAAACATTCTAGATTTTTTTTTCTTTTAATGAAGCCAAGCTTGTATAATCTAAAAACACAGACATATCCAAGAATAAAATGTGATTAGTCCATAAGCTATCACCAAACTTTTGTGAACAGCTTACCTTTTAACAATGATTCTGAAGAAAGATAAATGTAATTTCAAAGAATAAGCTAAGACAACAAAACCACATGGAGTGATGCTTTGTTTTCCAGAAACTCCATCATTTAATATTCCTTTCATTGTAGACAGTTTAGCAGGTCAGACATTTCTGAGAAGACAGCTGTACTTCATCCTTTCTTCTCAGTAGCTAAGTGGCATTCCGGAAGATCACTTTTCAGAAATGTCAGTGTGCTTAATGATAGGACAAACCACAAATGGATTGTCTAAAAGCTAAGTAAGACTGGCTTTGTCTAACAAAATAGCAATAAAAGTTGATCTTCATTGATAACTTCTTTGATCTCCTGGCTACCAAAAATAGCTTGTAGTAACTTTTTCCATGAATCTAGAAGGAAAGAAATTAGCAGGAGGCCAAGGATGTAGGGTCTCTTGGTTCTTATATGGCTTCTCCATTCCCACCAAAGCCTTTGCCACCTCTTTCCCTGATCCCCTGGACATTTGGTCCACTGGAATGGATCATGTAGGGGGGAAGGAAGACTTCATTGAGACTAATCCTTAAGATTTAAAGATTCTGTGTATAAAAGTGCTGACAACACTGACTTCATTTTTGGTTCTCCCTTGTGTTGATACCCATTCTATGACCTCCTCAGGGCTACCTGTTCAGGCCCCTGGAGTTGAATGCAAGCCCTGGCTGGAAGACTTGTTCTTGGCTTCCCTAAAGTGGTTCACAGAAGGCATCACTTAAGATAATTACCGTTTGATCTCACCATTATGCCTCTTGATCTATAAAACATGGGGATTAAAGTCCACATACAGACTGGAGAATAGCTGTGTAGCCTTGGATCTTTTGTCCACCTGATCGGCCCCCACCCCCACCCCTGCCCCATCAGTAAGTTACTCTGAACAAAACTTCGCATAAACACTATGGGGTGGCCTGCTTTGTTTTTCAGTCTCAAAGTGGCTTCTCAGTTCAAAGGATGTGTTACCAACCCTCCTCTACCTTCTAACAGTGCAATTTGCTAGAGAAGCAGATCTTTTCCCCAAACAAATTTGCATTCTGTGAAAACATACACATTTAAGGTCTTCATTCTCATGATGTTTTCTGTGGTTCTTTGCTTTTCTGACTCCATTTCCTGGTACACTAATAACCAGCACTAGCTTATGAATAAGAAATGAGCCACAAATCGTTTCATAGAGCAGTCTCAGATGCGTTTGGACTCCCAGACAGCCACTCAAGAATAGAATCAGCCTATGTGCAGAGTTTCTTTTGGCATTTTAAACCCGCAGCTGCCAGGGCATTTATGTCCTATCATGAAGTTGTGTTCCACATATACACTTACCATGTAGTAGATGTTCACTTAGCCAGCTTCCCCGTAACCTGCTTAACAGACTGATGCTTTCCATTTTTGCTGTAAAACATACTGATGCCCTTGGCACTTGCAGCTAGAAGGATGCTCCTTGGTAAACTTGTGTATTTCTCCCAACTAGTTGAATTGTTTGCTAACCAGGAGTCAGCTGTGTCTATTCCCAAACCTGTTTGTGTCCATTGCACTTATTATTGAAATCTTGAAATTTAATGAAATCTTGCATAGATTGATGAACTATAATTGTAATTGAGAGTTATTTTTTTATGACAAGGAAATCATATGCTATGGGAAGATTTGGTAAAGGCAACTTGTCTAATGAAAATTGCTGTCAAACTAGGGATGGGCAAGAAAATCGTAACATATAATCGTAACATTGGAAAAAATTATAAAAATTAAAGATTTTGCTAGGTTATAGATATCTCACTCTTGAAAGGTTTGTGTTTATTTTTCACCACACTTTAAAGGAAAGCAAAACTAGAAAATCTGGTGATACATTTGCATTGGCTTTGGTGAACAGTGCAGTATAAACTCGTGAGAAAAGATCTTTGCCTCTATCATGTTATTTTACTTCTTTAAAGTTTTTATTTATTTTGAGGGAGAGAGAGAGAGAGAGAGAGCAAGTGCAGGCAAGCCAAAGTGAGCAGGGGAGCAGCAGAGAAAGAAGGAGAGAGAATCCCAAGCAGGCTCCCCGCTGTCAATGCAGAGCCTGATGCAGGGCTTGATTCCATAAACCGTGAGATCATGACCTGAGCAGAAGTCAAGAACCAGAAGCTTAACCAACTGAATCATCCAGGCACCCCATCTATTTATCATTTTAGAAGTGATCACCAACTTGTGAAATTAATGAAATGACCCTTGTTATGGTATATCTTAGGCAAAAGACTTAGAAAGCAGGGACCTCCTTTTTTAAACCTGCAGTTATGTACAGAAGAGTATTCCCTGTTAGAACCACTGAGCTGGAACATTTCTTTTATAGAAGAATGAATTTCTGGACCCAGTCAGGGAAGAAGCTGCACAGGCCCTCCAGCTATTAGGGAGCCCATCAAGGATAATTGAACCATGGAGAGTTAATGTCTTTGTAAATCTGTTTTCCTGGCACATAATATTCAGGGGCATATCAGACACATTTTCCCACCCGTTGATAATAAATGTATCCTAAGTCCCAGTATGAGATGTGACTGGGAAGTGAAGAGACTGATTTAACCAATATACCAGAATTTATACATCCAAATGAGCTTTGTTTTTCAAAATAATGACAGTAGGAGGTTCAATAATTATTCCAAAGATTCTGTCTCTACTCAAAAATCATTTTTGGAACCCATTTGAAATTGCTTCTGAAGGCAGTTTACATGCTACATGAGAGTGCCAGTTGACTTGTTTCAGAGTTCCACTTGATTTTAAACCAATGATAGTTTAACCCATCTTGATTTGCCATCTTGGTTCCATATAGTTACCTACCTACTTAGAAGTGCCAAGGTTTTCCACTGCTAGATTATTAAAAAACATGCATTTCAAGTCTTAAAGATACCCTCAAAGTGGAGTTTCAAAAAAGCCTTGAGCGATAGTGGCGTCACTGAAATAAACATAAAGCATCTAATTAAGTGAATGCTTTGAAGAAGAGGGTGTTAATTTGGATATGCAAATCATTTGTTAAAAAGTTGATTTGGTCCTATTGCTTTAGAACATCCATTAGCAAATTTTTCAGAGAGCCAGACAGTAAATAGTTGAGATTTTGCAGGCCATGGGTCTGTGTCACAAGTATTCAACTATGCACAAAAGCAGTCAGAAACAATATGTAAACAAATGGGCATGGCTCTTTTCCAATACAACTCTATTTTCAAACACAGACCAACAAGTCCAATTTGGCCCACGGGCCATGGTTTGTCAAACACTGTTCTACAGAGCCCTACAAAATGAATGACCCTCATTAGTTAGTCTCCATTTCATCCTCTGAAAATATAGATTGGGATCATTGCTTCCATCTTTGATACAATAATCACCATTTTAAAGGATTGCTACTTAGGTCAAAGAAGAAAAAAATTTCTGGCCATACTAACATAAACTGCAATCTGATATTTTTAGCCAGTACCCAAAATCAGAAATCTAAAGGGGAATTTAATTCTGAAAGTGCTCACTACCTGGTCTTATTTTGACCATCACTGTTGCTGCCCCAAAGTCTGATCATACAAATATCTGGAATGGTGGCATCAGAGATTTAAGAGAGACATGACGACATGGGTCTTCCCATTCCCCTAAATAAGTCCTCTAGAATTCACTTCAACTGTCTGGTAGTACTTCGTGTCTTTCCTTCCTTCCCACTTTCCACCTCTTCTTTCCATTCTCTCTAGTATTTTTCTTCTCTCTCTCTTCAGATCTTTAAGATAAAATTCACACATCATAAAATTCACCCACTTAAAGTATACATATCAGTGGTTTTTAGTATATTCACACTTGTACAATCATCAATGCAAACACTTTTAGAACATTTTCATTCCCCCTAAAAGAATTCCTATTTAACCCTTATCCATCCTCATTTAACCCCACAATCTCTAAGAAACCACTAATCTTTTATGTATTTATAGATTTGCTTATTGTGACCAAATAAAAAATCACATATTTATATGATTCTATAAATAAATAGAATCCTATAATGCATGGTTGTTTGTGACCGGCTTCTACCTCTCTCTCTGTCCCTACCCCACTTGGGCGTGTGCTTGCTGGCTCACTTTCTCTCAAAAATAAACACTAGGGAAAAATTGTATAAAGTCAAATGCTTAACTAAGCCACCCAGGTACCCCACATATACCATAGTTTTAAAATCTGTTCCTCAGTTGATGAACATTGGGGTTTCCATATTCTGGCTCTTATAAACAATGCTTCTATGAATGTGTATGTAAAAAGTTCTTGTGTGTGGACATAGGTTTTCACAGTTCTTGGGTAAATACCAAGGAGTGGAATTGCTAGGTCTTATGATACCTATATATGTTTAATGTTTTGAGGAACTGTCAGCTGTTTTCCATAGGTGTTGCACCATTTTTGCATTCCCACTAGCAACGTGTGAGGGTTCCATTTCTCTACATCCTAATCAACACTGGTTGATGTCTGCTTTTTTTATAACCATCCTAATGGGTATGAAGTATCTTATTGTGGTTTTGGCTTTTGTTTCTTTGATGACTTATGATCTTGAACACCTTTTCATGTTTATTGACCATTTGTACATCTGCTTTGGAGTCTCTTTGAGTATTTTGCTGATTTTCAAACTGGCTTGTCTTTATTATTGAGTTTTAAATGTTTTCTAAGTGTTCTAGATTCAACTCCTTTATTATACAAACATTTATCTGATTTACAATTATTCCCTCCCCATTCTGTAGGTTGTATTCATTGTGATAGTGTCCTTTGAAGCACAAAAGGTAATTTCAGTTAAATCCAATGTACATTTATTTTTTTCTTTTGTTGCCTAAGAAACCGCTGCTCAAACCAAGCTCATGGAGATATACATCTATTTTTTCTTTCTTTCTTTCTTTTTTTTTTTTTAAAGCATTAGAATTTCAGCTATTAAATTTAGGTCTATGATCCATTTTGTGTTTATCTTTGTGTATAGTGTTAGGTATGGGGTACAGATTTAATACTTTGCGTGTGGATATCCAGTTGTTCTGGAGCCATTTGTTGAAAGGACTATTCCCCATTGAATGGGTTTGGCATCTGTGTCAGAAATCACTGACCTGGGGCGCCTGGGTGGCTCAGTCGGTTAAGCATCCGACTTCAGCTCAGATCAAGAACTCACGGTTCCTGAGTTTGAGCCCTGTGTTGGGCTCTATGCTAGCAGCATAGAGCCTGGAGCCTGCTTCAGGTTCTATGTTTCCCTCTTTCTGCGCCTCCCCTGCTCATGCTCTGTCTCTCTCCCCTTCAAAAATAAATAAAAACATTAAAAAAATTTAAAGATAAAGAAATCACTGATCTAATTAAGGTTTTATTTCTGATTCTTGATTCACTTCCATTGCTTTTTATATCTGTCCTGAAGCCAGTGCCACAATGTTCTAATTACCATAGCTGTATAGTAAGTTTTGAAATTGGGGAAATGTGAATCCTCCAATTCTGTTGTTTTTTTCTCCCAAGAGTATTTTGGCTATTCTGGATTCCTTGAATTTCCATGTGTGTTTTCGTATCTACTTGTCAATTTCTTCAAAAAAGGCAGCTGAAATTATGACAGGGTTTACATTGAATTTGTAGATCAATTTGGGGCTTATTGCCAGCATAAAAATATCAAGTCTTCTGATTAACATGTGATGTCTTTCCGTTTGTTGAGATCTTTAATTTATTTCAGTAATATTTTGCAGTTTTCATTGTACAAGTCTTGTACTTCTGTTGTTAAATTTCTTCATGTGTTTTATTCTTCTTGCTGCACTTATAAGTGAAATTATTTCATTTTTAGATTGCTTGGATTATTCATTGCTATTTAGAAGTAGAATTGACTTCTGTTTATTGATCTTCTTTCCTTCAATCTTGCTGAATTCATTTATTAGTTCTGATAGTCTTTTAATGGATTCCTTAGAGTTTTCCATATACCAGATCATATCAGTTGCAAATTAGGCACTTTTTTAAAGAATCTATTTTGGGGCGCCTGAGTGGCTCAGTCGGTTAAGCGTCCGACTTCGGCTTAGGTCATGATCTCCAGGTCTGTGAGTTCAAGCCCCGCGTCGGGTTATGTGCTGACAGCTCAGAGCCTGGAGCCTGTTTCAGATTCTGTGTCTCCCTCTTTCTCTGACCCTCCCCGTTCATGCTCTGTCTCTTTCTGTCTCAAAAATAAATAAACATTAAGAAAAATCTATTTTATTGGATTAGAATTTTTTTGCCCTCTGTAACTGTTTCAGATTTTCATCACCATAGTTAAGTCTCCTTGCTAGTAGGTGTACCCTCTGATCTCAGCAGATGATATATTCTAGGATGACAAAATGCTGAGAGATAAATACCACTTCATGTGTGGGAAATCTCAAGCAATTTTTTACTATTAGAATGTTAACTGCAAGTCAAGGAGAGGTTGAAAAAAATTTAAAAATTTACCTTTTGTAGCTGGTTTATTAAAAAAAAATTGTCAGAATAGTAGCATGAGCTTTTTAAAAGAAATTATTTTATTAATGGTGAGCTTTCGGTTTGGGGTTTTTGTCCTAACTGGACAAGAATCTTGCTTTGGTTATTTACTCAGCAGTGGGCTAGTGAATCGTTAGTGTGATCACTGTGGTAAGCAGTCTTGTAATTATGTACCATCAGCTGTCATGAGGTGTTGGTGAAAGATAAATTGAGTTTATGAAGCCTTGGGCATCAGTGGTAATGGAACTCAATGTGTCTAACTGGAAGAGGGTCAGTCATGTTCTCTTGGTTTATGAAGGACAGGCAGGGTTGGGCCATATGGCCTGACAAATTATGCATTGAACCACTCCAGGGAGCGCAGTTCACATAGACTAAAAGTTACCATTATGCTCAGTGGCCTTGTGATAGGATTACATATTGTCAGAATTGGAAGCCTTTTAGATTTGCTGGTAGAGAATTTAGTTTTGAATATTCATTTATATTTATCAACTCCACTTAGACTCTCAACTCTGGGGTTGGCTTTATCCCACTCCTGCCATTTCTTGGCTATTCTGTTGTATTGGTATTTTCAACAAGTGTTAAAGGGAGTTGTTAAGGATACATTGATACCTAATTGAGGTTTTCTCCTTGATATAGTCAACCTAATTTAAAAAGAAAATTGAAAATTAGAGGTTTTCTCCTTCTATATACAGAAATATGTCCAGCTACCTGAATTGTGTGTGTCAGAAAAGAAAGTATATGACTTTGTTTTAGAATGCTAGGATATTAAGGTGGATGGATTTTTATAAATGATTTGATCTACCCTCCAGTTAACACATACCCTCCATGCCACCATGAATGGAGAATGGCCATTCTCCACTTGAGGAATTTTAGTTCATGGGACCTTATTTTGTTGTAAAGCCACCAATAATCAAATTTTAACATACTTTCTGTCAAAAAGTTCCTCATGTAGGACTGAAACCTGCCCCCATGCTACCCTCCCTCTAGTTATGTCCTCTCTTTGGTTCTGTGCTTAAGACTTTATAGAGTAGATCTCCTAATTTTTCAAAGTAAAAATTCTTCTGTCATGTAAAGATGTTTATCACGTCTCCACCTAAATATTTCCTGGTTAAGCAACATAGAGATAGAGTCCTGATAGATTTTCCAGATATTTCATTTTCCTGATTGACAAAATGGAATGTATTGAGAGGAACTCAATACCCCTCTTAAAATGTGTCATACAGAACTGAGTATAATTTTTCAAGTGTGATATCATGGCAGGGTATGATGGAATTAGTACCTTCCAAGTCATATGTAAAGAACTGTGGTTAAGACTTTAGGGACATCTGGGTGGCTCAGTCTGTTAAGTGTACAACTTCGACTCAGGTCATGATCTCACTGCTAGTGGGTTCCAGCCCCACGGGCTCTGTTCTCAGAGCTCAGAGCCTGGAGCCTGTTTCAGATTCTGTGTCTCCCTCTCTCTCTGCCCCTCCCTTGCACTCGCTCTCTTTCTCTCTCTCTCTCTCTCTCTCTCTCTCTCTCTCTCTCTCTCTCAAAAATAAATAAACATCAAAAAATTAAAAAAAAAAAAAGACTTTAGGCTTTGGAGGGGCATCTGGGTGGCTCAGTCAGTTAAGCATCTGACTTTTGGTTTCAGCTCAGGTCATGATCTCATGGTTCATGAGTTCGAGCCCTTTGTTGGGCTCCACGCTGACAATGGGGGGTCTGCTTGGGGTTCTGTCTCTCCTTTTCTCTCTGCCTCTCCCCTGCTTGCTCTTTGCCTCTCTCTCAAAATAATTAAATAAACTTAAAAAAAAAGACTTTAGGCTTTGGAGTCAAAGACATTGGAGTTAAAGTTCCAGGCATGCTACTTACTAGCTCTGTGGGGGAAGTTACTTAAATGTGTTTAATTTCCTTATCCATAAAATAAGGATGATAAGCACGGGAGCTCCTCTAGCCTATGGATTTCATGAGGACAGGAACCGTATTCATTTTGCTTTCCCTAATGTCAGTTACTGAATTCTTAGAATAGTGCCTGTAGACCATCATGCGTGCTCAATAAATATGCATTGAATGGATGTGTGAATAGATGCCTGTCACATAGAAATGGCAGCATCGAAAGCACTTAGCACAATGCACAGAACTTAGTTAGCAAATGGTTTTTAAGCAACTGCGTCCCCCTTATATTAAACCTCCATTCAGCTAACAGTCCAAGACCTTTTACTCAGGAAATCGTATTTTCCCAATTTGACATCTTAACCTCAATGCATACTCTTACGTTACATTTGGTGTTAACTTTGATACTGTTAATTTCCTTTCTTGCTTCTGTTTTGTTGAACTTTGTATCTTCATTGTATCTCCTGAATGTAATCATTCCTCAATCCTCCCTCTTACGCTCCCCATTGGGTTTGTAGGATTAAGGAATGCAACGACCATGGTGGTCACAACTTTGACCTCTCTCTCTAAAAGTTTGGCCCAAGGTTTTGATACCTGACTTGATAGCTCAAGTAGAAGACTCTTAGGATGGGCTGAGTCTGTAGCTTTGGAGTTTTGTACCCAAGTATTGGTGGCTTTTGTTGTTGTTGTTGTTGTTGTTGTTGTTGTTGTTGTTGTTGTTATATGAATACTTAACTTAGGGGATGCATCCTGAATAATTGCACCAGGCGAATCCTAGCACTAAAAGGTGGAAAAGCTAATAATGAAAATAATTCAGTTACTGAAAATGCATGATTACAGCTCATGTATGAAGAGTGACATTCCTGTGTTTTTACATGGCTGCAGCAATGCAAGTGGCTGCACAGAATCCTCCTTTATTATTCTGCAAACTGAGTTTTCTGAGGTTGAATAACCCAGGATTTACTGTTTCCAATATAAAAATCAAATGATTCGATAGGAGCCCTGCTTCTTTCTCCTTTCTTTCATTTATTTTTTTAACTTCATTTTGTAATCAAGATACCCTGTTTCTATATCCTTTCTATACAACTGAGAATGTTAATCAAGGTCTCAAATTGTATCATAGCAAAAGTGTGTTGCTTGGCAACAGAAGGAAAGATATAATGTTTTCAGATTTTAAAAATAATCCGGGGTTTTATTATTCATTTTTTTAATTAAAATGATTTCATTATTTGTGGAAAAATAGCCTGCAGGGAGAAGAAAACGGACCATGGAATCAGTATCTTTTTTGCATTTGTCTTCTAAGAGAGGTTTTAAGGAGGAATTGGTTTTTGTCTATTTGAGCTGTGTAGACATTCTGGCTGAGACTTGGGCTCCTGGTTTGAAGACTTGCTCAGTCTACTCATTATTGACTGAGATCTAACCTCTCTCCCCTGTGAGTTCAAGGCCCTGAAGATCTTTTTCAGAACTACCCCCATCCCCATCCTGTGGGCTTTATGAGGTTTGTTGATGGTCTGAATGCCTCTTTCAAAATGTACTCACCTTGGTTTTAAGAATTGTGAAAGATTCAGTTCTGTGCCCACCAGTGCTTTCCTGTTTCAGAATCCTAGAAATGACCGAATTGCAGAGAGATTGAGTTACTTTTTTCAAGGACACGGCACAGAGCAGAGCTGAGGACTAAAGTTCCCCCATTGATCATCAAGGAATAACTATGTAGCTAAGAACTTCCTTTACGAAGCCAGCCAACCCAATATTACTTTCTGACTCTGCTACTTATAAGTTCTGTGATATGAACAAAATTTTTAACATCTCTGTGCCCTAGTTTCCTTATCCACACAGTGAGGATAATAATAGTAATTCCCTTAATAAGGTTCCCAGAATTAAATGAGACAGCACACTATTTGGCACACAGTAAGTATACAACTATACATTTGCTTTTATTATTAATATTAGGCATTAAAAGGCAATAACACAAAAGCCTACAAATTATCTTCCTCTTTCTCCTCCTATTTCTTTACTTCCATTCCACTTCTCCATATTGAGATGCAAAATCAAATTGAGAGAAGTTTTTATTTACCTTCTAAACTTCATATTCATTGGACAGTAATATTAAGCTTTTCATTACTGAAAAAAATGAGTTTTCATATTAATGCTTTGCCATTGCACAGCTGAAATAAAGAGAACTGGATGCCTGTGATGATTGCAAAGGCTTCTGAAGACCTTAAACTTCTTCCCCATTAGGATTCTGTGTTATGCAAAAACCAAGCCAATGGCAAAGGATTTTCCTACCAAAGACCAGGATTGCTGTGGCTTGGATACTTGTACCAACTTAACTAGTGATGAAGTTTTGGGGGTGATGGTGGGGTGGTCCAGAGCCGATGGCCAAGAAAGAATTCTTGAAGACATCTTTGGAGCAAAGAGATTATTTTATTAAAGCACAGGGACCAGGATGTGTGGGCAGGAAGAGCTGCACTAGGGTCATCACGGGTAACTCATTATATGCCCTCAGGTTGGGAGGGGGTCAGGGATAGAGTAAGTCTCTAAGGACTTTTGGAAGCAAGGTTTCTAGGACCTTGAGGGGTGAGCTGTTGCTAGGGAAATGCCATTTATTACCATTTAATAAAACCTCAGTAATGACACCCTTTAGATGTGTATTGGGAGGGGGGCATAAACTTGGAGTATGATTGCCAGCATCTATCTTGAGATAAAGGAAGAGACTTATGATACTCAAGGATGGGATAATGTTAAGCTAAGGTTCTCTTTTGCCCCAGCAAAATGTCATCCGTGAGGCAGCTGAGCTCCTAGAGGGAGGTCACTCTGCTGGTTGTAAAGACTTGTCAATGGGCTATAGGCAGTAAGGGAATTTAATTTTTCATTTGCCTTAGTTTCCCACATCACCATGGCAAGGACTTAAACCCCTTCCCTTTGTTCTTGGGTAGCCAGGAGTGTCCGAGGAATATCACACATATTCCATTGAGTTGGGTATGTGTGTGTTATCAGGCTGTAATTTGCCCTCGGGGCCTATGGCCTATCCCCTATCCCCTCTGTTGAAATTTTGTTTTCTTAGGGTGTATCTAAAGTTTCATTTGTCCATTTCATATCCCGTGTGTGTGTGTGTGTGTGTGTGTGTGTGTGTGTGTTCCAGTATTTGCTTAAAAGGAGCTTAATCCTACCAGATTAAGAGATAGACTCACGTCTGTGAATTTCTGTACTATTTTACAACTGTTTTATTTTCTCCTTTTGATAGGCTATTTTCTCCTTTTGATTGACTGAGTGTTTTGGACATATGTAATGTTCCCTCTAGTTTTTAACTAGAAGACCTTAAAGCATGTTTTTTGGGTTTTTTTTTTTTAGGTGAGGCTATAAACATTGTAGCCAGTAATCATGGCAAAAACTCTGGGTCAGTGGTTGCCAGTCTTCTTAGACCTTAGTTTGGTCAAGTCTTGTGAAAAGTTGGGCACTGGTGGTGAGCCCGGGCTATAGAGGAGAGGAGGAGGAAAGTAAGAGAGAGGAAAAGGAGCTGCACATCTGCTATCATAGACCTCTGATTTTTGCTCAAAGTGACCATAAACTTTTTGTTTGTTTTGCTTGTAAAGATAGAAGGATCAAGTTGAAGCACAGTTACAAACAACCAAATCTATCAGTCTAGATTTTTCTTCCAAATGAAATATGAAAAGTGATCAATTTTTCAAAATGTTATATGGGACACATTTGACTTAAAGAGCCTACGTGGTCTTTGTGTCTTATCTGAGGCAAAGATGAACCCGTCTCAACAAATGGGTTTTCACCAGGCAATCAATAAGGCTTTCACCTTGAGCTAACTTTGCTTTAGCTCTAGCAAGAGGTACCTGAATTTGGATTCTGATATTACACTAGGATAATTTGTTTCTTTATTGTCAGAGTTTTGGTGAGGTTGATATAGATATTAATGTTGTCTGTAAAATTATGCTTGAGTTACATATTGTTGGGCCAATTTTTAAAAAAAATACTGGACAGTGCCCTTTTCAGAATCAGCCAGTGAAATTGAGCAAGGTCTTAGGCAACACTGAGTCCAACATATTCAACATTCTACCCTTTGTAGCTTATCTTTAGTTTCCTTTTCTTGAGGCTGGATGAAATTTACACAATTACTTAGATTAATGGAACTGAATAAATCCCTCTCTGCTTCCGATATTAGTAACTCATGAGTGATCATTTAGGAACATAGACTTACTCTAGGGCTAGATACCTAGGGCAGATGATGTAATTCCTGGACACAGGCAGTAAAAGTACAAGCAGTTGTTACTTTTCCGTGCTCCCTGCTCTCTTAATTAGTCATTGAAAACCTCATAAAAGAAGTAATGACTCATTCCTTTTATAGGCAATCCCAGGAGTTCATATTTATTTTCCTGCTATTAGAAATGTTGCTGCTAAACTGCAAAGCCCACATTATTTTCCAGTGGTTTTAAGCTTGATGTTGGAAATGAGATATTAAAGGCATAAATGGAACCCTCTTCTATTCTTCCCATGGCTACTACCTCTTGTCATTCAGGTTTCAGAGTCCTCCCCTGAGCGCCCAATTTTAGAGAAGCCTCTCTGCTTCTGACTCTGGTTAATTTACTTATTTATTTTCAAAGCAACAATCTCATTTGAAAATTTCTGGTGTGTTTATTTTTTCTTGTTTATTGTGTTTTCATTTATTCAAATGTCAGCTTCATGAATGGAAGGACCTCAGCTGTCACTCAGTACTTGGTTCTGCCCCACCTCCCCCTCCACTAGCCTTCAGAGAGGGCAAGGTTGGTGCTGGGTAGAGGAATGCTGGAGGAAATAAGAAAAGAGCAAGAACAAACTGTTCCCTGTTCGCATGGTGCTTTTTTCCTATTCTTTAGCTACTGAAAGCCACTTAGGCACTTAAGTGAGTTGCAAAGCATGATCTCTTGCCTACTTCTCTGTCTGGGCTTTCTCTTATACTGGGGCTTTTGGTCTCCCTCTTTCTGCTTGACCTCTGTGTTGGAGGATGCTCTTCTGGATCCTTCCCTTTCTTACCTACATATTTAGGTAATTTCATCTGGTCGCATGGATTTAAATATTTAAATATTAAATATTAAACATTAAATATTAAATACCTCTGTATATAGTATACCTATAGTCATGACTTCTCAGCAGGATTCAGACTCTCATATATAAAGACCCTATTAGCATTATCACTAGGATATCTAGTTAGTATCTGAAACTTGCCCAAATCCAGACTCTGGATTTCTTCTCCATAGCTGCTGCTTCCATGGAATTGCTGATCTTAGAAATGGCACCACTTGCTCAAGCCAAAAATCTGCTACTTGGATTTGATATCTTGCACTTCCTCACCCTCACATCCACTGCATTGACTCTGCCTCTCCCATATATAGATTTTAAAATATATGTTATATATATATATATATATATATATATATATATATATATATATGAAATGGAGGTGTATGTATGTGAATATAAGTAAGGGTACACATATGTGTTGGTTGTTTCCCGCACAGAATGTGGTGGTTGAGTGCTCTATCTCTGTTGTCGGCAGTGTGCCTGCCACATCATGAGAACTAAATTATTTGTTGAGTAATGAATACATGATTATACTCACAGTCTTCTGTGCCTTGAAAGGCATTAAGAATGACTCATAAGAGGAATACAGTTGATTTGTGGTTTGGGATTTGTCTTTTGTGTTAATGTATGACCAATGCCTGTTGTGTTCAAATATAAATGTGTCAGAAATGTGCAGGGGTGCCGGGGGAGGGGCTCAGTGGACTAAGTGTCCAACTCCTGATCCCTGCTCAAGTTGTGATCCTGTAGTTTATGAGATTGAGCCCCTCATTGGGCTCCAGGCTGAGGATGTGGAGCCTACTTGGGATTCTCTGCCTCCCTCTCTCTCTGCCCTTCCCCCACTTGCACGTGCACATGTGCTCTCTCTCTTTCTCAAAATAAATATTAAATAAAGAAATATGCATATGGAAGAAGAAAGGCTTGCATGTGAACTGAGAAGGCAAGGGCAAGAACTCCCCAACCTGTCCAGCTTTTGGTAAACTTAGGCTCTGATGGGTTGGTGTGGATTGAGAGGACTCTCCTGAACAGAAGAGGAAACTGAGGCTCTGATGAGTTGTCATTTGGCAGATGACATAGCTGGTGACTGAGGGGCGAGGACTGGAATCCTGTCTTTCTGACTATAGAGTCTGTTCTGCAATGATGAAACTACACAGCTTTCTTGTCTCATCCTTTTGAAAAATAGCAGAGGGAATACATGTTAAACATTTGTGTTGAGGAATCCTGGCACGCTCTAAAGCAAGAGTCAGCCAATTTTTTCTGTAAAAAAAAAAACAACAAAAAACTAGATAGTAAATATTTAGGCTGGGTTTCTGGGCCAATAGGTCTCTGTCATAACTACTGAGCTCTGCTATTACAGTGCCAAACAAATGATAGGCAATATATAAACAAATGGATGTGGCTGTGTTCCAATAAAACTTTATTTATAGACCTAAAATTTGCATTTTAGATAATTTCACGTGTCACAAAATATGTTTAAAGAACTTCCTTTTCAACCATTGAAAATGCAAAACTCATTCTTAGCTTCTGGGACAGACAAAAACAGTGAATGGGATTTAGCCCAAGGATCATAGTTTGCTAATCTCTGCTCTAAAGGATATTATAAGAGTTTTCAAGTGCTGTATTTGTGAATCTAAGAATGGTCTTAATGACTACCTCTGAATTGCAGCTACTCTAAACTCCTTGAGAGAAGGGTTTTCAGATGTGTTACTCTGTGTTGTTGTTTTTTTTGTTTTTTTTTTTTTGTTTGTTTGTTTTGTTTAACCAATGCTTGCTTGAGTTGACCCCATTTTGTTGAGTCCTGTTTTGCAGTCTGCAAGGAAAAAAAAGATTCTCCTTACATTTTAGATCAAAAGAAAAGGGGAAAAGTCAGCTGATGCATAATCAGATTGGAAATGCACCAAGGGCTGAGTTATTTTTCAAGTATTATTTTCACAGTTTGGTGCTAAGATCTTGAGGGATAAAATTTGCTCTAAAAGTTCATTGGTGCAGCACCTGAAAAGCGCGCTCTCCATACTAACTAGAACATCTTTCATTTGTTGATAGTGTGGTTAACACTGAGGCACAAGTATTGCTTGTTCTGGTCCTTTTTTATTTGCAAATTCCTTCTTCCCAGCCTGACCACATTAAAATGGCGAAGTTTGCGTGTTGCTTTTTAATACAATACATCTTGCTGTTTTGGATGTTCATGGAACTCTTGTTTCTCCATGAATGAGAATAATGTGCCTGCTCAATCGAGCTCATGAGTTCCTTGTTTTATAAGCGAGCTTTCTCCTTTTCCTCATTATCTCTGTGCTTCTCTCCTGACAGTCCTCTCAATCTGCCATCTCTCATGGGTTTAGGTGTGGCGCTCACTTTGTTTCCATCATTGCATTGGGCTTTTGAAGGGCAGGGTGTGTCTTTCTTTCTTGTCTTTATGGGGTCAGCAGCTCTTAGCATGGCTATCTGGCCCTTACTGGGATCTCAGGAAATAGCCATTGAATTGGACTGACCACCCTCTGAGCTAGCTTAGCCTTTCTTTTCCAAGTACTGCTCTTATCTATTCAAAATGTATTGGCTACAATTATTTTTCTGATTTAAAAGAACATTAAACCTCCATGGATTTTCATTTTCTCTTGGGTTTCATGTTTTTCCCCATCTGGGTTCTTTTGGAATTCCTCAGTGTTTTTCTCAAAGTTGCCTGTTTCATTTCTGTCACTCATGATTTATCATCTACTGTTTTCTCTTCTCTGGGTTTCATTTCCCTTTGAAGTATGCATGTGGTCCCAAGCCAGCTTAGACCTTTCTTAAAGATATTCAGAATTGATCTAATCTTTCTAACCCCTTAATTACGTATTCATCTTCCTTCACTGGAGTATTTACATGTTCTTTTCTTGTCCTGCCTGTTTGCTGACTTAGGGAAGACACTATGGCTCTAATTATTTGGTGAATAATAATTACCATATTATGAAAGGTTGAACAGTTTTTATCATCTCTGCTGATAGAAATAACTTAGTAAATGTTCCCATATACCTATAAGCCTGGACATAAATGAATTGATCTCAGGTTGTGAAAACCGCTTACTAAAATCAGAAACAAGTCAAAACAGATGTAAGGTTTTGGGGCCATTAGTTTCCATTAAACTTCCACGGAGCCCTGTGAACAAGCTAAAAATATCTTCAGTGGAATTATATGAAATGCCATCTTCCATGGTGTGCAGAGTGATAGGAGAAAGATATAAAGCTAAATACTGAGGACTTTTAATTTGCACACTTATCTAAATAAAAATGTGGATAATCTCATTACTTGAAATAGTTAATAGAGTAGGCACAGGAAGTTTTCTGCATAGATTCCTCCTGTGATTTTTTTGTCAAGGTTCACTTACTATAGAACCAACCAGAGCTTTGATGAAATAACCATCATTAGATGTAATTTGAAAAAGAAATATAATACCATAGGAGGCCTATTTGATACTGGTCTTTACACATGAATGAAAAAGGTAAATTAGGGAAAAGCCAGAACTAACCAATAAGAGAAGCAGAATGTGCAAGATATGAAAAAAGAGATGAAGTTTTCTCCTCAAAGTTAGTATTTATATATCAGATGTCTCTTGAGAAAATGTGTTGTGCACCTAATGTTAAACACTGGCATTGATGTCATGATATTGAGTCTCTTGACAAATGGGCAGTCTAGCAGAGGAGAGAGAGATGTATAAAAATCACATGGAAATTCCATAAAGGTGATACTTAAAAAAATCTGTAACAATTAAGAGAAACTGCTGTTTTTGGCTAAGTGTATGAGAAGTCCTTGTGGAAGAGGTGTGTTTGAGACCCCCTCTGAAAACAGAGGTACATGGTAACTATGAGAGCATTTCTGTTGCAGGAAAAGTCACAAGCAAGAACCAAAAGGAAAGAAAGGCTTGAATAGGAAACCGTGAGAAGTTCAGTTTGTTTGGGGTTCAAGTAATCATGTTGGAAATACAAGTATGGTATTGAATAATATCAGATATAATAACAATAACAGAAGAATAACTTCCTTCCAGGGTTATGTGAGCATTGGGAGTATTGCAAGAAAATTCTTTGTGCAATCCCTGGCATGCAACTCTTTGGTATTAGGAGGACAACAGGGGGCTGGTCTCTGAGCAGAAAAGTCACACATTTATGTGTCCGATGGAATGGAGAAGGGGGAGACATAGAGGCAACTTGGGAGACCAGGAGAGATAACAAGGTGTGTTCTCTGCCTGACTTCTAAAGTCCATTTCTGGTCTTGACCTGTCCCTGGAGCTGACACTCAGGCACAGATGATAATGAGAGAGTAGCTGTTTATTAAAGATTCATTTTCATTTTTTTCTCAACTCTCCTTCCACATTTTACACATTCTGTTTCAGGATCTAAAAATGTCCTGCATGGTGTCAGGACAAGAGGTGATGACTTAGGGCAGACAAGATCAAATAAGCATGCAGTTGAGTAGAGGAATGAAAAGAACCTGGATCTTTAGAATGAGTTCTTTTGTCTCTGTAAATGGCTGCTTCAGCATTTTGTTCTTCCATTTGTGCAAATTTTTTCCAGGCTTCTTCTGTCACCATCGTTCTTACTCCTATTCTCATGCCTGAATGTGTGAATGATGCAGTCACGCATGAGGTACTAGATTGTCTTTTAGGATAGGAACAAAGTAGGGCCAATCCCCTATGAGAATGTTGTTTCTATCTTTGTCTTGTCCAGATTTCCTATGAACTTATTTACATGGCTCATCAAAATATTATAGTTGGTTCCTAATCCACACAAAGTGCTGCTTTGGTGCAAAGGGGCATTTCTAAATGATTCTTACTTTGACATTTCTTTTATATTGGGATTCCCACTGGGGATAGATCCATAATCTGGATCCTTGGTGAGAGGGCTAACCACAGGACTTGCCCAATGTGGAGAGCCACTCGCTCAAATATGGCTTATGCACTCCGTCAAAGCCAGATAGGTGTTCTCTTTAGATTCCTGTCATGACTTAGCACATGTAATTTACACAGTTAAAATTGAAATAACAGGCAGACCTAGCTACTTTGACTGGAAAGGTTAGGGTGCAGGAGGCAGAAAGCAGGTGTCTGCAGGTGTTTCTGCTATAATGTTGCTTTTTTGCCATGATGGAGATTCAGTAGATTTATACCTTAAGGAAATTCAGTAGAGAAAAAAAATTACAGAAGAATCTTGATAATTGATAACAATAATCGCTAATGTTTATTAAGCAGTTTACATGAACATCTCATCCTTATTTCAAAGATAAAGAGGATGCATTTGGGAAGTAAGAAATTCAGTCCAAATCTTGCCACCAGTATACAGTGGAACTAAGATTCAAGCTCCGATCTCATCCCTGGTTTGCTGGAAATCTTAACTGTGATGCTACACTTCCCTCTAACTATTGAATGATAATAAAAAAAAAAAGGACATTAAATTAAAAAGTAGGTATTATTTCTGTTTTACAGAATTGAAAGCTGAGATTTTAAAAGTAAGAGGTATTGGGGCACCTGGGTGGCTCAGTCAGTTAAGCGTCTGATTTCGGCTTAGGTCATGATCTCACATTTCGTGGGTTTGAGCCCCGCGTCAGACTCTGTGCTGACAGCTCAGAGCCTGGAGCCTGCTTCAGATTCCATGTCTCCCTCTCTCTCTGTCTCTCTCCTCCTTACACTATCTCTGTCTCTCCAAAATAAATAAACATTAAAAGAATAAAAGTAAGAGGTAAACTCAAGTTTACCCACAGCCAGTTCGTTGTGGAGCTGGGCTTTGAACCCAGGTCTGCCTGACTCTCTTGTTTACCTCTGTCTATGCACTGTGCCATGCTGCCATGAGGTAGCAGGCTCATATAACAGCAACACTCAGCATTCAACTTGGTCATGAAAAAAACACAACATTGTATATCCTTTTATTAAAAATGAGGCTCATTGTCTAGGACTCATTCATGGCACAGTCTGTGTAGTCCGTATTTTCATTTGGTTGAATATTATGCAGATAACATTTAGAATATGGAGAAAATCTCTGAAAATTATTTGGAGGTTTTGTTTTCATGAGGATATTTGCTTAATTAGAGTGACAATTGTGCCCATGCTCCTTCATTTTCTCTTCAAAGTATTGATCATTTTCCTAGTACAAGACCACTTGTTAGGTGCTGTGCAAGAATAATATACTTGGATTATTTTGAGTCATGGGCACAGTCTACACAAAACCAGCCTTTTTCACAGAGGACTGATTCATTTGGTAAGTCCTCATGTACACTAGTAACCCATAGCTGTATGGCTCTGAGTCGAGTGTTTGGTATAAGTTATTTAATTACTTTGTATCTTTTTATTTTGTGTTTTCCTCATGAGATGGAGCCTCATACTTGTACGCTTGATACTTATCTAAGAACAACATGGATCCTTATGCTTAAAGATTTACTTGGCAGCTAAAAAAAATGCAAGGAAACTTGAAATGAGAGGTAGATTTCCTCCCTAAAGCCTGCTGAAATTTAAAATGTTGAAAGAGAAGAGTGTGCTGTTGAGGTTCCCCGAGTAGACATTTCACTGTCTCTTTTATTGAGCCAGTTGTCAAGGTCACTATATGGCTGTGGAGTATGCACAGGCAGCCTGTTTGGGTGAGAAAAAGAGTTAATTAAATGTCCTGAGACTCAAGGTACATGTTATACTATTTTCTTTTTTCAAAAATGGGTAAGAGAGAGAAACCCTTGGATGATGAAGCCCAAAAGAGAAATGGCATAAAGCAATAATGTTTCTGAAGCCAGGCTGACTAATGCCTTGTATTGGCTAACAGACTACTCTGTAGGTTTTCTCTGGAATGTTCCTGTTTCATCTTTAAAATTACTTGGTAGGAAGCTACCTGTTACTGGGAGGTAGCCAAGTGCGTTTCCATTCGAATCACTTAGTAGGTTCGAAACAGCTCTGAAATACACTGAGACATGTAGCATATTTGAGAAATAAACTGGAAGTATTTTTATGATGAAGATTCATTAAAAATTTTGGGGGAGGGGATGAGTTTTGTTTTGCTAAGGGTGTTTATCATTATCAAACAGCATGGTCTGGCCTCATTCAGTGAGCATATTGTTCTAACCCTTCAGTGACAGCAACTGGCAATATGATGTGATCAAAAGCTTTTGGAATCATACTTTCAAGGACCATCATAATGATCTTTTTTGTCAACTTGTCATTTTATATTACTTATGTCTGTTCCATGGCCAGGTTTTAATGGAATTGCTTGATTTTTTTTTTTTTTTATTTAAAAAAAAATTTTTTTTAATGTTTATTTATTTTTGAGACAGGGAGAGACAGCATGAATGGGGGAAGGTCAGAGAGAGAGGGAGACACAGAATCTGAAACAGGCTCCAGGCTCTGAGCTGTCAGCACAGAGCCTGATGCAGGGCTTGAACACACAGACCGCGAGATCAAGACCTGAGCCGAAGTCGGATGCTTAACCAACTGAGCTACCCAGGTGCCCCTGAGGGAGAGGGGCAGAGAGAGGAGGAGACAAAAAGCCCCATGCAGAGCTCAAACCCATGAACTGTGAGATCATGACCTGAGCTGAAATCAGAGGCTTAACTGACTGAGCCACCTAGGCTCCCCAAAATTCACCTTTTTAAATGTCTGTTTACTTTCGAGGGACAGAGAGAGAGAGAGAGAGAGAGAGAGAGAGAGAGAGAATGAGCAGGGAAGGGGCAGAGAGAGAGGGATAATCCCAAGCAGACTCTGCCTTAGAACAGATCCATGAGATCATGACCTGAGCCAAAATCAAGAGCCGGATATTGAACCAACTGAGCCACCCACGTGCCCCAAAAATCAGCTTTTAAAAAAAGGTTTTGAGTAAATTGACAGGATTGTGCAATCAGTACTGTGTAATCCCAGATTGAATTATTTCCATCACTCCAAAAAGAAACCTATTAACAGTTGTTCTCCATTTCCCCTTCCTTGAATGCCTAGTACCCACTTACATACTTCCTGTCTCTGAGAACTTGCCTGTGCTGGACAGTTCATAGAAATGGAATCCTACAATATGTGATCTTTTGTGTCTGCCTCTTTCACTTAGTATAATGCTTAAGGTTCATTCATACTGTAGCACGCATCAGTACTTGCTTTCTTTTTAAGGCTGTGTAATAGTCCATTATATGGATGTACCACATTTTATCCATTCATCCGTTGATGGACATTGGAGTTTGCATTTTTTTGGCTATAGAAATCATGCTTTTGTGAATATTTGTTTACAAGTGTTTGTGTGGACATATGTTTTCAATTCTTTGGGGAATGAAATTGCTGCACCATATGGTAACTCTATGATTAACTTTTTGAAGAACTGCCAAACTGTTTTCCAAAGTAGCTGTACCATTTTACATTCCCACTGGCAACATATAAGGGTTCCAATTTCTCCACATCCTTGTCAGCATTTGTTACTCTCTGTTCTTTGGATCATTGCCATCCTAGTAGGTGAAAATGGTATTTCTTGTAGTTCTGATTTGCATAGCACTAATCAGTGCTATGTGACTAATAAACATCTTGTCCTATCTTATTGGCCATTTGCATGTATCATTTGGATAAATGTTTATTTAAATCCTTTACCCATTTTTTATTGGGTGTCTTTTTAAGAGTTCTTCATATAATCTGCTTACATGTTGCTTATCACATATGATTTGCAAATATATTTTCTCATTCTTTAGGCTGTCTTCATTTTTTTTTTTTATTGTTCCTTTGAGGCACAACAAAATTTTAATTTTGATGTAGTCCAATTTACCTGCTCTTAGGCTCCTTGTGCTTTTGGTGTCCTAGCTGAGAAACCACGGTCTCCTCCATTGTCATACAGATTTATACCTACGTTTTATTCTAACAGATTTGCAGTTTTGCCTCTTGTAGTTTTTTGATCCACTTTGAGTTAAATTTTGTACAGGGTATGTGATAGAGTTCCAACTTCATTCTTTTTCATGTGGGACATACAGTTGTCCCAGCACCATTTATTGAAAGATGATTCTTTCTCCGTTGAATTGTTTTTGGCATCTTTGTGGACAACCACTCATGTAAATGTGAGAGTTTATTTCTGGACTCTTTTTTATTCCACTGATCTAAATGTTCTTCTGCTAGTACTGTACTGTCTTAATTGCTGAGCCTGGTTGTAAGTCTTGAAGTTGGGAAAGTGAGTCTTCAAACTTTGTTCTTTTTCAAGATTATTTTGGTTGGGTTGAATCCCTTGAATTTATGTATTTTCGTGTGAGTTTGTCAGTTTCTTCAAAGGAGTCAGCTAGGATCTTGATAGGGATTGTGTTGACTGTAGATTAGTTGGGGAAGTATTCCCATCTTAACAATATTAAGTCATGATTAGTGAACATGGGTTATCTTTGCATTTCTGTCTTCTTTAATTTCTTTCAAAAATGTTTTATGGTTTTTAGTGTATATATTTTGCATGTCTTTTGTTAAATTTATTCCCAAGTATTCTATTGATGACCTTGTAAATGGGATTGTTAATTTCATCTTTGGATTGCTTATTGCTGGTGTACAGAAACACACTTGGTTTTTGTATCCTGCAAACTTGCTGAACTGCCCAATTAGCTCCAAGATTTTATTTATAAATTCTTTAGGATTTTCGAAGTATAAGATCATGCCATCTACAAAGAGAGAGAGTTTTTACTTCCTTTCCAACCTGGATGCTTTCTATTTCATTTTCTTGCCTTATTTTTTTCTAGCTAAAGCCTCTAGTACAAGGTAGAATGGAAGTAGAGAGACAGGACATCCCCATTTTATTTCTAACTTTAGAGGGAAAATTTTAGTCTTTAACTACTAAGTATGTTAAGTGTGGATTTGTCATAGATATCTTTTATGGTGTTGAGCAAATTTGCTTTTTCCTGGTTTGTTGTGTTTTTATTATGAAAGGGTGTTGGATTTTATCAGATGTGTTTTTAGCCCTTTAACCTACTCCTATGGTGTATTATGTTGATTTTCATATGTTGAAACAATCTTGCATTTCTGAAATAAATTTGACTTAGTCATTGTTTATAATAATTTTTATATTTAAAATCAGTTTCATTGGAATTTGGGCTGTGAGATAAGATGATGGAGATACGGTGATCTGAATGGGCATTTGAAGGCAAATCATAGCATCACTCTTGGATAGGTTTTAGAGGATAATTACTTCATTCGGTTTTAGACATTCCAGATGAGTCACTGGAAAACCAAACTATCCTGAGGGTAGAGAGAAATTGTGCTATTGCCAAGAAACTTTTCCCTAGAGTGTGTGTGTTACTTTTTACATCTGTACCCACATCTAAATCTTAAATGGTGTGGGGCACCTGGGTGGCTCTTTCAGTTAAGTGTCTGACTCTTGATTTCAGCTTAGGTCATGATCTCACAGCTGGTGAGTTCAAGCTCCATGCTGGGCTAACAGCATGGAGCCTGCTTGGAATTCTTTAGCCCTCTCCCTCTCTCTCTGCGCCGCCCACAAATGTGTGTTCTCTCTCTCTCTCTCTCTCTCTCTCTCTCTCTCTCTCTCAAAATAAACTTTAAAGCAAAAAATAAAAATAAAATAAAAATAAATCTTAAATGGTGACATTTGGGGAAAGAAGGACAAAAGGTTTTTGTTTGTTTTTTAAGTTTTTTGGAAAGATAGTAGATTCAGTGTAAAGTAATGAAGGAAGGAAAACACGTAAGAGAATGAGGGGACTCAGGATATGACAGGATAGTTCACTTAGATTTCAGCATTGTAGTTTTCAATGCACAGATAGACTTTTTTCATTGAGATTAGAAAACAAAATAAAAACAATGACTACTGGATTTATTTCTGCCCTCAAGGTTGATGTTTTCAGGCCCTTTTGCTTCTGACTTTATGGTTTGAATATACATTTACTTTGAGAAAGAACAACTGATTCTAGTCTTCCTTGCAACCCAAGTATATGTGAGGGACTTAAAACGGTTGTGATTTTTATGATTTTCAACCATATTTTCCTATGAAAATTTACTGAGGCTCCACTCTATAATGTTTTCTAAATTTTTGAAATTTTATTTATGTATTTATTTTTAGAGCAAGTGAGGGAGGGAGAGGGGCAGAGTGGGGGGGGAGAGAGAGAGAGCAAGTGAGTGGAAGGCAGAAAGAGAGGGAGAGAGGGAGAGAGAGAATCCCAAGCAGGCTCTACACTCAGCACAGAGCCTAACATGGGGCTTGTTCCCATGACCCTGGAACCACAGCCGGAGCCAAAACCAAGAGTTGGACACTCAACTCACTGAGCCACCCAGGCGCCCCTATAAGGTTTTTATTATGATGTTTCAGATCTGCTGCATTTTAAATGATGTCCTCTCAAAACAGTGGTATGCCATAGTTCAGGTTCTTCCTGGGAATGAAGATTGGCCTGGGTGTGGTGTGGCTGCCTAATAATAGGGGGTAATCTGAAGATGACCAGAACATAGTGAGCTCTTCCTGTTGGTGTCATGATCCCTTATTTGGGTTGGCACTGTTTTGGTGAAAGCATGTTGCGTGGGAGAAATAACAGTAACCCACTGGTATCCAGTGAGAGTAAGTACTGAGAAATTTAAATTAGTTTTTAATACTTTCCTGGGGATTATAGACATGGAATATAATAGGTACTTTTTTCTTTCTTTCTTTCTTTCTTTCTTTCTTTCTTCTTCTTTTTTTTTTTTTTTTTTTGGTTCTTTGGAAGGAAAAGCAAGGAAACTTGATAGATTTTTTTGTGTGTGTGCGATTCTTTTTTTAAAAATTTCTTTAATTTTGAAAAAAATGTTTAACTTTTATTTATTTTTGAGAGAGAGAAAGCAGAGTGTGAGCAGGGGAGGGTCAGAGAGAGGGATACAGGGAATGCAAAGCAGGCTCCAGGCTCCAAGCTGTCAGCACAGAGCCCAAATTGGGTTTGAACTCACAAACCATGAGATCATGACCTGAGCTGAAGTCCGACACTTAACCGACTGAGCCACCCAGGTGCTCCTTTCTTGTGCAATTCTGCCTTGCATAGACCATATAGCTGGTATGACTAAAAGGATTTTCCTCTATAATCTTAAAGTATTTGGAGTGTTGTCCTGCTTTTTCTCAATAAAAGTGTTCAAGCTTTTAAATGCAGTAGGAATCCACAGGAAGAAATGGGGTCCTTGAAGCCACCTTGTTTAAATGTGAAGTGTTTGGTTTGAGTATTTCCAAACTCTGTCTTGTTTTGACGGTGAATTATAAGTGTCTCCTTTTATGCTTTGGTAAAACTATGAAATGGAAAAGACCAGGCCATTAAAAAATATAAACAAATTAGAAAGACATCAGAGAGACTATGAAGGACACTGAAGATAGGAATTTCCTCTTCTAATACAGTCTTGCAAAATATAGCCCTTTTTAATCCTCTCCTTTGGATCACAGGAGAAAGGGAGAAAGCATTGATTCAATAAATAAGTGGAAAATCTGGGGCTATTGGAACTGCAGCCAGTGTTTTGCTGATACCAGAAGCTGTTTAGAGAGGTACAAGCCATTGAGAGAAGAAAGCAAGAATGCTCCAGAAATGCTCCCTTCATTTGCTGGGGAACAGGGAGACATGTCAGGTGTACTCGTGCTTTACCTGCTTGGCAGAAAGTTACAACAACTTTGTCTTTCTCTCTCACTGGATCATTTCAGAAAGTGACAGGGGATATAAGTGCTATTACTCAGATGCCTGTTTCTAGATGTCTCAATTTCTGGAAGTCAAGTTATATCACTGTGATAAATGCTTTTGCTCTAAATATTCTACAGAAACATTGGCTCTGGAGGGAAAATGTTTTGCCAGCTGGCAGGAAGGATGATGGATTTAGTGTGAAGGACCTATCCTGGGCATGACTGGCCCCATAAAGGGCTTTCTTGCTCAGATCTCCAGCCTTGGTGACCTTTGGTTTGGAGACAGCCCTGGCCTCCTGATCAGGTGCTGGGGTGGGGTGATGCGCTCAGAAGGAGATTCACATGCTTGTTGGCCCAGTATGGCTTGGGAAAAACAGGGAAGCAGATAACAAGCCATTGGTGCCTATCCATCTCCCTCCCAGTGCCGGCTTCTCTGCCATGTGACTGGCCTATCTCTCAAAGTTTCCGTTCCCACTCAAAGACCCTGGCATTCCAAGACTCCCATTGTGACAGTCCACTTAGTCTTGCCTGTCCAGGCCCACATGCTGGTCACTTCTGGGCAGATTCCTGCTTAGATCGATATATGGTCCTCACTGCTGAATGTGTCCTATCTACCTGAGGTATTTTTATTTTTATTTTTTAATAGAGTATTTATTTATTTTTAATTTTTTAATGTTTGAGAGACAGAGACAGAGTGTGAATGGGGAGGGGCAGAGAGAGAGGGAGACACAGAATCTGAAGCAGGGTCCAGGCTCTGAGCCGTCAGCACAGAGCCTGACATAGGGCTTGAATCCACGAACTGTGAGATGATGACCTGAGGCGGAGTTGGATGCTCAACTGACTGAGTCACCCAGATGCCCCTAGATTTTGTGACCTGAGGTGGAGTTGGATGCTCAACTGACTGAGTCACCCAGATGCCCCTAGATTTTGTGTGTGTGTGTGTGTCTATTTATATATATTTATGTGTATATTCATAAATATATATATATATATATATTTTTTTTTAAAGCAGTTCTAGGTTCACAGAAAAACTGAGCAGAAGGTACAGAGATTTCCCAGATACTCCCAAAGCCACTTCTGTTTTAACAGTGGCTTCTAACAATGTAGAGGCTCATCACAGAAACGTGGATTTCAGGCAATAGTAGCAATCAGGGAGGGGCTAGAGAGTGATCATTGTAAATAATAATTGTGATAATAATAATGACTATCATGTATTGAGCACTTTTACATGACAAGAAGTATAGTAAATGTCACATATATGTCTTCATTGTAATGACAATACTCTGAGCTGGGTTCTGTTAGGATCCCTGCGGTGAGGAAGCTTGAAGAGGGCTGATCACATGTTCAAAGTCACATAGCTAACTAATGCCTGGGAAAATCAGAGTTCATGTTGGGGAGTTGGATGGCAGAACCCATGCTCTTAAGCTCTTGTGGTTGTCCTGGAGATCACAGCAGGTGGGTGCCTGTATCAGTCAGGGCCCCAAAAGAACAGGTGAGTTTCTAGGCAACAGGGATAAGGGCAGGGTCTGTAACATCGGTTAAGGGATGAATGTACCATCCCAAGGTAGCACTGGAGGGAGGGCACCAAGGTAGTAAGTACCAGATCCTCACTTGTTTCCTTCTGTCCAGGGTCCTGTGAATGCTGTTCAGTGATCAGGGGAGAGCCAGACACCAGGCAAGCCCACTGTTACAATCCATATGGATCAGACATGCAGGAACAATGGGAGGAGGTGGCTGTCACCAGGGGAGAGGGGCCAGCAGACATGAGCTCTACCTTAGGTAGAGGGATGTACCCACTGCCAAAGCACAGCCTGGCAGGGAGAGAACCCTTGTTCTTCTTTCTTGAGTCATATCTCTTCCCAGGGCCTCTTAATGGTGGAGCCCAGTGAGAAGCTAGAAAGCAGGGAGAGCTAGGGTGATGCAGTCCTCCGGGGCACAGAACAAGGCAGAGGAGGGTAGAGAGACAATCTGGAGGAGCACACACAAAAAAACTTGCTCACGACCCATCTGTGAATCTGTCCCTGCAGAGCAACCTCAGAAGATACACCTGAGGCAGCTTCCACGTCACTGGGTCATTGGTCAGCACCTGTATTTAGGTCATTTGGATATATAGCATCTTTCACTTGGCCTTGTTACTAACATCTTTTATCTAAACATTCCAGAAGAGGCCTGCATCAGTTTGCTTAGCCTTCATAGTAAAAGCCAGCATGTTTGCAGAGGGCTGGTCTCCTCACATCTGGATGCCTGTGTAGTGTGCAAATCCTTGACCTTGAGTGGCCCTGGCATGTAGTTATCCTTCTGTGTCTACACTTAGGCCCTGGGGCATTGGTGTCCTTCAGATGCCCCTTCCTTTGATAAATTTTCCGAAGGTTCAGCATTTTCTGTGTCTCATTAAAATTTAATTTGCTGTAACATTGCCAGGCCCAGCCATGGCTATACTTAAATGGCTTCATTGACTCCTTCTTTGTGTTGCCTCTGCTTTGGAGATTCTGAGGCAATAAGTACCGTCAGCATGCCAGCAGCCAGGAAGGGTGGGCCAGGCTGTGTAGATGAGCTCTGTGTATTCACAGGTTTTCTTCTCAACAGTATGGTGAGAGTGAGATAGATGGGAAGGGCCGGTGGGATAGCAGGGAGCTTCTGGAAGCAAATAACTTATTCATTAGGGGCTTGGTACTTGTTGGTTCTGGGGATGCCCACTTAAAATATGGAAAGATTTTAAGTTAGAATGCTTTCCTAGGTATTAGCAATAGAATGTCCCCTGGACCCAATTGTGTAATTGGCGTAAAGACTACAATGGATTTTTACAATTACTTTCATGCACCCAGGTCTGTGTATATGCAACCTTTGGAAAATATTCTTAGTTTGAAGTTGGAAAGCAAAGTAAATTTTCTGTTGGGAACATTGTTGAAAAGAATGTTACAATGTGTACCAAAAATAAGATGATACAGGCCCCACCAGGGAAAAAAGGGAAGGAAAAACTCTCCTTGGACTTCTGGCTTGGCAGTTGACCTGGCAGCCAGCCTAACCAGGAGAGACACTGGCCAGGGAAGAGAGCATCATGGAAGGTAGCCCCCTCTCCCTTGCCTTGCCACCAGCGAGGACATTGAGGCTGAGGACTGAGAAGTCTTACGTTTTCTAAGAAGCTGTGAGTTAGGGATTTCTTTTCTGGGGTTTGAGAAGTGGATGGATTAGCAGGGTTATACTGTGTTTCAAGTTGCTAAAGTCTACTTCTTAAAAAAAATTAAACATCCTGAAAAAACTGAACCTGTTTAATAAGCAGTTAGATCTCTGTTCATTGAATGACCGTTGGTTATTGCCACAGATGGGCCATTGAACCAGAGCAAATAGAAGAATATTAGAAGGGCATTTGAAGGATTTTAGCTGCAGAAGCCTCTTACTGTAAATGTCATCTTTTTTCCTTTCTTTCCAGCTAGATTATCAGTACATCTCCCTGACCTCCTGTCTCCTGTTCAGTTTTTCACACTAATTCCTTTTTATTTGTTTTTTCCACTCTAGTTCAGTTCTCGGGTGTGTGTGTGTGTGTGTGTGTCCCCATCCGTCTGTCCATCCATCTGTCCGTCTGTCCTTATGGGATGTTTTTGGTCCCAAACTCTTCTTCATCTGATTATTACTTGTGCCAGGTGTCTGTCTCATCACTTCCTCCCCCAAGTGCATCCCCTGGAACCCGGAAGTGATGCCTCAGTTCAGTATGTTGTAGACTTTGGGGAAACAGGGCAAGAGTGCATGCCTTAGCTCAGGCAGTTCTGCCTCCTCCTGATTGGTAGCAGATGGTTTGTGTGCCTGGGTCTGCCCATTGCCTGGCATATGTTAGGTGCTTAGTGAATACTTACTGAATAGTGGCTGTATTCTCTGAAAAATTTGGGCCAGTAGGAGTGAAAAGTGAGGACTGCTGTTGGGGAAGATGTGGGCAGGCTTCGTGTGGCTTCGCATCTGGTGTGGTGGCTCAGGCGTCCCGGCTGCCGGTTCATATTGGCACCCCGTTGCTTTCCTGATTGCTCATTTTCATTGGGTTCTGCTGTTTCTTTTTCTTTCTCTGTCCTTATGACAAAACTGATGCTTAATGTTGTATCAGGTGGCACCTTCCTCTTGGCTTAACCACCTTGGGCTGTGTTGCTGTGGGTGGCTGGCTTGGTTCCTTCACAGCTGTCTCCGTGCCCACTCCTTTCTTCGTCTTCGCCTGCCCTGCCTTGCCACGCTTTTCCTGCTCTTATTACAGAGACTCCTCGACTGCCCTCCCTCGTTTGGTGCCTCTTGATTCTTTCATTCTGCCTAAATGGCACAGGTCTTGATCTTTCTAAGATAAAGAACTTGTGTTTTGTCATACCACATGAGCACTGGGGAGGGGGAGGGACCCAGGAGAATAGAATGTCCACAATAGGGGAGAGAGTGACCATTGTTTCTTGTGTCAGATAGCCTGTGCCCTTCAGTTTGACCTATTTTTTCTGTGAGCTTCATCCCATCAGAATTTCACTGGCCAAATCATCTAGTATTTCTTGAGTGCTTTCCTAGACCAGGCATTTAGGGTTATGGTGAGGGAGCCCAGCCTGCTTGTGTGGAGCATACGGTCTAATGGCAGAGTGTTAGGCATTAATCTAATGATGTAAAATTGCAACTGTGCAAAGGCATAACACAGTTAAGGGGAAATATATTAGGATCAAGGTGCTCTGGGCATTTTTAAAAGCTTTCCACTGAGGTATAATATACGAGGATGCACATAGAGGTATACAGCTTGATGAATTTTCACAAACTCAAGGGTCCTGTGTATCTACCACCAGATCAAGAAACAGAGCTTTACCAGCCCCTAGAAGCCCCTTTTGAAGGATTTTAACTTCTATAATTGCCACCTCTAACATTGCAGACTGGTTTGGTGCAGGAGTCAAATACAAAGCCAGGAAAGGCTGCCCTGAAGTAGTTTTGCTTGAGCTGAGAGCTGAGGCAGGAGTAGGGCAGGAGCTAAAGTGAAGACTGAGGGGAGAGTTTCCAGGCAAGGGATCCTGTGACAGGAGGGAGCAGGAGGCATTTTGAGGAACTAAAAGAGCAGCGTGGGATGGGAAGTGGTTTTTTTGGGCACAGGATAAGGCTGGAGAGGAAGGTAAGGCTGGACCATGCTGGATCTCATGGGCCATCATATGGGGTTTTGACTCATCCTAGAAACAGTCGAGTTGGGGGATCACATGTTTTATAAAGGTCATTCTGGATGTGGAGTAGAGAATGGATTGAAGAGGGATCTTGGTGAATATGAGGAGACCAGTTAGGAGGTTACTGCAGTATTCTAAGCTGAGGAGGGGGGGTGGTTTGGTCCAGGGTGCTGGTAGCAGTATAGGGAAATGGGTAGATTTGAGAGCTATTTTTGAGCAAATATTGACAGGACTTGTTATTAGATCAGCCATGAAACCCCGAAGAGGAAGGTGTCAAGGATGACTTTGATGTTTCTGGCTTGGAAACATGAAAAAATGGTAATGTCAGTTTGCTGAGATCATCTGCCAGCTCAACCAAAATGGCTTCACAGAATATAGATTTGGTAAAAAGTTGACAGAACAGTTTTATGTTATTAGTTTTGTGCCCATCCAAGCACATGTTGGCTGTGATGGCTCAAAGTCACAGTTTGGTAAGCTGGGTATTAAAAGAATGTGTTGCATTAATTCCTGTGTCTCCTAACTTCTTCCCCTCAGCTCTATTCTTGAGGAGGAGAGGCATACACACAAATATATACACATGCACATATGCACGTTTAGCTTATGTGTATTTTCCCTTTTATCAGGCAGGAGTTCTCTGGAGTAGTTGAGCATGTGAAGGAATGATGATAACTGTTGAATTTGATGAATATGGAAGGGTTAATACTTGATACATGTTCACAGCTCATAAAGCACTCTTAGCAAGTTCTCAGAGGTGCCCCTGCAATCCCATTGGTGACTCTGCAGCCTTTAGTGACTCCCTCTCTACTTGAGCTAGTGATGGTAGCAGGGGTGTTAAGGATAAAAATGTGGATCCTACCCTGAAACAACTGAATAGAGGTGATAACACAGTTATGCCAATGTCTATTGTTTATGATCATTCTATCCCGATTCATTACCTCATATTAATAACCAAGTGTTCTACCAAGAGCTGTATTAGACACTGTAGATAAAAAGAAAAGTAACATTGACTCAATTTGGAAGTGTTTATTAATTTCTTTATTTGTGCTGGACCTTGGGTTTCAATGGTGAACTAAAACAAGTACAGTGTCCCTGATCTCAGAGACCTTCTAGGCTAGTAGTGGAAATGCACATTAAAGAAACAACAGACAAATGACAATGATGTGTACCATAAAGGAGAAATGTACAGTGTTATGAGAAACATATAAAATGGAATTGGCTCTAACAAGAGACATCAGCAAAGGCTTCCCTGGGGAAGTAATGATTAAGTTGCAAGAATAGTATCATTTGGACAAGAAGGGATGGTGAGAAAAGCATTGCCTTGGTAGAGCAGGTTGAAAAGACAAGAGAGAGAAGGCAGGCCAGGTTATGTGTGAGGAGCACATTAAGCCCCAGATTCTAGTATCACAGAGGTTTGTTTCTTCCTCCCCCTACATGAATGATATAGCATGGTAAGATCCTAATCATAGGTAATCAGGGACCCCACTAAATAGAGTCTTCTCCTTCTAAAGCATTGAAAGTCATTGTGGCATGAGAACACCTGGAGTTCTCATGCTTTGATTTTCTCTCTGCCCATTCAGAAGTAAAATACTGCTCATGGCCCATTGGCCAGACTGATCACATTAGCACACCAGCTGCAGGGAACTGGAAGGTATAGTTTTCTATGTGAGGTGATAGTAACTGTGTGATTATGGCATATCAAAGGAGTAGAATGTATCAGTGGCAGTGCAAATGACATCTCAGATTGATTTGGTAGCTTATAAAATGTGGGTGGTGAAAAAGGGGAAGGAGTCAAGGAGAAGGAGGTGGTCTTCAGCACCTAGGTGAATGTAGAATTAAAGTATAATTACAAAGTTAAGGAAATGATGGACAATTTTAGGGGGAGAGAAGATAAGTCTGGTTGAGGTCCTGTTTAGTTTGGGTTTTTTTTTTTTAGAAGAAAATGTCTAAGAAGCAGCTGGAAATTCAGGACCAGAGCTTGTAAAAATGAGGGTTGGAGAGGGCATCTTGAGAGCAGTACAAAAAGGAGTGACAGGTGAAACAAAAACAAAGATGGTAAGAACTGTACCTTGGGGAACCATTCCATGCAGCTGTACCAGGAAAAAAACACAAAACACCATAAAACCCAGACTCCTCCAGAGAGAAGAGAAGCAATCAAAGGATAGCACACGGAGTAACAGTAGGAAGGGGTGTTTCAGTACGAAGCCATAGCCAGCACTGTGAAATGCTATAGACATTAAAGAAGATGGAGAATGAGACCAGGTCATTGGGTTGGGGAATGGAGGAGGTCATTGGTGATCTTCTAGGAAGGAGAAAGAAATGAAGGGATTATTTCCATCATTATTAAAGATTACTAACATCATGGGTTAGGGGTTTTTTGGGGAAGGGAGTGAATCCTGGACATGATGATTGGTTAGAATTGTGATTATATGGACAAAGAGAAAATGAAAACACAGGAAGATAAGCGTTTAGGGGGAGACCATAGCAGACAGAATCCTGGGTTAGCCTTGGTAACAAGAGGGCTATTTCTTTCTTACAGATAAGAGCAATAGATGGCAGGAGACTTTGAAAATAGGTATCTTTGAGGTGATGAAGGGGTTGGTAGAAGAGAGGAAAAGATGTACCTAGCCTATATAGAATTCAAGACCCTTAGAGGTTTCCTGCTCAGAATCCTGAAATACATAATAAGTTGCACAGCAAGAGTAAACATTCAAGTTAGTTCAAGATAATCAGAATTCAAATATATCTTGATTACAAACCATAACTACTGAGGACCCTGTGAAAGGTCTACTTTTAGGAAATTTAAAACAATAGTAAATGTTGCATTTTTAATAATTGTGCATTTATTATTCTGTTTTTGTGGGAACATAGAACCAACCTGCTGGGTGGGATTGATTACATATCTTCTTAAGCAGAGTCAAGGTACCTTGTAGGACTGTGTGGGAGAATTAATTAGTGGGGATCTTTCACGTGTCAGGGACCTGCTTATTGTAACTGTTAAGTGGGCACACTGTGTCCTTGGTGGCCTATTGATCAGTGTTATCACTTTAAAACCTGTCATTCAGCCTAGCTGTGAATTGCCTAAAGAAAATTCAATTATAAAGTGGTTGACTAAAATAACTCATGCATAAGGAGGGAATGAATTACACCTGTTAGAATTCATTTGCAGCATTAAGTCAGATTTTTTTTAGAGGATTAGGTCTTCTGTGTTCACTTTAAAAATTCAAAGGAGGGCAGGCCATTTTTATCCCAATTTAGGAGCCACACAGGTGACTCAGGTATTGTTTGGCTGGATTTGACTCTCTTGCCCAGCCAGATAAATATAGACCTCCTGGCCCAATGCCTAAGCTGTGTGAATGACTGCCACATACATTTAGTAAGCTCCCTGTGACTCCAGAAATAGTGAAAAGCATAAACGACCCTGCAGACTCACCTGAAAATATTTTTTTAAATCAGACAGCAGTTGTAAATTGTTGCTAGATGAATGTCATTTATTTTTCACTTTGTGCTTGAAAGTTTAAAAAAAAAGTGGTAGTAATCTCCTCCAGATTCAATGTGTCAAAAATATTTGAGAAGGAAAAGGAGAGAGCTCAGTTATAGGGAGAACATTCATCTGAAGGCCATGTAGGATCACCCTTCCCATACCATGAATGTAGAATAACTCAAATGACCCATGACCTTAGAAGTTACCATATGGTGAATCTCTTGTTGACTTTTATTCACTTTGATATATTTATATATTTATATTTATATTTATATTTATATTTATATTTATATTTATATTTATATTTATATTTATATTTATAAAGTGTATATATATTGCAAAGTATATGAGTGTGTGTGTGTGTATCGTATATACACCTATCATATATGTGTATGTATCAGGGAGATAGTGGTAGTATTTAAGTGAGCCCTCAATATAAACTGAACCTAAATTATGGTGGAATAGTGAGAGAGGAAAATGGGAAGGTAGTGGTGAGGACAGAAAGCAGTGGGAGGAAAACAGGAGGTATGAAAAGGCAAGGTGTATGTAGTCCTGTATTATCTAAATGAGAAATTATAAAGACATGACCAAGGAGAGTTGTGCTCTGAACCTGACATGAAGTTAGAAGATACAAAAGATGTTGTGGATGTCACACTTTTGCATATTAGCAAGTGATGGAGGGAAAGGAAAGGGGATTCAAGATGGTGATAAGTTGTTGAAATCCTTCTGATCAACAGAAATTGGTAAGTCAGGAGGAAGGACTGTCTTTTATTTGGCATCAGCTAAGGTAAAAAGTTTGGATTTATAATTCTTAAATCATAGACATGTTAGAATTTATCAGATGTTCTCCCTTGAGATGTTGCCCTGAGAGCCATGGAAATGACATTGAAGGGGTGAATCAGTTTCCGAAGGTGGGGTATGAGGATGTAGAGGAAAGTGGAGAGCAGGCTCCAGCAGCACACCTGCAGTGAGGAGGTGAGGGAGGAGGTGTGGCTGTGGAAGGAGATCAAGGAGGAATGCCCAGGGAGGGAGAAGAATGAAGCCAATGGAGTGACCTAGAAGCCAGTGGAAGAGTTTGCAGAAGGAGGGCATCAAGGAAAATGAAGAATGAAAGAATGTCTGGTTTCATTCATTAAGATCTCATTAAGAGCCTTTTAAGAAATGCAGGGGTGAGTGGGGGTAGGAAGATGAAGGTGAAGAAGGAAGATGAAGATGAAGGTCCTGTGCCTAGCACTCTCTGTGCTTCTTGCCTTCCATCCTGATTCACCACTGGCCATGGCCTGGCCTTGGCTTGAATCCTTATCCATAGAGACTTATGGACAGAGGTGTCCCTGGGAAGAGACTGTTTGACATCCCAGTATAGACTCTGGTATATATACCAGAACTTTGGTGGAATAGGATGATAGTTGAAAAGGGAATATAGGATTTAGGACAGGAGAGACCTGAATATAAGTAAGACACAGATGAAGTCAGTAGAAAAAAAATGAGGCTGAATTATGAAAGAAAAGAACTAAGTGATAAAGTTATGACTTTGCAAAGTGCAGGGGGGAAGAAACAAGGTCTGGGTTTGGCTTGGCGAGAACAGGGAATAATTCTTCCTGATATATGAGGGAGGAGGTAAAAATACTGAGAACTTTTGGAGCAGAATGGAAGGAAATTTGGAGCACTTGAAGTTGGATTTCCTCAATCTTCTCAAAATGTGAAAGTCCTCTGCAAGAGTGAATAGATAGGTAAGATGTAGAGCTAAGGCCTCTGAGAAAGTTTAAAGGAAGTCATCCTTTTAAAAAAAATTTGTTAATGTATGTTTATTTTTTAGAGAGAGAGAGAGAGACAGAGCATCAGTGGTGGAGGGGCAGAGAGAGAAGGAGATACAGAATCCAAAACAGGGTCTGGGTTCTGAGCTGTCAGCACAGAGCCTGACACAGGGTTTGAACCCACGAACTATGAGATCATGACTAGAGTCAAAATTGGACTCTCAACCCACTGAACCACCCAGGTGCCCCTAAAAGAAGTCTTAAAGATCAAATGGTTCAGAATCAAGGTGAGATAAATCAAATAAAGTTTGGGTAATCTTGAAGGCCAGATGAGGTTGGACATCCTGTATTTGTAATAACCTAGGTTATGGCTTTTTCCTGCAATGGTGGGCTTAACCAGTTGAGGTTATGTAATGCTGAGGATGCACAGAGCAGGAACATTAACAAATAGGGATTTGGGAATCTGGGTGGTTGGGGTACCTTGTTGACAGCGTTTTTGGTTGAGGCTCATTTTCTATAGACGGGATCATAAGCAAGCACACATTGCTTCATTCCTCTGTACTCCAAGATGCTGATATATTGGAATTAATATCTTGATGGTAGAGAACAAAAGAGTCCCAAGAGACAGCTGTGGCCACAGAGCTGGTGTGCCCTGGTGTCCCCAGCATCACTCCTCCAGCCATGGCCTCTTAGGCTTCCCTCTTCCATCTTTGACCCATCCATCCCTCAGCCAACTTGAGTAGGATGATGAATGTGCACACTGGGAGCTGCTGGTCCACTGGTGGAGGTGGAATTAGTTCTGCTTATGTACCCCCATGTCTGATAAGGAGATGCTAAATCCTGGCCTTTGCATGTCTGTAGAGTGGTAACCTTCACTCAATCTCCTTGCCGTGTGTAGACTCCATCTGGGCATCTGCTTCAGCTACTGTTTAGTGCTCGTCCCTAAGCTTAAGATTGCCTGAAACCCTGCCTGCATAGCTGGCCCTCTGTCACCTTCCTGGGTCTTCATAGAGCCTACTCTCTAGGGACTAGAAGCCTCACCATTGACCGAAGTCCTGCCCTTAATGGACCAAAGACCACAAAGCTGTTTTGTCCTTCTTGTCAAATTTGGCCTCTTCAGGTACTTAAAATGGCACAGGGTCTGATTTCTCCTTGTGTCTTTGGACAATGAATGCTGAACTTCCCATTACTTATTTTCGGGGCCAGTTTGATAGCTGGATCGTCTTCACCAAAGCTTCCTTAAGAATCTATGTTGCTGAGGCCTCAATACTCCCTTGGTAAACCTGCTTCAATGCTAGCATTTAAGACAAGAAGAGAAGTAGGATATGAAGGGAACCAGAGGGTCAGAGAACTGGATGACTGATGGGTAGCAGTGAAATACCAGTATGAGAGTCAGTATGCATCTTGATGTCTAGCAAGATAGTATGGAACAAAAAAAAAAAAAAAAAGGAAGGGAAAATATAGGGCAACAGACAAAAGAAGGTGACCAATAATGCATGTTCTCCCTAAAACACCATTTGGCCTCCTGCTGGAAGAGGGATTAGTTAGAGTTTGGCTTTCCTGGGGATTAGAATTGGGCTGGGGGCAGTGGTTAAATAAATAAAGGTAGATTCTGACAAGGAATCAAAAGAATTTCTTTTGGTCAGTGTTCTTTTCAAGATGCTGTTTTGCCATTGCCCATTATGTGAGAAGTCATGCTTGAAATAAAACTTTAGTTGAACTAATTTATTTGGGCTTCCATGAACATGATAAATTTGTCCTATTTTTCTTGAGTTGCTCTAATGTCATGGTAGCTTATCTACCAGCGGGAGTAGCAATGTGCTGTGGCACCACAGTTTAGCCTAATGAGCAGGACAGGGCTGTGTTAGTAATTGTGTTGCATTCATGACCCGACTAGTCTATTCACTAGGTGCTAGTGCCAGGAAGCCTCTCTTGGGAGTGAGGTTGCCTGGGGTTGATATAAACTCCTTTGGCTTTGCAGGTATATGTAGCGTACCTGTCCTAGTTATTACTTTAGTATAACGATGAGGGTGTTAGGACACCTACATGAGTGTCCTTTTTAAAACATCTCTAGTGGTTTAGTTTGTTGGCTGAAGATCTCATTTAGCTTGAATGGTCTTTGTATCTTGTTCCAGGGTTTTTAATCTTTTTTTTTTTTTTTTTTTTTTTAATATATGAAATTTACTGTCAAATTGGTTTCCATACAACACCCAGTGCTCATCCCAAAAGGTGCCCTCCTCAATACCCATCACCCACCCTGCCCTCCCTCCCACCCCCCATCAACCCTCAGTTTGTTCTCAGTTTTTAACAGTCTCTTATGCTTTGGCTCTCTCCCACTCTAACCTCTTTTTTTTTTTTTTTTTTTTTTTTTCTTCCCCTCCCCCATGGGTTTCTGTTATGTTTCTCAGGATCCACATAAGAGTGAAACCATATGGTATCTGTCTTTCTCTGTATGGCTTATTTCACTTAGCATCACACTCTCCAGTTCCATCCATGTTGCTACAAAAGGCCATATTTCATTTTTTCTCATTGCCACGTAGTATTCCATTGTGTATATAAACCACAATTTCTTTATCCATTCATCAGTTGATGGACATTTAGGCTCTTTCCATAATTTGGCTATTGTTGAGAGTGTTGCTATAAACATTGGGGTACAGGTGCCCCTATGCATCAGTACTCCTGTATCCCTTGGATAAATTCCTAGCAGTGCTATTGCTGGGTCATAGGGTAGGTCTATTTTTAATTTTCTGAGGAACCTCCACACTGCTTTCCAGAGCGGCTGCACCAATTTGCATTCCCACCAACAGTGCAAGAGGGTTCCTGTTTCTCCACATCCTCTCCAGCATCTATAGTCTCCTGATTTCTTCATTTTGGCCACTCTGACTGGCGTGAGGTGGTATCTGAGTGTGGTTTTGATTTGTATTTCCCTGATAAGGAGCGACGTTGAACATCTTTTCATGTGCCTGTTGGCCATCCGGATGTCTTCTTTAGAGAAGTGTCTATTCATGTTTTCTGCCCATTTCTTCACTGGGTTATTTGTTTTTCGGGTGTGGAGTTTGATGAGCTCTTTATAGATTTTGGATACTAGCCCTTTGTCCGATGTGTCATTTGCAAATATCTTTTCCCATTCCGTTGGTTGCCTTTTAGTTTTGTTGGTTGTTTCCTTTGCTGTGCAGAAGCTTTTTATCTTCATAAGGTCCCAGTAATTCACTTTTGCTTTTAATTCCCTTGCCTTTGGGGATGTGCCGAGTAAGAGATTGCTACGGCTGAGGTCAGAGAGGTCTTTTCCTGCTTTCTCCTCTAAGGTTTTGATGGTTTCCTGTCTCACATTCAGGTCCTTTATCCATTTTGAGTTTATTTTTGTGAATGGTGTGAGAAAGTGGTCTAGTTTCAACCTTCTGCATGTTGCTGTCCAGTTCTCCCAGCACCATTTGTTGAAGAGACTGTCTTTTTTCCATTGGATGTTCTTTCCTGCTTTGTCAAAGATGAGTTGGCCATACGTTTGTGGGTCTAGTTCTGGGGTTTCTATTCTATTCCATTGGTCTATGTGTCTGTTTTTATGCCAATACCATGCTGTCTTGATGATGACAGCTTTGTAGTAGAGGCTAAAGTCTGGGATTGTGATGCCTCCTGCTTTGGTCTTCTTCTTCAAAATTACTTTGGCTATTCGGGGCCTTTTGTGGTTCCATATGAATTTTAGGATTGCTTGTTCTAGTTTCGAGAAGAATGCTGGTGCAATTTTGATTGGGATTGCATTGAATGTGTAGATAGCTTTGGGTAGTATTGACATTTTGACAATATTTATTCTTCCAATCCATGAGCAGGGAATGTCTTTCCATTTCTTTATATCTTCTTCAATTACCTGCATAAGCTTTCTATAGTTTTCAGCATACAGATCTTTTACATCTTTGGTTAGATTTATTCCTAGGTATTTTATGCTTCTTGGTGCAATTGTGAATGGGATCAGTTTCTTCATTTGTCTTTCTGTTGCTTCATTGTTAGTGTATAAGAATGCAACTGATTTCTGCACATTGATTTTGTATCCTGCAACTTTGCTGAATTCATGTATCAGTTCTAGCAGACTTTTGGTGGAGTCTATCGGATTTTCCATGTATAATATCATGTCATCTGCAAAAAGCGAAAGCTTGACTTCATCTTTGCCAATTTTGATGCCTTTGATTTCCTTTTGTTGTCTGATTGCTGATGCTAGAACTTCCAGCACTATATTAAACAACAGCGGTGACAGTGGGCATCCCTGTCGTGTTCCTGATCTCAGGGAAAAAGCTCTCAGTTTTTCCCCGTTGAGGATGATGTTAGCTGTGGGCTTTTCATAAATGGCCTTTATGATCTTTAAGTATGTTCCTTCTATCCCGACTTTCTCAAGGGTTTTTATTAAGAAAGGGTGCTGGATTTTGTCAAAGGCCTTTTCTGCATCGATTGACAGGATCATATGGTTCTTCTCTTTTTTTTTTGTTAATGTGATGTATCACGTTGATCGATTTGCGAATGTTGAACCAGCCCTGCATCCCAGGAATGAATCCCACTTGATCATTAATCTTTATTAGATCTGTGTCTCATAGATCTGGTTTTCACAAGAACATTTTTTTAAATGCACTTAGTGTTATAAAACTATTTTGTACAAATCTACTTTTGTTTTCATCTCTTAAAGACGAGCATCTGGTTTTATGATGAAGTTGCCACAGACCTGAATAGGCATCAGGACTCTGGATTTCCATCCCAGATCAGCCTTGTTCTGGGTGATATTGGGGAAATTTGTGAAATATAGCTTTCCTTGTGTCTTAAGTGAAACCTCCATCATAAGGGAGATTGTAGAGAAACCTGTGATAGCACTTTGAAAACCACAGGGCTATACAAATTTTGGTGCTATTCTTAGGCTAGAACTGAAACCCGAAGCTTTGCAGAAAGAAACAGAGCAGCAAGATAGGTCGTTTGTAAGCTCGGCATTTTCATCCTCTTTCCTTCCTTTGTGAATGTTGTGTGCACATCCTACTGCATCCAAAGTCATTCTGGCACAGTCCTGCCATTTTGAACATTCATACATCAGTTAACCAAATTCATATGCTAAGATTTCCCTCATTTGAGCCATCTGAAATTCTGCATACATTGTACCCCAGTAGGATCATTTTAGTGGTATTCACAAAAATCTATGCCTCATTTTACTTCAACTTACCCAACATTTAATGAGCAAGCATCAAACATATGCAAGGTATGATGTATGACATGTGCATGGGACAGCCCCTGTTCTTAAGGACTTATTTACCATCTGGTGAAATGAGAATGAGCTTGCTATAAATTTGCTATTTGAAAAGTAGAAGCAATGCTAGTGACTTGAGGCAAATTGTGTTGTGGGTAACATGCACTTTTGTCAACTCTTTCTATCCTCTTTGATTCACATGCTATAGCACTCAATTGCCCAGAGCCCAACCCAGTGTGCTGGCCCTTCACACTTTCCCCTTTTCAGCAGCCACTGCCCTAGCTCCTTTGGCAACCAGGAAAGAACTAATGATATCAACTAACCATACTCTCATTCAGTATGTATTTAGTGAATATCTGCCACATGATGTGTTGGAGAGTTTTAGAGTACTTTGAAGCTAAGAGGAGACAACAGAGCATGAGCCCAGTTTCACTGTAGTGATGAAATTTCCCAGGCTTGGAATAGGAATTGGACTGTAGAGGAAATGTGAGAGGGTCAGTGGAAGTGTGGGCTAATTTCCTATAGCTGTGCAATGACCATTCCCTTCTGTATGTTAAACTGATTTTTTAAAGGATTTTTAAAATGTGTATTTATTTTTTAAAGAAAGAGAGAGAACAGGGGAGGGACTGGGGGCAGCAGGGCAGAGGATCTAAAGGGGCTCTGCGCTGACAGCAGAGAGCACAATGTGGGGCTCGAACTCAACGAACCTGTGAGATCATGACCTGGGTTGAAGTTGGATTCTTAACCGACTAAACTACTCCAGGCACCCCTAAACTGATTCTTTAAGGGCTTGTTTGAGGTTTGGATAACAGAAGGGTTAATTTGGGTTATTCCAAATTAACCTAATGTGGATTTTGGATTTTTTGTTTTTTAAATGTGGTATGAAGGAGTGCATCAGATGTATAGGGGATTAATTTATTTCAAACCAAATAATAAGGTTTGCTCATAAAGACTTGTTTGACTCTTTCCTGTAATTAATTGCTGGAAATGTCTCTCTCTTTCAGTCTAATGTAAAATTGGCTTTTACTCCACTTTCCTTGTTTTGTAAGGTTGGTTTGTGTGGTTTTTTTCCCCCCCTTCCTGCTGAGAAGGCGGGGATTGGGCCATTAAGTACTGCTAGATAAGCTGGTGTAACTCAAGTATCTCCAGATAATCAAGAGTTGTCTTCACTGCATAGGGAGATTCTCATCCCCAGTGGTGGCCATCAATAAACAATCCACACATTGCTAAGGGTTCATTAAGTTCTCTGTGCTGTCTAGTAACTAGCAGCAGTTGTGTTTGTGAGAGACTGCAGCAGGGCCAGACCTTGTGTTCAAAGTAAGGTTAAGGCAGGGCATCACTGTCTCTTCTCAGTTTTATGCTTTCCAATGAAGTCCTCACAGGCAAGCTCCATAGCACAGAGAATATCTATCTGATGCCAGCACAGTAGTTCCCAAATTGAAAATTTAAGTGCTTAGCCACATGCCTCTAAACAGGGCATTTGGTTTACCCACTTTTCCCCACATTGGATCATTCTCTGACTTTGGCAGAGGATGACTGCAGCTTCATTTATGTTGCTTGGAAGATAAGAGGTGCCTCAGAACATTTTTTTTTTTTCAAGACCACTTAAAGCGTTGATTAACAAAGAGACCAGCAGGGACCAAATGAATGCTTAGATCAGAATAGCACTAGGAATACTGCAAGCAGCACAAAGCAAGTGAAAGTACTTAATTAGAGTGTGTAAAACTTGACCTTTCTTGGGCACTGTGACATCTTGTAGAAATGCAGTGTAATCCAGAGGTACAGACTTCCCTCATGGAGGCCCAGCACCCTCAGGGACTGCTGAAGTCTTGATGCATGAGGGGAGTTGATACCCTGGACTTCTTTGTCTTGTACTCCATACACACTTAGAGCTTCTAGATAGTGGCTTTTACTATCTTTAATACTTAAAGATAGTACTAAAGTACTAAAGTTTATTAAGTACTAGAGTTTATTAAGATACAAATTCTTCGTTTAAACTTGAATGAATGTTTGGGGACAGGTGGAATAATTTTCTTTTCAAGTTTTGTTCCCTTTGGGAAAACATTCTATATAATGCAATTGGGACAGGACCTTGAAGTTGCCAGTGAATTTTCCCTGATCCCTTCCCCCGACTCTGGTGAGTAAAGTGTTGCTCTGAGGGTGGCCTGCCTCTGTGGAGCCCTAGCCAGAATAACCCCTAGTGTGTTCTCCTAAGTTTGTGCTTGAGCTGTATTTTGGGCTTGTCCTGTAGAGGTGCAACCTGGATGTGAGGGTGTGTGTGAATGTGTGTTCTTGAGAGTGAGAGAGTATGCCTGTGCGTATGGGAGCAGTCTGTGTTGGAAAGTGATGAGTGGGACGGTGTAGACACGTTAGCAGCCTTCTTCCTACAGTAGAGAGTTTGGCTCTTGAAAACCGTGAACTGATTCATTCTCCTTTTACAATGGGGTAAACAGGACAGTTTATGAGGGACTCCTTCTCAGCCCTTTTTCCCAATTTATTTTTATTGCATCCAACTTACAAATTAAAACATTGGACTGCCCAGAGTTTGAATCCTTGACGCTCTTCCCTTTTCTGATTCCACTCGTTCCTGGGTGATTTCATCTGGTCTCATGTGTTTATACATTGAGTTTATACATTGGGTCTGTGCTCTTGACTTTCAAATTCTGTCTATAGCCTTCACCTCCCTCCAGAACTCCAGAATTTTATATCTGCTTACTTGATACTTTTTCTGGACTATCCAGTAGGTTTTCAAAGTTAACATGTCCTGAACCAAACTTGTAATATCCTAGTCCCCACAAAGCCTGCTTCTCCCATTACCCAATCAGTCTTTGTAGTTAGTAACGTCCTCTTTTTCATTTCCCAGACCGGGAACCTAGGTCACCCATGACTCCCACATCATGTCAAGTTCTGAAATTTCATAACCAAAATACCAGCAAACACTATTGGCTCTGCTTTCAAACCCTATCCAGAACCTCCCTCTCCCCGCCCCTCCCCCTACTTGTACTCTGGTCTCAGGTGCCATCTTTTGTCTCTGGGATCATTGTGTCAGCTTCCTACCTGGGGTCCCTGCTGAAACCTTTGCTCCCAACCATCCTTCTCATGGCACCCAGCACGATCCTGTCCTTGGACCATACTGCTATTCACAACCCTCCTAACTGCTTCCTTCTTACAGTCTGAAAGCAAAAGTCCTGACAGGACTAAAGAGGTCAGCCTTCTGTGATCTGGCCCTGTTTCTCTCTGACCTCCTCTCCCAGCAAGCTTCCCCTTCCTCCTCTCCAGGTCATCCTTACATTCACACCCTGTGTGCTTTTGCCTCAGGGCTTTTGCACCTACTGTTCCCTTGCCTTTCAACTTCAGGTATGGTGTATGGTTAGACCATTATAAATTCAGATCTCTGGTAAAATGTCTCCTCTTTAAGGAGACCTTTCCGGACTTGCCTGTATAAAATAGCACAATAATAGCCTCCTCATACAAGCGTTATCTCTGCCTCTTAATTTCCTTTATTTTTCTCCATAGTGCGTATCACTGTGTGACTTAACCAGAGTGTCATTGCTGGGGGTGGAGGGAGGCTCAGGCAACCATTGCTCATGCATGCCACCAACAAGCCCAAGGAGTAGGGAGCCAGACAGGGAGAAAGAAGGCATTGATAGGGGGAAGGACCTGCCATAGAAAGAAAAGCTGTCCTCCTTTCTGATGCCTCTTTGCCTCAGTGTCAAAGTTGCCTACACTTGAACCAGCTTATTAATTTCTTCTGTGGAGAACAGTCATCGCAACACAGCTACTAGCAAAGATTAACCATGATTTATATGAAAAGAATTGAAGAGAGCCTTAACATTTACAATTTAGCCTTCATGGCTTTGTATTTTCAGTCTTACATGGGTTAACAGCTTCCTGATACCTGTTGTGACTCATTCCCTTTCCCTCTCTGTGGCTGTTATTGTCACCTAGTTAAAGCCCTGACCCTCAGTGATATCCTCTTCATTAAGAAGGATTATTAGCACTTTCTACAAATGAAGATATTTAAAATATATTGGCAGTTAATGAAAACTTCTCTGCTGCTGTTCTATGAAGAACACGATGGAGGGTCATTAACATTAGGGGTGGGGGCAGGCAGTGGAGGATGGTTAGCTATGCAGAAAAAGTGAGTAGCTGTAGGACCCATTCCCTGCTGAGAACAGGATCTTTGAAGATGTTTTTAATTTGTGAATCTTCTTGCACACATGAAGATACCGTTTTTTTTAAGCTGTCATGTAAAGCTTAGTGTAGTATGTACTTACGGACCATGAAATATGTTCATGGGCTTGGTCTGTGGTATTTCCAACTGCGAAGTAGAAACTGTTCTAAAATGGAACGATTTTCACTGGCCCTAAAAATAGAGATCAACTTCTCCTCCTCCACCCCCCAGACCCCACTTTCCTGCCAGTTCTCACCATCCCTGGCCAAGGCTACAGAACAGGATTCAAGCCAGCTCCCTAGGCAGAGCTCGTTAACAACCAGTATTGCTATTTCTGATGCCTTTTTTTCTTTTTTTGACACAAAAACTCAAATCTGTGAAAAAAGATTGATTAAACCTTTTGGGAATGATAGTGTTTCAAGTGCTTTTTTTTTTTTTTTTTTTTTTTTTTACATATGGTCTATACCTAAATAATTTTAATCTGTTTTTATCCATGTACTTTTTTTGGTTCTCCTTCAGAAAGGTAATTGGTGCGTTCATCATAGTGCATAGAACCTTGCATTCATTCTGACTGGGACCAGATGGGATTTGGCTCTGGCATGCTGGTATCCAGGGTGAGCCTGGGGGGCTTTTGAGCAGGGTTTTTGAGTGCTTACAACCCTCATAAAGTATAAAACTGGCTATGTTAACCTCAGAAGATAGCCAAGTAGACCCATATTTCACTAGAAACACTAGAGAGCTGGGTTTAGTGTAATTCAGGACTATTTTGAATCCCTCCTCCCACCAAATCACTGATATAAACTTAATTAACCAATATCTAATAACCAGAGTTTAGAAACATCTAGAATTTCTCCATGAACATAATTTAGGGAAAAAGGCTAAATGGGCAGTGGTGTAACAGCTAATGTCTGGTGTGAAGTTTGCTAGCCTTAGAAAGCCTATGATAATAATTTTTCTTAAGATTAATTTCAAGGGGATAAATCTCCTAGACTTTGACATCTTCTGTGTGGTGGGTAAATCATGCCCTTGAAGCTTGATGTGCAAAATAGACAAAAATATACATCAAATTTTGCTTTTAATACATTTTGGTTATTGTATTACATGTTTTTAGAAGACTTACATGAACTATTCAGATTAACACCAAGTCAAGTTTCTAAGTGTCTGGGGCTTCCACATATGTATCAGGAGTGCTACTCATCCTATGGAATGTTGAAACAAAGATCTAAGATGCAAAGGCAGACCCAGGTTTTGTGGTGCCTAAAACATGGAATTTTGGAGGGCATCTTAAAGGAGAACAAAAGATATTGGGTAAAGTAGAATATTTAGAATCAGAAAAGAAATCACAGCAAATGACATATTTTTAAAAACTGAGAAATACTATTATCATATATATCCAGAAAAATTATGCAATATTTTAATTAAATGGCTCCATTGTCTGTCATTTGAAAAAATACTTTTGGCTGCATGGTCTTTGATCACTTCATACAACAGTGGCTTCTGTAATATTCTCTACAGAGAGATTAGAAAGATAATTGTTTTCTCTCTGTTGATTGGACTTTTTTTATTGCTAGTTGAGGAAAATTTTACATTTTATTAATAGTGTCATATACACTTTTCAGCATTGCTGTTAAATTGGGAAACTCCATCAAGTTTCTTTCACTGTGAATTATCTTTCTGTGAGATTTGAAAGTCGTTGCAATAGGCTGGTTTCTGGTTCTGAACATTTATTTCAAGTCTTGTTTTCTTCTTACCACTCTATTTCCTTTTTGGTCCTGGGAAGTTTATTTTGCCATTTCTGGCCCTGTATCTTTGGGTCATGACACAGGGAGAATTAGGAGCATTCCTGGAAGCCATTTCTCCACCTGCACACCAAGCAATAGCTTAGCTCACGTAGAAGCGGTAAGTGCCAACTAAATGTACTTCCAACTCAACTGCTCCTTAGCTGTATTCCAAATGCCCATAGATGTTACCATGCCACCTGGAAGGGTGTATGTGCCTGTGTCTCACAGGGTGTTTGGAGGAGAAAGGAATAGAAGGAAACCATCTTCGTGGTAGTGGTAATGAATCTCACTTGTATAGAATTTACAGAAACATAAATCTGAACAAACACATGGCTAGAACTTCTCCCAGGTTGTTGAAAGAGGCCCAAGCAAGTGAGAGTCCTAAAGCTTAAGCTTTGTTACAGTCAAAGTAAATCTGCCTTATCTAATATGTATTGATGATTCATCAAATCTGTCACCAAGAGTGCTCTCCAGAGAAACAGTGTGGCACTTTGTCTCTCCAACTCCTATCCCCAGGGTCACATTCAGTTCTCATAATTTAAGCATGTGATTGAAAGTCCCTTTGTGTTTAATTGAGGCTGTCCCACTCCTCCCCATTAGCACTACCCTCCTCCTTGCTGAAAAGGTACCAGGAAAGAAAGCTGTTATTAATTTTTTTTAAGTGAGGATATGCAAATGTTATGCTGACTCTGGGTACAAGATGGGAGTTGGGAGTTAACACCCATTCATTCCCTTGTATTATCTCTGAGGATCCATTATCATAAACAGCACTATTATATTTTCCTTCCACATTAGCTTTGCTGGTGATTTTTATTTTATACTCATCGTGGGGTGTGCATATCTGTCACTTGGAATGCTGTTAGGAGCCTGAGCTGCTAAATGCTTTCCCATAGTAATGGCATTGTCAGACTAAGTGAGTGGCAGTTTCATATTGTGCAGAAATAGTCTGTCATGTATGCCCCAGCTGTTTTCATTCGACTGCAGGAATTATGAAGATCTTGGCTGGTGAATTTATACACGTATTTATGTCAATCCAGATTGTCTGATTTGTACATTTGTTATACTAATTATTATAGGTATGTTTCAGAAAGGTTTGATTTATTCTGTTGATTGGAAATTGACAACTTTAGGAATTGTGGAAGAATTAGCGTCATTTTCTTAAGTATTATTCATATAATTGTGTAGTTTGATAGCAAATAACAATACCTAAAAAAGTTTATGCTATTAATTCGTAAGGTATCTTTGAAGGCTGATTTTTAAAAGAAGTCCTGGGTGACTGGGTAGAGTGTTGGTACTATTCAGATCTCCAAAGAAAATGTGATCAGAAAATACTGAAGAACAAGAAAAGCTTTGAATGGAATAATATCCTACACCCATTTAAACACCTGGGATGAAATGGAATAGATACTTTGTGGATATCTGCGGTATTATATCAATTACTGTGTACCCCTGAGCATAGCTGATCTTCCATTTAAATCAAGAACTGTTAAACCTAGAGGAGTTATTTTTGTGGTGATTTTTCAAGTTCAAATTAACTAATAAACTCCCATTTTTATGTTTTTGCTATCTTACATTGTAGTGGATCCAAAAGATCGGCTTTGCTTGTGTATTTGAAGGTCGAGGGATTTAGAGGCATCCATAAATCAGCACTAAAGATAAAGGTAATTAACTTAGGAACTCAAGGCAAGCAGGGTCCATGTGATGCTTTGCAGACAGTCTGTGCAGTCCACCATGGGGAAAACACTGAATTTGCTACTATTTCAAGTTAGCTTTGATGGGACGGATTAATAATTATCACGTCCTTGGTCTGTTTCATGTACTCTGTTAATTGATGCTATATTATTTCCTTGAATCCTCACAACTTTCTGAATTAGAATTTATTAATATCTCCATTTTCCAGATAAGGAAATAGGCTCAAGGAGATGCAATAACTTGCCCAGGATCCCACAGCTAATGAGTGGCAGTGCTGGCATTAAATCCAAGTCTGTCTGGCTCCAGTGTGTCATCTGTTACTATTATACTACATCACCTCTCCTTTAGGATTTCCTAGACTGGAGTTAAGAGGCTAGAGTCAGATGATCAATTCTGAGGAGCTATAGATTTGGGCCAAGAACTGGTCTTCAGTAGAGAGAAGAATTGGAGTAATAGATTACCATTGGCCAGTGCACAGTGGGAGAGTTGGTAGACCCTGTGTGTGTGTTTAGGGAAAGCACAGGATTGGATCCAGACAGCTAAGCTATGGTGGAGAGGATCAGACATGTCTGATGGGCTAGGCTGGCAGGGCTCAGATGCCAAGAAGGCAAGAGCATTAACTGGAAGTGGGAGGTATCGTATAAGAGCCAGAACTGTTCCCTGCCCTGTTTTATGCGGCCTTTGCTTTCCCACAACAGGTTGCACAACATTGCACAACAGGTATCAGATGTATGTGAGTGAGTTTCAGGGCAAAGATGCTAAAGGTTGCCTTATTAAGAAACAGGCCAGGGTTATCAAGTCCTTTAGTTTCTTTCCTCCTCCCTTTCAGGCTGCTCCTGATTCATGATTCTATCTCAAAAGTTTGGACTAATTAGGAGGTCTGTGTTGCTGGACAGCTCTCCATGCCTGATGGGAGATGAGGCAGAGAAAAAGGGAAAAGCCTTTCCTCTGTGTCTGGGAAAGAGAGAAGCCTTAGATCAGGTCAAGGGCTGGGCTGCTTCAGATATAGCATAAAGATCGTACACTCAGGGGCAGAAATATATCCGATCTTGGCTCTTCTGTCAGTGGCAGGCCCTACCTGGCCCAGTCCTTGCTGTCTGAGAAATTACAGCATTCATGAGGTGAAGGGTAGAGGCTCATGTTTTGCAGCATTTGGATTTGTAAGCTTCCCTCCAGGCCTCTTGTCTGCCTAGAACAAGGACCCTGGTGGAAAGTTAAGAGGTGTGAAGGTAGGGGTAGGTTGGTAGTGTTCACTTCCAAATATGTCATCTGGCTATATCATGAGACTAATAAGATAGTCTGGGACTTTGGACATAATTTAAATATTTTTTAAATATTTATTTTTAGAAAGAGAGCACGCAAGCAAGGGACGGGAAGAGAGAGGAAGAGAGAGAGACAGTGTCTGAACCAAGCTGAAGGCTGTCAGCGCAGAGCCCGATGGGGGGCTCACACTCATAAATCATGACATCATGACCTGAGCTGAAATCAAGAGTTGATGCTTAACCAACTGAACCACCAGGGCACCCCTTTGGACATAATTTAATATGACAAATTGACCACTTGCTTTTCTCTTCTCTCCTTCTTTACCCAAAATACTACCAAACAATAGTAAACTCATTAAGTGTTATCACTCCCCAAGGTTAAAGAAAATGGGTCCCAGTGGGTAATGGCCTTCAGTAAAGTGTAGCAAGGTAAAAAGGAGCAAGAAGAGAGGTTACCAACTTAGCAAAACAAAGGAAGCTATGGTAGCTACCATCTTTGAGAGGGGTCCACTAACCAATAGCAAATGCATGCAACTTATACAGTCTCTAATGGTCTTAGAAGTAGCAGGTACCACAGAAGGTGGCAGTGAGATAGGTTTGAAAGCTACCAAAATACATTTATTCAGAAGTTTCATAAGGAATGGCGGGGGGAGGGTGAACTTGGATCTTTGGCTACCTCTCCACATGATATAGTCACATGATACTCTTCTCATCAGCCTCCCATCCCTATGTACTAGACCCTAGAGCTGAAGTTTCTTTGGAGAAATTAACTGGGAAGCTCCACGCTCAGGAATATCACATATAACACAGAGGACTAAGATAAGTCAAAGGACTGAACAACAAGGAGACTCAATAAATCTACAAGGTTCTACTCCTGAGGCAGGAGAGTAGAAAATTAGTGTCTTCAGAAACAGAATGATTCCTGGATGAAGAGGTTTCCAGATCCTTATATTTGAGAGCCTCTCAAACAAACAAACAAAAAACTTGTCTCTGGTTGATTGCTCTTCATTGAAGGCTCCAAGGCAAAGTACCAGCCCATATATTCCAACCATCCACAGAGAATTTTTTGTGCCTCAACTTGTAAGTGTGAATATGCAGCAAAGTTTAGAGAGCATTAGAGGAAAACTTTCAGAGTGAGAGAAACTGATACGAACAAATTGAAAAAAAAAAGGAAATAAAGAAATAAAGAAAATGGAGATAAGAAAATGTCAAAATAACCATCTCCTAAAGAGTATTGGGATAGTGTTGAATTTATGAATTAAAAGAATGCGATGATAAAGGAATAATTAAAGAATAGATCAGAGATCTTATACATAAAAATGTACTTATTCAAAATAAAGTCAAAGGAAGATTTGGACGATAATAAAAAGAAAAACCTTGAAAATAGTGATGAAAGATAGGGAGATAGGAGATCTGTTTGTGAAGGCCAAATCCAATATAAATTCTAGAAAGAGACCACAAAAAAGAGGGAAGGAAATCAACAAAGAAGCATTTTTTAAAAAATCTGAAGACCTGTGTTTTTTAACACCTCAAAATGCAGAAAGACATGCACTTCTAAAGGGTGCACTGAGTGCCTTAGTATATGGGGGTAAAGCCTAGACCAAAGAAAAGCATTGTGGAATTCCACAGTATGGTAGACAAAAGAAAGAAAAACAGAAAGGAATTGGAGTCAGATTTTTCAGTAACAACACTAGATTCTGGAACACAAAGGAATAATACCTTTATTTTTTTTAATTTTTTAAATGTTTATTTTTGAGAGAGACAGAGACACAATGCGAGTGGGTTAGGGGCAGAGGGAGAGGGAGACACAGAATCCAAAGCAGTCTCCAGGCTCCGAGCTGTCAGCACAGAGCCCGCCACGGGGCTCGAACCCATGAACCATGAATCATGACCTGAGCTGAAGTCAGACGCTCAAACGATTGAGCCACTCAGGCACCCCAATAATACCTTTAAAATAGAGGGGGGATTATCTTCTACTTAATATTTCATACTCAAGCAAATGATCAATCAAGTGTGAAGTAAAATAATACTTTTAGAAATAAAAGTATTCAAAAGTATACCTTCCATCTAAACTTTCTTGGAAAGTCACTTAAAGATGCTCTTCAACAAAATGAATGAATAAATCTAGAGGAGGCTGTGCCTTCCAGGAAAAAAAAAAAAAAGACAATATAATGTTGGAGAAAGAAGAAAGGAAGTCCCAGGATGACAGCTGTGTAGCAGAGCTAGCCCTAGGTGTAGGGTGACGGAGACATAATGTATGGTGAGGGAAGACTCCAGAAGAAAAAAAAATGGAGTTGACAGAATATCTGATGTTTACTTATTGGAGCAGCCCAGATCTTCTGTCAGGCATATGGCACACCTGATGGCAAATACTAAAGGTAAATGAATTGAAAACTGCAAGTAAGAAAACTGGGCCATTATTATTTCTAAGCAAAACACAAAGTTAAAGTAAACATATCAGAGTAGATAATACTAAATTTTAACTATCATTGCTTATCAGTGAAATCAGTTAAGTCTAAAATACTATCCTGTATTTCAGTAAACTCTATAAATAATTACCTTAATCCTTGTGGATAACTTTGGAAAGATCCATGTGTTGTTTTCTTTCTTCTTATTCCCTACCCCACTCTATCCCATCACTGATTATTTATTCTGTGTTTGTGTTACACCATTCTGCTTGACTTGTGTATTAGGCAGGGTTCTACAGAGAAACAGAATCAAAGAGCATATATGGACGTGTGTGTGTGTGTGTGTGTATGTATATATGTGTGTGTTCTATCTGTGCATATACACATGGAAAAAAAGAAACAGATATTTATTTTAAGGAACATTTGGGGAGAAGTGACAAGACTGAAGTTTATAGGGTTGATCAGCGGACTGGAAATTTAGGTAATGTGAGTTCAAGTATAAAATGTGAGCAGACTAATAGGCTGGAAACTCAGGCAAAGTTTGTTGTAGTCTTGAGGCATAATTGCTGCTTTATTGAGAAACCACAGTCTTTGTTCTCGGGGTCTTCAATTGATTGGATCCACATTGTAGAGGATAACCTGCTTTACGTAAAAGTCTACTGATTGCAAAGACTAATCACTTCCACAAATACCTTCATAGAAACATCTAGGTTAGTGTTTGATTAAGTATCTGAGTGCCATAACTCATCCATATTGACAAAGGACGTTAACTATCACAATCTGTTGAGCATAATCTGTGTCTTAGTTTGGTCTGCCATAACAAAATACCATAGATGTGATGGCTTAAACAAAGGAATTTATTTCTCATGTTTCTTTTTTTTATTTTTATTTTTTAATTTTTTTTAACATTTATTTATTTTTGAGACAGAGAGAGACAGAGCATGAACGGGGAAGGGTCAGAGAGAGGGAGACACAGAATCCAAAACAGGCTTCAGGCTTTGAGCTGTCAGCACAGAGCCCGACGTGGGGCTCGAACTCACGGACCGCGAGATCATGTCCTGAGCCGAAGTCGGCTGCTTAACCGACTGAGCCACCCAGGTACCCCTATTTCTCATGTTTCAAGAGACCAGAAGTCCAAGATCAAGGTGCCAACAGAATTAGATGTCTGGTGAAATCTCTGTCCTTGGATTGAGGATGGCTACTTTGTCGCTGTGTCTTCATGTGGTCTTTCCTTGGGAGCGTGCATTTGGACAAGGAGAGAGAAAAAGCCAGCTCTCTGGAATTTCATCTTATTAGGGCACGAATCCCATCATAAGTGTCTGACCCTTATGACCTCATCTAAAGCTTGTTATCTCCCAAAGGCCCCATCCTCCGATACCATTATATGAGTGGTTAAGGTTTCAATATAAGAATTTGGGGGAACACAATTCACTTGGTAGCAAACAAAATAGAAGTTGGTTCTCCCTTCTGGGAAACAGGAGGCAAAAGTTCATCATGAAACTTCTTCTTAAATCTGTCCTTCTGTTTGGGTACCATATGTATGTCTAGTTTTGCAATTTGGGAGAAAAGACTCTGAGACAATGGGATGGAAAAACTAAGATCTTGTGGTCTAGCCTCATGATGTTTCCTCATCCTCTGTAGGGTTCTCCTTAAATTTGGTTCAGTAAAGAACTATTTCACACTTAATCAGTTTAGTGAGATTGATAGCTTAGAGACAATTTCACACTATATGAAACAGATATAGGGCACCTCCCCTTCTTATATTCCTATTAGGTAAATTTAGAAACTCATTAATTTTTTTTCTTTTTTTCTTTTAACTTAAGATTTTGGGTGTAAATGTAGAATTATTCCCAGGAATATGCAAGGATTAGGTTGCAAGGTTATGGACCTAGGAATTATTTTTTTTTTTCATTAGTGCTTTTCATTTTGCTTACTGGCTTTTGATACACTGCATCCTGAGGCTAAGTGATTAGAGAGACCCAGGCAGTTTTTAAGTCTTAGGGAGTGTATTTTAACTTGAAGGTTGATGTACATCTGGATTGCAATCCCAAACCAGTGACTGCTTGGGCAAGCATCATCCTGTTTCAAAAGAACCCTAAGGTCTCAGAATTATTATACAATCCAAGGAGCAGGGAATATAGTCTACAGACCTTCTAAGGGCAGACAAATGCTCTGAGTTGCTAGGTTGCTCTAAGGCCACACAGTCCTCTCATTTGACATGTCTTTCTGCCTTCAATGACTGTTTTGATTCTTTCATGATAGCTCAGCAGCTCAAATGAGGAAGCTGGACCCTGGTCCCATGTGGCAGTTCTTGAATAAAATTTCCCCTGGTCTTCCCTAATTGGGAACTTCTACCTGTACCTTTGATGTCTGTATCCTAAAATTACAAAGTGGGAAAGGAGGTAAAATTTAAAAATCATCTCGCATGGTTTCTCATTTTCAGGGCATGATTAAACCTTTTAAAAGTGCAGATAGTTGTTTGGTTTTCTCCTGAAAACTCTGGGAACAGAAAATCCTCATTTTCTTAAGACGTTCTTTCTTATGTCCAACTGAAATCTCTCCTGCTTTAAATTCCTTATTGATTCTGTATTAACACAGAATCATAGCACTATAGAATTTTAAAGTTGAGAATAATTCCTTAAAGATTATTTAACCAATCTCTCCATTTGGCAGTGGAGACAGGGGAGCATAAAAAATTCACATGACCTGTGTAAAGTCATAGGCAGGATTCAAAGCTTACCTTGCTTAATGATAATTGCCTCATATATTACATTTCAGAATTTTCTGGAAGACATTCTTGACAGAATCCATATCTTCGTTGGTTCATTCATGTCTTTATTCTTTCAGCTAACATTTATTAAGCACCTTCAGTGTACAAGTCTCTCTGCTCAGCATAGAATGTGCTAACCTGAGCAAGAAAAGGTTCTAGACTGTCAGTCTAGTCTCCTAAGGAGCTACCCCTTATAGTCTTTTCTTTGGAAACATTGTAATGTAGTGATAATGGCACATAGCTCAGCTAGGTTTCTGAGATGTGGTAACTCTTGCTTTGATTTTAGGAAGGTGAGTTGAAGTAACTCAGACAAGATAGTATGAAAAGACATTGGAGAGGCAACAACATACAAGAGAAGTATCTCACGAGAGGTCGTGGGGATCCAAACAGCTTGGTGGGGTTAGAGAAGCATGTGAGGACATGTGGGAGATGCAGCTGGGGAGGTAGGCATGGCCCCTATCTTGAAGGACCTTGGATGCCGAAGAAGGTACCAGGAAGTTTTTGAAGGATTGTAGGGGTATAAGGTAATCTTATTTGCCTTTGGGCAGTATCAGTGTGATGGGAGCATAGACGATGACTGAGAGGAGCAGCTGGGAGGAGGGAGAGGTTGAGGGAAAGCAGCAGGCTGGGTGAGAGCTAATGAAGGCTGGGAAGGGCACTGGAGCTACACGCTTGGATCAACTGAGGACAGGAGAATGTGAGGTGAGGGTAGATGACAACAGTTTCAGTCTTGAGTATGCTGAGTGTGGGCAGCTTTAAAAAAAAAAAACTGGAGTGACGTGTCCAGTAGACAGGTGGATATATAGTCAGGAGCTCAGGACATCCACTCTGGCTAGAGGCTTAGTAGGTGACTGTCTGTGTAGTGTCATTAGAAACTCTGTATCTTTTATGTTTTTCCACCTTGCCAATTTCCAGATTCTCTGTTGGTTTGGTTATTTGTTCTCCTCAACCTTTGAAGAAGAAAACCAAGAAAATGATTTCTTCATAACATAAACTGATTATTTGAGTTGAATAGGACAGAGTACATAGATGAAATGGTTTAATTTTTCTCTAATCACAGCCTTCAAACATGCTATGTTGAACTGCTCTTTTAATAATAACTTGGGTAATCATGGAGCTTTCTGGCCACTTAGAGATATCTAAGAAAGTGCACTCGAGTCTTGTTCTGCTGAATTCTTCAAGCTGATGCTTGGCTTGAGGCTCACCTCATTTCTGTCCTTTTAAACAGTGCCCAACACTCGGTCTCAGGGGCTTGGCATGGGAGGGACATATTCTGCTTTCTTAGCCCTTTGCCCATTTTTTAATTGGATTTCTTTTCAATTGAGCTGTATGAGTTCTCTATTTAGAGATTAACCCCTTATCAGTTGGTTTGCAAGTATTTTCTCCTATTCCATAGGTTGACTTTCATTTGGTGATTGTTCTGTGCAGACACTTTTTAGTTTGATGCACTTTTCACTTGTTTGTTTTGCTTTTGTTGCTTGCACTTTTGGTGTCCTATCCAAAAAATTTTTGCTAAGAACGATGTCAAGGAGCTTTTGTCCCTGTGTTTCCTTCCAGTAGTTTTTTAGTTTCAGGTCTTCTATTTAAGTCTTTAACCCAGAGCTGATTTTTGTGAGTGGTAAAAGAAAGGCGTCCAATTTCATTTTGCATGTGAATATCCAATTTTCCCAGCACTATTTATTGAAGAGACCATCTTTTCTCCACTGAGTATTTTTGGCTCCCTTGTCAAATACTAGTTGACTGTATACACGTGGATCTATTTCTGGGCTGTTTATTCTGTTCCATTGGTTTGTGTGTCTGTTTTTAAGCTAATACCATATGGTTTTAATTACTATAGCATTGTAATAAAGTTTAATATCAGGAATTATGATGCCTCCAGTTTCATTCTATTTTACAGGATCACTTGGGGATCTTTTAAGCTTCCATAAAATTTTAGGGTTGATCTATTTTTGTGAAAAATGCCATTATAATTTTGAAAGAATTGCATTACATCTATAGATCACTTTGGATAGTGTGGATATTTTAACAATATTCTTCTAATCCATGAGCATGGACTATTTTTCCATTTATTTTTGTCATGTTCAACTTTCAATGTATACATCTCTTACCTCCTTGGTTAAACTTATTCCTCAATATGGTTTTTGATGCTTGTAAATGGAATCATTTTCTTTATTTCTTCCTCAGAGAGTTCCTCATTATTGCATAGAAACAACTGGTTTTTGTATGTTGATTTTGTATCCTGTGCTTTACTTAATTCATTTAATAATTGTAACAGTTTTTTGGTGGAATCTTTAAGGTTTTCTATATATAAGATAATATCGTCTGCAAACAGAATTTTACTTTTTTTGTTCCAATTTAGATGCCTCTTATTTCTTTTCCTTGCCTAATTGCTCTGGCTAGGACTCCCAGTACTATGCTGAAAAGGAGTGGAGAGAATGGACATCCTTATCTTGTTTCTGATCTTAATGGCCAAGTTTTTGACCTTTGGTGAGTATGATGTTGGCTGTGGATTTGTCATTTATAGCCTTTATTATGTTGAGGTGCATTCCTTCTATACCTAGTTTTGTGAGAGATTTTATCATGAAGGGGTTTTGAATTTTATCAGATGTTTTTTCATCTATTAAGAAGAATCATATGAATTTAATCTTTTATTCTGGCATTGTGCTGTGTCACATTTTTTGATTTGTGTATGTGGGACCATTCATGAATCCCTGGAATAAATTCCACTTGATCAGGATATATAATCCTTCTAATGTGTTGTTGAATTTGGTTTGCTAGCATTTTCTTGAGCATTTTTGCATTTATATTCATCAAGAATACTGGTATGTAGTTTCCCTGTAGTGTTCTTTTCTGGCTTTTGACTCAGGGTAATGCTGGTGTAGTAAAATGAGTTTGAAAGTGTTCTCTCCTCTTTACTTTTTTGGAACAGTTGGGAAAAAATTGATGTTAATTCTTTAAATCTTTGATATAATTGATCAGTAAAGTCTTCCAGTCCGAGGCTTTTCTTTGGTAGGTTTTTGATAACAGTTTCAGTCTCCTTTCTCGTAATCAATCTGTTCAAATTTTCTGTTTCTTCATGATTCACTCTTGGTAGTTTGTATGTTCTAGAAATTGATCCATTTCTGTTAGGTTATCAAAATTTTTGGCATATAATTGTTTATAGTCATCTCATGATTATTTTTAACTCTGTTGTCAGTTGTGATGTCTCTTTCATTTCTGATTTTATTTGAGGCTTGTCTATTTTTTCTTAGTGTAGCTAAGAGATTTTCAATTTTATCTTTTCCCAAAACCAGCTCTTAGTTTCATTGGTCTTTTCTGTTGTTTTTCTGATCTCTACTTTAATTTCTGCCCTATCTTTATTTTCTTTGTTCAGCCTATTTTGGACTTGGTTTGTTATTCTTTTTATAGTTCCTGGAGGTATAAATTAGGTTGTTTATTTGTGAACTTTCTTTTTCCTTACTGCAGGTGTTTTTTCACCTTGAACTCCTTTTTTGCATCCCATAAGTTTTGGTATATTGTGTTTCCATTTTATTTCTTTGAAGATATTTTTTGATTTCTCCTTTGACTTACTGTGCATTCAGGAGTGTGTTAATATCCACATTTTTAAATTTTACATTTTTCATTCTGTTACTGATTTTGAAATTTATACTATTAAGGTTAAAAAAAGATACTTGGTGTGATTTTAATATTATGTTAAAGCTTGTTTTATTGACATAATATTTGATCTATTCTGGAGACTATTCTGTGTTTGCTTGAGAAGGATTTGTATTCTTTTAGGAGGGATGTTCTGTATATATTAGGTCCAGTTGATCTAAGGTAGAGTTCATGTCCAGTGTTTCCTTATTTTCTGTCTGTATAATCTATCTGTTGTTAAAAGTGGATAATAAAGACCCATACTAGTATTGCATTGCTATCTATTTCTGCCTTCAGATCTTTTAATATTTACTTACTATATTTAGTTGTTTCAGTGTTAGATGCATGTATGTTTATGGTGTTATACCTTCTTGATGAATTGACCCCTTTATCATCATATCTCTTATTATAGTTTTTGACTTAGAGTCTATTTTTGTCTGGTAATATCATAGCTACCCCCTGTTCTCTTTTGTTTTCCATTTGCATGGAATATCTTTTTCCATCCCTTCACTTTGAACTTATGTGTGTTCTTAGAGCTGACATGAGTCTCTTATAGGCAGCATATAGTTGAGACTTTTTCTTTTAATCCATTCCGCCACTTGATGCTTTTGATCAGACAATTTAATCTGTTTACATTTAACGTGATTATTGATGGGTAAGTACTAATAATACCATCTAATTAATTGTTTTCTGACTATAGTTCCTTTGTTCTTTTCTTTCTCTTTTGCTGACATTCTTGTGAATTTTCCATAGTGGTTAGCTTTGTTTCCCATCTCTTTCTATTATGTATACACTTTAGGCTTTTGCTTTGTACTTACTATGAGGCTTACATAAAACATCTTATAATTACAGCAATCTATTTTAAACTGGTAACAACTTACCTTTGATCACATACAAAAATTCTACCCTTTCTCCCCCTCCCATATTTTACTTCTGTAATGTCATAATTTACTTGTTTTTACATTGTGTATTCACTAACAAACTATTGTTAACTCTAGTTCTTTTTAATTCCTTTGTACCTTAAACCTTCATACTAGAGTTAAGTGATTAATATTCTACCATATTCCTGTATTAGAGTATGCTGAATTTGACTATATACTTACATTTGACATTGTGTTTGATATTTTTATATGTTTTCATATCGTTAATTATCGTGCTTTCATTTAAACTTGAAGAACTTCGGGCATGTTTTGTAAGGCAGGGTGATGAACTCTGCCATAGCTTTGGTTTGTTTGAGAAAGCCTCAATCAGTCTTCATCCTTGAAAGAACTCTTTTCTGGGTATTCTTGGTTGTCAGGGTTTGTGTGTGCGTGTGTGTGTGCATGTGTGTGTCTGTTTTCTGTCTCATACTTTGAATATATCATCCCGTTCCATCTTAGCCTGCAAGGTTTCTACTGAGAAATATGCTTGTAGCCTGAAGAGGGAGAAATTAATTTTCTCTTACTGTGTTTAAAATTGTTTTTGTCTTTGATTTTAGACAGTTTTATTATAATGTGTCTTTGGGGTGCTTCAATAACTTGGAAGTCTGAATTTCTTCCCAGATTTGGTAAGTTCACAGATATTATTTCTTTCTTTATAAAAAAAAAATTATGTTTATTTATTTTTGACAGAGAGAGAGACAGAACATGAGCAGGGGAGGGGCAGAAAGAGAGGGAGACACAGAATCTGAAGCAGGCTCCAGCCTCTGGGCTGTCAGCACAGAGCCCGACACAGGGTTCGAACACACAAACGGTGAGATCATGACCTGAGCTGAAGTTCAACGCTTAACTGACTGAGCCACACAGGTGCCCCTATTATTTCTTAAATAAGTTTTCTGCTCCTTTCTCCCTATCTTCTTTTGGAACTCCAGTAACGCATAGATTGTTTCTTTTAATGGTATCCCATAATTCACATAGGCTTCCCTCATTCTTTCCATTTTCTTTTCTTTTTGTTCCTGTGAGTGGATGTGATTTCAGATGACTTGTTTTCTTGTTCATTGAACAGGAATGCACACTTAGGGTTGAGCCTGGGTACTGGGTTTGTGAGAGCTCCTATGATACTACTTGTGACTGTAGGAGCTGACCTGTTGCTGAGGTGGGTTGGCTCTGGGATCCATGGTGATGTCAAGCACTGACTTCACTCTCCTTCTGCAGGGAGCATGTCTCTCTGTGTGTTGGTCTGCCTGGGCTTAGAGGAGGGGTGATGTGGGTAGGTTGAATCTATCTTTTCTACCTTATTGAATATGCTTTTCTTGTTCCTGTTCTTGACCAGGTGCTGTAATCCCTCACTTGGCAATCCTTCGTTCCTGTGAAGGTATTTTCTTGTGCAGACAATTCAAAAAATATTTCTGGGGAGGAGGGATGAGTACTAGAAATTCCTATGTTGCAGTTTTGCTGATATCAACCCCTAAACCTTAAATCCAAAACCTGAAAGAAAAATAAATCCCAAAGTTTTAAAATCCCTTTTAAACTACTTTGCAAACTGTCTTCAACCCCTCTTAACACGAGGCATGCATTTATTTAAAACATGGTGTCTGTCATCCTTTCTTAGAACCTTTTTGCTCTGTGCAGCATTTTCCATTCACTTCTGCAGAATTTGATGGTTCATGCAGTTTCACTGGCCTGACATTTGGAATTGGCTCTGCCTTGAGCCAGCTGCGCAAGGCGCTTCATTCTTAACCCCGAGGTTATATGGTTTAGTTAGAGTCATTATCCTTTCTGGATTTCAGTTTTCTCATCCATAGACTGAGCCAATTTAGATCGTGTTTAAAGACCTCTCAAGTGCAGTGTAACTTAGTGTTTGAAAATGTTTCATGGCTTTGGGTGGGCCACTTCTTTGTCAAAGAGAGTGAGATGCTTAAAGATCCAAGCAGTTTGCCAAGAGTGATAGGAATCAGGATGCAGCCACTGAGAAGATCCTTGTTTCCCTCTTAAGTGTTAAACATTAAGAATGATGTGGATGATGTGGGGGAGACAGGCAATAATGTTAGCAAATACATCTAACAGAGAAGCTGTTTCTGGTCCATTCTCTCTCTCTCTCATTCTCTCACACACATGACACACAAACGTTCGGTGAAGAGGTAGTACAATGTCCTAATCAAGCTGTGTTATTAACTAGGTACAATGACGAACTAATGAAACTTTACATTTTCCTTTAGCATTAAAAATCAGTATTTTTAAGATGTCCTATATTCTGACCTTTGTTAGGTAACAATTTGAAGAGTGAAATCCATGTATCACTAGTGTGTAACTTGATGAGTTTTGAAAAAGGGTATTTGCGTGGAATTAATGCTTCAGTGAAGATGTAGGACATTTCCATCACCCCCGAAAGTAACCTTGTCCCCCCTTACATTCTATCCCTAAACCATCTGGACAACCACTGTTCTTATTATAGCACCAGAGACTAGATTTGCCTTTTGGGGGGCTTCAAATAAGTACAGTTATGTAGTATCTACTCCTGCGTCTGCAGTCTTTCACTAAACATGTTTCTGAGGTTAAGCCATGTTGATGTGTGTATCGTCAGTTCACTCTTTTTTTTTTTTTTTTAAAATAATATGTGTCTGTTCAGGTATATAAATATAACACAATCTGTTTATACATGATTGTATTCTTTGGTTTTTGTGTTTCCAGTTTTAGTCCACAAATAAAGCCATGTGCAACGTGTTTTGTGGACCTATGTTATCATTTATTTTGAGTAAATACCTAGGAGTAAAATTGTAGGTCATAGGGTAGGTGTGTGTTGGACTTCAGTTTTGCAAAAATCGGTAGATGATTTCTGGAAGTTATGCCATTTCATGCTACCGTCATGAGGGTCTGAGAGCTCCAGTTGTTCCACATCCTCATAAACATGTGGTAGTTTCAGGCTTCTTAGTTGTAGCCATTCTGGCGGGTTTATAATCATCACTTGCAGTTTTCATTTCCATTCTTCTGGTGAATAATGATGTCAAAGACTTGACGTTGTGAGGATTGGGCATTTGTGTATTTTTTTAGTGAAGTGTCTGTTGGTGTATTTTGCCCTATTTATTGGACTGTTCCATCTTTTTTAGTGAGTTCTAGTTCTTCTTATAGTCTGTAGTTCTGTGGCATGTGTGTAACAGATATAGGACATGTGTATTTGACATATATATATAGCAAATTTTTTTCAGCCTTGACTTGTCATTTTCTTCTATAATGTAATAATAATATTCTTAATAGATGAACAAGAAACCTTAATTTTTATCAAGTTTAGTATATCAATTTAAACATGTTTTTTGGTTTGCACTTTATCCTTTCTAAGAAATCTTTGCCTACTCTGAGATTGCAAATGTTATCCCCTATGTATTTAAATAGAACTATCATTTTAAACTTTTTTTTTTTTTTTTCAACGTTTTTAATTTATTTTTGGGACAGAGAGAGACAGAGCATGAACGGGGGAGGGGCAGAGAGAGAGGGAGACACAGAATCGGAAACAGGCTCCAGGCTCCGAGCCATCAGCCCAGAGCCTGACGCGGGGCTCGAACTCACGGACCGCGAGATCGTGACCTGGCTGAAGTCGGACGCTTAACCGACTGCGCCACCCAGGCGCCCCTAGAACTATCATTTTAGATTTTACCTTTAGATCTGTGATCTATTTCAAGTTAAACCTTTCCTTATGTCATAAAAGAAAACATAATGTAGATTTTTCTTCTTTTCCCCCTCATATGAATATCCAGGTTCTGGCACAATTTGTGTATGCATGCATGTATGTATGTATGTATTTATGTATTTATGTATTTATGTATGTGTTTATAAATATTTTTTTTAACACTCATTTTTTGAGAGACAGAGACAGTACGAGCAGGGAAGGACAGAGAGTGGGAGACGAAAAATCCAAAGCAGGCTCCAGGCTCTGAGCTGTCAGCACAGAGACCAACGCCGGGCTTGAACTCGTGAACAGTGAGATCATGACCTGAGCCAAAGTCGGACGCTTAACTGACTGAGCCACCCACACACCCCGGCACAATTTATTAAAGACTTTTGTTTCTCCATTGAATTACTGTGGCATCTCTGTCAAAGATCAATTGACAATATTTGTATAGTTCTTATTCTGGACTCTGTTCAGTTTGTCTATTCTTCTATTAATACAACAATGTCTTGATAACTGTAGCTTTATAATAAGTCTTGGAATCAGGTAGTGTGAATTCTCTAAACTTTGTTGTTTTGATTCAGATTATTTTGTTCATTTGAAGTCAAATATATTTCAGAATCAATTTATCAGTTTATCTTTAAAAGAAGTCTGATAGGATTTTGATTTAGGTTGCGTTGAATGTATATATCTTAATGCTACTGAGCCATTCTTTTTACCCTCTGTTTATTTAGGCTTCTTTGATTTCTCTTAGCAGTTTTTTTTTTTTTTTTTGTATTTTTCAAAATAATGGTCTTGCAAATCTTTTCTTCTAAAAAATCTTGAAGATTTTTTATAGTATTGTTAATGCCATTAAAATATTTTCTTTTTTTTTCTGTAAGTATAGAGAAATATAGTTGACTTTTGTATGTTAACCTTGTATCCTGTGACAATTAAATTCTCTTATTCTAGTAGTATAGTAAAATATTTAGAATTTTTGTGTAAGATATGATATACAAATTAGGACATTTGTATCTCTTTTTAATTTATATTATTCATTTTTATTGCCTTAAGGTACATGCTAGGAATTCAGGTATCATGTTGAATAGAAATGGTAGAGTCCTGGGGTGCCTGGATGCCTCAGTCGGTTAAGACTCCCACTTTGGGGGTCAAGCCCTGCATCGGGCTCTGTGCTGGCAGCTCGGAGCCTGGAGCCTGCTTCGGATTCTGTGTCTCCCTTTCTCTCTGTCCCTTCCCTGCTCACGCTCTGTCTCTGTCTCTCAAAAATGAATAAATGTAAAAAAAATTTTTTAAAAAGTAAAGAAATGGTGGAGTCCTTTCTCTTCTTAGAGGGAAAGCATTCAATATTCTACTACTACCTGTCACTGTTTTTTTAGTGTGATTGAGGTTTTTTTAATTTCTCTTTTGTCATTTAACTAATTTTGTCTGTTTTGTGACATTTATTATTCACCACTAGTATTTTTGTGTGTGTGTGAGCCAGTTACATACATAGCTGAAATAACTTTGCCACATAACAGGAGATGATTTTTAGAGTTCTAAAAGATGGAAAACTATCAGTCCTCAAATCGTATGGGACTGTAACCTCAAATCTTGAAATGGTTAGCTGTCTTTTTATCCTTTACATTTTCACTGCAAAAGTTATATAGAAGTATTATTCTAGAGTTTTTTAAAGGAAATCCCTGGTGTAAAGTATATATGTATATAGTGTATCTCAGATCTAGGAGAAGTAAGGACTCCCCCACCCCCCACACCGCCCCACCCCATAACCATAATAGAATTACCAGATAGCAAAATTAATATTAGTTTCATTGTCCCAAACATCCTCTGTGCTCCATCTATTCTGTATTCCTTCCCCCACTCCCAAGCCCTTAGCAACCACTAATCTTTTCCCCTTCTCCATTGTATTTCCTTTTTGTTAATGTCCTGTAGTTGGGATCATACAGTATGTAGTCTTTTCAGATTGTCTTCTTTCACTCTGTAATATGCATTTATGTTTCCTCCATGCCTTTTTGTGACTAGATATCACATTTGTTTTTAGTGTTAAATGGTATTCCATTGTCTGGGCGTACCAGTTTATCACTTCACCTATTGAAGGATGTAATGGATTATTTCTAAGTGACGGCAGTTATGAATAAAAGTGCTGTAAATATATATGTGCAAGTTTTTGTGTGGACACAGGTTTTCAGCTTCCCTAGGCAAACACCAAGGACTGTTCATGCTGGATGGTATTGTAAGAATATTAATTTTGTAGGACTTGCCAAATTGTCTTCGAAAGTGGCTGTACCATTTTCCATTACCACAAACAATGAATGAGATTTCCTGTTGTCCCAGCATCTTGGATTTTGGCCATTCTAGTAGGAATGTGGTAGTATCTCATTGTTTTAATTTGCATTTCCCTGATGACATATATATGATGTGGAACATTTTTCCATATGCTTATTTGCTACCTTCTTTGATGATGGATCTGTTAAGATCTTCGGCCCTTTATAAAAACAAATCTGGTTATTTGTTTTCTTATTGTTGAGTTGTAAAGGTTCTTTGTAAGTTTTAGAGCATAGCCCCTTATCAGATGTGTCTCTTGCAAAAATTTTCTCCTAGTCTGTGGCTTGTCTTTTTTTGACACCGTCTTTTCCAGGGCAGACGTTTTTAATGAAGTCCAGATTATCAATTGCTTTTTTGTGGTTCATGTCTTGGATGTTGTATCTAAATAGTCATCACCATACTCAAGTTCTGCTAGTTTTTTTCCCATGTTAATGGTCTGAGTTTTATAATATTGCATTTTATGTTTAGGTCTGTAATGCATTTTGAATTGTCGTGAAGGATGTAAAGTCTGTGTCTAGATTCCTTTTCTTGCATGTGAATCTGAGTTATTCCATCACCTTGTCACTTTTTTGTAGATGTCCTTTATAATCCTGTACCTATCTGTCCAGTTTCCTGAGTTTTCATCATCTATGGGTGTTAATTATGTCAAATATTTCTTCTGTGTGTATTGAGATGATAGGTTTTTTTCTTATTCTCTTAAAGTGAGTTACATTGATTTTTGACTATTAAACCAAATGTGGATTTGGAATAAACCTACTTACGCATGCCTTTTTTTCCTACGTCTTGCTGGGTTAGGATATTTTATTTAAAAATTTTTAGCCTATTTTTATGAAGAACTTTGGTATGCAACTTTTAAAAAATGATTCTTTGATTTTGACATCAGAGTTATGCTAGTACTTCTTGAATCAATATTGGTAATTTGTGTTTTTCAAGGAGTAGGTCTATTTCATCTAAAATTTTAAAATTACTGGCGTGTGGTTTTTGTGTCTGTAGCATCTATAGAATCTTACATCTTTCCCTTCTGATGTTTACAATTTGTGTTTCCCTCTTTTTTAAATCAGTATTGATAAAGGTTTATCAGTCAGAGTAATCTTTTCAATAAACAACATTTAGCTTGTTTTTCTTTATTTTTGATTTTATTTTGTTACCTTTATCATTTCCTTCTAATTATTTTGGGTCTAATTTTTATTTCACTTTGTCTAGCTTCTTGAAATGTAGATAATGGACTTTAAGCCTTTTATCTCTCCTAGGTATTTAAAGCTCTGCATTTCCCTCCAAGCACTGCTTTACCTGTATCCCACACATGGTGATATAGTGTGTGCTATCATTCATTAATTTCAGTTTTCTCTGTGATACTGTTTAATAAACTCTGTTTAATAAACAGGTTATTTACAAGTGTCTTTAGTTTTTAAATACTGAGGAATTTCTAGATATTTACATTGATTTCTAATTTAATTCTGTTTGATATATATATCTTTAATATTTCAACAATTTGAAATTTATTTTGACTTTAATTTGAAGAGAATTTGCACATGAAAAGAATGTGAATTCTGACATTTATGGATATAATGGTTTTTAAATGTTCATTAGTTGATAATGTTCAAAATGCCTAAATCCTTACTAATTTTTGGTTTACTGTTTTGTCAGTTACTGACAGAGGTGTGTTGGGATATTGAACTATGATTCTGGGTTTGTCTCTCTCTCTCTCTCTCTTTGTACTATAACCTCTTTCTTCCCTTATTTTGAAGTACTATTATTATGCACATAAGTATTTATAACTGTTCTATCTTTCTGACAAACCTACCTTTTATCTCTATGAATTATCCTTTATCTGTAGTATTATTCCTTGACTTGAAGTCTTTTGTTATTGTTAATATATTCACACCATCTTTTTTAAATGCATATCATTTGCATGGTGTATGTTTTTCTGTTCTTTTACCTCGACCTCATACATTTTTATTTTAGTCCCTTTCTGGTAGCATATCTTTGGATTTTGGTTTTTCAATCTGGAAGTCTCTACTTTTTAATTAAAATATTTTGTTAATTTCATTTCAATGTATTTTTACATGAGTGAGTTGAGAAAAACCATTTGTTTCCTTTTTGTTTTTTAAGGTTTTTTTTTTAGTTTATTTTATTTTGAGAGAGAGCATGCAGGGAGGGGCAGAGAGGGAGAATCCCAAGCAGGCTCCACACTGTCAGCGCAGAGCTTGATGTGGGGGTCAGTTTCAAGAACAGTGAGATTATGACCTGAGCCAAAATCAGTAGTCTGGCGCTCAACCCACTAAGCCACCCAGTCACCCCATAACTCTTTTCTTTTTATTGTATGTATGTATGTATGTATGTATGTATGTATGTATGTATTTATGTTTTATTTATTTTTCTTTAATTTAATTTTATTTTTTACTTTACATCCAAATTAGTTAGCATATAGTGCAACAATGATTTCAGGAGTAGATTCCTTAGTGCCCCTTGCCCATTTAGCCCATCCCCCCTCCCATAACCCCTCCAGTAAACCTCTTCTCCATATTTATGAATCTCTTCTGTTTTGTCCCCCTCCCTGTTTTTATATTATTTTTGTTTCCCTTCCCTTATGTTCATCTGCTTTGTCTCTTAAAGTCCTCATGTGAGTGAAGTTATATGATATTTGTCTTTCTCTGACTGACTCATTTCACTTAGCATAATACTCTCCAGTTTCATCAATGTAGTTGCAAATCCATAACTGTTTCTATTTGCCCAATATTACTTTTTTTTCTCTTTTCCCTTCGCTTCATTTTTACTTAATATTTAATTTACCATTAATCAAAATGTTTAGCTTTACCCTTTTATATTTTTAAATCATTGCTCTGAGAATTACACTATACCTACTGAATTTATCAGTCTTCTCAGAATCTATACTATACACTTCATGCACAATGTAAGAAATTGTTGATCATATAATTACATTTATCTGCTTGTCCTTTGTGTTGTGTCCCATATTTTACCTCTTCAGGCATTGTAAACCATGTGGCATAGGGCATTATTTTGCCTTTAAAAAGTTTTATTTTAATGAAACTAAGAAAGGAAGGTTGTATTTTGTATTTACCTGCATGCTCACCATTTGTGGTGCTCTCCTTCCCTTCCTGTGTTGTGAGTTTTGAACTGGTATTTTCTTTTAGCCTACAGAAATATCTTTTGGTAGTGCAGGTCTTTTGGAGATGAATCCTCTTAGATTTTCTCTTTGCTGCAGGTGTCTTTCTTACACCTCCACTTTGAATGATATATTTACTGGGTATAGAATTATGAATTTACAAAGTTTTCTCTCCTCCCCCCCCCAAAAAAAAAGTGTAAAGGTGGCTGTTTCATTGTTGTTTGGTCTTCATTGTTTCTGATGAAAAGTCAGCTGCAATTTGAATCATTGTTCCTTTGTGTAAGTAGGGTCTTTGTTTTTCTCTGACTGCTTTTATAATTTTTGCTCTATCTTTGTTTTTCAGCAGTTTGACACTGCGTGGCTAGTTGTAATTTTCTTTGTATTTATCTGTTTGTGGTTCCTGAGCTTCTTGAATCTGTAGGTAGATGTTTTTTATCAAACTGGAAAATATTCAGCTATTATTTCATTAAATATTTTTTCTGCCCTGTTGTTTCTCTTTTCTTCCAACAATTACACGTTAGACCATTGGTATTATTGAGATTGTCTCCACTGAGGCAATATTTTATTTTTCCAGTATTTTTATCTATGTTCTTCAAATTGGATAATTTCTATTGGTCTATCTTCAAGTTCACTAATCCTCTAGTCTTTAGTCTCCAATATGCTATTAAGCCCATTTGGTGAATTTTTAATTGTAAATTTCTTACATTGCAGTAGTAGAATTGGTTTTCTTTATTTTTTGTATATCTGGTGAGATTTTCCATCTGTTCACTCATATGTCCATAGTTTCCTGTAAGTCCTTGAACATATTTAAAATAACTATTTTAAAATCCTTTCTACTTATTCCTACATCTGGGTCATCTCTTGGTATCTTTATATTGAATGTTTGGTTTTCTTTATTATGAGTCACATTTTTCTACTTCTGTATATGACTTGTAATTTTTTTTATTATATATATTGCACAACTAGGATAATTCTTGTAGGAACTATTAAGTACTTGGTCTTCTTTGAAGAAGATTGTCTTCTTTTCTGGCCAGTGGTTAAATTACTGGTAGATTCTCTAGATCTTGTGGGAATTGGTTTTCTTCTCTGTGGGTACTGCTCAGTTTAGATTTTGTTATTAGTCAGAACAGGCCTGGCTCCTTACTTTAGGGAGTATTTCTTTTTCTCCACAGGTATGGCCCTTCTGTGGCCTTAACTGAATGCTGAGTCATTAGGTGAGGTTCCTCTGCCCTGGCCATAGCAGGGCTCCGCTGTCTTTCAGCACAGGCCAGCATCTGGAAACTTTGCTCATGTTTCAACCTGGCAACAACTACTCTCTTCTAGTCCTGACACTGCCTTACTCCACACTTGTACAACCCAGTGGTGAGTCAAGGATGATGAGAGACCTCCAAACTTCTGGGTAATACCCTAGGAAGCACCTTCCTCCCCAGTTCCCAGCCCCACAAAGTCCAGTTACCTGAGTGGCCACAAGCTCCAATCTCCATCTCCTCAGCTCAGGGATACAGTTCTTTGCTTGGGTGCTGCCTCCCTGTGCCAATTCCAGAAAGTTCTCCCAGGTATAAAGCCAGGGCAAACGTGAGCTCACCTTGCGGCCTACCCTTCTCTCAGAGACTACTTTTTTCCATTTTCTGTTGTCTTAGTCTGGAAACAATTGCCAGTATTCCATCTAACATTTTAGTTTATGCCAGGAGGACAACTCCAGTTCCAATGTATTCTGTCATAACTAGAAGTAGATGGAACATTCCCTGTGGAAAGCATGTTAGAGTTCTATGACTGATTCTCTGTCATCCTACATTCCTCTTCTACCAGATATATGATGAGCTCAACTTTCGGACCCAGTAGTTATGTGGCTCTTGGATCCAACCCTATTATTTCTCCTTTTATTTCTCCTTTTCTTGCCTTCTCACATTCTTTCATTTTTCATTGTTTGCCTGGTTTTATTAAAAGGGATATTGTAGCATGTAACATACAGTGTTGTGTGCATATAAATGTGAAATACTTTTGGGAGTGTGAAGTTTTCTTCCCAATTTGGAGCAGGACTTTAAGCCTCTTAAGTTCCTTTCTATTATCTTCTGGTTTTCTCTTTTACCCACAGAACTTCCGTGAATCATAGCAGGGATTCACTGTGGAAGCTTTAAGCCCCTATCTCCTTGTAGCCCTTCTTGGAGACTCCGTTACAGAGCCTGGTGTCAGCCTCAGTTATGAATACAGTGTCTTTGGGGATGATTGACACCTCACACCTGGGAGAGGGCACTAATGCCATGGTAATTATTCATTGTGGAGGCATGGAGTGGACTGAGGGAGATTGAAGTCTTTACATTAGTGTGATGGATAGTTTTATATCTGGTCACAATATCAGTGTTTTTATTTGGAGCAAGCTCATCATGACTCACCAGGGTTATCTTCATTCACCACCTTTCCATACTTAAAATTGCCTTTGTTTTTTTTCTCCCTTTTGGTACCAAAATAATCAGATGCTTATATATTTCCCAAAGCAGAAAATCAGGAATGAATTATAATGAAAATCGCTGCTAGTTTTTAAGCTCTTTTTATAAACACAAACTAGTTTAATGTTTTTGACTGACACTTTTCAATAAGTAAATAATGAAATTATTACGAAGTTAGAATTAGTTATGTCTGTCTGCATATTTTAGCCTCCGTGTTTTAATTAGGTACTTTTGAAGTATTACACATAATTACGTTTGCTTTTAATTTGGCATGAAAATGACATTTTCAGAACCAAGTTTAGTGGCATATTGCAGAACACGCCGGTAGAGAAACACATTTCATCTCCTGGGGCTCTGTTTCTGCTTCCCCCTACCATCATTAAAGTAAAATAAATATATATATGTGTATATATATACACATATATATATTTAAGACAAATCTGGTTGTGCCAAAATTGTAGATCCTAAAACCAGAGCACCACAATTAACACCATTTTCCTAGTCAGTGAACCTTGCAAATTGTAGTTTAGTGTCTGCACTGATAGTTCAAGTGACTTCTGGGGGGCCATTGCTCTTTGCAGTGAAAAAGTGATCATTATTTCTAACGGTCTGTGTGCCAAGAGCCTTGTGCCCATATATGGTGACCTTTTAGTTGCTGAAAGTTTCACTAACATAGCATTAAGTGTGTCGGCAATAAGTAGAGATGGTATAAGAGTATCACTGGGAAGACATTGAGGCCTGGGATATAGAGCTGGGTTCCTGGGTATAGGCTGCCCAAACTGTAATTAGCATATCAAATGAAGTATATTTATTCGTAAGTCAGCAGTCACCAGAACCCATGATTTCTGAATATCGGCTGAATTCAGTTTCAGATTATCACTCTCTGTCTTCTTTTACAAATGTATTTTTTCATGTATTCATTCTACCTATATCTATCAATCACTACTGAATATTCACTATGGCAGACACTGAGGATATACACCTGACAAATAAATTGCTAAGTAAAATAGATGATACAACATAGTATAAATATTCTGATATAGTTGTGTAAGGCCTGGGAGAAGCACTTAACCCAGACTGAAAAGGGAGCTCATAGAAGGCCTGTGAGCTGAGCCCTGTAAGATAAGTAGGATTTAGCTGGGCAAGAGGAGGTGATCTGGATGGTAGAAAGACATTGAGTGGAGGGAGCATCCTGAGAGAACATGGCATGTTTGGGAAACAACGTAGTTTGGGATGCTCGGAGTATAAAGTCCTAAACGGGTAAAGGTGACAGTCCGGGACAGTGGGAGGTGGGTCTGGGTGTAAGCACACACCAGACCCTGAAGAACCCTCCTTTGGCATCTCTGCCATTTCCTTCCCACTGCTCGTTTGTTTACATGCTCTGTAAAGAGCTTGTGGTAAACTTCAGCTCTGTTGTGTGAATTGTCACGAATTCTCAAGTAGCGAAGTTTAACAATTTTATTTTTGAAGGGATAAGCTTAAAGGCGACCATGACATTCTTTTTAGTCCTATAAGAACATGCTAGTGGTAAAATATAATCTCTTTGTCAGGTGCTTTCTGTATTAATATTTCATATTTCAACTATAGATCAAGTTGAAGAACTTATTTTGTAGCAGGTTATCAGTGAGACCTTATTCCAGAGGAGTCGGGGGTAGTGATTGAACTGGTTCTCAGCCAGACCCTCATTCCCGGCTGTTATCTGGTTCTGAGTTACTCTCTTGTCTGCTCTGCTTTGCATTTCTGTGGGTCACATCCTTCTATAGTACCCCTCTCTTGTTCTTGTATCAGTGCTGACATTTCAGTTGTAGTGAGTTCTTAATCTCTGTCTATAATCACTCAAAGATCAGTCTTAGATTTAATCCATTATCTTTCTGTCATTCTAGCTATTTTGGTTCTTAATTATTAACTATATAATCCATGTTAATGCTAACATGACATCTCTCTTTTCTTTCTGATTTTGCTGGGAGGGGCCCTATGAAAATCCATCTTTTGTGGTGGGTGGAAAGAAAAGCTTTTTGTCATTTCCTGTGTTTATGATTAAATATGCATGACTCTTTGCCTCTCAGCTATGCTATGGTAAATGAGGTCAAATGAATTATATTTGCATTCACGGTGCAATTTTGCTGTATAATGCTTCCAGACTTACTTAGCTCTGGGTTGAACTAGTAACATGTCACTGAAGGTGACCAATTTAACTGTCAAGAAGATAAACAGAAGATGTAAATAGTGTAGATAATTTTCATGTGATTATGGTATATAATTATGTAATTACCTTCTGGTGTAGAGATCATGACTTTTAACTATCATTGTTAGTGTTTCAAATTCTTATCACCAGTATCTTTATCTTGAACCTAGTGAAGGTCTCTTAAAAACACTACACTTAGCATTTTATTCTATATATTTGTTTGAAATTTGTTTGCAAGTTGTTTTCTTTGAAATACTAGTTCTTGGGGCACCTGGGTGGCTCAGTCAGTTAAGTGTACAATCTCGGCTCAGGTCATGATCTCATGGCTTGTGAGTTTGCGCCCTGCATGGGGCTCTGTGCTGACAGCTCTGAGCCTGGAGCCTGCTTAGAATTCTGTGTCTCCCTCTTTCTCTCTGTCCCTCCCCCACTTGTGCTCCCTCTCTCTCTCAAAAAAGAAATAAACATTAAAAACATACTAGTTCTTAGGGATATTAATTGGTAGTGGTAAGAAAAAAAAGGTTCTGCTGTCAAGTAAGTATGGAAAATCTTGGTTTAGACAAAGTTAATCAGGCTTCTTTACTATCATTCTTTTGGAGCCTTTAATATGCTAATGTGCATTGTGAATTTCCAAGGCGAAAAAGGAAATAACATGGAGTGTTTCCTAGATTCTTTTGATCATGTCTCTCTTTTTGAGGGGATAATTGTTAGAACTAATGTTGTGGGTTGTATAGTAGTCATTATTAGCACAACTGATGATAAATTGGGAAATTCTTGTCTTGAAATTTTAAATGTATTGCTTTCTTAGAGACAAATTTGATAAGTACAATAAAATAGAAAATTAAAAAATCTTGATGTCTTAATCTTGAGTTTGAGCCTGAGTAGAGGCTCAACAACAACAAAATATGCATATTGTGGATACTCATTTATTCCTGTATTAGTCATTCAGCAAGTTCTGAGAGAGTCCTTCACTCTGAAGCATGGTGCTAGGCACATAATAGTGAACAACAGGGCATTAATGAATGGGATAGAGATATAAGGGGCTGAATACATCCATGATAATGAAAACAGCAGGTGGTAAGTGCTGTGAAGAGACAATGACTGTGAGAGGTAATAATAGGTGGGGCTGTTCTGGCTAGTGTGGTCACAGAAGTCCTCTCTGAGTAGATGATGTTTAGGCTGAAACTTCAAGGATGAAAAGATGATATTACCTTGAAAATCTGGGAGAAGATCAGAGGACCAATAAGTACAATGCCCTTAAGTGGAGACGAATGTTTGAAGCGCCTTCAGAGGCCAGTGTGGTTGGAGGTTTGCAGACTAATAGTTGCATTGCATGAAATGAGGTTGGAAATGTAGATGGAACGTGTCAGACCATGCAGACTGAGTTCCCTCTTTAGCTTTTATTCAAAGCAAAAAGGGAAACCTTTGCAGGGTTTTAAGAAGAGGGGTGACATAACCGGATTTGCATGTTGGAAGCCCACGCTGATTCCTGAACACAGAATTGTAGGGGAAGGAGCAGAAACATAGAGGCCAGTCGGAGGCTGGTGCAGGTCCAGGTGAGAGATGGCAAAAGCTAGCGTGGACTGTGGTGATGCTTATGGAGATGGCAAGGATTAGCCAGATTGAGGCCATGTTTGAGTAAAACCAGTGCCTCAGTAATAACAGTTACTGTTGCAGCAAAGACACATTTTTGCATTGCGGTGTAATTCTAAACTTGAGAAAGGATCAAACTTCTTTTTTTCTCATTTCCCTCTAGTCTAAACCTTGCCATTTTGCCCTTCAGAGGGAGTTACAGATCCTTCTACTTTCCACAACTCCATCGTAGTCCCCTGAGAAGAAAAGGTGATGTGAATAACCTGTTGGATTTAAGGTAGGATGAGGAAATAGGAAACTGGTCTGGCCTGCTTGTGTCATTGTAGGCCACATGACCCCACCTCAAGCCTAGGCAAAAAATAAACAAAAATACTTCATGTGACCCATTCTGTGTTACCAGGTGCACATTTGGTGCACAGTTTCCTTAGATATGCCATTTATGCATCTGTTTTCCAAAGAAAGCTGTGGAGGCTCTGACATAGAAGACAGGATATAGGCATTGAGTATTTTGGTTCCTGGCTAGATATTCTCCCATCCTATTATGGCTAACATTGATGAAATTGTCTATAAAAAGAAGCTAAAAATGAGGTAGTGTGCAAGTCTATAAAGGTGTATCTTTCCCCAGATTTTTAAAATAGAACGGATAACCCTATGAACCCAATTGATAGCCCAGTGGGAGGGGAGGAGTGCAGAACAGAACAGCACTGCAGCCTTTTGGTGTCATGGCACACATAGAAAATGAGTATTTGTAGAGCACAGTGGAGTGAGTGGCCCAGGTCACCCCTAGCTGGAGAAGACCAGAGTCAGAACTTAGCCCCCTTGGGCACTGGACAGCTGCTCCAGTGGGGGAGGGAAATAATATCTGTGGTGTGTTAGTGACCCATTTGCTGCCCACCAGGTGCACCAGTTGGAATGTGCTGGTCTGGAGGATTCTATGAAGAGAAAAGCTAAGGGTATACCAGAGATGGAACTTTAAAATTAGTTTCCCAGGTCATGGTGTTTTTTGTTGTTGTTGTTGTTGTTGTTGTTGTTTGTTTTGTTTTTTATTCTGTAGGCCTAGTTATAGCCAGTGGCATCCAGTCCCTGACACATCACCTCAATCTGGGAGTTGCCTCATGGAATTAATTGCTCATCCCAATGAGGTAACTATTCAACATTCAGGATTCACATCTTTTTGTTTCCCCCCACCCCCAGTCACTTGGTATATAATCATGCAGGGACTGACTGATGATGACAGATAAAACACATACCTAAGCATCTTCCATATGTGGAGATTTATATATGAATGGGTGATGATGTGTCCACATTGCTGGGCAGGAGGAGAGAACGTCTGGAAAACCCCACGGTTAAGACCCTAAGTCCAACATAAGACTTGTTTCAAAGACAGTTTGAGCTGTGAGGAAATATATGGTGGTTCCTAAGGCAGTACCTGCAATTGCTAGGTACTGGAATACCCAGGAGGGGTTGGTGGGGTTTGGGGAAGTGATAATTACAGGAATTTGGCAGTCATGAGGACTAAACACAGCAGAGCAGGAACCTGAGTCATTGAATCATGTGCATTATCTGTTGTGACTGTAGGATTCAAAACATCATATTTATGGTGTCCAGACTGCTGAAGGAGTGTGTCAACTATTAGTTGCTAAGTTTGTTTTTCCTACCCATGCTTTTAAAAATTTATCGGTTTTCTCTTTTTTTCTTTTGGTGGTTGTTGAATGAAACAGATTCCTCCCTAAATGCCACTGCCCCCGAACAAACAAGCAAACAAAAAACAAAAAAACCTCAGAGCCTCTAAAAAAGTCAGTTGATAAGCATAATTATTAAATTAGCTTTTCTCTTATACTTATTTTTAAGATTTACTTCTGATCTTTATTCTGAACTGTTTTCCCTTTCGTGTAATAAGGCCTAAAACCAAGGGTTCCCTTTGTGTTTGTTAAACTGTGATTTTCTAAGATGGGTTGGTTTCTTTACAAAGTGCCAGATCTTACTCATGGGCAGTAACATAAGCATAACTGATGAATAGCGCGCTGAAGCTTTTCACTCTCTGTGGTGAAGAAACTCAGCCTACATGTGGTTAAAGTCAAGGAAGTTGACCTCTTTCTAAAGGAAGCTGCTGGAGTCCACCCTAAGGGCCCTCACTGAGCTGGTGATCTTTGTGTTTGCCAAGTACGTGACTCCAATAAAGAGAAGTGACCCCTCTCTCTGGGAGTGAGGAATTCTGCTGTCCCTCACTCTTGTTCCAAATCATTTCTGTCCAAATGAAGAAGATGGTGTCTGTGTAGTAACTTGTTCCCATGAGCTTTCGCATCATTATGTAATGGCAGGGGACTCTTTAAGGGATAGAATAAGAAGGAGGTGCGTGGGGGAATCTCTTAGTCCCACACCATACTAGCTTTTAGATTCAGGCAAAGGCCTGGTAGAGGGTGGGGTGCAAAGCTGCCGGTGTCACTGCCCAGGTGCTGTGGATTTCTGTGTCAGGATTCTGCAAATCTGACGGTGTATTCTACTGCTTTCTAATTAAGTCTGTAAAGTGTTGACATCTTTCTTATCGATAAGGAAGGGGAGGCAGGCAGCCTGAAAAATGAAAAAGAAGTCAATTTCTAAAATGTGTAACCTACAAGCAGCAATTTTCCTTTCCTCTATGTGAAAATAACATCAGGAACTTTTAGCACACCGTCAGGATCTCATGGGTATTGTTTTCATTGCCTCTCTTTATTCTCCTCCTCAATATTTCCCACTTACTTGAAACTTCTAAACACGTGTCTGACACCCAGGTGTGCCACCTTGGCTACCATAACAGCACCTGTGTAAAAGGTTTATCCCGAGGAGTCGTTAATAGTTTAGAAAAAGATTTATTTTTGCTGAACTGTGCCAGGATGTTATGAAATTATAACTTACCTACTGAGAACTCTCTGGAATGCAGTAGTTTTCTGCTTCCCTTTTTCCATAAACAGCAAATGTAAATGAGAAAAAGAGATACTGAAACATACCTAAGCCTGTTGAAGGAGAAGGTGGTTCAAGATTGTCAGGCACTGGATGTTACTATATGGAGGCATTCAGGTAGTCTCCACCCAGTGCTTGTTCCTAAAGCAAGAGGGCGGTTCTGGATTAGGGAAGGGATATTAGGTGATTTTTACTTTGAATGAACATTAAGCAGTCACTATACTGAATGCTTTTATTCAAGCTTATGGCTGCTTTTGTAAAATAATCCTAAGAGTACTTGGATTGTGTATCTTGGGGATGAGTGAGGAAACAGTTTACTTTGGAAGAGAATTTTCCATTTTCCTTGGGAAGGAATGAATGCTATCTAATAATGGAAAGAGGAAAGAGTTAGCAGTTTAAACAATTTACATAACAAATTAATAGCACAATAATTATCCATTTGCTTATCTAAAATGGGACAGAAATGCCTACTTTTTTTTCATGGAAGATCATTTCATTGCATATTCTAAAATAGAATAATGCCGTACAGAAAAGTAGTAAAAATGAAATAAGACTTTTGAAAACATATTAATACATAAAATATTTATTACAGAGTCTCAGTAGTGTTTGCATTTAATCATTTTTATTGTATATCAGGGGTTAGTCACTTCATTCTGAATTCTGAAAAATGAACAGATGTTTTGCAAGCACTGCTTTTCCTAGAGTGCACTCTCTCTGGGATTTACGGAGGAAATACTTATTTGTTGAGAGGTGGGGGCCTGGGTCTGGAAGCGCATTACAAATGCTTCCCACAGTGGTACTAAAATGATCAAGGGAAGTGAGGAGCCCGCCAGATGAGGTTGCTTCATTGAACTGGATTCTTACCTGCATGTTAAGTGGAGTGTGGGTGCTTTGGAGAAACTTACTCAGGACCACAGACAGGCAATGCTTCTCTTCTGTCTCTGTGCTTAGAAAACCATGTTCTTCTCTTAGGCCTTATGGACACCAGCCTTTGTATTAGCCTGTTTCCCATTTGTGACCTCTGTATGACATAGGTATGTTTTTGTCTCCAAAGCATGTATTCAAGTTGTTCAAGTTTTGGGGCCAAGAGTTGGGGCATTTGTGATGTGGCTACTTAACAAACAAGAGTTCATTGACTGAATGATGATATATTTAGAGTGGAATCACAGTGGAGGGCCATGGAAAGTGGCTCCTGATGGGTAGGCTTTTTGTGTTAGGCAGTGACGTCCCAAAGGACGAGGGTATGGCCTATACTCAGTCCATTGCAATAGCAGAAACTGGTTAGAAAAATCTGTGTTCACTAAATCCAGGTGAGTGTCAGAGCTTGCTGCTTGAGATAATTGGTGGCCTTGGATGATGGTGCTCAAAACTGGATCCTGAGCTACTTTAAGTGTCAGCCACTTGGCCAAATTGGGATGCACTCGGCAGATGGTTAGCTGGAGCATGGCACCAACCACTGGAAGTGTTTAGGGCTGTGTATAAAAAAAGGGGGGGGGGGCTGTGAAATGGTAATACCTTCCAGCCTGTTCCATATTTGAGACTTTGTGATGTACTGTCAACCCCATACTCCTCTCTAGGAAAGGTTTGAGCTGTGATTCTCCAGCTGTGGCATTGCACACAGACTGCAGAAGAGATTTACAAGGTCATGCCCCAGGTACCAGAACCATCTTGCATAACCATGGAACCTTCCTGAGGTTGATGTTGTGTTGAGAAAAGATGATTCCTTGTTTATGGATGCAGTAGCTGAATTGCATCTTGTGCTAAGGAGATATTTTCTGGTAATTTGAAGCTGACTGAGTTGCACCAAACTGATACCCAATGCTCTGAGTTACATACAGAGGTAATTGCAGAAGTGAGGGTTCTGGTGTGTGAATAAGTTCTAGAAAGACACCCCCCTGGCCTGGAGGGCCTCATGGAATTTCAGATCTAAAAGAAACCTAAATGCATGAGAGCTGTCATTTCAACCACATGATAGGCTGCATTATGGAGAAAAAGTGATTTTTGGTCCGCATTTAAAGGAGAATATTAATACTTTCAGTAAGTATTTTTTTGATGTTTAATTTATTTTTGAAAGAGAGAGAGAGAGAGAGAGAGAGAGAGAGAGAGAATGAGTGGGGAAAGGGCAGAGAGAGAGGAAGACACAGAATCTGAAGCAGACTCCAGGCTCTGAGCTGTCAGCACAGAGCCCCACGTGGGGCTTGAACTTGTGAACCGCAAGATCATGACCTGAGCCAAAGTTGATGCTTAACGACTGAGCCACCCAGGAGCACCGTTTTCAGTAATTTGATTGAATTCTGTTTTGGAGCTCAGTTGAATTTTCCTTAATTCAGAAATCTTAAGGAAAATGGATTCAATATATATGATATCATGCATTCTCTGAGGATGTGAAGAGTTGGTGGAAAATGTTTTAAGGCTACCATCCCTTTTCCAGTTTGAGATTTTCTTCAACTCTGTCTGAAACAACTTCAGTCCAGAGATCACTTGAATGGTCTGTGGTGACATCACTACCCTAGATTTGAGGACAGTTGGAAAATAGGAGAGACTACTAATTTAACTGGGAACAAAGCTTCGCAAGGTTGGACATTTGGGATCTTACTAGCAGAGTGTTTAAACACATACAATAAGTTCTATTTCCTTTTTTTTTTTTTTTGGATTTTGAAATGCTGTGATTTTATTAACTAGCCAAATTTCAAAGGTCTGGCTAAGAGCGACCTGGGAGGGTCTGTAACGGAGTGTGTCCAGAACAGCTGGGGAGAGGCTAAGGACTGGATCACAGGTTCAGATTCTTTCTCAATTCTGGCATTCTCATTACCCTTTTTGGAAGCACAGAGTAGCCAATACAGTCACATTGTAGCAGACACCAGGCTTAGGCATGCATTAGCATGGAGGGTCAGAATAAAGCTTTCCACACCTCATGCATTATTTATGCTTGTACCTCTGCTCTTACTCCTCTTAGAACTGCACTCAGTTTGAAAGAGTAAAGGGTGCACAGGAAATCCTCAACTCTTGGCCTAGTGCACTTAGCGAATATCACCTGCCAATTTGCTAACTGTGATAACTGCAGCAGTAGTCTTTGGTATCTTATTTTCAGGGCATCTTTAATGGGAGGAGAGGATATAAGGAGGCTATTAGCCTTGGCAGTGCTAAGTTTAGAGTGCTATCAGTGATCCACGGCACACATGCCCCCTGCTGATTTCTTCCTTGATTAGCCTTTTCTAATGTTCTTGCCTGAGAGCGTCTGAGCTGCAGTGGAGAATTAAAATTCATAATCTCTGCTTGGTATCCCAAGGCTGCACTCTTTTCTGGAGCGCAAAGACGTCTTTTGTTTTCTAGCTTTGCCACTGGAAACAAATTTCCTGGCAATTTGGCTGATGGTTGGATGAGCAGCATGAACAAGAGAAAAAAAAATCCTAGCAATGGAGGGTGGTCAGTTACAGTCTGTCTGACCCAGAAGATGAGGCTCCAGCTGCCTTGCAGATTAGAAAGGACAATAGCCAGTCCTACCTGTCCTGAATCAGGAACCTATAGACTTTGGATGCTGCTTTTACTGAAATAATAAAAAGTTCTACACTAAAAATATTTTCCACTCAAAATAATACTTGTATGAAATCTTTCAGAGGCAAATCAAATTACTGAGTGGTCACTAAATGTGCTGTGCAGGTGTGTTGAGTGTGTTTGTGCACACGTGAGAGTGCAAAGTTCTGTTTAAGGATGAACTTGTGGCAGCACACTTTCTCGGAGTATGACTGTCCTCCTACTTGAGACAGAATCACCTAGAATGCTGGTTAAAATACTTTCTTTGGCCACATCTTCCCACATCAGAATTTCTTAAGGCTAGAGTCTGGGAATCTCCATCCATTCCTGCCACCCATGATTCTGATACACAGGGGATAGGTATCTGGCTAAATAATCGTTTTGTGGACAATAGGTGATTAACATTGTTAGGGTCAGGCGTAAGGCAAGGTTGTGGGCGGGCAAGGAGCATGCGTGCAGAGGGGCAGGAGGAACATAGGTTGGGGCGAGACCTGAGGTCCCAAAAGGCCATGACGTAGGGTATTTCTTCCCATTTTCCCCGGCGATGGCAGAAATTGTCCAGATCGGTTAAGATTTGGTATTGTAAAGACCCCTCGGGTGGCCATTGAGAATCATTATCTAATTTGTACTGAGGCCAGACTACAGTGCAAAGGCAGATGAGTCGGTTACGACAAAGTTCGCCTTGTAAGCCCAGGAGCTGGAAGTTTTTTAACAGACATTGGAGGGGGGGTGGGGGGGTAAGAGATGGAGGCGGTTTAGACTTGTTACTCCCCATTGGCGTGGCAGGGCGAGGCGTCCCTCGCGCTGCAATAAGGGGCCTATTGGCGTGTGGGCCTTGCGGGGTGGGGAGGAAAGGAGACTGACTTGCGAGAAGTCTCTCGTGGGTGTCAGCCATAGTTGGAGGAGGGAAGGAGGGGTCTGTCCTACTACCGGCTTCTGTAGGCGCTTGAGAGTAGGGTGGTTGGAGTCTGGCTTGGCGAGGAGGGAGCTCAGCCAAGGGAAGCGAGCTACTACCTCTCCCCAGGTTTTGGCACCAAATGTTAGGGTCAGGCGTAAGGCAGGGTAAAGATAGGAGTCAGAGGCTAAAAAATTTTAGCAGTCAAAGGCTTTATTTGGGAACTAAGATCTCGGGCGAGGTTCCGTGACTCGGGGAGAGACAGAGAGAAAGAGAGAGAGAAAGAGAGAGATTGGAGGAGAGTCAGGGAAGTCGCCCCCAGGTGTGGTGGGGTGGGGTTTTTAAGCTGCAATGGTTCCGGGTTTAGGTCCAGGTGGGCATTTTTGCGTCAGGTCGTGCTGTCACTAGGTGATTGGTTGACCTCCAATTCCTTCTGGCATGCTACTAGGGGCTTTTGTGTTGCGCTGGCAAGATGGCCGTCCCCTCTACTGTGGTTCCAAGGACATCCTAAGAAACACCAGGTGAATAGGAAGTGAGAAAGGGAAAGGTCATTGGAGATGGTGGTCGAGGTGTTGAGAAACTTTACAGACAGTGTGGAATCTGAATTTTTCTAGGTGCTGAAACACAAGATGGCTCTTTTATGCATAAAGAAGGGCTCACACGAAAGGTAGAATTTAAAAGAGAGTAAATAGACCTCCTTCAGAATGAAGGCTTTGCTTCACCTAGGGCAGGAGAAGAAGATACTTGGATAGATAAGATGAGGCAACATATAAGGAGGGGCTACCAAGAGAAATTGACTGCTGTTGAGGTGGTGGGCCAGAAGGAGACAGGGTTGTAAAACCACCGAGAGTAACACATGATACTTCAGCCCATAGAGATTTCCTTCCTCTTCCCCACCTGTCAGAAAATAAAAAAGGCGTGGCCTCCGGAAGTTTGGGCCAGAGAAACTAACCACTTGATCACAGGAGGAAAATAGTCTGGGAGAAATACATTTGGTTTTGTACATTTGCTTAGTACAGAGAGATCTGGACAGAGATTAAGGTATTTAGATACCATCTTTCCAATACAAAGACATCTTTGTTTCTACTGTTCTCTGGTGTAAACCTAATCTTAGAGTAATACTGTAATTTCGCCATAAAGCTCATTTTTACAAATATGTGTGAGATTCATAGTGTGTGTGTGCATCAGGTTTATCCGTGTCTGTTAGGTCAGCTCCCCTAAGCCCTCCTCTTCCCCATTCTCTGTAGCCAGCCCAGTTCTGAGAACTAAGAACAGAATTTTAGTAAATTGCATTTCCATCCTTTTCCTCTCATTTGATGCTCCTATGAACCCTGTGAGGTAAATGAAACAAACAGGCTTTGTTAGAGCATTTGAGCTGAGAACCCCAGCTGGGGAGAAGTTTGGCCATGTGCTCCCTGTCAAGCAGAGCTAAGATAGGAGGAGTCAGGCCAGGCTTCCAGATTCCTAGGCCAGGGCTTTTCCTCTTCACACTCCATGCCTCCTTTGGGTGGACCTGCTGATTTCTATCCTGGAACTCCAGGAATATTCTGTCCTTGACACAAGTGGAAAGCCTGTAGACTGCTAGAAACAATGGCAATTGGGTTCCCAGAGATTTCTCACAAAATTCAGAGCTTCAACATTCTTAGGACTTTTGTCATAGGATTAGGTCCATCAAAAAAATAATAATTATAGGAAATATTGAACACTTAAACTGTTTTTTTAATCACCTTATACATATTGACTTATTTAATCCTTATGTTAACCTTATGAAGTAAGAAGTATTTCTGTCCTCATTTTGGAGATAAACAGAAGTCCAGAAGTGATAAGTAACACAGAAGATAGCACAGGGCCCAGGGAAGGTGAAGAAAAACCAAAAAGTTTGTTTAGGGCTGTCTAGGATGGAATGAAATATTACTAATGTGAACTCTCACTGGGCCTTCATTCTCTCGTGTGACTCTGAAGTGTGTGGTCTGTCTTCTGAGAGGCTGATTGTAGTATCTAACTCATAGGACAGGCTGATGATTGCAAAGTGGGTGATTTTTAGTGGGCTTAGAGATTTTTGATTGAATATTTTTCTGATAATTGCACTGTCAAAGAAATGTTTCTTTTCATATACTGTGTGTGTATACACATACATATATATGTATAAATATATATACTATATATCTACATATACCATATATCTACATATACTATATATATACACATATATACTATATATATATGTATACATATACATATACATATATATGTGTATGTATATATAGTAATTTCCACATATGAGGCATTTGGGGCATATATAGGATTCTAAACCACAGATCCCAAAAAGCTTACAACAACATTTTTTTTTAATGTACATGTTGTAGGGCTAAAAATAGGGAAAGAGATTTAAACTTTCCAGGGAATAATTTCTTCCCCATTTAAAATAAAATTTCAATCATTTGGAAGTGATATTACTACTCAATATCTTACTAGTAAAATTGATTTTCCTCATTTCTATTTCATCGTATCTTAGTTCTTTTGTTTTTTTTCTCCAGATCTAGCTCAAACCAGTTAAACATTTTGCTGGTTTGTTTTCTTAAACAATCAATTGGCTAACTGTATGGAAGCCCGCTTTTATGTGCTGTCTTGCAGTCCGTGAGCATAGTGATACAAAGGTGGTTTGAAACCTGGCACTCACCATCAAGGAAGGTAAAGCATAGATGGGAATGCAGATCTCTCATGCTCAGTATCTTCCTCCTTCACCCCTCGTGTGGACTCTGTCCTCAGATCATTCAGTTCTCCAAATATTTTTCTCTTCCTTCTCATAAGCTACTTACAGAATTATACTGTCCTCTTAAGTAGTGCACTAGTTTCTTAACTTGTTGTATCCTTAGCCTGCCATCTGGTCTAGTCTTCTTCCATTTATTACTCTTCAGTGGCTCTCCATTGCCCTGGCCAAAGGAACTGGTAAAGAGAGGCAGGGATTCTTCATCTTCTGGCCTCTGCCCATATTGCTGGCCTCTCTGCCACTTCCCTGGCACTGCTTTTGCTCCCTTGTGTCTCTGCCATTGCTCTCTCATCACAGTACAGGGCCCTTGACCTTTGTCTGTGTACTGCCACTGTGAAGTCATCTCTGGTCTCCTCAACACAGAAACGTTTGCATCTCATCGCATTGTAATTCTTTACTTGTCTATTCCCTGTACTAGACTCAGAGTAAACTGCCTCAGGCCTAAGGTTACATCATCTCTATACCCTGTATCCCCCACACCCTGGCACGTAGTAAGTAATCATTATGTAATGTTTAGATGAAAGCATGCACATGATTTTTGTGGTTAAGCTAAAAATAGTTCAAAAGACACAATACGAGACTACAGGAACCCAGAGGGCATCAGTTGTTTTCCTCTCTGTTGCACCCTCAATTCTTGGTTCGAGACCTGACATAGAGTACAGGCTTAATCAGTATTTGTTGCATGAAGACAAGAAGGAAGGTCAGCAAGGACTTCTACAAGTAGGGAAGAGCTCAATTTGATCCCTGACCCCGGAAGATTAAGTAGGGCTTTTTTTGAAGGGTAGCAAGCGGTAAAGGCATTCTAAGGGTGGTAATGGCTTTAAGCAAAAAATTTGGGAAAATACAGAGTTTGTCTTTATAGGAACTGAGCTATTATTTTTCCCCTCTGAATGATTGATGTGTTCATAGTGCAGATGAGAAACCACCATGAGCTGTTTTTTTTTTTTTTTTTGGACTAATGGAAGAAAATTCTATCCACAAAAGTTTTCAACTGTCTTTGTCAAATGCAAAGAGCAATTATTTGGTAAGTGTAAAGTATGGTTTACACTCTTCTGTTCTGGCATCATTAATGGATAAGCAATCTGTTTGTTGATATGAGTATCTCCTAATGAAGGTTGCTTAGAAGCTAACAATCTGCAAGGACATTTTGGGGAACTGACATTATTAAGAGTTGAGGAAGTTCATCCTATCAAGTAAAGCCAGGGGAAGCTGTGAAAGAGATAAAGATTGGAACACAAAGAGGAAAGCATGGATGCTAGATCTCTGTCTCCTGGTGGTTTTCATCAAATGAAATCGGTTACACAAGTTATTTCAATTAAGTAACAGTTGTGATGGTTCCTTGCATTGCTTTGAACTGGGCTGTTGTAGGTGTATTCTCATTAGGAAACAGGCATGGTATGGGGAATCCTATCCCATTTCATGACCAGTGCACTGATAGCAACAGTCACCTTTGATTCTGCAGTTTTAATTGAAGATAGCACCTTTTTTGGGGGGCTTTTTAGACCTCAGAAGAATGCATAAAACTGATTTTTCAAACACATAATGTTTTTGAAACACTATCATGCTCAACACTGAACAATGGCACTAAGATGAGATGAATTTTAAATCTGAGGAATAGGATATGCAAGCGAGCTTGACTTTTGTGCAGTGGCATTGCTGATTTCCTCTAGGACTGGTGCATTTATACAAGAGTTCACCAGGCCACATAGACTTAATTGTGAGGTGAAAGAACACTTGCGATTTTATTTGCATCTGTGCTGGTAGCACAATAGGAAATTCAAATTATGGAAAGAACTGTCGGGATGACCGTAATAACGTTGTGATGAAAATGAAACTCAGAAATGTTAAAATAGCAAGTGTACAAACAAAAAATAAATAAATTCACCTGATTCTCACTCTAAGTTTTACCCATGGGAGAATCTAGGAATCTATGAAATAGAAACACATCTCAAATACTTTAAAGAAAATATCTAACTTCAATTTAGCTTTTTTTAAAAAAAATGTTTATTTATTTTGAGAGAGAGAATACAAGGGAGGGACAGACAGGGAGGGAGAGAGAGAATCCCAAGCAGGCTCCGTTCTGTCAGCACAAGGCCCGACCCAAGGTTCAATCTCATGAACCATGAGATGATGATCTGAGCAGAAATCAAAAGCTGGATGCTTAACTGACTGAGCCACACAGGCGCCCCAGTTAAGCTTCCTTTAAAAATGTTTAAAATTGTTTTTAAATGTTTGTTTTCACAATCCATGGAAGATTACCTTCAGGATTATTTAGTAAATAAAAAAGAGGGGCGCCTGGGTGGCTCAGTCGGTTGAGCGGCCGACTTCGGCTTAGGTCATGATCTTGTGGTCCGTGAGTTCAAGCCCCGCGTCGGGCTCTGTGCTGACAGCTCAGAGCCTGGAGCCTGTTTCAGATTCTGTGTCTCCCTTTCTCTGACCCTCCCCCGTTCATGCTCTGTCTCTCTCTGTCTCAAAATAAATAAACATTAAAAAAAATTAAAAAAAAAAAAGAAAATAAGAAAGTAATAATGATTGTTATGAATATTTAGTACATAATGCTACTGACATATTATCACTTTAAGGAATGGATATGAATACATAGGTTTTTTAGTAATGGCTAACATTTACTGAACAGTTACAATTTAGTAGATAGTATTTTCAGTGTTTCACAGGTATTAACTTACTGATTTTCCAACAAGTTTGTGAAGTAGATATTATCCCCATTTTATTGAAGCACAGAGATGTCAAGTAACCTGCCTTAGGTCACACAGCTGGTAAGTAGTGGAGTTGGGATTTGAACTTGGGCAGTCTCTATTCCTGTGTTTAATTCACATATCGTTAAAAGAGTTGTCAAAGAATTGACCAATACTGGCTGCAACAAAACATCTTCTCTCATGTACTTACTTTTTTATTTTAATTCCAGTATAGTTAACATACAGTGTTAAATTAGTTTCAGGTGTACAATATAGTGATTCTATATTAGCCGTTCAATATTACTCAGTGCTCATCAAACTAAGTGTACTCTCAATCTTCTTCACCTATTTCACCTACCCCCCTGCCCCAGCTCTCCTCTGGTAATCACTTATTTGTTCTCTAGAGTTAAGTCTGTTTTTTGGTTTGCCTCTTTTTTCTCTTTGTTCATTTGGTTTATTTCTTAAATCCCACTTAAGGGTGAAATCATATGGTATTTGTCTTTCTCTGACATTTCACTTAATACTCTACTCCCTAGATCTATCTATGTTGTTGCAAATGGCGAGATTTCATTCTTTTTATGGCTGAGTAATATTCCATTGTATGTATATATCACATCCTCTTTATTTATCAATCTATCAATGGACACTTGGCTGCTTCCATAATATGGCTATTGTAAATGATGCCATAATGATATTGTAATTGGTATTTTTGTTTTCTTCGGGTGGATAGCCAGTAGTAGAATTATTGGATCATATGGCATTTCTATTTTTAACTTTTTGAGGAACCTCCATACTGTTGTCCATAGTGGCTGCACCAGTTTGCATTCCTATCAACAGTGCACGAGGGTTCTTTTTTCTCAACACCCTTGCCAACACTTGTTTCTTGGTTGCTGTGCTTTTAAACACTAACTATACTGCTCTGTGTTTGCAGTTGAGAGCATAATCTCTGTAGTACACAACCTCTACTTCCAGATTTATTCAAAAACCAAGGGAACAGTCAGTAGATAATGACTCCAAAAGATTCTGTAATATCAGTATCTGTCTCAAAGTGAGCAAGATCAAGCTTGTTAAAGTTTTTAAAGGAGGAGACCATTAGACTCAAGTACCTCTGATGCCTTGGTCAGTTACAGAAGTGAACCAAAACCTAAATCAGAGTCAATACAGCTGAATATAAGAAAGCAAAACTCAAGAACAGCTATTTACAAACAGCCAACTGGAATTGGCCAAATAAAGCAACTGCTTAAGCAATCAAATAACTTCTTTGCTTTGCTTCCACATCTTCACTATAAAAACCTTACTCCTAGTTCCTGTTGGTGGAGCTCTCCTAACCACTTTTGGTTTGATGCTGCCTGACTTTGGTTGATGTTTGCGCAAATAAAATTTTCAAAATTCTAATTTGCCTCAGTTTTACCTTTTATCAGGCTGCAACAATGACTTAAGTTTCATTACCTGCAGAATTGAGCAAGGTGTATCTCAACATTCACTGATCAAAGTCATGGTGTTGGTTTTAATTGATTGGCTGGCTTATATGCTTAAAATTCAATATTGATATTTACAAGCAGGCACATTGGCTGATTAATTGCTGAATTTAATTCAGCATAGAGTACTTCTGATTCTGTAATCAGCATTTCTGATCTAATCATCAAGTACTCTTGTTTCCCAGATAATGACATTAGGTACCAAAAATGACAATTTGAAGATTGATGCATTTTTCAATTGAAGTATAACGTTTTTCCAAAAAGAAACTTCCTCCTGTCTCTTGCTCTTTTTCTCTTTTCACTTTCTTCACAAAAATTGCATTAAATGCTTGCCAGGTGCCAGAGCTATACAAAATGTTATGGTTGCAACAATGATCTTGAACAGGAAGATTGTAGCCTCTCCCATGTACTATAAGTTCTGTGAGGTTTACAGAACAATAAGAAGGTACATCTTCCTAAACAACAGTTGTTCAGTTGGGTTGAAAATGTCATATGGAAATCTTTGGGGCATCTGAGTGGCTCAGTCAGTTAAGCGTCTGACTGGCTCAGGTCATGATCTCACGGTTCATGAGTTCTAGCTCCGCGTGGGGTTCTGGGCTGACAGCTCAGAGCCTGGAGCCTGCTTCAGATTCTGTGTCTCCCTCTGTCTGCCCCTCCGCTGCTTGCACTCTGTTTCTCGCATTGTCTCAAAAATAAACAAATATTAAAAAAAAATTAAAAAGAAAATGTTATATAGAAATCTTCAAAGTTTAACTCTTTATGCAACCACTTATATAATCCTACTTCCAGTTTAATCAGAAACATTGTGGTGGTATAAGTTTAAGTTAGTAAAAGATATGAATTAGAAATGATTTCTTTATGTTTATTCACCCCTGCCGTGGCCTTAGCTTGTGCTACTCTCACGAAACATCATAGACTGGGTGGCTTAACAGCATCCCTCTATTTCTCACAGTTCTGGAGACTGGAAATCTAGAATGAGCATGCTCACATGATCGTGTTTTGGAGAGGGCCCTCTTTCTGGTCCTTACATGATGGAGGGAGAGGGAGATGATCTCATGTTTTTTTCTTATAAGGGTACTAATCCCATTCATGAGGGCTCCACCCTCATGACGTAATTGCCACTCAAAGGCCCTGCCTCCAGATACCATCCCTTCGAGGGATAGGGCTTCACCATAGGGATTTGAGGGAACATGAACATTCAACCCACAGCATGAGCCATACATTTCTAGCTGGAGATCTGCCAGAGATACTGAAATTTTAAGTAAGCATGTTTGCCACTTGGTTAGGCAAAGATATTTATTGAATGTCTACTATGTGTCAGGCTCAGGCCCAGTGCTGGGTTAGGGCAGTGAGCAAAGTTTAACTCCTGTCTTTCTGGACAAGATGTTATATATACGGTGGGATACTGTGAGACTTAATGAGATTATTGCCCAAAGAAGGTTGTATTTTTCCTTTCCTAACTGTTCTTATGTTAGGGAGGCATTTTGCCTAGCTCAGGTTAATGGAAAATTCAGGAGTGGTTTTGCTAGATTCAAAATGTATGCAATTCTTTTAATAATTTAGATTTTTAAGCTGGAGATAAGGTTAAGCATTTAAACAAAAATAGTTCAGCTGTAGCCTAAACCGAAGAAATCTAGGGGGATTATCTTTATAATTTACTTCTTGCACTTTGTAGAAGAAATTGGAGTCTTTTTTTGTTATCATTTTAATTTTTTAAAATGTTTGAGAGACAGAGAGAGAGAGGGATAGAGCATGAGCAGGGTAGGGGCAGAGAGAGAGGGAGACAAAATCCAAAGCATGCTCCAGGTTCTGAACCATCAGCACGGAGCCCAGTGTGGGTCTGGAACTTGTGAACTGTGAGATCATGACCTGAGCTAAAGTCAGATGGTCAACTGACTGAGCCACCCCGTGCCCCAAAACTGGAGTCTGTATAAATAAATACTATATCATAATAAATGTTTAACTCATTTTTCCTAATGTTATTACCTGTTATAATTTTCCCAGTTAAAAGGATTGCCTACTTGTAAGTGTGCAAAGCAAGAAAAATGATACATGATGAACTTTACCGTGATGAAATGTATTAACTCCATAGTGTAGAAATTATCTATATTTGAAAGCAACAACAACAAAACCTGGGTTCAAGTAAAGTGCAGTCAGATCAGTTTTCTCCTGGAGTTAAGCTCCATGGAGGCCTAATTCACAGGAGTAACCCTAGTTCCTAAATCAATGATGAGAGGTAGCATAGAAATTTAATGAACTAGTATTTATTGAATAAATGGCCCCTTTTCTTATATTGACTGACATGTATGAAAACTGAGTTTGTCCTTCTTTACCAAGGTCTTCATATAAAAGTAATAATAATTGGCATGCCATTGATTTGTTTATTTTGTGCCAGTTATTCATTTCTTATTCTGACTGTAATTCTACAAGCTATTGATATCTTCATTTTGCAGATGAGGAACCTGAAGGCAACTAAAGATTGCCCAAAGTAGTGTTCCTAATAGTCAACAGCATCAGGAACAGAACCAATGTCTCCATGGCTTCAAAGCCCATACCTTGTTCACACACTAGACTGTCTACCTTAGTGAGGCAAGATGGTGGATCCAGTGATAGCTTAGGTTGCACACAGAGCCAATGGGTATTCCAGCATTGGCCTGCAGGGGGCAGAGTTGATGGAAAAGCCTGTAGTGGTTGATACTTAGTTCTACTTCTTTGGATACCACGATGTTCCTATCTGCTTCTGGCATTGCTGAGGAAGATATAATACATAAGACTAAAGCAAGCCTGTTATAAAATGATTTGACATATAGAAACTTTGATTTACATAGGCAAATCTTTTCCAAATACATCTGTTCTATACAGACAGGTGGACAGGATTCATATAGAGAACTGAGTTCTTGAGTGCTTTGAGCAGTGGCTATAGACAATTGAGGTAAGCTTGATTGTAACAGTGCAGGAAAGAAAGGCCTTTCTGGACACAGCCGTGATGACATCATTGTCAACAGCAAACAGTTCAGTGTCTTTAGGAAGTACATTTTATATGAGTCATTCCCATCCTAAAGTTCATTCACTCCAAGATCATCCTGTTTGTATTCTTGTAGCATGACTAAATATTTAAGGAGGATGTTTGACCTGGCAGTTTGAGCACAGGCCAGACCATCTTGGGTACATCTTGACATTTCCCTGAACTAGTCATGAGAAGCCAATGTAGTTCACCATTTTCAGACATTTTTTATTTTCAGCAAGACTTTTTTTTAAGACATTATTTTTAAAAGATGCTTTAAAAATACAGCAAAATGGAGAGGAAGGTGTAGAGTTTTCCCATTTACCTCTCACCCCAGCACATGCATAGCTTCCCTCATTATAAATACCCCTCACCAGAGTGGTACATTGGTTACAAATGATGAACCCACATGGACACAGCATAATCACCAAAGTCCATAGGTTACTTTAGGTCCATTCTTGGTATAGTAGATTCTGTGGGTTTGGACAAAAGTATAATGACAGATACCCATCTTTATGATGTCATATGGGTTATTTTCACTGTCCTAAAAATCCTGTGCTCTGACTCTTGATCATTCCACCCCACTCCTAGAAACCACTGATCTTATTACTGCCTTTACTGTTTTGCCTTATCCAGAATGTCCTATAGTAGGACTTCTATAGTATGTAGCCTTTTCAGATTGGCCTCTTTTACTTAACAATATGCATTTAAGATTCCTCCATGTCTTTTCATGGCTCGATAATTCATTTTGTTTTTAGCATTGAGTATTATTTCATTGTCTGGATGTGCCACTGATTGTTTATTCATTCACTTACTCAAGGACATCTCACCTACTTCCACAAGAGAGAGATTTACATTCATCAAAATGTTCCTCTTCTGAAGCCCATAGTTTAAGCTGTCTCTACCTCTGTAAAGAGAACTCTCCCTTACTCCCCTACCTCTACTTTTGGACTCAAATGGAGGGCAGTGTTGAGGGAACTCTCATCAATAGATTTATCCAAGGGTTTTAGATTCAACCAATGTCATTTTAGGGAGTGGGTTTTCTTTAGGGCACTGTGGAGCTGTGAAGATCTACCTAAGATGGGATTTAGCAAGACTGAGCTTTCTTTTGGACTCAGAAGGACCTAGATTCAAATCCTGGCTGTGCTTCTTTCTAGCTGTGTGAATACTGATGTGGGGTGGAGAGATTAAATTTCTCTGAGCTTCAGTTTCCCTCAACTGGAAAAGTGAACTTAACAATACCCACTATGGTACTTGTAAGGTTCTCTCTTTGTCGATACTAACATTTACTGCAAGCAAAGTAGGGGCTTCAGCCTGAATGGCATTGATTTGTGAGCAAGAGGAAACAGAACTTGTATGTATTTATTGGATGTTGACTGAGCCGAGTCTTTTGGCAGATATACATCAGGCACTGTCTCATTTAATCTGTATGCACGCATACTGTACTCCAAAGCCAGCTTCTGGATCTTTCTGTATGGCTTTGGAGTCCTACAGACTTAAGATGGAATCCAGCCTTGTAATTTACAGGCTATTTCAGGGAGGGAAAGAAGGATGCACCTTTGGGAAGAATGTGGGGAGTCTTCTGTAGAAACCAGAACTTCCTTTCGAGGGTGGAATGGAAAGGCGGGTTCCCTAGCTTCCAAAGTTCCAAACTGTCAGCTGGATCTTAAAACTGCTTCCTACAGAATTTGAGAAAGTATTATTAATATGATAATTTTGTGTTTAGAATTAGAGATTTGTTTTGGTCAGATGGGTACCTAGGCATTCCTTCTATGAATAAAAGAAATATAGAAAACATAATATATGAACTTACGTAACAAAACTTTTCCATAGGAAAACAATTATAGCATAAGATTTTAGATTTTATTTCTTGTTCAGGCACTATTCAGAAAGAAAATAAGTGGTTTATGACATGAGTCCTCATAATGGTTAAAAATAAATTTTTCTTGACCTCAGTCTCAGGCACTATTTCTTGTTCAGGCACTATTCAGAAGAAAATAAGTGGTTTATGACATGAGTCCTCATAATGGTTAAAAATAAATTTTTCTTGACCTCAGTCTCCGCTTTTAAATCTGATAGGCAGTTACACAGATCATAGCATAGCACTTTTGTAAATATGTTTTAAGAGCTTCAGCTTGCCACCCAGAAAGTGACTCTGCCTGCTTAATTATCACAAAAGCTTCACAGACCCTAGTTGGCATTATGGGCTTGGTGTCTAAAATGTTTTATTCTATCATGGTGGCTTCCTTAATGCCACAGTGTAAGATATTCCTCAGAAAGTAATAGTAATGCTGATGTGAGAGGTAGTGAGATTGTGTGTAACGTCTGATTAATAACGGAAATGATTTTGAAAATAAACTTGGGGGCAGTTTGGTGAACTAGGAAAAGGAATCTGCTTGTTAATGGTTCATCTTTTGTTGGTCACATTTAGACAACAGCTTCAGGAAGGACTTGAACAAATAAAGAAGCTATGGGGTATCCCAAGGTGAAAGGTTGGCAGTGACTTTGACCATTATACTAGATGAGGGCCCAAAAGGATGGTGATGGGGTTTGAGGTTGGCTTCACTGTACCACAGATGGCTGAATGTCAGCTCTATGCCTAGACTTTATGGCTGCCTTTTTTTTTTTAAGTGTATTAGAGGGGGAGGGAGGAAAGGAGGGAGGCACAGAGAGAGGGAAAGAGAGAGAGAGAGAGAGAGAGAGAGAGAGAGAGAGAGAATCCCAAAGCATGCTCCACACTGTCAGCTTGGAGTTCAATGTGGGGCTTGAACTCAAGAGCTGTGAGCTCATGACCCGAGCTGAAATCAAGAGTTGGACAGATGCTTAGCTGACCAAGCCATCCAGGCACCCCTATGGCTGCTTGTTAAGTTGTTATAATGTAATGGGCATTTTGCCTAATAGAGAAAAATACTGTTTTTCTTTCTCCTTCAGTTTTTGGCCCTTGAAACATTTGTACAAAGCCCTGGAGAAGTCATACTATTCACATCATCTACTTTGGCCTCATTTCGTCCCTTATGACATATGAAAAACCAGGGGCCTGAAGAAATTACATACTTCTAGTCCCATCCAACTGTGACAGGGTTAGAGTCATTTGCTTTCTCTAGTTTCAGCCAGTTTAACCCATACTTACAGTCTTGGGGGAGACGGGCAGCTGAGTGTTGAACAGTGTTTGCTTATTTTGACAAAGGTGATAAGGAAGTCCAGAGAAGAGGGCTACCCCCAAATATAAGAAGCAGTTTTCTGACGGACCAAGGACAGGGTTAGGATCCTGAGGAGGTTAACACATGTTCTTGGGTGGAAAATAGCTTTCTGTTATTCCTGTCAACTGCCACTACCAGAAGCAACAAGAAATCCCAGTATTTATGTAGGATGTAGCAGAAACTTGAGAACAATTCTTTTTAGGCAAAATGGATTTCCTCTATTCTAACTTATAACAAGGCCTTTGTAAAGTTGGACCACCATGATGATTCTATATTAAGAACTAAATCAATTCAACCAGACTAATCAAGCAAAGGAACAAAAAAATTGATCTTCTTCAATTTTATTGGATTATCTGAACACACTATTAATTGATTTCAACATTACTCTGATTATTAATTTTTTTAAAATCTTTATGTGACTGCATCTAAGAATGCCCATTTAAGAATTGTCCCAACAATGGATAAAGAAAAATGGGATCTCTGTTGTTACCACTGTCCCCATAACATTTAACTGGGTAGGGACTTCTAGCACTCTAAACCATTGAGAAAAAGAAGCAGCCAGGAGTTCTTCCAGGAAGCAAAATGGAAGCAAGTTTGTGTGGGCAACTGCCCATGCTTTTCAGGAAGAGAGGATTAGTTCTATTTGATTTTCTACTTCAAATCTGTAGGTCTGGAGAGACTGAAAACAAAGACGACAGAATCCCTATTCCACAGCTTAAGCCCTGGTCTCTCTCTTGAATTCAGATCTTCAAGGAACTCTTGATCCTTGCAATGCTGGTGACTTTCAGGAAGAAAATGTGAACTAGGACCTTTTCCACCTAAATATCCTGTAAGTTCGGTGGTTGTGTCCTTATCCATTTCCATGGATACATTACTGTTAGGTGCCGGTGTTTTGACTTGCAACACAAGGAAGGAAAGAATAATTTTGATTTATATTTTCACTTTTAAACATTGTTCAGAATTCTTGGTAATCTCTGGTGATGAGGTTGAGCGAGAAAGAGAACACAAACTTGAATGTCCCAAACTCTGGTGTCAGTCACTGGGCATAACCTTCCGCTGTGACTGCTTCCTGTTTTTCTCCTGCCCTCATTCATCTGCATAATTCATACCATTCCGTGTGTCTCAATGCCTTTCCCCATTTGACACTTTTCGTCAGTTCTTAAACATAGGATGTTGACATTTGGTGGCTTTTAGCAATTTTGCTGACAGTTGCTTCCAGACTGCTTCTAAAAGCTCAAGCTAATGATCTGCTAATCATTGTGGTTGTGGTTGTTTTTAATGACTTTGCAATAAAGGGAAGGTAACTAATATTTGATGAGAATCTATGTGTCAGGCACTGTGTTAGGAGCTTTTATGTGAGTTCAATTTATCTTTATAATCATTCCACAAACGCAGCAGTAGAATTTCCCTTTTGCAGATAAAAAACCGATCTGAAGGCTGTGTTACTTGATCAGGCTCTCAGAGCGGCTGCAGGGCGGAGCAGGGATTCCAGCATCCGTGGTACCCTAACCCCTTGCCTCTCAGAGGGTAGTCCACAGAGTAGCAGCAAGAGTGCCAGCCCAGCCCACAACTACTGAGCCAAAATCTACAGTTCAAGGAAATGCATAGGTGATTTGAATACAGGTTCACGTTTGAAAAGCACTGCTTTACTCAGGAGCTGAAATAAACTGGAGACTGCAGGACATAAAGGAGGTCAAGGGCACTGGTTTCCTGGTGGCACCGTTCAGATGTAGTGTTGGGCATCTGCTTTTCTACCTTGACGAAAGTAGGAAGTAGAAGAACAGGAAGAACAGTGTTGCCGTAACAGTGACCTATAGACTAATTTATGAGGTGTAGAAACACCACCATTTCTATTCTTAGCAATAGCAAATATCTGCCAAGCACCATTTTCTTCATTTTTTCCTCTTTATTATTTATTTTATTTTTTTGCTAGGCCAAGGAGTAAATTTTTATTTATATATTTACTTTTAACTCATCAAAGAATCACATTTATTGAGTACTTATTATGCACCAGCCTCTGACACACGTAGAGAGCAGCTCCTGGGTAGCAAGGAAGGACCTACCAGAGAGTTCACATCCTGATTCAGCCATTTCCAAGGTGGACAGTTCTGGGTGCATTACTGAATCCTCCTGAAACCTGCCCACTTCAGTCTTTTTTTAACATGTTTTTTAATTTTAATTTTTAAATTTATATCAAGTTAGTTAGCATATAGTATAATAATGATTTCAGGAATATAATCCAGTGATTCATCCCCTATGTATAACACCCAGTGCTTATCCCAACAAGTGTCTTCCTTCATGCCCTTTACCCACTTAGCCCATCCCTGCACCCACAACCTCTCCAGCAACCCTCAGTTCTCTATATTTAACAGTCTCTTATGTTTTGTCCTCCTCCCGGTTTTTATATTATTTTTGCTTCCCTTCCCTTCCCTTATGTTTATCTATTTATCCCTTATGTTTATCTATCCCTTATGTTTATATATTGAATTCCACATGAGTGAAGTCATATGATATTTATATTTCTCTAATTTTGCTTAATACCCTCTAGTTCCATCCACACTGTTGCAAATAGCAAGATTTCATTCTTTTTGATTGCCGAGTAATACACATTTTATATATGTGCGTGTGTGTGTGTGTGTGTGTATACACACACACACACACACGCACATATATATATATATATATATGTATATATATATATATATATGTATAAATCTCACATATTCTTTATCCATTTATCTTTCCATGAATATTTAGGCTCTTTCTGTGCTTTGGCTGTTGTCAATAGTGCTGCTATAAACATTGAGGTGCATGTGTCCCTTCGAAACAGCACACCTGTATCCCTTGGATAAATACCTAGTAGTGCAATTGTTGGGTTATAGGGTCGTTCTATTTTTAACTTTTTGAGGAACCTGTTTTCCTGAGTGGTTGTATCAGTTTGCATTCCAACCAGTGGCAAGCTACCCTTTCCTTCAATGACAGCTCTCAGTTGATAAAATGATTAAGAAAGCCTCACAGGGCACGTGGGTGGCTTAGTCGGAGGGCACGTGGGTGGCTTAGTCGGTTGGCTCAGTCAGTTAAGCATCCAACTTTGGCTCAGGTCACTATCTCACTGCTTGTGAGTTCCAGTTCTGCATCGGGCTCTGTGCTGACAGCTCAAAACCTGAAGCCTGCATCAGATTTCTCTGTCTCCCTCTCTCTCTGCCCCTTTCCCGCTCATGCATGCACGCTCTCTCTTCTCTCTCTCTCTCTCTCTCTCTCTCTCTCTCTCTCTCAAATATAAATATTAAAATTAAAAAAGCCTCTATTTGTTATGAGACATGCATGGTTCAGGAGAAAATGGGAGCCTAAATCAGAATTTCTAGGACTATGTTTGAATACCTGGAGGCAGTGCTGAAAAGGCAAGAAAAAGCATTGATAATTAAATGTTTGTTTGTTGTAGTTACCACAGTTGCTTGGGTTTGAATTTATAATATAATAGCACTGCATTGTGTTTTGTGATGGAGGTACAATTTATAATGCATTGAGGCCCTTTGTATAATCAGTGTGTACCATGAATGATGCCCATATCGTAGGGTTTGAAGAATAACTTTATTACTTTGCATGATTGTCAAGATTTATGATTATTTTATATTTGCTTTCACGAGACTGTAGATCCTATTTGTGACAGCTGTAATACCAGACCTTTGGTCAGAAACAAACATCCAGTTATAGTACAGTCTCAGTGGGAATGATGATTTGCTTTATGAGCATCCACATCATCAAGTGATTTTAAGGATTTTAACTTTGCAAAAGGAAAGACTATCTGCACAGCCCTTGCATTTTAACATTTACTTGATACTGAGTGCCTCCTACATACTAATTACATTCATCTTGAATTTTGAAAATCTGACAATATTCACAAGTCCCTCAATGGAGCCAGTGTATTATTTCTGGAGTATTGTACCAAAAGGATAGACTTGTGCGTCTGTGGTTTGATCCTGAAACACAGAAGTGTGTTGGCTAAGTTGTAGAGTTCTTTGTGCTTCCAAAATGCTTCCTCTATACCATCTTATTTCATCTTCTCATGCATTAGGTCTTAACATGCCCATTTTAAGGAAAGATGGATGCGTCAGCTGATCTTATTGCCCTTTGCATTCTGAAAGTCTTTTATTATGTTCATCTATGAGGAATTGGCATTACTTCTCTGAATATTCATAGCTGCTATTGTTTGTACGAGCCAGTAGCCAATTAATCTTGCTCCCTTTTGTGATAACTTTGTCCTCTATTTTTGCCAGTCATTTCAAGCATGTGTATCTTTTTGCCCATACAGGTTTTATTTTTCTATCTAGCCTGTGCAAATCTCATGTGTGTTATATTTCTTTATATTCCTTATATTACCTGGCACATCATAGACCCTTAATACATTTAGTTGAAGCTGAAGTGGGAATAAGGAGGACTGATATCCTGATTTGCATCCTGCCCTATTTGCTTCCTTTCCTAGGCGGTGTTTTTTTCTCCAGGCCAGGCAAGGCTAGGACTGCTGCCTGTCCTTTCCAGGCTCTCACTTTAAAGCATGTCGTTGCCCAGCAGACCATGGTGCTACAAAGGGGATTTGGAGGCCACTACGCTTAGTTTTGCCAAACATTCGCTGCTCTGATAAATCATCTATTGGCTAAGCTAACTTTGGGGAATTGTCTGTGGACTTGAATTCTATTTGCTGGCCCCATCTGGTTGCCATGGATACTTGCTATGGCAGAAGGTTGTCCTCCAGGCACTGTACAGGATGTTGCCTGTGGCAACAAATAGCTCGGTGGGCGGGTGGCAGAGGAACAGGGGTGGAATGTGAGTACCAGATAGTCCCAGGGAGGGCAGGGACTTTGGTTGGACCCAGCAGAGGCTACAGGGGTAGGAGGGAGCATTCTAGGGTGGTAGTTAGGGCTGGGCCAGTGAAGGGAGTGTGTAGTATGAGGAGATCGTATTGCTGCAAGCAGTAACCATTACTGAAGAGTTCCATTAAGGGCAGCAGCTGTGTTTTGGCTGATGATCAGCCACCTTGTGATGGGGATTCTGGAGGCAGGTAATCTGCAGAGATCCAGGTAGCTGGCAGTTGAGACTGGATCTGGTATAAGAAGAATAGATTAGGGACAGTAGTCAAGGGTAGTCTTGAATGAGTTTGGGCAATTAGCCATGGAGGGAGGGGGAAGGCATGTCCTCCAATCACAAGGAGAGAAGTGTAGCTGAGGGACAGCTGCCTGCAAGAAGTGAACCTGGGTCAGACCTGGAGTTAGCAGCTGTGTGCTGCTACAGGAGAAAGAGGAGTGACCTGGAATAGGAAAGTTCCGAGTTCTGGTCCCTTGCTCTTCCACACATTAACCTTGCCATGTCAAGAAATTATTTTGCTTCTCTAGATCTCCATTTCCTCATGTGTAAAATGCAGAGGATGGATGGGTTGATGTGCATTTTCTAACCTCTGGCCTGCAGAGTATTATCTTTTGCAAAAAGCACTCTGTGTTAAAATAGTTTGGGGGATGCTACATAGTAGAGCTCCCTCTAACACTGCCAAGATTTACAACGTTCGTTATTATCTTAAAGCGGCCAATGATGACCCATGATTGATTTCTGTTTAGCCTGGTGGTTCTCAAACTGATGCACCGTGGAATGTCTTTTCCCCAGAGCAGCTGTTGACTTGGTGAGGGGATCTAGAGTTTGGAAACTCACAATTTGAGAAAGACTGGTCTCAGTGATTTCTCAGATGGCTGCTGTTTGAGCATACCTTCAGGTATGTCTACCATTCATTTATAAGGCCACTGATAACACAAATGGCCTGTCCAATTGGGTAGCCACAAATGGCTCCTTCCATTGAATTTTAACTTGGTTTTTCCTTCATTCTCTCCTCTTGAATCTTCCTGTTGGGACTCCACTGTTGTTAGGGATTTCCTGTCCCCCAGCAGAGGAACGTTGGTCCCTGTTTCCCAGATCACAGCACAGAGGAAGGGGTGTGGAGAGTGCCTGTAATTGTTCCTCCTTCCCCTCTCAGGGCCTTGGTGTTGGGCATAAAGTCAGCCTCCCCAGATCTGCTTCTCTTCCAGCCCCTTTTACTTCATCTCTTAGGGACTTCCGAAAAACTCACCCCCCACCTAGAGCATTTCTTTCACTGGGAAAGTGTTTTCCTCTTTCGAAACAACTGATTTACAAATAAGCTTTTGGAATTCTGCCTATCACCCCACCTCCCATGGGGTTGGCTGAGGTAATTCCTTAAATACAATCTGGTTAAACATTTTGTAATCAAGAGGAGGAAAAAATACTAATTGTTTCATCAGCCTGCATTTTGTATACATAACTCAAGAACAGCTTGACTTTTTTTCCCAGCAGCCTTTTGGGATTGGGAAAATTTCATAAGATAAATGGCGGAAGTAAACGTGACTATTTTTTAGTGAATGAATCTACTTACGGTAATGACATTAAGACTGACAATATGTACTCAGCAAGCACTTATGCCATTTATACCACATGTCTAACATTGTGCCAGACACAGTGGGGTGTCAACCAAGCTCCTGCCCTCAAGGAATGTATGCAATTGGGGAGGTAAGACCACTATATGGATACATTAGAATGGAATCCAGTATTGATTGACATAGCATGTCACTGAGTTAAGGGAAACTGTGGGAGGAATTCAGAGATGGAAGTGACCACTACAGGCCAACTTGGGGAAGGGTGGTGCCGCTAAGATGAAAGGGCTTGAGAGCCAGCTATTGAAAACTAGGTGGAATTTGTAGATTTGCAAGGAAAAGGGACAATATTTACATGGGCAAATGCATAAGCAAATCAAACCTCCTCAAATACAATACTTTGGAAACCCTGCTGTGTGCTAGGAAGTGCATTATGTCCTGGAGAGGATACTGAGAACTCCTTTGAGGTGGCAGGTGGATAGGTAGGATCTGGGAAGATGAATGTGTGTCAACAGAGTAACTGCAGACTGAAAGAATAACAAATCCAGCTTCCCAGCTTAGGGTTAAGTTGGAGCTGTCCCAGCTTGGTGGACAAGCAGACTTGGTGGACTCGGGCAGATAAGCTAGAAGCCTGCTCAGTGATGGGCTCAGTGTTGGGAGACCTGGGACCAGAATTGAGTGGTGACAGGGGAATGTACTGTTGACAATAAAGTAATCCTAATAGCTAATACATCCCTGAGATGTATTTGTTAAAAGAACATAGATAGAGATTTGGATTACTTGATTGCTAATGAAATTATACCCTTCAATAAAATGTTGGCAGTTTTCATTTGGAATCATCCTAAGAACTGTCCCTGTGCCAAATTTGGCTTGGGTAGCTTTTAACCGTTAATCTTTGCCAGGACACTTATATAGTTATACGGACAAGTCATATGAATCTTTTATAACCTGTTCTTGGATTTCAGAGACAAAATGATCCAATCCCATCTTGCATTTTTTTCTCTTACATATTTAGTTAGACAAAGCCTTGGCATTGTAGTTCTGCTTTTGACTGGGTCCAAGGACCTCCACAAAGGCCCTTTGGTCCTGCTGAGTGCGTAGAAAGATCAGTCAGCCTAGTGATTCACCTGAGCTTTGTTTTTGGCTTTGTTTTTATTGACAAAAATTGAGAGCTGTTAATGAAGCTAACTGCTCAGTTCCTTTGAAGGCTTGAACTAGCTTACTGGTGTAGACACAATCATCGTACTTGACTTGGAAAGAGTCACTAATCTTTGCTAGATCCTACCCACCCTATCTGTTGAATAGTGATGATACTATCATGGGGGTAAAACACAAAGTGTCCTGAAAGCACTTAGTAAGGGAATGTTCTATTAAATATGCTCTGTTAGGATTTTGTGTTTTTCAGTACAGGCACATGGTTGACTGCCCATAAGTGTTTGTTAAATAAATGTGTGGTTAAAGATTCCCACCACAGTTTCAGGCAGTTATTCGCAAAATGGCGCTTTTCTATAGTACGCAGATGTCATTGACAGTCAATAAATTTAAAGTATTAATAATAATAGTTGTCAAAAGGGTTTTAAAATGTCTTTTTTTGTGTGTTACCCATGGCTGGAAATCCATTCTTAAATTAGAATTATAATTTTTTTTTCTGTTTTGTGTTCAAGTGGACTTTCTATTCATAGGGCAAATTTTAGCTATTTGCATATTGGAGAATTAACTCAGGCTATCTCATAAGAGTTTAAAAGATGCACATAGTAAATGGAAGATCGTAAAGTGCAAGATTTTTCTTTTCCTGTTATTAAAAGCCTGTATTTCCCATAGCTAAGCCAATTCAACAAAGATGTGTAGGTACCAATTATATAAGATTTTCCTTTGAAGCAGCAAACTTTAATTAAAATACATAGTTGCTATGGTTTCCTAGCCATCCATTTGAGCAATTTATCTGTAAAGATATTTTCACGAAATAAATTCTACGTTAATTGGAGGTTTCCTTCTGTATCAAAGAACACACCTATAGTAGCATGTTGCAGTTCAGAAAGTCAGCTGGCATTGCTGGATACAGCATCTCCCCCAAATCTTTTTTCCAAATGAAACATTATGCCATTTTTTCATGAATATTAATGTTTGAATTAAGGCTGTCTATCTTGACTTGCAAAGCTAAGTGGGAAATTAAATACTTAGCCAAGCAGCTCAGTTCATCTGTCCCCAGACTCGTCTCTTTCCTCATTAAGAGGAAATTTTACCTGAAATACTGGAGTTGTTTTCATAATAGGAAATGAGTTTTCCGGAAGGAACTTGAAAAGGGTGTTTGTTTCAAACCCCCAGCAGGGTAGTCTGACTGATGTTCTTGAATAATCTTTGGAGTTTAAACTTTTTAAAATCTCTCTCAGCTGACGAAAAGGAATTAAAATAAAATTCCAAGTGGTTCGTGGATCTGCTTGCCTATTGCTATGTAATCTCTAGTTCCACGTTATCCACATCACCTTCATCCTGAGTCCTGTGGTCCTTCTGAGATGAAGGTGTGGGATTCTCATACTATTGTGCTCTCAGGCTGACTAGATCACCACAAAGTTTCTAAAATCCAGTCCATCATCTTTATTCTTCTAATGAAGGCTGATGACTGCTGTGTAGATCATCTACTGAAATGCCTTCCTCTGGCATTTTTGCATAGTCAGACCAAAGTGCTAGAGCCAATATAATCTGTACCTATGGATACATCACTTCTCATAGAGGTTTACAGAACTTTAGAGGTGGAAGAGATCACATGACCCTAATGACCAAGCTGGTTTGAGGCAGATGCCGACTTCATGCTTAATACTCTTCTAATTATACTCTCAATTAAAAAACAAAACAACAACAAAAAAACTTTGCTCATTTCCACCACAGGGTCTTTGCATATGCTGCCCCTTCTGTCTAGAATGTTTATCCTGTAGCTATGTCTGCCTCTCATTCATTTAGTATTTGTCAATTTAAATGCCCATTCCTCAGAGAGGCCTTCCTTGACTATCTGATCATTCTTTCATTCCCCTTAACATATTTGACATTAATTCATTTATTTTCTTCTTATCTGTTACTATCTATTGTTTGCTTTCTCTCATGCCCCAGTATCTGGAACTGTCAAATATTTATTGAATAGATAAATCTACTTATATGTGACCTTTGTTTTGACCTAAACACAGTGTTCATTAACAACCAGGGTGTAATTCGTCAGTTCACTAACAATCGGCAAAGAAATTTCGGGCACGTTTAGCCATTTAATCAGTGCTGTTTCAAAAGCATAGGCATTTACTTTCTTTTTAATTTTACCCATTTGTATTCATCTGATTTTCACTCCCATTTCACAGATTCCCTCTGCGGATGTTCAGTGCTCGATGCAGTAGTTAGGGTGTACTCAATGAAAGTCGCTATTACTTGCCAATGTCAGTGTGGATGGCTGACACAGCTGCCCATGAAGGTCTAAGATGAGAAAGCTAGGCTGAACATCATGTATGTGGAACGCATTGGCATAGAAGATTACACAAATGTTGAACGTAGTTCTTTCTGCCATCATGGCACTGAAGTAGGAGGGTAGAGCAAAGCAAGTAATAGATTCCATTGGAGAGAGCCAGTGGTGGTGAGTCAGCCAACCACGTTTGGCGCTAGAAGGGAGGCTTGTAATAATAACAGCTAGGGTATATACTGTCCTGGGTGTCTTACGCACACACAGTAACTTACTTGATCTTCCACCTAGGAGGTAGATGGTATTATTAATCTATTCTACAAATGGGGAAACTGAGACACAAGAGTTTAATAACTCCATCAAGACCACAGGGAAGCTGGGAGAGCCAGGATTAAAACTCAAAGTCTAGGGGCACTTGGGTGGCTCATTTGCCCGAGTTGCCGGCTTCGGCTCAGGTCATGATCTCACAGTTGTGGGTTCGAGCCCAGCATCAGGCTCTGTGCTGACAGCTCAGAGCCTGGAGCTTGCTTTGGAGTCTGTGTCTCTCCCTCTCTCTCTCTCTACCCCTCCCCAACCCATGGTCACTCACTCTCTCTCGCTCTCAAAAATAAACATTAAAAAATTGTTTAAAGGCCAGTTGAAAGAACGCATTATTGGTAAATGCTGTTTTAAAACACATATTGTGTGCACTTTCCAAGTGCTGATGAAAATGGAGTAAGATCTTTGCAAAACACAACAGATTAAATTAAACAATGGACACAGCTAATGCCACTATGATGCTGAAGTCATGCAGAAGACCCAAGAGCCAAAGACCAGACCCTGTGAAATGTACTGGAAATTGGCTCAGGAGTTCACTGGACCCCACACACAGAGTCACTGGGCAGTGAGCTTAGACCTCGGTGCCGAGAGACTAAACAGCAAGACAGAACTTAGCTTTTGACGATGTAAGAAATGGAGACCGAGTCCAGCCACTGGGAAGGAGGCTGGGTCAGGGCTCCAGGGAGGCTCTGTTTTGAAGTTAACTTTGGGGCTACTGTGCAGCCTCTTGCTGTTTAGATCAGAGTGAGCAGAAGATAGTAACAGGCATTTCCTGACCCTGTGTGGGTTTGAGAAAGTTCCATCTGCTATTCCCTTCCTGGGCTAGAACCTTCTCTGATCTGATGTGGAGGAGTTGGCTAAGCTTTGAAACTTTTTTTTGCATGTCTCTCTCTGTCTCTCTGTGTATATATATATATATATATATATATATATATATATACATATACATATATATGTACATATATATGTATATGTATATGTATATATATATACACATATACATATATATATACATATATATGTATATGTATATATAATATGCAGTGATGGTGGTGATCACAAAGCAATTATATTTCTAAGCCTCTATAAAAATAAGACTGATTTTATCTTATTTACATAGAATTGAGGATCACAGTCTTTAGAATTATTATATGCACTCCTTCCAAGCAGTTCATTTTTCTCCATGTATATTAGGAGCTAAATTCTTAGCTTGATAGGAGTGATAGAATAGGAGAAGTTGGTGTCTCTCAATGATAGATTGACTTCTCTGTCATCCCTGCATAGACAGCAATAGGAAAATAAATTTCAACTGAGTTGTTATTTAGACAGACAAGATTAATCTACCTATAGATCAGTTCATTAAAATGGTCATTATGAAAAGATATATTTGTAAATATAAGAGGTAGCCATCATTTTTTATAGATTTGAATATACATGGGGCACAGAATATTGTTGTATTCTACCTTAATGTTCCTGGATACTTCTTAAGGACAGACTGGAAATTAAAAACAATTCATCTTGTCCCATTCTTGAGTCTAATGTGATGATTTAAAGAAGTTCTTTCTCAGTAAATCTGCCAAGCCAGTAGCCTCAAACAGAAGTCCCATTTGGGTTTTTGTTGCTAATGGCAGAAAGCTGAGCCATACACGGAGGAGAGAGAGAGAGATGTATTTATAAGCAATTCTGTTAGCAGACCCTCTACTTTAATGCATCATTTTAAGTTATTGCATAACTTTTATTCTCAGAGAACAAATAGACTTATAATTCGCTTCGCACAATGATGGTGTCCCCATAGCTGTGTACTCCTAGAGGAGCCAGGATAGAGTGATGTTAATTATTAACTGAAGGGATACACAGGCAGGAGATACCTCTTTGGCCAACCTCCCTCTACCCATCATGCCCTGAGATATCTCTTATTTGCATAGAATTTTCCCAAAAGTATAAAAACATTACTTCTTAAATTTTTAAATATGTTTTATTAAGTTGATTTATTCTGAGAGAAAGAGCATGAGAAGAGTATGCAGGCAGGGAAGGAGTAGAGAGAGAGGGAGAGAGAGAGAGAATCCCAAGCAGGTTCCGCCTGTCAGCGTGGAGCCCGACTAGGGCCTCAATTCACAACCATAAGATCATGACCTGAGCCGAAGTCGGACACTTAACCAACTGAGACGCCCAGGTGCCCCGAGACATTTTTAACTCTCAAAATACTCAAAGGTCATTGTTTCCATGTTGAAGAAACATGCACATTAGTATAGTAACTATTTAGAGTTTAATGTCGGTGCCAGATTTGAGTTATAAAGATGAATAACACACATTACCTTCCCTGAGGAACGTAGAGTTCACAGTCCATTTTAGGATTTATTTCTTCTTCAATTTTTATTAATTTACAAGTCTATTTTTTTATTTATAATTTAAGGTTTTCCCTGAACAGTTAGAATGACTAGGCACTGACAAGAAGTAACTCAGTGAAACCTTAAAGAGTTTCAGTTCTATCTGCTTTGAAGGTTAAGGAAGTACTCTTGTGTTTTGTGAGCATCAATAAAAATCATTGACTTAAGAATGTCATTTTATAATACAGTACATAACATTTCTTGGGTAATACACAATCAATCTGAAAATTAGTATAAGCAGAACAGAATTTAATAGATTCATTGTATGGCAAAAGATGAATTTAAAATATCCCTTTGATTGTGGTATGTATAATTTTGGGCTATACAGAGATTGAGAAATCACTATTTGAAGATTACACTTATTTTAGGTATACAAGTTCAATGTACCAACTCATTTTTCATGTACCATAAATATCGATACATAATTCCAGAGTCCATAGGATTTTGTGGACAAGGATGATTCCATTAAAAACAGAGCATTGAGGATTTGGAGGAATGACCAAACTCTTTCCAAATGCCTGTGATTACTTCTGTTAGGTGATTTATATCAAATTATCTCTTGTTATCACCAGGAAGAATGTTAGTAGCAGCTTTGATAGCAGTTACATTAAATTAAGCAGAGTGAACATTTTATTGGATTGTCCAGCTGTTCAGAAGAGGATCCAGGAGAGATTCAGGAAACAAAAATTAGATATTTACAAGCCAGAAGAAACTGTCCTTAGTGTTTGTCATCATTTTCTTCCAAGACTGAAGATTTCTGAGACTTTGAGTTTAAGAAGTTTGTGAAAGTTTCAAGATTGCATTGTAAATGGCATCTACATGTATTAAGTACACTGATGACTTAGCAGATCCAGGCACTTAGCTTGGGATGATTTGGTGGTTTTGTTGACTGTGAAACTTACTGTCTCCACTTTGGCTAACTCTTATTTACTTGAAGGCATCACCATATGAACTGAAGAGGTGATGCACTTATTTGCAGCTTAGGGAAAATAGCTTTCATTTTGTCAATAAATGCATCAGCTGAGTGACGGTGTAGTGCTTAATTATGATAAGAGAATTTAAATCAGACTGTACTGGTGCTGGCTAAATTCTTTGATAATTGCTTTATTTAGCCTTCACTCTGTGTCTCCACAGGACCTGTGTTCTCCAGCAAAGAGTAGTATTCATGATGCTCCAGATATAAGCTTTGTTGGGGCAGATCTCAGGTGGAGGTCCAGAGTTCACTCACTAGCTTCGTGACTTTGAGGAGTTACTAAACATCATTAAGCCTTTAGTCTTTCATCTCTAAGATGGGGATAATAACACCAGCTTTGTAGTTTTGCCGGAGGATTAAATGCATTAATGCATGTGAAAAATACATACGCCTTTTTAGCAAAGTGTTTGATACATGATAAATCAAGTTAAAGTTATTAGCCATTATTTGTATCATCTGATTTACTTGCTGGACCCAATTGCTTAGTCTGTTGTTGCCTAGCAACTGTTTAGTGAAGACAAAATGATGGAATACTCATGAATCTAGAAGAGCTCAAATGAACTTTGAGGTCAGCAGGAATATTCCTAGCTAGAATGCCATCGCCCTACTGGTCCCTATTTTATTATGGTAAAGTGTATCTAAAGTCAAAAGGACATAAAAAACAGGATGAATATGTTCAAGTTGCTCTGCATTGGTTGTATTCAGTAGGACTTTTGGAATATATTTCCTATATCAATTTTACTTTTGGCAGAAAAAATTGTTATCTGAAGTTTATCTAGAATACTATCATTTTATTTAGACTAAGTAGTGCTTTTATAGTTTTTTGACTCCCTGTTTTTGCACGCATTCAGTATTTTGTTCTCATCAATGGCATCAACGAATATTCCATTATGTGAAGATGGTTTTTTCTTAACCTGCTGATTTTCTTTAGTAGAAGGAGTTTTTAAGTATACAGAGTTAGAATTGAAATCTGTAAGGAGGTATTCTTAAAGAATAGTATTTGAAAATGTAAACAAGCCTCAAATAAACATGTGTAGCTGCCATAATCAGAACTGGTATGCATCTATCACATGGGTGTGCTTTGTTCCATTTCTCGGAATATTACAACATTGTCAGGATGCCTGGATGTCTTGGTCGGCTAAGTGGCCAGCTCTTTGTTTTGGCTCAGGTCATGATCTCTTATCATGGTTTGTGGGTGGGTTCAAGCCCCGTGTCAGGCTCCATACTGACAGCATGGAGCCTGCTTGGAATTCTCTCTCCCTCTCTCTCTGCCCCTCCACCACTTGTGCACTCTGTGTCTCTCTCTCTCAAAGATAATAAACTTAAAAAAAAAGAACACTACAACATTGCCTTAAATATTCTCTTCTTCTTCAAGATCTTATGCATGGTAGATATTCCATAAATGTGTATTTAATGAATAAATGAAACAACAGAAATACACATCTACTGTTAGAAATCCTACCTTGTCTGCCTTTAGTGGTTAAACCATTAGTAAGGATTAGTTTTAAATGCTGGATAATTGTTACCTAGGAGTGGTGGGTCTTTTTTTTTTTTTTTTTTTTTTTTTTTTTTACCTCTAATCTACTTTCATTTGTTTTGAGCTTTAATCTACCTTTTTTCCCCTCTTTTTTTAAAATTTAAATTTTAGTTAATATACCATGCAATACTGGTTTCAAGAGTAAAATTCAGTGATTCATCCCTTACATACAATACCCAGAAGTCATGATAACAAATACCTTCCTTCATGCCCATGACCAACTAGCCCGTCTCCCACCCACCTCCCTCCGTCAACTCACAGTTTGTTCTCTATCAGTAAGAGTCTTTTGTCCTTTGTTTCCCTCTCTTCCTTACCCCCCTTCCCGTACATTCATCTGTTTTTTTCTTAAATTCCATATATGAGTGAAATCATATGGTATTTCTCTGATTGACTTATTTCGCTTAGCATAATACATTCTAACTCCATGTCATTGCAAATGGCAAGATTTCATTCTTTTTGATGGCTGGGTAATGTTCCATTGTATAAATATACCACCTCTTCTTTATCTATTCATCAATCAGTGGATATTTGGGCTCTCTCCATAGTTTGGCTATTGTGGATAATGCTGCTATAGACATTGGGGTGCATGTCTGTTCATGGGGTTCAAGTCTGTATTTTTGTAAATACTTAATAGTATTTACTGGATTGCTGGATTATAGGGTAGTTCTATTTTTGGTTTCTTGAAGAACCTCCATACTGTTGTCCAGAGTGGCTGCTCCAGTTTGCATTCCCACCAACAGTGCAAAATTGTTCCCCTTTCTCCGCATCCTCACCAACATCTCTTATTTCCTGAGTTGTTAATTTTAGCTGTTTTGACAAGTATTAGGTGATATCTCATCATGGTTTTGCTTTGTATTTCCCTGATGATGATTGATGTTGAGCATCTTTTCATGTCTGTTAGCCATCTCAATGTCTTCTTTGGAAAAGTGTCTATTCATGTCTTCTGCCCATTTCTTAACTGGGTTGTTTGTTTTTTGGGTGTTGAGTTTCATAAGTTCATTATAGATTTTGGATACTAACCCTTTATCAGATATATCATTTGCAAATATCTTCTCCCATTCCATAGGCTGCCATTTAGTTTTGTTTGTTTCCTTCACTGTGCAGAAACTTTTTATCTTGATGAGGTCCCAATAGTTCATGTTTGCTTTTGTTTCCCTTGCCTTTGGTGATGTGTCTAGTAAGAAGTTGCTCCAGCTGAGGTCAAAGAGGTTGCTGCCTATGTTCTCCTGTAGATTTTGATGGTTTTGTGATTCACATTTAGGTGTTTCATCCACTTTGAATTTATTTTTGTGTATGGTGTAAGAAAGTGGTCCACTTTCATTGTTCTGCATGTTGCTGTCCAGTTTTCCCAGTGCCATTTGCTGAAGAAACGGTCCTTTTTCCTTTAGATATTCTTTAGTAGTTTGTTCAAGATGAGTTGACCATATAGTTGTTGGTCTATTTCTGGGTTTTCTGTTCTGTTCCATTGATTTATGCATCTGTTTTTGTGCCAGAGCTATATTGCCTTGATGACTACAGCTTTGTAATATAGCTTGAGATCTGGAATTGTGGTGCCTCCAGTTTTTTCTTATTCAGGATTGCTTTGACTCTTCGGGGTCTTTTCAATTCCATACAGGTTTTAGGATTGTTTGTTCTAGCTTTGCAAAAAATGCTGGTGGTAATTTGATAGAGATTGCATTAAATGTAAATTGCTTTGGGTAAAATAGACATTTTAACAATGTTTGTTCTTCCAGTCGATGAGCATGGAATGCTTTTCCATTTCTTTGTGTCCTCTTCAATTTCTTTTATAAGTATTCTATAGTTTTCAGACTATCTTTTGTTACGTTTATTCCTAGTTATCTTTTGTTTTTTGGTGCAGTTGCAAATGGGATCGAAGGAATGGTGAGGCTTAAAGAGTCTTAAAGATCATGTTCTTCAATATCTATGTTTGATGAGGGAAAATTAAAATCCTCAGAGCTATCACTCCTAGCCACTGTGCTCTACTTTGCTCCTTCCAAAAATTACTGTGGGAGGGCAAGGGGCCAAGATGGTTAAAAAAAAAATGAGGGGCAGCATGCTAAATGGAGTTGAAGGAGATCAAAAAGAATGTGGGAGGAATGATTTAGGAATCAAACAGAGGTGAGAGTGAAGATGGATAAAGACATTTCCTTAAAATGTACCCATGTGGAAGATCAGGCCATGTCTACCAGGGAGACTGGGTGGTGCTCAGCTTTCTGAGGCAAAGGGCTGGGGAGAGAGGGGGGATTGTGGAGGGGTGTCTGCCCTGTGGCTCTGCCTCTACCAGGCTTCTGTATTCAGACCAGGCTCCAACATTCAGGCTTCCTTTTGACAAGGGCTCTCTGCTATTGACTATCACGTTTATACCAAAACCCCAAGTGTCTTCTTAGAGCTCCAGACTTATGCATTTAAGTACCCACTCTATATTTTACCTAATTTCTGGTTTAAATGTTAAGCCTAACATGAACAAAATAAACTTCTTGATTTAACACCCCAATCGTGTTCCTACTACAGGCAGTCCCATGATTGCCACTGCCATCTCTATTCATGTCAAAACTGTAGCCATGTCTTTGATCCCTTTTTTCCCATAATACCTCACCTCTACTCTATGAGCATGCTGTGTGGCCACCGCCTCTAGGAGACGTGATGAATGCAGCCAGCGCTCTCTGTACCATTGCTATAGCTCATTTGCAACACACAGTCCTCTCCCTACACACCTAGAAGCCCCCTCTGCCATCATTCCACCTTTACCCACATTCTTCTCTTCTCCACAAAGCAGCCAGGAAGATCATCTGAAAGTAAATCAGTTGTGTAACATTATAGTTGCAAAGCTCCTTTCTGTAATGGCTTCTCACTGAAAACAGTACAAAATCCTGACGCACACTGTGCATCTGGTCTCCTTCTATGCCAGCATGAAACTCTTTCCTCTCCCCTTAGCTTCTTCACCTGGCTTTGGCCAAGCATTCTTTTTGCTTTTGAGTACCTCCAATTCATATCCACTTTGGGACTTTGCAAATTCAAGTTTTAGCTCCGATGCCACAGATATTCTCAGATGATCTAGGTCTAAGCTAAAATGGTGGAGAGTGTCTGGGAGAGCACTGTAGTTTATTTATGTGTCTGTGTATGCAAGTCTGTCTTCCATACTAGAATGTTCATTGAGAGGAGGAACCCTTTTTGTTTGTTTTCAATGAGTGTCTGTAGCACATGAGTGTTTAGCACATAGTTCTCAAATACCAGTTAACTGACTTGTGAATACAAAGAGGTTATTATGCTAATGAAATAAGTCAAAGAAAGACAAACATCATATGATTTCACTCATAGGTGGAATTTAAGAAACAAAACAGATGAACATAGGGGAAGGGAAGGAAAAAATAAGATAAAAAGAGGGAGACAAAGCATAAGAGACTCTTACATACAGAGAACAAAATGAGGGGTGCTGGAGGGGAGGTAGGTGGGGGATGGGTTAAATGGGTGAAGGACATTAAGGGTACTTTTAGGGATGAGCCCTGGGTGTCATATGTAAGAGATGAATCACTGGATTCTACTCCTGAAGCCAAGACTACACTGTATGTTAACTAACTTGAGTTTAAATGAAAAAAAAGTGCTTTTTGATAAATAAACCAAAATAGCTAACATACAAAAAAATGTTCCTAAGTATGTGATCTTTCCAATTTTGTTTATCTAAGCTTTCCATTATCTACCTAGATTCATCCATTATCTGTCTGCATCACTTTGTGCATAGATAATGCTAAAACATGGTGAAAACTTAGCTTTTCTTATGTAAGCCCACTATTCCTTAATTGTCATACTGTGAGTGGTTTTCCCAGCTGTTTCATAGCCAGGGTGGAGAGCATCTATAGGCTAAATGGAATAAAGGTTTTATGAATTCCCAAATGATGGGATCCAAATTAATGATGCTTTGCTGTATAATTTGGTCAAAATTTTATTTTGTTGACAAGTGTGACAGTGGAAACAACCATATATAGGCTTCTAAAAATATCTCAATATACACAAAAAAGGGAAAGTAATTATTTGAAGAGAAAGGAACATTTTTGAGGGTTTTACTGTCTTTTGTAAAAATTTTTTTTTTTACAGATGTACTTCCTTGCGCATGCATTGACAATACTGACAAGATACACTTACAAGGGGAATACATACATTAAAGAAAGTGGTTACATTTATTAAAATGACATTCTTTTTTGTCCTCTGGCATTGGGAAAAGGTGGTTCTTTTCTCTGGGAAATGACAAGATCAGCAGCAATGTAACATGGAAAGTAAGACACGTTTTAACCCTGAATAGCTGTTAAAATGGTACTCATGCTAAACAGCTCTTTAGAGTTTGAAATATTTTCCATGTAGTCCCATTCCTTTTGCCCAATTTACTGCTATTTACCTTGTACCTCCTTTGTGGGGCTGATGCTTTCAGAGTCAATAGTAAAAGTGAAAATAATTTTAGGGCACAAAAAGTTCCTCTGAGCCAGACTTCAGCTTAGATTACATGTTATCATGTTTTCTATAAATATTTTAAAAGTGTATTTATTTATTTTGAGAGATAGAGAAGGAGGGAGGGAGGGAGAGGGGCAGAGAGAGAAAATCCCAAGCAGGTTACTCACTGTCAGCTTGGAGTCTGATGTGGAGCTTAAACTCACAAACCATGAGATCATGAGTGGGGCCGAAACCCAAGAGTCGGACGCTTAACCAGCTGAGCCACCCAGGCGCCCTGCATATTATTCTGTTTTCTAGGAGGAAATCTGACTGCATTTTGAGTTAACTGCTTCAGACTATCCTGGGAGCACAAACTTTGAGTAGCAGCCAGAGTGCTTGGGACCAGAATCATGGGCCATTCATTCATTCATTCATTCTTTCGTTGAGCAATAAGTTATTGAACACCTTGTAGCACATAGCTCTGTGCTAGTCATAAGGCAGCTCAGAAAAGAACTATAAAGGCAAGACTTTGCTACATGAAGCCTCCACCTTCTATTGAGAGAGAAATGGAGGCAGAAACAACCAGGTGCCAATTACCAAGGAATAGGCCAGGTGGATGACAGCAAATATGCAACAAATGCCATTTTCTCCCACTTTAAAGACACTTTCAGTTGGGAAGAGGAGAGACTAGAACAAATTTATGGTGATTATTTTCTGGTAGAAAAGTTAGGGTATAGACCCCTGATAATTTTTTTCTGATTTCTAAATTGACTTATGTACAAATCATCAGGTTTCAATATCCATTTAACTATTTACTCTTTTATAGGAAAAGGATGACAAAATCTGGACTCGTTCAAAAAAACACAGCACTCAGATGGCACTGGGAAAATAGCACTCATGATGTTTTCTGTCAAAGCGTTCTTGGAAAAAGATGCAGTATTTTAAGCCTTCATTCTAATTGAAATAAGCAGGAGAGCACGTTGCTCTGTTTGCTTTAACTTTGGAATGACAGGTTTTTCCCTTCTCAAAGAAACATAGCCTGTTTTGATATGGACCGCTGCCCACCGCCCTCCTCCAGCTGCTCTCTGACAGCTCGGAGCCCCTCACTCAGGCTCAGCTGACACCTGCTGGTGCCTCCAAAGTATGCGTGCTCCTGCACCCTCAGGATGCCCCTCGCTGGGAGGGGCCGGGAGGAGATGTTCCTGGGAAGGTGCCATTCTAACCAAAAGGCAACCTTACTTACTAAAGCAGATTTCCAGCTGAAGGACATTTATATTCTAAGATGTTAGTGGTAGACATGGTCCATTTTTGTACATCCCCACAGCTGTTATTCTGTCTCTCTATTCTTTGTCTCTATCCCCTCTCTTTCCTTTTCTTTCCGTCTTTTTTCTCTTTCCTGTTCTCCCTTCCTCTCCAATCCCCTAACACATGCGCGCACACACACACACACACACACACACACACACACACACACTTTTTTACCTGCCTGATGAAAGCACAGATCTTCTTATTGAAGTTACCCACCAGTGATTTGTTATGACATAATTTGAGAACCCTGCAGAGTTTTCATCCAAAGTTTAGTGTCCTATGGTATGTTTCTTAACATACCATATGTTGTCTCAAATGGCACAACAGAATTGATATCGATTCTGTTTCTGATATTGATTCTGATTTAATTGATATTAAATACAAATCCTGTCTCTCCTGGAGTGATTGAAAAGTGTAGACCTGTACTATGAAATAATTCCCTTTCAGGCACTGTCTGCATAACTGGTTGACACAGCCAATAAATATTTATTGGACTAGACACTATTCTAGGCACTTGGAAGGCATCACTCAACACATAAAGGTCCCTATGTGGAGTTTACATTCTGATGGGGAGAGACAGAACTTCTACAAGAGAGATAACATGTGTACAAGTTAAGTTATATGCTAGAAGGTGATGAAGTGTTTGGAAAAATGTCCAACAGGCTTGGGGATCAGGAATGTGGGGTGGAGGTGGGGGCCAGTGGCAGGATTAAATGCGGTGAACTGGGTGAATCACACTGAGAAGCTGAGGTTTGGACAAGACCTGTGGGAAGTGAGGAAGTCAGCCAAGCAGCTGTCTGGGGGAAGAGCATTCCAGAAAGTGGGGACAAAATCAAAAGCATGCCTAGGGTGTTCAGGACAGGAAGCTTCATGGCTGGAACAGAGGGTGTACTGGCATGAAGGGGACGGCTCCCAGGTGGCCAGGCCAGATCATGTGGGGCCCTGCTGGACTTCCTAAGGACTTAGCCCTTTTTAAAAAAAATATTTATTTATTTTGAGAGAGACACACAGAGCGAGGGCAGGGGCGGCGGAAGAGAGAGAATCCAAGCAGGCCTCGTGTAGTCAGCACAGAGCCCGATGTGGGGCTCAATCCCACAAACCAGGAGATCATGACCTGAGCCAAAATCAAGAGTCAGACGCTTAACTGACTGAGCCATCCAGGCGCCCCTCTAAGGACTTTGCCTTTTATGTGGAGCAAAATGGTGAGTTACTGCAGAGTTTTGAGTAGAGAAAGAAGTGATCAAAGTGAAGGTGACCAGGCTTAGCATTTTGGAAAGAAAACCCTGGCTGCTGTGGGTTGAAAAAGAATTTGAATGAAAATGAACCTGGGAGAGGAGGCAAGAGTAGAAGCAGGAACCTTGCTAAAAGACCACAGTGAGGTTGGGTTTTCAGTCTATTCTAGGGGCAGAGGGGAGGGTAGGGTCAATAGAATTTCTGAATAGGTATGAACTGGGGTGTGTGAGAGCATGGAACCAAACACACTGCAGAGGTTTTTGTCACAGGGAAAGCCTGATGGCCAAAAGGTTTAAGTCTAGGCCTCAGAGGTCAACAGCCAAAAAGAGGACAATGTTTGAAAAACTTAGGCAGTGGAGGAAGGTGACCAAACAAACAGATCCGTCTCCTCGCCTATTACTTCCCCCTTCACAGCCAGGTTCCAAAACAAAGGTCTTCCCAGCCTGGGCCTGTGTACTCAACTTACCTCATGTCTAAAACTTTCTTCTCCAAGGTCTTTGCATACTTGGTTTGTTCACAGGTCCTGGTCCTCAGAGCTCTTCCCAAGCCCTGCTCCCTACCATAGCTGCACATCCCTGAATCTCCCTACACCAGTACTCTGTCTTGTCTTCCTTGCACACGTCTCCTTCACAAAACATCGCGTTTGCTTTTCATTGCCTGTCTTCCCCACCGGAATGCAAACTTCATGAATGCACAGACTCTTCGCACTTTGTCTTGCTGCCGTATCCCCGATATCTAGGACAGCATCTGGCACAGGCAAACAAGTCTTGATATTGAAGTAACTGAACAAGTCTGTATTAAACCCCTGCAGGGAAGACTACCAGTCACTGTGTAAAGTTTAGGGAATATTTTCGCGTAGCATATTTGGGCAAAAAATGAAAACATGAAATAACATAAGCAAGTAGGTAAAGAGAAGTCACCCAGCACTCAATACATGAATCATTAGCAAATGAGGTGAGAAGAAGTGAAACTAAAAGAGATTCATGGAATGGGAAGAATTTAAAAATTTAGGAATACTGAACTTCAAACAGCCACTTCAAACAATGGATTTCTAGCCACTGGTAGAAATCTCTGTGGCATCTTACTTTCTCCAAACACCTCCACTAACATGAAGCCCATTATCATATAAAGCAATATACTCCAATCTTGGGGTATTCTAATAGTTAGAGAGCTACTTTTCATATCATGCACAGAAGAATAAGGAGTGTTGCGCTAGGCAGAGTGGAGTGAGTTATTGCCCAAGGGAAGGTGTCAGAGACTCAGACCTAAGGGAACATGGGGCCATTGAATAACCAGTGACCAAGTTTCTACAGGGGAGGAACAGGATAGAAAATATTTCCTATGTCTTTCAGGTTGGCACAGAAGGAAGGGTCTGAGAAGAGTAAAATTAGCTTCATAGGTAACGGAGTAGAGCAAGACCTGACATCATTTTTTACTTATTTAGGACAATTAAGCCTCCCAATCAAAAAACCAAAGTCCTGTTTCTGCCCATGAATAAGGTAGTCTGAGTGAAATATCCAGGCAAATCCAAAAATGCTGATTCCAACAAGATTTTTTAAATAAGAAAAACATCAAATTATAGTGAGAAATGCAATCACTTATACTTCTGGAGCTAATATGAATTCTAAGTAGGAGGCTGACCTTTGCTTGCCTGAGAAAGAAAGAGAAACACTTCTAGTCAGAACAGTAATAATTTTTTAAAAATATAGTTCTGAAGTAATTTCCTTAAGAATGTGCAAAAGCCTGTGGATGGTGGATTAATTTGGAACTAATCCAAGCAGTGTCTTTAGAAGTTAGGTTTTCTTGGAGAGATTGCCTCCAGATTTGAAATCACGTGGCCGTTTGACTCTCTGGCTAAAAGGGGCTAAGTCTGAGAGAGCCTCTGAGAAGATACCATCTTATCTGCCCATGGTCACAATTGTCTTCTGAGTGGTTTTCCTCCTGTGTGCACTCTTCCAGATGCTATAATTTGTCTTAGAATGGACTATCACTAGATCTTATTTTCTACCCTGAAATTTTGGAGACACAATGGCACTTCATCTAATCAGAACCACTCAGAAGGTTGATAAACCTTAGACCATAGCAACTACAAACAGTAAACCTTTATGTACAATAATCAGAATAAATCGTGGGTGATTTCAAGGGTGGGTGTTCCCCTAGGGAGAGAAACACTGCTTTAGAAAGCAGGGGGAAATGAGAGGGTTTAACATTTTGATCAGCGTATTTTCAAACTAGAAGACCAGCTACTTTATATGATTGAATGCATTTCAGGCAAAATGAAGTGAAATCAAGTCCAGAATATTGTTCAAGGAAAACACCAACTTATTTTCAGTAAAGATCCATCTAGAATATTTAAAATCAGGAAGAAAAAAGGAGAACTTGGAATTTATCTATGTAAGAAGCTTGGTATCACTTAATAATTAGAAGATCCAAGATGGCCATCACTGTGATGCTCCAGCAATGGAACAAATTCTTCTGAATGTATTTAATCCCCATTGTTAGGGGCCAAGTTTACTACCCTCTGGGTTTTGTTCTCTTATCTGCCTAATGAGTCAGGGGATCAGGGATAGGCTGAACTTGGAAACCTCTACGGCACATTCCAGTTTGAAAATTGGAACCATTTAGAAGATAAGAATTTGGTGGAAGTTTTGTGACTGTTGACTGGTTCTTACACTTGGTTTATCATGGGAGGTGCTGTGAACTTTTACATGTAGTTTCAAAGAAAAGTAAGATACATGGAAATAAATTGTTTCTGCTTGGAAGTACACCCAAGGTTTACCTGGAGAACATCTAGACAATGTAATAGGGTTTTCACATTGGATATTTGCTTAACCTTGCTTTTCTCATGTATAGATGTTCTTGGTTTCCCACGGTGCAAAGAGAAAATATCTTTTTTTGGGGGGGGGGACGTTGAAAGCAAATTATCATCTGCATAACTGTTTTGATGTTAGCTTTTCATATCCTTGATTGTGGGAAGCAGCTTGGCCTTTCCTCCTTCTCCCCAGTATGTCCCTCTTTCTTCCTCCGTGTGACTCCTTTCTCTCTTCCCTGTTTACAACACTATCATTCTTGGCTTCTGGTCCTTGTCCATCCTGTGGCTACACTTGGATCTCTCTGGCCTGTCAAACTTCCGTTGATGCATTAAGCTCAAGTTTCTCTTTCGTAAGAACTGCAACCAATTTTGATCTCTTTCTGTGTTCATGTTTCACATGATTTAGCACTGAATTTCATATTACCTTACCATTTCCTTTATTTTTCTTTCCCCCCCGCACAAGTGGTTATATACTTTTGAAAGGCAGGATCCTTCCGGAACACATTGTAGATCTGTGTAGAGTATGGCATAGTGCTTGGCTGTTTTTCAGGAGCCTCCTGAGCTCTGAAATCCAAAATGACATTCTGAAATCTAAGTTCTAACAGCCTCAGCCACTGGTATAAAATGTGGGTGATCAATTCAAATTATAGTACATTCTAATGCAGGGTTGTGTGTGTGTGTGTGTGTGTGTGTGTGTGTGTACAGGTATCACTTTATAATGGAAAACACCATGAGCCCAGCATAATGTCTAGAGTTGGGGAATCACTATGCTGTCACCTGAAACTAATATAACGTCGTATGTCAACTATACCTCAATTGAAAAGAAAGGAATGCCAATATTTGTCAGATACTTCTCTTAGGTCAACACTCAACTATAGTCCTCATTCCCTGCATGTAATGGAAAACCAGCTTATTTTATAGTTGATGCCATTTTGGGAGTCCCTTGAATGAGGAAGCAAAGGGAAGAAGCAGCCTGGGGAAGGGGTTATAGCAACGCGGCCAAATACATTGTAGCATAAAAGGGGCTTCTTTTCTTTCTTATAAGGATTGTAGTGTTTTTCCTAGTGCTCAGCTGGAATTGGGATGTAGAATGTGATGTATTTTAAAAGTATGGAGTTTCAAAAAAAAATGGAGTTTCTTATACTCTATCCTATTATGTCTTATTTTTAAAATGTTTACTGTCCCAGTATTTGCTATGTACTAGTAATCAGGTTTGGCTAGCCTATGGAGCAGTAACAAGTAAACCTTGCGATCCTAAAAGCTTAACAAAATGAATGCTTATTTTTCTTTGATGTCACAATGGAAGGATTGGGTAGTTTCTTCAATGGCTTTTTATATAGTGACTTGAGGACCAGAGATGCTACAGAAAAAAATGTTTGCCTATTCCATTCTCGTTAAGGAACTATGTAATTAGGTTTTTGATGAATGAAAGAACTAACAGCACGAATTCTCTCATTTATGCCTGCACATCAGCTATGCTTCCTTTTCCCCCATCCCCTGAGGAATTTTCTCATTGTGGTATCCATTCACTGTTAGGTAAAAATTGTAACAGAGACCGCCTGGAACAACAGGGCCTTCTGGAACACAGAACAATGTGGGCATGTAATCCTAAAACAGAATTTGTATTCTGAGAAATGTAGTAAGTCTTGCAATAACTGGCCTTCTCTTTGTCCCAAACCTAGAATAGTGCCTGACACAAATCAGTGACACAGTAAGTATGTGTTGAGTGAATGAACTCCCAACTCTCCTTAGCTTTGCCTTTATCTTATACAGCTAACTTTTGAAGATTATTTTACCTGTCTAAAAATGTTTGCTACCTTTTCCTGTCCCAGCCCATATTTGCAGTGAATGCTTGGAAACAAAGATGTGAACTTCATCTGTTGTAACTTGACATTAAAAATTGGAGTTAAGGACTGTTTTTCAAATTCAGGAATCTACCCTGTTTATTTTGAAGTGAAATGATGAGACATTCATAATATAGGTAGACGCCTGGTGAAGCCATCAAATATGTAAACTGAAAAAACTTAAAAAGAGGAGTAGATTAAAGTGACTGAAGATAGTTACTGAATTAAAATCTATTCAGTGGCATTTTCAAATGTCACCTGAGTCACTCTGTATAGAGTCATTTCAGCTGCTTTGGGGATAGTGCAGTATAGGGACAATAAAGATAAGGTATAAATTATGAACAAAGGAGAAAAGAATTATGCTTGTTCATGGTTTAAGCAGAACATTTCTGAGCAAACTCTCACCTGGATAGCCCTTCTCAAGTGGTTGTTTTTCTAGAGTAGAGAGTGAGGCTTACAAAACTGTGTAAATCAGGCAATTTACATTCATATTTTGATGATCTGCAGATCAGCTATTCATTTGCTAAAGTAGATTCATGAAATCAATATGTTTGTTATTCATTTATGCTTTATGTATTTATTTATTTATTTGCCATTTGGAAGAGTCCATAAAGCAAACATTTAACATTTCATTGATCTAAAGAAATGAGAGCATATTTCTAGGAAATGTCTTCAGTTGCCTTTATCTTGTGTTTCTGTCTTGTGTGAGGGATGCTTAAAGCTAAGTCTTGTCCATTGGTGGAAAATCAGTGGATTGTCATATTAACATCAGTGATAGCGACTTTCTGCAAATATTTGTGAAAACAGGCATGCTGTAAACCAGTCAGGGATGAGCTTAATTGTTACATTTACAAATTAAAGACTAAGGTTTCTTATGTATTTTAGAAAAATTAAATGCTACCTTACTGCTTTGAAGGTCACAAAAATGGAATTGAGTTCATATAACCAATTTCCATATAAAAATTATAAAGCAGAGTTTCCGTGATGAATTTCAGATCAAGGTATTAATTTGCATCAATATCCATTCCAACTTCAGATTGTTAGGGGCACCAAATATTTACCGTTTAAATGCGCTACTGTCTTGGGCTTGCTTCTTGCCATTTTATGTTTCTGAAGCTGAAGAACATGCACTGAGGTTTCACATTAACTATGGAAATATGCTGGAGGAATTCTATCATCAGGTACATTTTACTATACCTGAAATATGTTTGTTCTTGGTTCATGAATCAATGGCTACTATGTTGCTATATGATCCGCATGAATATTTTTGCTTTAATGAAGAAGAGTTATTGTCAGATTGTTCCTCAGAATGGAACTCCTCTTTCCTTTGCCTGTGAGCCCTTTCCTGAGGTAAAAAGGTAGAAACTTTGGAGTTCACATGGAACAGACTCTAAGCATGATGCTGATTCTTACCTTTCAGTACACACCTGAGCTTGTGAAGAAATGAAAACAAGAAGGAGTTTTAAAGTCGGCCCCCCTGGCTTACCTAAAGATTTGGCGAAAGCTTGAATCTATGCCACATTCTGCCAAACAAAGTCAAAATGTAGCCTCAATTCCACTTAGCCTTTTTGTAGCGGTTCTCTGGATTATAGTCCTAATACCTATAGATTGGTGAGAAGAATAAATGTTGCTCTTAAGACTTGAAGTATTTATTTGGGAAAATGAAGGGAGCTGGGTGTTGGAAATATTTTTTATTTTGTTTTTAATATGACTTGTAATTTATTTTGGTTATAATTAACATTATAAAAAGTCTTACATGGGGGACAGCTCACTGAAAGCTCAAAATGCACAAAGTAAGTAGAAAGTGTCTTCAAGATGTCTAACATTCTGAGGGTTGTACAGTGTACAAAAGCCTGCCATCTCACCGCCTATAACTTCCCCTAACTGTCCTTAACGTTGCACAATCGTTCGAAGTGCTCGTGGTTTCAATGGCTTGTGTTCCTGTTTTTCTCGGGAGAAATCTTTTTTTTTTTTTTAAACTATGCAGTCACTGCCTCATGTGAATAAATCGAACCAGAAATATCCTGACAGTGCACCAAACAAGACCTGTGTGTATAATGTGAGTTCTTTCTTTTTAATTTTAGAATCAACCTTGTCCTATGTTAGGCAGCTGGAGGCAAGAGTAAGACAGCTGGAGGAAGAAAATCGCATGCTGCCCCAGGTGGGTGACTTCCAGTAGCTCGTAGCTAGTCAGTGTCATTTGAGTTGTAGCATTTTATCTGGAATTTAAAGTCTCAATTACATTCTTTCCTTTAAATGATAGAAATCATTTTGTAAATCGTCATTCATCAATGTAGAGTGTGATTGCTTTCCATAATGACCATCATATTCTCTGGATTCTTAAGTGTGATACCAAAGGATGCAGATGTCTGAAAAAAGAATGCAAAGTAACTTTGAAAGAAGAAAACAAGAGAAAGAGAAAATGAAGAGAAGTAGAAAATGCTTGCATAGGACTATTCAGATACATCATGCACGTAGTTGGTGAATATAGGGAAGGGACTCTTATTTTAATAAAAAAATTTGCTAATTTATGAGCTAAGGGAAGCTGCAGGTAGTTTAAATATTTCACATTTTAATTAAATTAGTACTTGCTAAAATTCTTCATGATATGATTAAACTCTTTGAGTGCAACAATGCAATGACAGTAATTGACAGTGTTACTTTGGGGCTTACTTTGTTTCCCCTGGTGAATATAAAGTGGTACTTTTTCTGGGATTTAATGCCTTGCCATATATTTTACTTATAAAATTATTTCTATGGGCTGAAGTATCTTGGTGAGAATGATGTCGGTTGAGGCGGTGGTTCTTGGGAAATTTTGAGGAGTTGAGCAAATCTCCTGAATCTAGGTTGATTTTCTTTACAGACATGTAGGCAGTAATCTAATATTTTATAAAAGGCATTTTCTAAGCATTTAGTCGCTAATGTTCTTTCCACATTCTGGTGATTATTTCTATCTCATAAGTGACTAAGGGAAAATTAAACCCTAAAAAAACTAAGTAAATAGTAGTTTAAATGAAAAAACAGAGACTGGTTATAATTCAGGAGAAGATACATAAACATTAATGCTTTGCGAAGATATTTTAAATCTTATTTTGTTTTTAAACCACTTTTGCTCATTAATGATGATTTGGTCTGTCAGGTACTGCATGTAAGAATGCCTTTCTCTTTCTTCCACTGGCCAGCCATCTGGCTACAAATTATGAGATTAAATGAAATGAATCTACTTCTCTCCCATCTCGTATGTCAATTGAGACATATGTCAATACTCGTGTTGACAGAAGGGATTATTTGCATCATAAAATAAGATACTGCTGGTAGTTTTCTCTTTGCTCTTCTCTACTTTCCATTTTTAAAATTTCCTTTGCCATTTGTTCTTTTATATTGGATTCACAGTATGACGCCAGGGCCTTTGACTGAAAACATCTAACTTCTTTCTGTTCCAAGAAACTTAAAAATATAATTAGTTTATTGTGAGTGTTCTATATGGTTATACCATCACTGAGGCAACTGGGAATGTAAATGAAAAGAGGGGGAAAAGAAAAAGATCTGTGTCTTAGTTTCTCTCTGAGTGAGAACTGAGGCTCATGTCAAACATTGAAATGCTAGCATGTGTGCTATCTTATTTAAGAAGAGGCACAACAAACATGAAAATGATTGCAAGATTGATTTTTAAAAATCTGTGAAACTATTAGAGGTCTTGAAGAGAAATCAGAAGAGTCTTCAGCTGTACTTATTATATCAGGTATATACATATTTAAATACATAGTACTTGCATAGTTCAGAAGTAGAAGAAATTCAGCAACTTTTCAGTGTCAAAACATGTGTTTTTAAATGTATTGCTATTTTCTATGAAAAAAAGGTTTTTTCTTTATTCTCCATAAGAAATGGCTAGGAAAGACGATGTTAAGATGTCATTGATGTGGGATGCACCATTATCATATGTGGCACTAAGAAAGAAAAAAGATGTTGTCAATTACACCATGTCAGATTCTTGCTGATTTCAGAGATGTCAAAATGGAAAGACAATGCTTTATAATTAAACGGCTCTTTACATGTCCATTGTACTTTAATGGAAAGAAAATCCATTGTTTGAAATATGCAAAGAATGCAGTTCAAAAACAAGATTTCTGTTAAACTTGTGTATCTGAGAGTGTTGCCTTCATTTGTAGCTAAGATAGATATGATAGGACCACCAGTTGCAAGTACTTGTATAAATACAACTGAAATGAGCAGACAATGGAGGAGATGTGAGGACGGAAAACAGCGAAAGAATCTCAGAGCAGTGTGAATCCTATACTTGTGGCAGGCTAAGATTTGGATGGGATAACACAAAGGCATATACAACTTATTCTTGGATGTTATTGGTACTATTACAAACAATTACGTGATTTCACTGCAGAAACTGTTTCTGACTGCATGATGTTAGCTGCTTTGCAAGGTCAATTCAGTGTGACAAGCTGACATCCCTGCATAAATTAGTCTCAGCACTTGATCTGAGTCTGAACACTTGATTTTTCCATTGTAAGAACTTGCTCCCTGTGCCTTTATTAGACGGTATTCTTTTTTTACTATCAAGCTCATAAAAAATATATCCTCTTGACTTTAGATAAACAGGAGTAAGAACATAGCTGGCAATTGGAATTCCAAGTGTATCGGATACCTTTTGTGGCTGTGACCAGATTCTTTGCTGATAGTTGAGTGTTTAGACTAATTATGTACAGCATTTTCCTGGAGGAAGAAATCTCCTTGACGCTTATTTTATTCTTTATATAAAATTGTATGTAATTAGCTGAGAGTCACAACTTCACCCTACCAATACATATTTAAAAGTCAACAAGATGAGTGTAATAAGTGCTTATGGATTTCTCTCTGGTTAGATGCAAAGCCTTCAATTTCTTAATTTATAAATGACACAGTTCCTCCTAGCTTCTCATAGGCCTAAGTATAAATAAAGCTTGGGCCCGGTTTTGTATCCAAGCCAAGTTACCAAGTCCCAGACTGAAGGTTTTTTTTATTCCAGAGAAAATAGAAAAATGCAGTGAAGATAGAATCAGTTCTATCCAGTGGTGAAGAGGAACCACAGAAGGTGTGGTTGGAATATTAGTACGGACACCATGTGAGCATGTAGCTCTTTGCTCTGCATGGTTTCTACAATATCTCATGAGAATCACTGAGCAAAATCTAGTTAGTGAACACAATATTTCAAAGGAATCATAAAGTAATAACAGTCTTACTATTTTCAGAAAATGCAGTATTATTTGCTAGGTATTACTTGAAAAGAAAATGTCTTTAAGTCTTTATTTTGGTAGGAAGACAATGTGAAATCTACCCTCTTAATAGCTTTTAAATGTATAACAATTATTTATAGGCATGATGATATACGTTAGATCTCTAGAACTTAATTCATCCTCCATATCTGATGATATTTTTTACACAGTGATTAGTAACACCCCATCGCCCCTTCCCCTCCACCTCTCGCCACTGCCATTCTATTCTTTGCTTTTATGAGTTTGAGTATTTTAAATAACTCATGTAAGTGGAATCATGTGGTATTTGTTCCTTTCATGACTGTCTTATTTCACTTGGCATATTACCAAGTGATCATTACCATATGATCCAGCAGTCCCCCTTCTGGATATTTACCCAAGAGAATTGAAGTCAGGATCTCAAAGACATATTAGCACTCTTATGTTCATTGCAATACTGTTCACAGAAGCCAAGGTATAGAAGCAACCTAAATGTCCATCCAGAGATGGATAAAGAAAATGTAGTATATACATATAATGGAATATCATTCCATTAAAAAAAGAAGGAAATCTTGCCATATGTGACAACATGTGTGAATCTTAAAAATGTTTTTTTTGAAAGTTGGTATAAATGATCATTAAAGATCACCTGAATTTGGGATATTCTTCCTTGAACAAATAAACTAATGTGAACATTTTTTTACTGGTTACATATAAAAACTATAGGGTTGCAACTAACCTCTCATAATACACAGAATGCTACTGCTTAGACTGGTCTGTGATCTCCACTGGGAACATATTTAATATGATATAAACCCATATGAAGATTGTGTATTAAATAAGAGTAACTGCTGTCTATGAACTTTTATTAATAACTTTTAAATCTAATGAGGTAGAGTCACCCACATGACATAGATAGATATTTACACATGAAATACCCCATGTAGTATAAAGTAGTTGTAAGGACTTTTATATCAAATTTAAAAGGAACATACCTATTTTGCATATGGACATTGATACATAAACACAAACTTTGTGTGGATAAAAAAAATCCTAGATTTTCAAAGCTGGATAGAACCTAATATATCATATTGGACAACCCCATTTTTTAAGTAAAGCATACAAGAGTCACAGAATGTTAGGAGTACTTGATCAGACAGCTATTAAAGGATGGACTCAAGCTAAGATGTAGGCCAATTCAGTGTTTTTTCTAGCATATACGTAGCACCTCCTTTAATCATTTAATGCAATGAATGGCATCCAGTGTAATTAAGCTGCTAAATCTGTTTTTGTCTTATCGTCAAATTCTTCTTTTAAACACTTTAAAATTAATGTTGGATTTGCTTAGCCATCTAAGATTTATTAGACACTTTATTCCTGACTTAAGGTAAATACTCTATTCTTCTTAAAGTCATGGATGGTATCCATCATAAATGGAAAAAAAAAAAGGTGTTTTACAGAGTCTTCTCCTCCCTGACACGTTTCCAAAATACTTCAGAATCGTAGTTTTGTACAGACATACCCACCCATACCTGTGTGAGAGATTCATACGTAACAGAGTGTGATCAGAGAGGGCCTTTCTGTTCAGAGTGAATTGGAGCTAGGTGGGTAGGGGAACAAAGAATTCTAGTAGTGGTTTTGAAGGTACCCACGAAATTTATTATTTTAGCTCAAATTCAAAAATCTTGCTTGGATCTCTCATTCCATTGTCCTTGATGGTCATAAGGATTTTTAATCCAGACCCAGCTAATATATTTATGTGCTATATCTGCAATGAGGTCTACTCAGCCAGAAAATATCTTCAAGTGAATGGTAGAGAACACCTACCTGATGATTTTTTTTAAATTTTTTTTTCAATGCTTATTTATTTTTGAGAGACAGAGAGAGACAGAGCATGAGCAGGGGAAGGACAGAGAGAGAGGGAGACACAGAATCCGAAGCAGGCTCCAGGCTCTGAGCCGTCAGCACAGAGCCTGATGCGGGGCTTGAACTCATGAACAATGAGATCATGACCTGAGCCAAATCGGACACTTAACTGACTGAGCCACCCAGGCGCCCCTCTGATGATTTTATTATAAATAAAACTGTCCTTTGAAGAAATCAGTCCATATTCAGATATAACCATCAGGTAAAAATTATTATTTATTATTTTTTAAACTCTTCTCACCTATTTTGTGGATGTAGCATGGATTTTGCATCAAGAAGGGACAAGAAACCAGCAGTTTGCTGTGATTCTAAAGTCAATTAAGTACATTTGTGAAAAATCCTACTGGGAAATCTGTTCTTTTTCATCAAATGCTTTGGCACCAATGTCTACCTGGAAAGCACTCTGCATCCTTTGTGCCCCAGAGTTCCTCAGTAAAACAAATTGCCCACCTCTTGAGACTAACTTTTGACAGATTTTCTAGAATCAGTAAAGGCGCCCTGACGTGTCTAATGTCCGATGACTGTCCGTGTGCTATGTGTTCAGCAACTGTTTTGAAAGGCGTGGCAACTCGGATCACCACTGTGTGGGCTCCTTTCAGCAAGTGTTTCTATTTCTGTTGTGCTAGCACACACAGAAGAGTCTAATTTTAGGACTGGAAATGAAAAATCTTCTCGTGTAATTTGGTTACAGTGTGGCTTCACAATGCAATGCATTGGGAAGGAGGCAGGGCCGTTTGCAGAGCAATTTCTGAACAAAGGAAAAGAATCTGTCACCATTGCCAGAAGTGCTGAGGAGGGCTCTAAAGAAATTGAGCTTGTCACTTCCATGGCAACACAATCCAGGTCCAGCATCACATCCCCGAAAAGTTCCCTCACCTGTGTGCCAATGCAGAGGACCAGTGTCCTGGACAGAAATGAAGATTCTTCTTGACACAGAGATTTCCCTCATAAGCTTTTCCTTTTTCTTGCCATGGAGATATTTATTTTGTTGCTCTCTCTCTTTTTCACATTTTCTAACTCTGTTTTTCAAGTCATTTTTGTCTTCTAGAGCCATAAATATCTGGCTCTTCTAGGGTTTGGAGTTGTTCTGACAAAAAAAAAAAAAAAATAGCCACGACTGCACGAAAAACAGGCTTTGACAGAATAGTGCTTTACAGGTGCTTAAAGCAAGTGGTGCTCCTGTTCTTCCATTGCTACTTGCATGGAAATTACCATTCTGACACTCCTGAGGAGTAATTTGTGCAAAAAAAATTTTTTTTCATAGATACAACTGTACGTTGTTACACAGCCAGAGGTGAATCTGGATGCTACTGATAGAAGAAATTAGTTAAATCCATTAAGGCTTGGTTGCTGCTGGAGTCCTATTTGGGAAAAAATGGACTCCACCAGAGGAAGAATGCTTGTGGATTGCCATTTTCTCTAAATCACCATGATTTATAGAAGTAAAGAAAGGGGAAAAAAAGCTTTTATGTATAGTTCAATGGAGTTTTCAGAGGACAGACAGGAGCTACCCAAGTGGTGTGGGTGTATTGGAAAAAAAAAGACAAATAGATATGGAAAATACATTTATAGGGGAAAAGTCACATTGGAGAACCTGAATCAATAGAGCCTGGATTAGGGAAAAGCTAAAATCTATTAGTGAAAATATTGAAGAGAGTGAAATTCACAGGAAAAACATCTAAATCATGGGAGGGGGTTTATAGCATTCTTTTGTGATCCCCCCCCCCCCCAATGCTTAAGGGATCTTGTTTGATAATCTTGGATATATGATGAGAAGTTTTCATGCTAATGAGAGAAAATAGATGAAATAGAAATGCAACAAAATACAGCTATGCCACTTACTAAACTTATTAAGAGAATTATTGAATTTAAAAGACACTCAATTATTAGGGACTATGATATCCATTCTTATTTAACAGTACTGCCTTTTTCTATCTATACTGGCATGATAATGTACCACTAGGGCATATGAAAATTTTTTTAAAATTTGGAATAGCCATAAAAACAGCATTTTGGTTACCTGTCCTTGGCAGAATTTGTCACAAAAGAAAATAAGACTCTCACAGCAAAAATTTTTGCTGTGTAGTAATATCAACTAGAATCATAGATATTTGAATGAGAAGCAATATGGAGGAATATTTGGGGAAAACTTGAGATGGAACTATAAGAGAAATTAATGTTGCCTTGGAGAAATGGCTTTCTATTCTTTTTTTTTAATCCAAAATAAAGTGAAAAATTAAAAAAGATGGAACAGTCTTTTCCTTCCTAATATGGTAAGGAAACAGTCTCCTAGAAAGTGATAGAAAAGAGGGGCACCTGGGTGGCTCAGTCTGTTAAGCACTTGACTCTTGATCTTGGCTCAGGTGATGATCTGATAGAGCTCTATCATGAGATATAGCCCTACGTCGGGCTTTGCGCTGACAGTGCAGAGCCAGCTTGGACTTCTCTCTCTCTCTCTCTCTCTCTCTCTCTCTCTCTCTCTCTCTGCCCCTTCCTAGCTGGCACTTTCTCTCTCAAAAAATAAAAAGAAGATAGAAAAAATTGTGTAGTATTTGATATGGGAATGAAATGTGGAGATATATATATATATATATATATATATATATAATACACTAAACTGTGAAAACTTGAGTCTAATTGAAGCTTGTAAAGAAGTGAAGATTCCCATTTGAGAAATCTCACTTTGATCTCCATTTCCTACTGGAGGTCACTACCTCTCTAACAGGGATCCATCTGCCCCATCCTTCTTTTTGGTGCAGACCTTTCCTACAGGTGGATTCAGGCATTTTTCATTCAAAAGTCTCTACTTCTAATTTGTTTGTTTTTGCTGCAGCCTGAGCAAAGGGATCAATGTGCTTATGACACCTTAAAAATTAAACTTGGTGCCTCTTAATATTATCTTGTAAATGTATAGTAGACAAATAGAAATGTAATACAGGAAATATCTATATTGCCTAACTAGAATATAGATAATAAGTCTAGTATAGGCAAATAATTGTTCTTTGATAAAATAGGACAGTTTAAGTAAATAAATTTCAAAGTTATTTGAAACTTTCCTAAATTATATTTAAGCTAGGATAGTGTGAAAAATAAGCAAAACATAACTGAGTTAATTTTAGAAAGCTGAGATATAGTCAGCTGTGACTTTGGACTCTGTTAGTTACCAAGTAATTAAAGGAGTCCCCATGAATATGCAAGAACAGAGAATAGGAATTAGAAGAGTGAGGACTCAGCATAATTAGCGTTGGACCAAGATGATAGGTCTTAACCTTTGTGAACTTAATATGCTTTGAGTAACAGAGTATTACCATTGGTGATATGGACGGTTCTGCTCAGCTCTGCAAATCCATGACTTTTTATCCAGAGGAAGTTTGCATATATGTGTAATATATACACAAAATAGGCATGTCCTTTTTATTTTGATTTAAAAAATTCCCTAAAACTACAACTTTTTACAACACTGGGTCTTTTATTTATAGGTGCATATTCATGTCACTGTGGGTTATTCTACCTCATTGGGTTCTAAAGTTAATAGAATATCATCAGATAGCTATTTAAGTAATAGTCAAGGGTATCTGTCTTCGAGGCTCCTATCACATTAATATGCATATAGAGGAGCTCACATACCAGTCTGAGTTGTGTGAGCTTAGGTGTAGTTTGAGAGATGAGATACATTAGTGTCCCTTCGTGTTCATTTTTATTCTCTTTATATAAGCCCTGCATAATGAACATAAAGGCACTAGTTTTCCCAAACAGTGTATTTATTTAAAAATAAACAAGATGAGTATTTAAATGCTTATAGATTTCTCTCTGGTCAGGTACAAAGGCATGTGTTTCTTCATTGGTAAGTGTGGTTCCTTCCAGCCCTGATCATTCTGAGCTCTAGGGGGAGAAAAAGAAAAAGATTGTGTCCCAGTCCTAGAATGAAGGGGTCTTCAGTCAAGCACAGATGGAGAAATAATACAGCGAAGGTTGAGTTGGTTCTGCCAGTTGTAAAGAGAAACTAATAGGAGGTATGGATGGACTATCAGTCATTTCCAGAGGGCACAGCACCCTTCCTCTGCCATGCTCTCTGTGCTCTCCTGCAAGCATCGTGGAGCTGTACTTTAAATCCAGTGTGTGAATGGGGAACCTGGGTGGCTCAGTCAGTTAGGCGTCTGACTTCGGCTCGGGTCATGATCTCATGGTTCGTGGGTTCGAGCCCCTTGTCGGCTCTGTGCTGACAGCTCAGAGCCTGGAGCCTGCTTCGGATTCTGTGTCTCCCTGTCTCTCTGTTCCTCCCGTGCTCGCACTCTGTCTGTCTCTCTCTCTCTCAAAAATAAATAAAGATTAAAAACAGAAAATTAGAAATAAATAAATAAATAAATCCAGTGTGTGACTGTGTGAACACAACATTTCAAAGAGAGCCCAAAAGTATGAATATTCATATTAGGTGTTGTTTACGTATTCCGTATTATTACTTGCAGACTTACCTTTTAAAAGTTGGTACAAAAAAGAGGTGCCTGGGTGGCTCAGTTGGTTAAGCATCTAACTTCAGCTCAGGTCATGATCTTATCGTTTGTGGGTTTGAGCCCCATGTCAGGCCCTGTGCTGATAGCTCAGAGCCTGGAGCCTGCTTCGGATTTTGTGTCTCCCTCTCTCTGTCCCTCCTCTGCTCATGCTCGCTTTCTCTTTCAAAAATAAACATTAAAATAATAATAATAAAATAATAAAAAGTTGGTACAAGTGATAGTGAGAGATCACCTGAACTTAGGATATTCTTTCCTGAGCACATCCACTAATGTAAACATTTTTCAAAATCACATTTAAAAATATTTTCAAGGATTTCATAGAATAAACAGAGACCTGACATTTCAGAGAGAATTTTTTAAATTATGATGAAGGAATACCAATAGAAGAAATGTTAAAAAGTTAACTTTTATTTACCTGCAATTTATGCAGAAACAATCTGTATTCTTTATTTTTAAATGTAACCTACTTGTCAGGAATTCAATTCTGAGATAAGTCAAAATTGTGAAAAAGACAGGACAGAGACCTGATATATCACACGTTACTATTTTTGCGGTACAATAGGCCGAGGAGGAAAACAAGAGGACTTGCATATGAATCGCAGTCAGCTAGACTTGCGATACATGGAAGGAACAATGTCGAGAGAAAGAAAAAAATACTTTTTTCAAAGGATATCTGATTATTGGATTTATTCTGTATAGTAAACTTCTATAAAGTGGTTTCTACGTCAGTAAGCAGTGGAGTGTTTTGAAAACAACCACCCACATTTGTAGATGCTGCATTACTGAAGAGAAGTAACAGAAGATTGTGTTTCCTCAGGCCACACCAGAGCAGATTGGGGTCAGACAGATGGAATCCAAGTCTCTCAGCTTACCTTCAAGTATATGGGTTTTCACCTGTCCCCCTAAGTCTGTTCCTGACTTTGACTGTTGACTTACTGGTATAGTGATGTCCTGGCCATTCCCCTGGCTCCCAACATGTCTGGGCTGAGAAAATCCCCCCACTCCTGCTTGGGTTCTACCTTGTTCCAGACCCAAAGCCTAAGAGAAAAGTACTCCCCCACCCCCACAGGTTTTAGCGTTAAACCCAGAAATGAAGGTGGGGAAGAAGAGTTACTATTAATGAAGGACCAATCTATTCAAAAAGCGTTCCTCCCTTCTCAAAGTACTTCATTACTCTTTACTCAAGGGTCTCTCTCTGGTCTAATTCTTTCCTTTGGGAGACTTTCTTGTACTCAAGTTTATCAGTAACCTCACAAAAATGGACTCAACTTAGATATTTGTGATTTCACGAGCACTTAGTCAAGACACACAAATAACCAAGCCCTCTTTCAGAATTTTTACCCTCTTTAAGATTTTTCTAACTTTCATAATGTAGGTTAGTGGAATAGAAGCAACTTTTGAATTAATATTTTAAAAAAAATTAAACACAAAAGGAGATCGCTAATCACCTTGCTTAAAACTCTTGGACTAATTATTATTTTGCTAGTTTTATGAATCTAGCTGCTACTCTTAGCAGTTTATTAGGAAAAAAGATTGCATATAGAAACATAAGAATCAAAGAGAAATACAAATCTGACTCAAATATAGTGTGACAAATAAACAAATTTGGTACCATCTTTTTTTTTTTTGACCTAAAATGCCTCTCATTTGCAACAGAACAACATGCAAGACATAAGTTCTAATGTTTGACAGATAACAAATAACTAATAAACCTAGGACCAGCTGGGAGCCATAAAAGCTTGGACTTACATAAAAGCTGGCTCCAAGAAAGGAGGTTTTTTAATAGCCAAGATATTTCAGCTGTTTTTTGACACCCAAGGCAGGTGTATCTTAATGTCAAAAAGATAATTTATTGAAATATTTTCATATGCTAGAAAATTTTATATCTATAACTATAGGAGTCTCATACAAGAAAGACATAAAATACACACTCAGAAATAAATGACAACTACAGTAAACTTAATTGCAAATAAATTGTGTGGGAATGTTAGGTCTTTATCCTTTTGGGTGGCAAGCATGTATTGAGTGCCAAAAGTTAACAGAAGCGACAATTTGAATTTGGCTGACATCTGTTTGACAAAGAGTTTTAGATGGAGGAGGCTTCAGCAACTTTACATTTGGAAATTTGTTACTTTGTTTGGAACCAGCCCCATTCACTTTCCATTCCCTGTTCCTGTCCCACTGCTATTAATGCATGAGCCCTTAAGCCAGCAAAATTCACGCACTTGTTGATGAGTTCAGCAAATGGTACAATAGTTGGTCACGGCAGCTCAGGTTCTTTGCCAGTTGAAAAGAACTTTATAGAGGTCGATTTAAGACTGGACCCTCGAAATGCTCACTTGTGAAGAGGGTGGCTCATGTGGCATCATGGGCATTCATTTTGCTGAAGAGGATTCTCTTGGTGAGCGAAACCAGTTATATTGAGCCTTTAACATTTGAGAACGAGATCAAGATGGATGTGATGGCAAGTAAAGGCAGTTACCTCTCCAGAGTTTTTCACTAAAAACAAGCACCCTGCTCATGATCTTGATATCGACAAAGTTCTTCAGAATCAGTCATGAGAGTGTCCTAAGACAGCTCTCAACTCTGGGTGGTCTCTCAGGGCTGTAAATGGTGTTATAGTGACTTACTAATCAATAGAACTTTGCTCTTTAAGCCTAGAAAATGTCCAGTGTTGCTATCACATTGATTTTTAATACTTTATCACCTTATTAAATTATGCTTTTTAGATATATCTTTTGTGTTCATTCTGTTTGAAGGCATCAATCCTATTGGTCTTAAGTGTCCAGAATCTTAAATCTTCAGGGCCCAAGGAGAGACATTGTAGGTCATGAAAGGGATAGTGCCCTATTCTTTTATTTTTATAAGCTCTGAAATGATGGGACTGCAGCCTAAAATGGACCTTTCTTCCTGTGAGAAATACAGCTTGGGCCACAGCAAAATGCATGATTTACAAGAATCTGTGACCCTTCCAGTTGAGTCTGCTTCACGGTGCAGACAGATGAAGATGGTTGAGTCACCCATTCTACTCTCGAGTCTTGTTGCTGTCACAAGCACTGTAACCACATCCCGAGTGTCACCTGAGGTCCTGTGTATCGGACTAACACTGAGTCCATCTTGATGCTGATTCCCGTTCTGACCCTGGCCCCTATGATGACCTCTGTTTTGCAGGAAAGAGAATGTTCACTCGTGGGCAGAAGCAAGGTTTGTGCCCAGATTTTCCATTACTGCTAGCCTAACATTCTTCCCATTTTACTGAAACTCATCGCATGGCAAATGTTTCTTTTGAAGCAAGATAGTGATGATAACACCACCAATCACCACCACTAACTTCACCATCACCATCCAAAGTGTACCTTTGGTGTGGTATCATTGGGGTCTGAATTGGGCATTAGCCAAGAAACACAGTTGAGTTTTGAGTTCATCTGTTTTACTATTCACTGAGAGATTTCATTGCTCTGATAATGGTTTTCTCAGCATGGGAAAATCTCGTTCTTTTATTAATCTTAAGGACATTTCTAGTCCTCAGATAACTGATTAGTCAGGAAAGAACATTTGCCTACTTAACACTTATCACTTCTGGTTCAATTATAGTTTCTCTGTAAGCCACTTGCCTCTTTTTCCAAAAAGTTCCCAGACTATTCCAATCTGTAATGACTTTCTTATCCTCTATACTAGGGCTTGGTGCTTTTTAAATTAAGGGCCAGTTGGTAAATATTTTCCAAGTTGTGAGCCATATGGTGTTTTGCAACTACTCATGTCTGCCACTGTACCACTAGAATAGCTGAAAACAGAGTAACTAAATGGTGTGGCTGTGTTCTAAGAAACCACTGATAAAACAGGTAAAAGAGTCTGGATTTAAAGGGCAGTAATGTGCTGACCCCTGGACTACCCTGAAATCACTTGTTAATTGCTTGGGTCATCTCTTAATATTTAAAATTTTTTTAATGTTTATTTTTGAGAGAGCGAGTGTGAGCATGTACAGGGGAGGGGCAGAGAGAGAGGGACACACAGAACCCGAAACAGGCTCCAGGCTCTGAGCTGTCAGCACAGAGCCCAACGCGGACCTCAAACCCACAAACAGTGGATCATGACTTGAGCCGAAAGCAGAAGCTCAACCTATGGAGCTGCCCTTCTTAAAAGTTTTTTAAATTAGTCTATCCTATTGTTTGTTATGGAAGTTATCATTTATACATAAAGAATTTATTAAATACAAAGAATTTTTCCTCTAAGTATTATATTTTCATTGTTTCAAGTTCCTTTGTGCTATCAGCCCCAAACCTGCCCTAAGTTATCAATATCTGGGGTTTGAAAAGTGCTGTGAGTAAACCAGAGGAGCAGTTGAGAAGAGACAAAGATGTTCTTTCCAACAAACCACTTAGTTTTGGAAGGAAAATTTATTGGAGATCAAGATGCTTGCATTTGACTTGAAAAGGCAAGCCCTCCCCTATAGGAAGGACACTTGTGATACTAATGGAGAGGAAGTCTGTACTCTGAAACACAGATGTCTGATGATTGAAGCTGTACTTTGGTGAGTGATTGATTATATTACTTTTGTGTCCTTGCGTGTCTTAGATTGCTGGAAAGATAATATGGAGCAGGCTTGTTTTTAAAATAGATACCCCGTGGCTGGTGGCTTGGAAAGAACACGAATTGCTATATAGCCCTTTGCAGACAAGTGAAATTCTAAATCCCTGTCTATCTTGAATGAGGAAAACCATTTCTGGCTTCAAAGGAGGTCAGAAACCAATTAATCTCCCTTTTTCTTTAAGTGAGGACATCGCATAATAGAATGAGAAATTGGGAGATTGCTAGTAAGAATAAAGTGAATTCTGTATTTTAATATTTTCTTCTTCCATGATCTTTGTCAAATACTTGGTTTTTAATGATGGTCTGTGTTATGCTTGAAAAGGACAAACAGGAAAGGCCTTCAACTGGCCATTCATGCAGACTCTCTTCATGGGGATCTGCAAGGTTCTTTGGAAGGAACAAAGGAGTGCAAAGGTGAGTTTGCATCTCCATCATGTCTCCTGTGGATCAGGAGGAGACCTACAGGAAGGTGAGAAGAATCCTCGTTGATCCTTTTGTCTTTGTCACTAGGATTCGTTGACATCAGAAGAGCCAAGGGGTGGAAAGCAGCTTAAAAAAAGCCGGATGCGTTCTCATTGCTTTCATGGTAACTGATGGCAATCTGGCAATTATGAAGCTTCTCTATAGCACTTAATGTTTTCCAAGTGCCTTGCAATCAAGTTTATTAGTCACCCTTTACTGCCACCACATGAAGCTAATTGATAGGACTCTCCACTGAGGACAAGTGACTTGCTGAGGGTCAGGCAGTGGGTAGCTTATGGAGCTTATTAGTCTCTGGGTCATTTCTTGAGCTAGCAAAAGACTTTTGACTTTTTTTTTTTAAGACTGCTCTGGGTAGCTTAGTAAAACTTATTATTATTATTATTATTGGTTAACCTGATTGTTTTCCAGGATGATACTCTGGTAAAAATTCTAACTTTTAAAAATTTCTTTTTAAAATTTGCCTTTTCTAAAGCTTCATGAGGTCACTTTTCACAACTTCCCCCGAAATTTAGGTGTGCATTTTAAGGTTCAGCCAGGTCATTTACTTGGGTGATGCTGTCAGAATTTGGGGGCTAGAGACTTCAGGAAAAATAAAAATTTTTAACCAGGCAGACTTGGTTTGTGGCATTAGCTGTGGTCAGAGTTTGTATGCATGGATGAGGGGAAACCATTTTCAATATCAGCTATTTATGCTATCTTGTATCCCCAGGATCTCATAGAGGTTAGACAAAAGCAGTGACCTTGCTATTTGGAATGAGAAACGTTGACAGTTATTGTCAGATTAATACAGGGTTATTCATTCAATGATAGGTGATTAGTGGGCTTCCCTTGCTTTTCTCAGTATAACCAAAACGACCCCCAACAAATATGGAATGGGATTTCTGTAGGCCATGAAAGGTCGGTTGCTTATATTGGCCATTCTTTCAATAGTTACCCCTCAGATATTTTTTGAGCACCTCTTGTATACAGATACTGTTTTAGACAATGGGGATACAGCCCTGAATAAGAAACTCATACAGCTTACATTTTAGTGGGATATTATTTAAAAATGATAAATATGTAATATGTAGAAGTAATAATCACTGTGAAGGAAACAAAAGCAGGGCACAGCATTGGTGAGCAACTGGAGTGAAAGAGGGTATTTTACATGGAGTTAGAAGAAGACTCTTTGAGGACATAACATCTGGAGGGACCAATAGGAGTATGGGAGAGCATCGCAGGAAGTAAGAACAGCAAGGGCCTGCGGTGGGAGTGAGCTAGGCATGCATGAGGAAACAGGAGCAAGAAAGCTAGTGTGGTTAGAACAGAACGAGACCGGGAATAACAGGAGGTGAGGTCAGAGACAGGCACGTAACAGATGCTGTGGGCTTTGTTGACCAAAGTCAAGTGTTTGGGTTTGGGTCTGAGTTCACAGAGAGCCATTGGAGGAATAGAGCAAGGGTGTGATACATCTAGTTACATTATCAGAAGGTCACTGTGAATATTGGGTAAAGACCAGACTGAAGAAGGTAGAGGCAGGGGAAGAGGACATAGGGATACTCATTAGTGAGCTAGGTTGGTAGTGTAAGAGGCTAGTGGCAGCTTGAACTAAGTGGTAGGGTGGAGATGGTGAGGCAGTGTTGCATTGACAGAATATTTTGAGGTGGAGTTGAGAGTGCTTGACGATAGATTGGATCTGGAATATAAGAGAAAGAGGCTGCATATGGCTTCATAGTTTGGACCCTGAGAACCCCAGGAGGAAGTGTTTACACAGGCTGTACAGTGACTGGCAGGCTAGTGGTAGTACAGGGTGGGAGCCCCACGAAGAATTAAGAATGACTCCTTGGATTTTGATCTAAGTGACTGTATGATCGGTGGTGGTGTTTATGGAGGTGCAGAAGACTGGGGGAACAGGTTCTATGTTGGATAGGTTACATTTGAGATGGACATCCATGAGGGGGTGTCACCTGCAGAGTTAGATGTATCCATCTGAAAGTCAGGGGAGAGGTCAGGGCTGGAGATACAAATTTGTAAGAATATGTGGCTAGAGGACTGAATTAGAACTTGCTGTTGAATGAGTGCTGAGAAAAAAGAGGTTTGTGGGCTGTGCCCTGGGACACTCTGAAGTTTAAAGATAGGGAAGGAGAGAGTACAATGCAGACTGGAAGGAGAGCCTCATTCAACTATTTTTAATCTCCCAGAATTACAGATGATTTGTGAACCGACTTGTGTACTAATTCTGCAAAGTTGTTTTATACTTGAACTCTATGATGGTTGGTTCCTCAACCTACCTTTTGGAATATTATCTACTTAAATGAGCATTTATAATTCGAATCCAAAACTCTTGGTTTTCACCATAAATTATCTGTTATGAGGTAGGGCACAGATGAATCTAATTTTTAAGTCCCTCGTTATCTTTCTTCCTAGTAAGCACTGTGTCTGAAAAAGGGCTCATGCTTTCTAGATGCTTCCTTTTTTGCTCTGATGGTGTTCTCTCTAATGGGAGATTTCACTGCTCCCTGCTAGAGATTTTATTACCACCACGTAGGCAGAGGCTACACTGCCTGTATTCATTGTGGCCAGTCTTGTTTTTGTAAGACTTGAAGCATGAAATCATTGTGAATACTCCACAAGAGAGCCTCCAACAAACGGCATGCGCAGAACCACAGGCCAACAGGCAGCCTCACTTATTGTAGTATTAATATGGATTCGAGAGAGGTAGCTGCCCTTGGAGGAAGCTGACTCTGCCTCTCCGTCCTCCTCTCTCTCATCTTGACTTTCCCACTTTGTGTGTGAGCTTTGCATACTGGAAGACTCCTTGAAGAAAAAGGTCCTTCCTTTTGCCAAAGGCAGGGCAGCAAGCATCACCCCACAGAGTAATATTTCTTAGTCAACTCAACAAGAATTTATCTTAAATAGATAGTTGTTTAGTCCCTGGGGCCCTAGCTCTGCTCATGTCTTTACTGGGCTCTGAGGGGGTAGTGCTGAGGTATTTAACGCAATCATTAATTGGCTCTGCTCTGCAAGCCAAATGCAGTGTCAAATAGTGTTCCTTTTTAGCCTCTGCGTATATTTATATTTATATATTTATATATATTTAGCCTCTGCAATTCAGCTCCGTGCCCTCTCAGTCCCACTCAGGCCTCCTCGACCCCCATTCTTACATGCCTGGAAGTATTCAGATATGTTTTTCTCAACAGACATACCGCCAATTTTCACTATTTAATTAATGTCAACCTGATTGAAAAGCCATTTAAATGTATCATTCTTATTTTTCCTAGAAATTTCCGTGTTTCTCACTGGGGATTGTATGGTTAACAAAAAGAGAAAAATTAAGCGCATAAGCTCATTACTTAGAAACCGAATGTACGTAAATGTAATTGTTCACATTTCCTACCTATTGTTTAACAGGTAATTTTTTTTTAAACCAGGCCTTCATTGTTATTCTTTGTCTGCCGTCATTCTGGCTACAGAGTACAGAGATACAGGGTGTTTGCTGTCTTAGCCCTTTCAAGATCCCTTTTTTCTGGGGTTTGCCCTCTCTGATTCTTGTAAAAAAGTATCCTGTTAACTTCTGTAATTACTTTCATTCACTTATTTGGGGGGGAGGGACTATATTTATATATCTGCAACTTTCACCTGGAGTCACAGGTATTTAAAAATTACTTTGTTATTCTCCCAAGAACATGATATCACTTGATGGGATATTCTCATCCTGACATGAAGTTAAAATTCTTTACAATTTAAGTATTTTACAAACCCTCACATGTCAGAAGAAAAACATTGTGGGAGTATCTGTGAGAAAGATGTTTTTGGGCTTTACATTGTTAATTACCTCTTTGATCTTGATTTTCAAATCTGATGGAGTTAGATCCATTACTTCTGCAGGCATTTTCTAGCCTGGTTAACGGCATGACCATTTAGCTGGTGCCCAGCCAGAAAGCTGGGAGCCATCCCTGATTCCTCTTTCAGTCTTACTGCGTACATTCAAATCAACACTAAGGCTCCTAGGGTCCTGCCCTTTAGTCTGTCAATATTATCCTTTTCATTCCTTCTGCTATTGGCTAATGAGCAATGAGTAGTCATTGCTCAGTTTTCACTTGAACTTCTCTTTCAATGTCCTAATTGGACTTCATCCCAACTAGTCTTGTCCCATCCAGATCATTCTCCACATCATTACTAGAGAGATCTATAAAACACAAATCAGTTCTTGTCACAGCTCATGCCTCTGTGTGGAATAAACTGTAAATCTTTCCTATGGTATAAAAGTTTCTCCATGAACCTCCTGCCTTTCATGTCAGCCTCAGTTCTTGCCACTCTGTCCCTCACATCCTTCTGAACCACTTCTGTTTCCCTGAACATGGTGATGTCTAAAATTTCAGATTCTTTGCCTTAAAGTTCTTTGTCACATATTCTGTGACTCCACAGACCTCAATCTTAGCCATTATTTGGCATAGAAATGAAGAATGAGTGAATACATATTACCTTCTGGGTTTCCCTAGCTGGGAACACTTGGATACTTACAGATTGGCCTACACTTAATGAAGTTAAGGATAGCATCTCTTTTGATGATATTTTGTTTTCACCACTTGATGTTTCTCATTACATAATCATTTTGGTGAGAATCAGCATATACTTTGGATGCCCTGGTAATAAAGTCTTTTTCTACTTTTGGTCTACTAAGTGTCTCTAGTGATCTGTCCAGTTACTGTTTTAACATATTTGAGCTTTACTGTGGCTTTAGAAATAGAAGTAATTTAATACTTTCAGGATAAATTTATTTTGCTCAAATATGAGTAACTGGGTAATGAAGGGAAGAAAATAATGGGAATTTAGGTGGAGTTTAACTTGTGTTGACTTGCCAAAATACGGACCATCACAAAAATGGCCTTTCACTTTTTTCAGGCCATGCTAGCACTCTACAAGTGTGCTTTAGTTACCTGACAAGCAGTTGAGTATCTTCTGATTACCAAGTGTATGGGCACACAAGTAAAGCATTTATACACTTATTTTTGTAATGACAAAGGAAAAGCCACACAGTCTCACACATAGATTTTGACCATCCTATAACACAAAGTTTATTGAGCAACTACTGTGTGCAGATAGGATGCTAATCATCATGATTACAAAGTACAGTGACCTTAAGGAGCTGCAAGATAGATGAAATAGTACTGTAAAATGTGATAGGGCTTAACATTGAGCTATGAACAAGAGTCTTGTCAGCTCATCTGAAGGGGAGTGGTCAGAGTAATACTTATACTCATCTGTTCAACAGTGAAAGTAAAGTTCACATGGTCATTACTTGTTCATTAGTGGAGCCAAGAATTAAGCAACTTTTCAAGATACCTATTCCAGTATTAGAGATGGAGAGAGGATATGAATATGAATGAACATGAACCAGAATCAAGGGAGTGACATCCTGGATCACACTGGGATAGGACAAGAAAGACATATCCAGAAAAGTATTACAGAAACCCAAACCCAAAGAAGAAAGTTAGAAGAGGAAATAAACTATTCTCTTAATAACTGTGTTTATCTGGAGCCCTACTGTGTTTCATTTGTAGCATGACTCCTATAGTATTCCAAAGTGAATTGTCAGTAATTCTCAACAAATTCTGTAGGAGACTTTGATAAAATCCCAAGTTTCAAAATCCTTGGGTATTATTCTAGATGCAGATTTTATGTAACTGTTGTGGCCACAGTTACGTACCTTGAATGGAGAAAGTCAAATGAACACAGAGCTGATGTTCAGCTGGCAGACCCCAGTTCATCTGTATCAGTTATTTACATTCACAGCTCCCGCCAAGACCATGGGCCATTCCAGACAACCTGATCCTCGCCAGAATCTCCTTGCAGCCCAGGAGCTAATCAGTGGGTACACAGAACAGAAGGAGATCTCCAGGATCCCAATCAAACAAATAAACAACAACAACAACAACAACAAAATTATGGAACATAAATTATTGAGAATAGCACCAGGCCAACAGTTAGTGTCTTGATAGGTATTAACATGTAGTAGGAGCTCATCTTAGCTAGTATTAATAATCTTGTAAATTACAGCATTTAGGAAAGTCCTAGTAGGTAGTAGGAGCTTAGTAACCAAGTACTGTTAGGACTCAGACACACCCTCAAGGAGTCTTCTACCTACTGAGGAGACAAACATGTAAACAGAGTACAACCCTTAGCCACGTGTGAAGGAAAAAATGGTCGCCGTTCATGTCTGGATTTCTGATTTCCCTCTGCACGCCACACGATGCTTTCTTTCTGCACTGGGATGCTTCACGTGTGAGGGCTTTCATTTCTATTTTCTGGCAATTGTATTCTTTCCTGGTGTGACTGCTTAAAATTGATTGCAGAATCTTTCCCTGTTGTATTGCTAAGGAAGCTTTATCTTCTTTCATAATTTCCACAAAGCACCTTCTGCCAATTTTACTCTCTGTGGGATTGGTGTCTTGATTTTTAAGGTGCTTGCAGCATGCTCTCCTCTCCACTCAGGGAGCTCTTTGTTCTTTGGACCACTGCCCTGTGCTACCCATTTGTATTTTGTTTCTGCTAGCGTTGTTAACAGTAGGATGTTTGGGGTATTTTTAATTCTTATCCTTTTGTTAAAAAGAGTGATTTCCTACTTGGGGTGGAGATATGGATGTCTTTATACTTAGACCACTTGAGGGGTGAAGCTTAGTGAATTTCCTTTAAAATCATCACAAGCTCCATCCAGATCACATGGGCGACTTGTCCTCATATGCAAAGTCTGCTATGGAGCTGTCACCAGAAATTTTGCTTTATAGTTTTCCAACACAGTTCTTCTCTAAATCAGTCTCTCAGTTTCAGCACTATTGACATTTGGGGCTGGATAATTCTTTGTTGTGGGGAGGGTCTTGTGCATCATTAGGCATTCAGCAGCATCCTTGGCCTCTACCCATAAATACCCATAGAAATCACCCAGTTTTGGGGAGCCTGGGTGGCTTAGTCCGTTAAGCGGCCAACTTGCACTCAGGTTTTGATCTTGTGGTTCATGAATTCGAGCCCCACATCAGGCTCTGTGCTGACAGCTCAGAGCCTGGAACCTGTTTCTGCTTCTGTCCTGTGTCTCCATCTCTCTCTGCCCTTCTGCTCACACACTCTCTCTCCCTCTCTGTCTCTCTCTCTCTCTCTCTCAAAAATAAATAAACATTAAAAAAGAAATCACCCAGTTTAAACAACTAAAAATGTCTGCATTTTTGCCAAATGTCTCCGCTGGAAGGCCAACTTGCCCCAGGTTGAGAATTACTGCTGTCAATAATAAATATGTGAAAGTCGATTGACAAATAAGTTATAAAATGTGTTGATTAGCAAACACATTCATGATAATGACAGCAAATACTTGCAGAACATTTAATGTGGGCCAGATACTGTTTTAAGAGCTCTTTTCATATAAGTAGCCTCATAGAGGGAGGGACCATTGTCCATTATTACCCACACTTTACAGATGAGGAAACTGAGGCTCAGAGAGGTCATGCAACTGCCAAATGTCCAATCAAGACTCTGAGCCCAGGCAGTGTGACCCTAGAGTCAATTATTTGAATTTACTGTGCAACTCTTTAAACAAAAAGTTACTGGATTAGATACCTACGTGGCATAGCATGGGCTATTACCTTTGGTAGGTGCTTAGTAAATTAGTTAAGTGAATAAATGAATATCTAAAAAGCCAGGCAATTATATAACATTTTAAATCAGTATTGAATAGATCCCTTATTTAGTTAATTTAAAATTTAAAAATATGCTTTTCTTTGAATACAGTCAACTGAATATCATGTATTAGAGCAAAGCTGAGGGTCTCTTAGTATTTTGAAACTGACTCACAGGAATGTTTTAGAAAAAGTTTGTCAAGGTAACCTCTACAGTTTCTCGTAAGCTTCTGTTTGTGTGCTAGTGAAATGTTGTAGTATTTCAGAATAAAGACTGGTCAAACTGAACAAATTATTTTCCTGATGAGATTAAGCAAAGCAGCCGCCCTTGCCTCATAATAAGGAGAGAAAACCCATCCTTCCTCCCAAACTAGGTATGCATTCTGATGAGGCATGATGCACTATGTGATAGTTTGACCTAGCTTCAGAACTTATTAAAAATTGAACATCTTTAACTAACAGGAAACCATTTTAGCCGATCAATGTTTAGCTTTCCATAGTTGGCTTCCTATAATAGATAGGAGGGTTGGGCTCCAAAATTTGTTACAAATGCATTGCATCTGATTTATATCTAAGTGGCAAGCCTGCATTTTGTATGATAAAATATAAAAACATTACGTTTTGTGTGTTAAAGACTTTAATATGTTCTTTTGTAAAGCCAAAGAATAGAAACTTCCAGAATGTTAATTAAAATAACAATATATAAAATATAACCATAAAATAGCAAGAAGACCACTTAATCACAATTGCTTCATCTTGCTGGTTCTCTTAAAATTCATATTATTAATTATAATAATTTTACTCAGCAAAGCCCTAAGTTATACATTTTCTTATTGTTTAGATGATCTTTTAAAAAATTTGAGTGGCTTTTTTCCCCTTAATTCTGAAGAAGTCTGTTATTGTAAGGACAATACTAGAAAATATCCCAAATCTCAATTTTCTTGGAAAAATGTCTTCCATATCATGTGATAAAAGGCATAACAGTACCAATATATTTTATCTTCTTCAGTGATAGTGAGGGATATTTTTGTTTCTTGATCTAGGAGTTTGCTTACAGCATTAGAATTCATGATTTCTATAATGAGTACTTACCACATAGTAAGTGATCTGTAATCTACCTCCCACACAGTCTTGATGCAGAGCATTACTTTGCCATACCATTTAGAGTGGTCCATCATGATACCTAAATTAATTTATGGGTTACCCCACGTACCTGTATAAAGTGGCTGCTGAGTACACAGACTTCTACTGAAATAGTAAGGTCATTCAAGCATTGTTTATGAATTTGGAATTTTGGGAAACCACAGCAAACAAAATTAAGCAAAAGCAAACTTGTCAGAAAATAGAAAGTGACTTTTTTAAGGTTTGGAATTGTCCTGGTTGATAGCCAGATCTGGGTTCCCCCACTTGAATCTCTGAAGTTGCCAGAAACAACTCTGTCTACGGAGGTACTGAAGGCTTACTTACTATGTTTTATGAAGCAGTCTTCAGAAAATAGCACAACTGACAATTGTAGAGCTAGCAAAGAGCCAAGCCTTCATTAGTACATAAATACCATTCAGTTTATTTGAAGGCTAGCATGATGGCCAGTCCAGAACACATTTTTTCATGACCTGGAAATTTTTTTAAAAAGCTCCCAACAGGAGTAGAAAGTCAATAATCCTGATTCCAAGAGTATCTTTCCCTTAAAAATGGTTATACCATCAACTAGGTTATACTTCCACAAAAATCTGGTCCATGTATATTGCTCCCTCCTATGAGATTAATAATACTATGCAGTCTATATTTAATTTGTTTTAAAGGAGCCATTTGCAAGATGCTAAAAGGCACAGCTATTATTTCATGTTGTATCTACTTTCCAAAAGTAGGGAAATATTATAGTGAAACGGCTACTCTTTCCAGCATGCTTCTACATGGTTAGAGATGTTACCTTAGATTTCATGGTTATGATAATAAGCTTAGTTACAATGGAGAGGCATAGAGGTTCGATCTCACTACACATTAAGGAAGAATGAAAGTGGGACTCTGGCTATGTCTTACTCAGTCATTGAATCCGAAAACATAAGATCTGAGAGATGCATAAGTCATGAAGGGAACCAACGGAGATAGGACTTGTTCGTAAAAAATCTATGGTACTTTTTAGGGGGCGCCTGGGTGGCTTAGTCAGTTGAGCTTCCGACTTCAGCTCAGGTCATGATCTCACAGTCCGTGAGTTCGAGCCCCATGTTGGGCTCTTTGCTGACTGCTCGGAGCCTGGAGCCTGCTTCGGATTCTGTGTCTCCCTCTCTCTCTGACCCTCCCCTGTTCATGCTCTGTCTCTCTCTCTCTGTGTCTCAAAAATAAATAAGCATTAAAAAAAAATCTATGGTAATTTGATGACCATCTCAGAATTAGAACTCTACACATTGGGGTGAGAGGTGGATTTTAAGCCATAAACCATATTATAAATAATTGGATAGAATTCTTTTGGTGATGGAAAGAAATTAGACACTGACACATGAAATGATTACTGAAAGAGCCACGTTCAAATCTGTGTTGCTACAATGAAGTGATTGTCATAGTCCAAATGTATAATTTTCTCTGTTATATATGAGGAATATGTGTAGCTGACTTGTTTAACAGGTAACTGGTACTGATTCCATAGATTCAGAAGAGAGATTTGTAAGTACCACTCCTCTTTTTCACTTTACTTAAGACCATGGCACATTTTCTTTATTGCTCAGCTCCCAAATGTTAAAGAAGAGTGACAGACCAGTGCTGTTCACAACACAGTACACACTTGGAGAAGAGATCAGTGAGAACTGAAAAATTATGACTGAAAAATATTCTTCAGCCTCCTAAATTTAAACATTCAGACACTAGAATTTTGGTACTATTGTGAATTTTCTATATTTTATTTTACATTTTAAGTTTATTATTTATTTTTGAGAGAGAGCAAGCGAGCAGGGGAGAGGCAGAGAGAGAGGGAGAGAGAGTCCCAAGAGGGTTTCACACTGTCAATGAAGAGCCCATTGCGGGGCTCAAACTCATGAACTGCAAGATCATGACCTGAGCCGAAATCAAGAGTCGAACGCTTAACCAACGGAGACACCCAGGCACCCCTGAATTTTATATATCTTAAATATTTTATTTTATTTATTTTGAGAGAGACAGAGACAGTGTGAGTGGGGGAGGGACAGAGAGAGAGGGAGAGGGAGAGAATCGCATGTGGGCTTCATGCTGCCAGCACAGAGCCCAAAGCAGGGTTTGAACCCATGAAATTGTGAGATCATGACCTGAGCTGAAACCAAGAGTTGGTCACTCAACTAATAGTCACCTAGGTGCCTCTCTATAGTAAAAAAAAAAAATTGTCTTAATCCTTAGGACATGACACACTTAGATAAAGGTCTTAGTGAAAGTTGTTAGGGAGAGGAAATTATGTTCAAGTAAGTTCATTTTGCTTCTGATGATTTGAATAGAATTATGCTGTTTAGTCACAGAAAAAACTGAAATTAGGGGAAAAATTTATTTATCTGCTATCTCTAGTTCTAACCAGTGTAGAAATTTAGAGATTAACTGTTTAATAGAAATTTTGATAATGATGTATATGTCCCTTGTAAAATAGTTATTTTAATGCAATGATGACCTCTTAATTCATTACATACTCTTCACTGTGCAGAAATTTTGCTGAGAATTTGACACGCTGTCAGTTTTTCTAAGTATTATCGAATATATCGACCTACCTTGTATGTCTTAACAAAAGAGCATAGTGCTCCCAATTACGTTTCCAATAATTTCTGTTAAGTTCTGAGGTTACACAATTTAAAATACATGGAAGCCTTACAGTTAATTCTGTATTTCTCACAAGTAAAACCAATAAACAAAGTTGTCTAAATCACTTAGGTTTTTTTTCTTATAATTTTGGCAATATCATCTACTTCTTTTTGATAGCTTAAGAATTAGTTCTAATAGACAATTTATTTTTATTTTCATTTTTTTCCCTAGTTTGAGGTGCATGTTACAGCTTGCCATTGTGGTCATTGTGGTTCATTTCATTAAGCTTCTTGTTCTATCTGCTTTCTTGAGACCTGGGAAACAGTATTTTTCTGAGTGATTGTACTATATTGTTCCAAATATAAGGCCACCCAGAATAGAAGGCAACCTCCAACTAGAAACAGCTCAAATATGGAGAAAGGCTGGGGGCCCAGAGCCCGGCGGGTCTTGCAGTGGTGGCAAGGGTGCCGAGGAATAGGACGATGCCTGCCCACTCTCCCGGTGAGTGAAGATGAGCCAGCTGCGGCATTTGCTTGTGCATACAGATGGCTTCTGTTGCTAGAGACAAAGTTACACTGGGGGGAGAGAACAAGTCTGTACACACAAAAGAAAGTTGTTGTGTGTGTCTGAGTCTGGGAAGGGAAGCTGGGAGTAGAGCCTTTCATTTCCTAAATGGTTACTGTCAGTGTCTGTCCCTCCCCCGCCCACCCCCCCCGAACATGGTTGGGGTTGAAAGTTGAGTAACCCCAAGCATTGGAGAAGATCAAAGTACCCTGCACCTTTCATAAAAAGGAGTTTAAAAGATCCGGGGCCATGAAAAGGAACTGTCTGTAGACCAGCCCAGAAAATTATTCCTTGCCTTTGAAAATCAATTGCCCACCCAAGAGGTGGTGCATGCACTGTGTGATCATGTGTGGTTTGAAAACCAGTGACCCTGAGCCATGTTTCCAATTTCATTAAGATTTTCTTCTTTTTAAGTTCCCTATCTCCTGAGCCAGTCAGGTTACAATTTAAATGAACAGACTTAATGTTATTGTAATAAATTTGAAGAGACTGTTTAAAATCATTTGTTTTACTAGTATTTCACTCGGCACATTGTAAAAAACATTTCTGTGAAAATGTACTAGTCAACTGAGAGTATGTATGGATTGAACCTAGGTAACTCCAAATATTGGTCTGATTCTACTAAGCACATAGATATATAACCTTTCATTTTATGGTACCTAAATGAGACAGGATAGAAGGAAGTGCTTGTTGTGTTATAATCCAGAAAACTATTGAGCACCTGTTGGTGGACAACTTTACCAGGCACTTGCTTACCTTTGCAACTTTACAAAAACCACATAAAATATGAACCTTGAACTTTTTTGTAATTACTAGTCCTTGGCTTACTAAGCACATTTGAAGGACAACTTTAATTCGTGAATGAGTTTTCCCCACTGTGCAGTTCCTATTTTAGCTATTATTATTATTATTGAAATAAAAGAGTGTTTAAAGGTAGATCAGGACTCGCTTTAAGTTTAAACAGTGCTAAATTGCCCAGAGGATCTGGTTTAGGGAAGCTACTTCTCGATCTTAGAAATTCTCTAAAACCAAAAGCCCTGAAAGATAGAGGCCCCTTGCCCAAGTAAAAGCATGCTAGGATTATATGTCTGCCATTTTGCCAGGTCTGGGAAGCTAACATTTGAAACAGAAGGGCTGGGCAGCATGAGGTTTGAAAGGAAGAACTGGAAGGAGGGAAGCCCAGAGGGGGAGTATTATAGGCTGCCCAGTTAGATTACCAGTCAGAGGGAAAACTGTACTGCAGTAGTGGGTCCTAAATGAGAAGTTCGAAGTGAACTCTGCATAACCTCAGAAGACTTTTCAAAACCGTTCATAACGGTGGTAGCAGTGGGGAAAGAGAATAGTAGAGGGCCAGAGCTATTCGGAGAATAGTTTCCTTTATAACTCCTTCATTTTGGAAAACTTTCATTTCTACAGAGGATGAGGATGACCACAATTTGGTGGTCAAGTTGTGGGGGGAATGGTATGCCCCTTAACTGTCTTTAAGTTTCTACTAAGTTCCCTTCTATTGTTTGTTTCAGGTACTCTTATGTCTGATTTGATCTGAATTACAAATACAGGAAAACCTATACACTTTATCCCCAGAGGGGGTTAGGGCTATTATAATTGGCTTACCTGTGTCATCACCTGCTATTAATGTAATCATTAGTAGCAATGGAGGACAGACTGGGGAAGTCCCCTAAACGTCATATCCCACAGCTTCCTCTCCCCATTGATTAGTGAGGGTGGGGGGGGGGGCAGAACCTGCTTTGATCGTATAACTCTTTGAGCAAGGAAAAGAACATGGCTTCAGCTGGCTTATGAGGTGGCAAGGATAGCCTTCAAGAACACGGGAAGAAAGGAAGTGACCAGGGAAGGGGGAAGGTACTCCAAATTGCATAGATTATAATTTTTGTAAAAATTGAAGGGGATTATCAGATTCTCTACAAATGGTATGGTTTGCATAAAACCCATATTTCTCACTGTTGCTGCTCTCAGATTCTCCCTCCCATCACTAAAGTGCACAACACAGAAACACTTCTGTGGGTGCTGGAAAATAAACGTCTCATCGCAGTTGTTTCCTGCGTTTGTGAATCCACACATGTACCTTCAGTGTCTCCTTCTCAGGGTATTAAGAGTCCTAGGATTGAGTGAAATGGAGCAGTTATTAATCTATTAGGCATGAAAAAATAAGATTTGTTGATGGACAGAAATTAAAATCTCTCAGGCCCTTTGGGTGTAATGATCACCCTAAAAACAGGTTTGGAGATTTTCCATTTGGCTGCCTTTTTCTAGGAGGGGAAGTAAGTGAAGTTTTACTTTTTCCCAGTTACTGTATGGGTGACTGCAACCCTCACAGGCCAAATTAATAGGGCCTAAGTTCTGGTTTTTCAGCAATTAAGTCAAAGAGTCACTAAAGTACAAATATCTAATTTGTGACCTGTTTTGTTTTTCATTTTTTAAAAAACCAAAAATATTTTTTTCCTTAAAGAAAATGTTGAATTTGGATGAATCTCTTTGAAAAATGCTCCACTGTAGGTCTTTACTTCAAAGAAGGTTTTTATGAGACACACCATTTCTCCAATGCCAGAATGTGATGTGTCCGAATTTTCGGAGACATATGGAATATAGCATTTGTCTTGCTGAGTGAGCATGTTTAACTCAGCTGCTGAGTAACTCACAAATTCCCTACTCTTGAGCATCTTTAAGTTTCAAGAATCATTCCTGAAATATTCTTAATGGGCATTCCTTAGGGGGCATTGCTCTCTTTGGCAAATCGGAAATGACATCCGGACATGCATCATGATGGCTCTTGGTTAAGTGTTGTTGCTGGTCAAGCAGCGAGTGTATTCTAGTTAACAGGTTGATAGCATCTTAGGACAGGCTAGAAAAAAATGAACTAGCTAATTTTCATTTGGCAGTGAAATTGAATACTGAATGACATCTATGCAGTTCTAAACGACTTTTGTTTTAATAACAAAGTTGTTGATTTTCTACTAAGGGTTCTTTTAGGTTGTCATCAGGGGCTGATGGGAGTAACAGTCCACCCACCTCTCCAGCTAGCTTCAGTGGACATACCACACCTTCTCAGCAGCCTGAACCTGTGGTACATTCTCTTAAGGTAACCAACTGTGTACAACCGTTTATCTAGAACTTCAGTTGTGTTGTGGCTTGTTTGCTTTAGTCTGGTAGTCCTCACAGTCTTGTTTTAACCATAGATACTTTATTTTTTGACCCCCTTATGGTGTAACTCTTTTAATTTTTGAAGTGTACTTGTTTTTAAATTGACAATGGGTTTGAGTACTTTATGGTTGAATCTCTAGTTTTATCATTTTGTCTTGAGTAATGTGATTCATATCAATCTGCATTGAAGTTGAAGTCTGATGTGCATGTATATCCATTTGTGTAAAATATTGTTCTGGGTATTTTATGTGCGGTGTTTATAGTATGCATGTCTTCAAATATAGGAAGTTAATAGGCAAAATAAGGAAGGTTATCATATTTTTCTTTCTTTATGCAATTGAGGTACATTGTGCAACTTGAAAGAAGACATTGAAAGAAAAAACCTACTCTATCCTCCATTAAATAGAAGTTAGATGTTCAAAGTTGAGTTAATGCTCTTCCGTAGAGTATTAGAAAATAGGTGGCTTCTTCATAAAGCTACTTTTATCTTTTACTTCAGATTCTGTGATAATTTCAAAAAAGATTTAGCTGAAATTTATCATTTATTTTCTTTACTAATAATGAGCTTTCCAATAAATAAGTGCCATAAGTAAAATTAATAACAATATAAATATTATCTAAGAGGAGAAACTGATGTAGGCAATAAACATTACCTTAAAAATTGAGGCAGTCCCTTCAAGTTTTATCATTTCCAAGGTATGAAATCCTGTCCTTCAGATTATCTGTAATTCCTAACAGGTAGCCTTGGTGAAACCTTTCTGAGCCATAAAGTAGGTAGCATGCTTCAGTCCTGCTCTTGCCACAAGAATTTCACAACTGTACTAAAAAGTGTTTTGGTTTTGGAATGATTTATCAATAATAACCTGAAGATTCACTCTTTTGGAATGGGCCACACTTTCTCTGGCATGCAGAAAGCAAGTAGAGGAGAAATTTAAAATATTTATTTGATGTGATTTTAGCAGAAGATTGAGCCCCCTCATTATATTTTGCTATAACTTTAATGAAATGAGTTGCTCCTCCCAAGCATATACTGATTGCTCCTGAGTGAAGGTAGCAGCACTGTGCTGGTGGCCAGTGCAATGCACTTGGCATTTTCTGTCTTGGTTGGAATAACTCACCAAGTGAACAACCAAGAGGAATTTACCAGGGAAGGCCTACCCAAATGAGGGGCTCCACCCTGCATCTGGTGGCTGCTGATTTATCACCTGACCAACATCTTGCTCTCTGCAACAGCATTTGGATGCTGTTCAGCATGAACAGCATGCTAAACATGCTGTTACTTGAGCATGAACCAGACGCTAGCTATCTGAAAAGCATCTTAGAAATAAAAAATGAGAGTGGCTTCAATCCTGTAGTGTTTGTGTCTGCACATACTCCAAAAGCAACACATTGCTCTACTTTTCAAACTGAAAACTGTTTCGGCCTGATGCCTTATTAAATGGCAAGTGTAATTTGAATCAGATCAGCATAGAGGATAGCCTTGCAATCTTTCCCAAATTTGTCAATGCAGCTGTGTTCCTATGGCCTAAAAGGAAGGGAAGGGCAAGGAGGAGCTCTTCAATTTTCTCTGAATTCATTTTCTAATTTTCATATAAAATTTTATCTCAAGAAAGAAAGATATTATGTTATAATCAGAATACGTTAAGTGCCCTCAGTTGGCAGATGGGTAACACCAAGCAACTGAAGCATCTTTCTTGGATAAGTGGAGGCTCTTGAATACAGAGTATGTTGGCTTCCGTGAGTTAACTGTGTCGTGAAACAGAAATATGTGCCTAGGGGAAATAATGCCTGTGGGAAATGCATCTTAGGGATATTGCAGTGCAAAAGAAGAAATGGAGCCATTCAATATGTTTTGTTTTTAAAAGCCCACAGCTCTAGAGCTGATTTAGGTCATAAAATTTTTCTGTCGTAAAAGGATTAATTAGAACAATGGTTCAGTTTCTCATCTTCTGATACATCTCCAAAAAAAAAAAAAAAAATCTCTAGGCTTTGATAAACTCTCTGGTCATGGTTTGGGAGGAAAGTGCTGTAAATCACTGTAAGAAATTAGCCCACTTGTAATAACACCACATTTATCTTGCTTTAAAATTCATCCTAACTATTAATTGGAGCTTCACTTCATTTAGTAGAAATTAACTGATTTGAAGTACACTTGTCTTAGGTGCATTAGACATTGAATTTGTAGGCAAATGAGCTTGTTCCAGGAATTAAGTTTTCTATGAATATTCACTGAGCATAGGCAGTGATTTCCTGTAAGTATATAAAGAATGTGAACTGACTCTAAGTTGAGTACCAGGATGAGGCTTTCATTTACTACCATGATATCCTCTTTTAAAGTACCTACATAGTAATAATGGCTAGACATTTTGAGTTATAAGGGAGCAGTTTGTGAGTTAGATTATTTCAGGATTGAATACTAATAAATAATCCATATAGACTCTATGTATGAACTTGACATGAAGGGTCCACTTCATGTTTAAATCATTTATTTTGGCTCAACTGTTCATTAGTGCCAATTCTAAGGTAATACCTTTAGGTGTGGCCATCAGCATTGACCGTGATGACCACAGAACCAAGGAGGTTAGCAATGTCGCAGTCCAGTGGGATTCAAGAAGAGCTTTTAGAAAAGCATTTTTTTTTCTGTGGTTTTTTTTGTTTTGGGTTGTCTTTTTGCTACATTAGTGCTTTGGCTTACCAGCTGATACAGAAAAAAATAACAGACAACACTCAAAACCAAAGTTTTCTCCCCTTTGACCTATAGAAAGTATGGCATGAAAATTCTACAGGCATATTTCAAGAAATATTATTTTGAATCCATTTAGAGATAACTTAGAGAAGTGGAATCTCATGCCTCTAAGATTGCTTAAAAGCATCTCATCCCAACACTTTGCTCTAATGAAAAATGCTGAAAGTGTTGCTCAAATATTTTCACAAGAAGCCAGTTTTTCTCTTTGATATTATCTAAGAACCATCTCCGTAGTCCTTTTCTAGTCCCTGGGAACATGTCCAGGCAAGAACTGTGAAGTTAGTAGTGCTAATGTTACCTCGAGTTCTTACGTACATATTCCTGGGTTTTGACTACAATCTCTTTTAGTCTTTTCTATAGGCCATGTCTACATATCATTTGGATTATTTGGCATAAAATTAATTATATTGCTCATCTTTACAATGGAGCAAGAATTACTGACTTTCTGCAAATGGTTGACACAGGCAAGTTATCTTAATGACCAAATTAATTAATGCATCTAATTATTTTAGATTTTAGTGAATTCAATTGACTATTAGTGATACAATAGATTGCTTTTAAAGACCATTTGAAAATCAAGTAGAATTGATTCCTAGTAGGTTTCATAACAATCATTTTAAAAGATTGTGCCATGTACTAATCCACTCTGATATGCAGAGACGGGGAAAACCAAAAGGTTTTGCAAAGTGGACCTCCTTTATGGTTTAATTCATAAACTAAACTAACAAGTTTTTTTCCATGTGAAATTTGCTTTTCTTTTTCAACATATCCAGGTCTTGGATGTTCAGGAAACTATAGATCGTCAACAGGGTAAAGAGTATGAAAATGACCTTAGTGAGACAGAAAAAGCTATAGTCAGAGAAATGTGCAATGTAAGTTTAATGTGCTTTATTGTGTATTCTGTGTTGAAAGCCCCATTGCAGCTTAGTTATTTTATGAATACCTACTTTTTATAATGCTGGCCAAATGCCTTGATATTTTTATATTAAAACCAATTCCCCTTGTTTGGATCTTTAACATATTTTATTGCAGCTTTATTAACACAGTCATAAAATATTCAGGTAACCGATAATCAGCCAATTCTGTATTCCAGAATGATCCAGGAACATTTTTACATAATTTACTGTTGAAGATATTGTGTTGCTAGTTTTGATAAATGGGTTTCTGTTTCATACTTTTAAGAGGTACCAAAAAATCAGTTTAAAAGCCTGTGATAAAACACAGCCTTCTTCAGACTTATTTACAGCTATACTTGGGGGAAAAATCATCTTACTAGGTAACATTTGCTTGGTTCTTCATATGATATGTGCACTGCCTGTTTTGCAAAGTAGTAGCTTTACCTTTCAGTGTTGATGAAAGCTCAGAAATTTATAAAAGAAATAAATATGAACTTAAGAGATACACATAGAAATCTATGAAATTAGAGAAACACAGTAAAAGAATTGACATGCTATTTTCATGATGCATATCTAATCAAGAATGTGATTTGTATTTATTATTAATCCCTGGCTAAATTTTGAGTAATATGCATGGATATATCATTTAATCAAGAATATAATTGGTGAAGTTGTTAAAAAGCTAAATATTATAGAGGAAGCCATTTGTTCAAATAAAAATCATAGATTAAGCACTGATTTTAATAGGCTCTATGTTGTACTTTTATCCTCCTATTCTTTGTCCATTAGGATATCAAAATTGCCTAGAATTACCTTTAAGCTATTAGAACCAAATATTCTCATGTATCTACCTCGTTGAGATGTTCTTGGAATCCAGTAAATGTTTTAAGTCCTGTGGGCATTTTATACGTGGTGGGGCCACAGTTTTAGTCTGCTTTTTTTCTTTTCTGCATATCTATTTTTGTCTATTTTCAAAAGGTCATTAGTTCTGGAAGTCATAATTTCCCACCACTCTTCACCTTCTGTAGCTGTTCAGCCTATTCTTAAGTTTTATGTTTGAATATTTCCTTCAGATACATTAAAAAATTTAAGCTACATACCTTAAACATGCCTGTTGCTTCTCATCTGTTGATTATGGAATGAGAACTAAAGTTCAGACATGACGAATTGTAGAGCCAGAAGAGACCACAGAGAAGATCATCCCACAGTGATTCTCCCAAGTAGTACATGGGTGTCCTCTGTAATCCAGATGTCTAGGTTTTACCCCAGCCCCTGGGGAATTTGGATATAGGAAGCCCTGGGTACCATCTCCACACTTGCCTTTTCTATTAGAAGAGACTGAATTTCTGAAATAAAATTGCTCGATCAATTTTTTCTCTAAGGAAGTCAGGACGATACCCCAATCTCCTCTTGAGTCCTAGCAATCACCCCTTTCCCAAGTGTGGTGAATCTGGGGACTTCTAGAAGCAAAGCATCTTCCAGAGGGGACCCTCTCCTTTTTGCATAATGCCTGAATTTCTGTAAAAACACATGCTAGGATTGATTATTTTCTTGCCTTTTCATTTTAGATACAAGACTTCTGAACTAGAAAATTCATTTCTTAGTCACACAAGAGACATACTAATGGAATGGGTCTTGATTAGCTCGTGTTGATCTTTGTTTGCCTAGATTTCCAAAAATGTTTCAAAAATGCTTCAAAAGATCATATGCAGTGGTAGTGGTGTTTTTCCATGCAGGAGATATTTTCAGGAAGCCAAAAGCTTGCCTTCCTAAAAGTTCCTTTTACTTATCTACTTTTGTCTGAGTCCCAAAATTTGAAGAAAAAAATACAAGTGAGGCCAAATCTGATACTTAGTAGTCTCATATTTGGAAACTGTTTAAAAGCCAAGAGAAAAAAGTGTTGATTTAAAATGTTTGTGTCACCATTATAAATTATATGAACATTGAACTCCGTGCATACTAGACAGCAACAAGAAATACGAATTGTGAGGTATTTTCATAGATAATTTCTTAGAAACTAGCTCAAGTTATAAAACCTATTCCAGAAACTATGTGCTTTTGTAACAATTTAGTAGAAATGTAAAGTTTTCTTATAATGTGAGATCAGTTATAAGACTCAGGTAGATTTTAGGATAATAAGTTTGGTCTCAGTTTCTGGTGTTCCTTCTGGAGATCAGTTGTCAACCCGTGTACAATGAAGTGACTGTTAGCATCATCGTGTTGATTAGTAATTAGTGGTTAGTAAGAAGTGCTTTTATTCTCTTCCCAAACTGTGCCACAAAAATACATTTACTATTTCTTACAGTGCAGCATATTTATCTTAGGTCTGTTTGGCTTTTGTAAATTCCCTGAGAAGAGCTGAACAAGTTGACTGGTTACCTCAGACACCCACCTTTTTTGTTTTTTTTTCCTATTCTGTTCTTTTAGTCAATAATAAGTCACTACTCTGTGTCCACCTTAGTACCATTGGCTCATTTCAGAGTTTTGCCTTCTCTGACTCTTTCACTACATAGCAATTTCAGGGTTAAGGCCCATGGTATTCTACGTTTGAGTACTTGAGGAGGGCTTGCACTTTGGAGTTGTAACCCTCTAATGCTTTTTGGCTATGCTTTGTTCAGGTCTTTGAGTCTATCCTCTGCTTCTCAATGAGACATTCAAAACATTCGGGGCAGGTGTAGATATCATGTAAGGGCTAGAAAGCAAGGTCCAGAGCATCCTCGGGCCCCTTGATTCAGTGTTTGCATTTTTTCAGTCTATTTATTAAGAAATGGGACATTCCTACCTTCCTTGTGGACAGCTTGAGCCATCTGTTGCTAGAGCATTCCTTTTCTAATATTTAAAGACCATCAGTACAACTCTTTTCAAATAGAACAGGTTATTTCTACTGCCTAGTGGTGTCCATCAAAAGAGAGACTAATGGTTTCCTTGGCTTAGAAATGAAGGTAGACAGAATCCTATATTCTTATATATTACCATGACTAGTATTAGGTTTCCCTAGAGTATCTATTTTTTAAAAATTCAAAAACAAAAAAAAGTCTATCAATAATGAATGAACCAACAGTTTTGTGTTCATGTTAAGAGCAATGTAAATTTTTAGGGAATGGATCAATCCGAAATTAATCATTATTGTGAAACACAAGAAGGGTTACTGTTTTCCACGTGGGGTGGGGGAAGGGGTGTATGTGCATTTTCCAGTTCACATTAGCATATTGGTGTATCACTGATGAATTCAGTGGCTTTACATTTTTTGTAACCTTACCTTTTGCTACTTTCCCTCTAAAATGGCCCCATTTTTTATGTATTATATCTATTTGGGGGATTCTTGATTTTATTCTTCTCTTTTTCCTGCATTTGGTTGCTCTCTGCTTTGATAATCTGAGAGGTAGTACAGTTTGGTAGCTAAGATTTATTACTGAGGCCCCTGCTCTGCAGGGAAAGCCATGGAAATTTACTAGTGGCCCTAAGTCCTACCAGCTCAGGGCTTAGTAATAACTCAAGAACAAAAACTCCATTTTCCATAGTGGATTAAACATTTTGGTATCCCTTGTGTTCAAGATGTATAGAAGAACCAAGATGATTTTGTTCACATGTTCTTAATTCTGGCTATACAGAATTATATTGGAAGCCTTAAGAAAAAATACAGATGAACATGCCTCCCCTTTACCATGCAGTCAATCTGAGAATTGGAGTTACTGTTTAAGGTTCTTCAAGTGCATCATGTACAGCCTAAGTTGAGGACCACTCATGTCAGTTGGCACATCATTCTTTAATTTTGGCCCTGATTATTACAAAGCATTGCAGTTCCCTCTACTGAGTAACTCTTGTGATTTAGAAACTTCCATCACATTTCATCATGTTTGAGCTCATTCATGGGGTTATTTTGTCTCTTGTCTTCACATTCCTCTTCGCCCCTCTCATAGATCCCCCTTCAAAAACCACAAATCTCTTTGTGGAAAAGGCAATTAAGATGTTTATTTTTATTATTTTTTTTATTTTTACCTTTTTTAAGGTTGTATGGAGGAAACTTGGAGATGCTGCCGGTTCCTGTCCTGGAATTAGGCAACATTTGTCTGGAAACCAGTACAAAGGACCAATGTGAAAGGCACTCTTTCAAACAGGAGGTCACCACTGCCAGAGAGAGATAAAAGAAGAAAAAAGTGGGTTTCTGCACACCTGGACTCTTTGAATAACATGGAGTGATTGTACATTGCACATATTTTCCCTCTAACACCTTCAGTATGCTGTATGTCATGTCTCTGGTTTCCATGTCCACAGTAGCCCATCTCGAGTTAATTTAAAACAGCTTTGAAAATCACCATTTTGGTACCAATATTTTCATTAGAGTTAAAATGTTTTTGACTCCTAAGATCTAAGATTAGAAGAGTCCAGTAGGGCCTCAGTGGTTTTCATAGAGTTGACTCATTGCACAGAATGGTGGGAGTTTTCTACCATGGTATGTTGAGGAAGAGGTGGCTTCCAGCTTTCCAAATGTGAGAGTTGGGCACCTATTTCTTGTATTATAGTAAAAAAATTATGAGTTCCTGATGCATAATTAATTTGGATGTAAGGCAAGATTAGATTTCTGGGATTCTGTTTTGACTTTTGAGGTGCTAAAACTACCCCATAAATTCTCTACCAGCCAGAAGGGTAGCAAGATTTTTTTGTAGAGTGCTTATCAGACAGTACCATTTATTTCAAGTGATCAAGATAAATATAGCTTTTCTTTTAATCTTGCTATATTCATGAAGACACATCTTGGGGGCATATCTACTTTCATATTCATTCAATGTAGCCATTGATGTTAATATTAATTCCAATTAAAGAACAAGCAAACATAATTTTTCTAAGTGTTTCCAGCTGTGAGATGTCAATTTCTACAATTTAGTTTCTAGATCTGCTGTTATATTTAATAAACTTTATGTAAACTTTAAAATATTGCACTGCATTTATGAAAAAGCTTTCTTTGCCTAAAGCAGCTAACGTTTTATGAAACTGACGCATGTCTTTCATTATTGAGGCTAAAAGCTCTTGTTCAGATTGCTTGAGGTTTGAAAAAGAGGTGTGCTAGCTTTGCTTAGTTTCTTATTTTTGGTATATATATATATATATATATATATATAAAATATTAGACTGTGTGTATTGGAAATGCTATGATAGGCATTTTGTGTTTTTCAAATGCAATGATAGTTTCTTGTATGAATGTGCAAGAGGCCTGTGACAGAATGCTAAGTTTTTATTGTAGTTTAAGATTATAAAAGTAGGAATGCAACAATTCCCAGTTTTTAGAGTTCTTCTCAATTACTCAGATTGGATTCATAGCAGATATTCATCATTGCTGTTGTTTTTATAATGGACTCATTATAGTATATTAATTGTCATTGGTCAAGGAATGTGAAGGTATTTCGTTATACTTTTTTAGATGTTACTATGATGAAAAAACAGCCCTCTGTTTTCAGAAAATATTTATGAATTAATTTACTATAGAATTAATTTACTATAGAATTATCTCTCTAATTATTGAAATTGGGTTACCAGTTAAGCTTACCTTTCTTTTGAAATGTTATATTATTACTCTGTAAAAGAAAATTGCTTGCTATATTTACACCTTCTCTCGTAGAAAAGCTTTCATCCTTAAATTGTTGTATTCCTACGCTCTGAAGACATTTAAAACAAGTTCTTGTGCCTGCAGTAGAGACTGCAGAAGCTAATACAAGGAACACTGGTCTTTTGACAAAATACTTGTGTAAATTTTGATACTGTATTAAAACTATTTTTTTAAAGTCCTGCATAAAATCGAGTATCACGTATGTGTTCATCTTAGCAATGGTAATAAATTATTTAATCTCAGTGTTTTTTCCTTCAAAATTTTTTTTCCTAAATTGAGTAGATTTCTAATAGTCAGTTGCTAAGTATCATAATGTTCCTAAATGATGGTATTAATGATGGTAATCCAGATGATTATCTTAAATCCCTCATTATGAGCATATTTAAAAACATGCCTTTGTTTTTTAATATTCAGGTTCCTCCATTCACACCATTCTCCATTATAATGTAGTTAAAAATTTAGAATGGTATTTAGGAATATTTAAAAATCAGTGTTATAAAACCTTTCACTTGTTAAATTCATATAGATTAAAATTAAATTCAACTATTGTTAAAGCAGTCATCGGGAGGGAAAATACTAAGGGGAAATACTGTAGAGTTAACATACATTAGTGGGGGAAGATGTAATATACATATATGACTAAGACATAAACTGAAAAACACACATTATACACATGCTCAGAGAACACACATGCTTCTGAGAAACCACTAATACTCTGGAATAAAGCTTCCTACACTGAGCTTTAGACCCAACTTTAAATGACATACTAGATAGTCTAGGACCTGAGTCTTGCCATTGCCTGATATGTTTATCAATAAAAATGTGCAGCATCATTCTCTCATGTGACCAGTTTATGGTCTTATTTTCTCTGGAACAAAGGTTAATTTACACATCTTGGAAGAATATTTTTGCCAGCCTTGAAGCTGACAGACAATCAGAATCTAAGCTTTTTAAATGAATGCCTTTTAAGTTTCTAGCACATGCTCAAGGCATTATAGAAAATTCAGATCTTATGTGACATCTAGTAATACATCACTGGATGTGAGGGTATCATACATCACATTGGCGGGAGCCAATGTAAAGTATCTTTACTAAGTATGGCATTGAATAAAGGTTCTTTGGCTTAGCAAAGCAGACTTTGGGCCAGCAAGTTCAGCATTCAACACTATAATTAGCTCTGTGAGTTTGAACAACTTAATGTTGCTGAGCCTCTGTGTCCTGACATGCTGAAAGGAGACAACATCTATGGAAGTGTTTTAAGGCTCTTGAGAGCCTCCATAGTTCCAAAGCTCATGGTCTTGGCAATCCACAAGAAACAATGGCAAGTCTTCCAAGACATAGGAGCCAGCGATGAGCTGTGACAATGTTATTAGACCATTAGGCTGGGAGAGGGAACTACATCAACATGAAAGTTTTATTAAACACATAAAAAGATTCTAGCTGCATAGTTCACACTTTCAAGCTCTGTTCTCAGCCTACTGCAGGCCTTATCGTGGTCAATCACAGATGGTAATTATGAAAATGGAGGAAAACAAAAAGATATTGATCTGATTCTCATAGGAATGGTATGTTTGAAAAAAATTCCACAACTACTTAATTCCATATTACTGTGAAAACATAGAATACAAGAATAAACATAGAAATAAGAATAAAGACTTTTACTTAAAATGGCAGAATATCTGCTGTAGCTCCCTCCTTTTGCCTTAAACTCTAAAAATGATTGAAAAGAGATTTAATAAATTTATAATCCCACTAGAAAACAACAAATAGTGTACTCTGGGGACCATCAATTAAGATAAATTCTTAAAAAATGATAGACACAGTATCCAGTTGAAAAATGAATTCATTATTCAAAATACATGAGGAAGGGTATTGTTGAACATGCAGAATGGCTTCAAGGATGCTCCAAACAAGACAGAGTTTGAACCTGCAATGCCTGGGATCCTGGGGGGACTTACAGTAGCTATGCATTTTGACTCCTGCGTATGATCTCTCCCTCCTTGAATCAGGCAGAGAACAAAACATAATTTCTCCTAGGCCAGAGCAGAGAGTAAGGATATTTGAATTGGAGACACAGAGCAAAGTCTTCAGTTTCTTAACACCCAGAAGAGAAAGGATACTCTGTGTCCAGATCATTAGCTACTAACACAGCCTGCCTACAAGTTTGTCCCACCATCTCCCTTACACCTTAGACTCAACTATCTCACAAACCCAGCACCCTGACCTATTTCTTCAAGCAAGATGTATGGGAAACACAGGCGGTTCATGATGAAATTTCAATACTAAGGTATACAAATAGCACCCAACATTGGAGGGAAGCCACTCAACTTTGAATCAGAGGCACAAAAATTAAATCTGTACCAATGAAAATAATTAAGAGAACTTGAGAAGTAGGACCAGTATTCTCAAAAAAGATGGTAAATATTGCATTCATTATGAAGAATTTCACATCTTGGGAATACAATGTTAGTGTGAAAACTCAATATATTGGTTATACAGTGGAAAGGACACCGCTGAGAGCAATTTTGCAGGTTAAGGCCAAGAAATTTTGCCAGAATTCAGAATTTAAAAATTCTGAATCTGAAAGTTAAGAGAAATGGCGACTATTGTTTCCACAGTGTTTTCTCTCTCACTTACTCTACCATTTCCCTTCATTCTTCCACCCTTCTCTTCCTAGTTTTTTTTTTTTTTAAGTTTATTTTGAGAGCAAGGAAGAGAGAGAGGGTGGGGCAGAGCAAGTGCAGGAGAGAGAATCCTAAGCAGGCTCTGCCTCTGCACTATCAGCACAGAGCCCAACACAGGGCTCAAACCCATGAACTGTGAGTCATGACCTGAGCCAAAACCAAAAGTTGGACACTTAACTGACTGAGCCACCCAAGTGCCCCGCCGCAGTTGTTTTATAATTGTCCTATTTTAAGTTGTAATGTCAAAGGCTATCTCAAAACCATTTGGAAGGATAAAATACTAGTCTCACAAGATCCTCTCATTTTTACAGTAGTGCTTTTCTTTTTTTTTAACGTTTATTTATTTTTGAGACAAACAGAGACAGAGCATGAATGGGGGAGGGTCAGAGAGAGAGAGAGAGGGAGACACAGAATCGGAAGCAGGCTCCAGGCTCTGAGCCATCAGCCCAGAGCCCGACGCGGGGCTCGAACTCACGGATCGTGAGATCGTGACCTGAGCTAAAGTCGGAGGCTTAACCAACTGAGCCACCCAGGCGCCCCACAGTAGTGCTTTTCATAGTTTTCATGCCCAAGTAATTATTCCATCTGTCTCATTACCACGAAGAATTTCCCTTTCCTATCCCAGGACTTTTAGTTTTCTAGATCCTGTTCTCAAGTGATAGCTTACAATATATAACATCATAACGGCCACAGCAACAAACTCATATGCTAAAAGCAGCAGAAAGTATCTGGAAGTGGCCTTTGAGTCTATGGATTTATTGTTGGATTTGGGCCAAGCTACGTAAGTTTAACATGGCATTTTAGATTAAAAAAATGTTTTCCCATTGTAATAATCTGGGAAAGGAATGGGTTTCTGACAGGCCAAATAAGTCTGTAGGGTATTCTTTTTATACCATCACCATTCCCCAGGCTAATTCTAACTGTTGTGTTCAAATAATGAACACAATGATTGGTTACCAAGGATTAATTTTTCTTTTCCTAAGAAAGCCCTCCTTTGCTTTAGAAACATACCCCCCCCCCATACACACACTGTTCAAGTGAATCTAGAGAAGCAATTTCCAGCTCCAGAGCTGCATTTTGATTAATGCCTAGACTCCAAGCTTGCCTTCATCGTCTCATTCTACTTGCTAATAATTGGCTCAAGAAGCCAGTCTTGAGCCAATCAACATATGGCATTCCTATGGTCCAGTTGTAGCAACTAGACCTAACAAGACTCATTTAAACTCTTGGAAGAAATTTTATTTCACGGGTAGAGAAGAGGTTTTTTCCTGTCTAGTGTTGGATGTGCTAAGGGTTTTCTGTTGCCTCCAGTCATATTGGGCATCATTAGAATAGTCATCCTGAGGAGAACACACACACGGAAAGGTAGAGTCAAGAGCATAGTGGAGAAAGGTGGCTGGAACATTGATTATACCTTGTCTGGAGTCCACTCGGAGTTTGGACTCTCAAGTAGATTCAATTTTTCCTTATTCTTATAAAATTGTTTGATTTGGGATTCTGCTACAGACTTAATAAAATTGTACACTTTATATGCCATGACTTGGATATATGGTCTCCTAATACAGCAAATTAGAGAATACAACAATGGCTTAGTTTTACTGAAATAAAGAGTGTGTCTAAACAACTTTAAACAGGCTTTAACTACTGTCACAAATAAAGAAGTTCTATTTTCTCTTTATGTGATAGAATAAAAAGAAATTAGCAAGAGGAGCTTCTTAGCCTTGGCATTCCTTTTACTTATTTTCCATCTATTTTTCCACTGTTCTCCAAACCTTTCCCATCCTCCAATTCATCTGGACAAAATGGTGAAATGGTTCTGAGGCGAAATCTCAGCAGCAAGGGAAGACTGCCCGGTCTTATATATCATGACTTTGAAATGTGCCCCCTGATCACTGTCTATTTGATGCAAGTATCCATACACGGTACTCAGCTTGTCTATTCCCCTAATAGTGGCAGCCTGGTTTGTATGACAATAGGAGAAAGGTTGGATTATGCCAGATACAGTGTCCACACAAACCAAGATAATTTAGAACCCTCACTTAGAGGAAGATAGTCAATGTAATCAATCTATCAATCCCTCACCAGTTGGGAACTCTGGTGGATGGACTCAGACTCTTTTGATAGTTACCTTGAGCATCATTTAGAACACACTGGACATGCTATTAGTCCATTAACCAAATCACTGTACTTCAACAGTAATCTGGCATCCTTGGTAACATGCCATCCCACCTAGCTGCTATGGTGAACACTTTCTATATGTCTGTATTTGCTGTATCTATTGAAATGTCAATTCCTAGGGCTCATACCTGGGCTGGGGCACCAATTTCCTGATTGCCAGTGAGTTTCAGTGCCTTATGAGCCAGGACATGGAAGGCAGTGAGGACTGCCTTAGGCTCTTACAGGCAACTCAAATGTCTTTCCGTATACCCTGACTCCACAAGGGCTTAATCACGATCATCCACCCCTTAGTTTCCCATTGTCCAAGCCACAGGGTTAATCACTTAGAATAGCCCAGCTATCAATGCAAAGGGTTAACAGCCAGGACTCATGAGTGATCATCAGCCAAACAGTTCTGAGTTCAGCCCACTGGCTGCTGTGGTCCATTCTGGTTTCCACCTAGATCGTGTCAGTATTAGGCAGAAGACTAACTGCATTCCATGAGGTCAGGTTGCCTCAACTGGAATCCATTTGTAGACATGTGTTGGAATTTCCCCTATTCCCTCTCTACAGGCCATGGGGGCCACATTAGAAATAGGTGTGTGGGCATTTACAGTGTCTAATAGCACTAGCATTTCTAAAGACAGTAAGCTGGCAAACATGGTGCTCCCCTGCTACAAACAGGCATGCCACATAGTCAAAGTGGGGTTTGAGCCATGGGAGAGGTGAGTGGATAAAATATATTCTCAACCCACACATTGATTGGAAGAGAACTTCCTACCTGTTCCTTCCTGAGTAGCTCTACTGGAGGAATGCACACTGCTAGGATGCATCTACAGATGTTACTCTATAGATGTACCAGGTTTCTGCCCCCTTCCAAAGCCAGGACCAAAACCCTAAGGGTACTCTTCTCTTTCTGTTGTCCTCTGCCACAGTACCTAACCCATACCTTTCAGAGTCATGGGTACATCTAACTCAGAGGGTAGCCCTGCTTGGGGGATACCCAGAACTTTAATCTACTTCTTAAGTATTTTTGCCTTCTCAAATGTGGCTTGCTTTGATCCCCAGTCCCACATGTGCTGTTACTTGATCAGACAGTATAAGGGTAAAACAGCACTGTGCCAAGTGGAAGACGGAAGTTATCCAAAGAAATCAGAGCCTACAGTCTTGCACCTTTTCTATGTCAGGGTTGGATAAGCGTGTACCTTATCAATATGTAAAAGATGAAATGAAATAGGATCGTTCATGGCAAGAGGTGTTTTAAAATGGAGCCAGGGGGTCCTTAAGGAGATGGGCCTTATGCAAGTCCTCACCAGGGAAACTATGAATTTTTGAAATGGGCCAAACCACAGTATTCCAAAGACTCCAGAATCTGCAACATCTGCACAATTCTACAATAGGAGACTTTGCTTAGTGACAGTCTTAGCAACAAATTATATTCAGTCAAGATTAGTTTTGTTTCATGAACATCAGACAAAATGCTTTATAAATAAGATATACAGGGATATCCAAGAAAAATGGAAGAGTAGAAAGATCTTGAGCTCACCTAGTTTCATAGACATAATGAAGCAACAACTGTATCTGTTACAGATCTTCCACAACCAGTCAAAAAGAGAAGGCCACATCAAAAGGGGTAGGAGGAACAGAGACATAGTCAGGAACCAAACCCCCAGTACAACTAATCAAGGGTTATACACACACACACACACACACACACACACACACACATACATACACATACACACACACACATACATACACATACACATACACACACACACACACACACCACACACCCTTGCAGGAACTAGTTCTAACACTATTTAACTTCCTAGCACCTCAGTGACCCTCTTGGGTATCTCCTTGCAGACCCATCCCACCCAAAAAGCCTGCCCAGACACGTGGGCTCCAAAACAGTTCATGCCCCACCAGGCCTGACAGACAGCCCTGGAGGGATGGCACCATTCCAAAGTGACACCTACCTTGGGGAGCAGGGGAGATAATCCCTCACATCAATATGCCTGAATTTCCTGTTGCTGAGCCTTCTAGCATGCTGTATAGGGAGAAAGCCCTGCCTTTTGGTGTACTACAGTTGTCCCAGGACAACAGCCTGTCCCAGGCTGAATTCCAGCCCTGCCCACCAGGAAGCTTACAGAGGCTGCAGCTAGGTCTCTCAAAAGTTCAGCAATCAACCCTTGCCCAGTGTGCCCACAGCAAACAAAGAAGATCATTGCAGCCAGCTGGGCTGAGGGCCAGTCCACACCACGAGCATGTCCATAGGAATTGTACTTAACCACAATAGGAGGGTGCCTACAGCATACCAATGGGCTATCTCTGGAGCATCTGGTCTTGGTAAACAAGGTGGGGTTTGCACTACAGGGCATTACAGGAGCTCTTCTATACCAGACCACTATTTTCAAGATCAGAGACATAACTATCTACCTAGTACACAGAAATAAGCACAGAGGATTAGGCAAAATAAAGAGACAGAGGAATATGTCCCAAATGAAATAAGACAAAAATCACAGGAAAAAACTAAATGAAATTGGGATAAGCAATATGCCTGATAAAAAGTTCAAAGTAATGGCCATAAAGATACTCCCCTGACTTGAGAAAAGAGTAGATAAACTCAGTAAGAAATCCAACAGGAGATAAAAATATAAAAAAAAAAAAAACCAGTCAGAGAGGAAGAATACAACAAACGAAATGTAAAATACACTAAAGGGAATCAACAGCAGATTAGAGGATGCAGAAGAATGGATCAATGATTTGTAAGACAGGGTAATGAAACCAAGCTGAACAGGAAAAAGAAAAGTGAAAAATGACAAACAAAGTGACATCTGCATTATAGGGATCCCAGAAAAAGGAAATAGAAACAAGAGGGCAGAAAATTTACTTGAAGAAGTAATAGCTGAAAACTTCCCTAATCTGGAGAAAAGAATAGGCATCCAGGTCCAGTATTCAAAGAGCCAAGGTAAAGCCAAGAAGGTTCACACCAAGACACATAATTATTAAAATGGCAGAAAAAAATAATGACAAAGAGAGAATATTAAAAGCAGCAAGAGAAAATCAAACTGTTACATATAAGAGAAGAACCCCCCCACCCCCCACCATTAAGGCTATCAGCTAATTGTTCAGCAGAAAGTTTGCAGGCCAGAACAGAGTGGCATGATATATTCAAAGTGCTGAATGGAAAAAAAAAATCTACAACCAAGAATATGCCTACCAGCAAGGTTATCATTCAGAATTGAGGAGAGATAAAGAGTTTCTCAAACAAAAGCTTAAGGAGTTCAGCACCACTAAGTCAGCCTTACAAGAAATGTTAAGGGAACTCTTTCAGTGAAAAGACAAGACCATAACTAGAAATAAGAAAAGGATAAAAGGAAAACATTTCCTATGTAAAATCAAACATGTAATAAAGGTAGGGCAATCCTAAGAGTTTAAAACACAAAAGCAGTAAAGTCAATGGCATCTATCACAACTAGTCAAAGAATACATCATATGACAAGATGTAAAATATGACATCATATACATAAATGTGGACAGGGGAATAAAAGTTTAGTGCTTTCACAATGTGTTTGACCTTAAACAACCATTAACTAATATAGACTGCAATAGATATACATAAAATGTGGAGAGGGAGGAAAAATTTAGTGTTTTTACGTTGTATTTGACCTTAAACAACCATCAACTAATATAGAGTGCAATACATACTAGATGTTACATATGAACCTAATGGTAACCACAAATCAAAAATCAACAATATACAAAAAATAAAGAGGAAGGAATCCAAGCATAGCACTAAAGAAAGCCATCAAACCAAAAGGGAAGAGTGCAAGAGAAGAAGAAAGTGACAGAGAACCACCAAAAAAACAACCAGAAAATAAGTAACAAAATGGCAATAGTACATCCTGATCAGTAATTACTTTAAGTGTAAATGGACTCAATGCTCCAATCAAAACACATAGGGTAACTGAATGGATACAAAAACAAGACCTAGAGAAGGCTGGGAAGATGGTGGAGTAGCAGGACCTTAAGCTCACCTTGTCCCATAGATACAAGTAGATAACACTCACATCGGTGTAAATAACCCAGAAAATGACCCAAAGCCTGGCAGTACAAACTCCACAACCAAAAAGCTAGAGAAGAGGATAGGAAGGACAGAGATACAGTCAGGAGCTAAAGGACCTGTGGGACCATCTGAAGTAGGGACAAAGACACAGGCACAAAGAAGAGAGAGAAATAGACCCTCACACCAGGGAGCCTGCAAGGGGAAGACAAATCCTCATAACATTTGCCTTTGAAAACTAGAAGTGGCAAATAGAAGTGTAAGTGAATTCTTACAACTAGTGGGACTTAAGCTGGGAATTTTAAAAATCAGTAGGCTCAGTTCTGAGGAGCCCAAAAGGCAAGAGGGAACTGAGTCCTTACCCTTAAAGAGACAGCATCACAAACAGCCATGGGAGATAGAGCATAGAAGCAGCAGTTTGGAAAGTGCTTGGGCATATGGGAGGGAGAATTATTTTCTAAACTTAGAGCCTATCTGGGAGGGGCAGAGTTCCCCGAGGGACTTCTGCAGGAAAAAAAGGAGCTAGCAGGTGCCATTTATCTTCTCACCACCCCCATCCCTGCCCCACCCAAGCATAAATACATGGACGCATGTAGGAACCAGTTGAGTGCCAACATTCAGTACCCAACATTGCTTAGACAAAGCCCTGCATTCCTGCACTTTAGGAGTCTGATATTAGGGCCTATTCACCAAAGAAAACTTCTCAAGAGGCAACATGAGGAAAATGCCCTGCAATTTGGTGCTAATGCATCCGTGGCAAACCACTGGTCTGACCAAACTGAAGCCCAAGGTGGCCCTGGAGTTGTCAACTAACACCACAGGGACCAAATACTGCCCACAACAGGTAAAGACAGCCACTGCAGACAACTGGCCTGAAAAATAAGGCAACGAAGACATAATAGCACAAGATACCAGCATACATAGGAGACACTCCCTGAAGTGCCAGGCCCTGGGGAATAGGGGACACTACATTGAAGGGCACAATAGGACCTCTTCTTCATAAGGCCATTACCATCAAGAACAAAAGAACTAGCAGACTTTCCTAACACAGAGAAGCAGGCACAGAGACTTAGGCAAAATTAGAAGACAGAAGAATTTGTTCCAAACGAAAGAAAAGGACAAAGCCATGTCAAGAGATCTAAGTGAAACAGACATAAGTAACATGCCTGATAGGGAATTTAAACCAATGATCACAAAGACGGTCACTGGATTTGAGGAAAGAGTTGAAAAAATGAATAAGATCCTTAATACAGAGATAAGGAGCAACATAAGAGAGATAAAGGGCTCAATAGACAAAATGAAAAACATGCCTGATGCAATAAACAGCTGGCTGGAAGAAGAGGAGGAATGAATTAATAACCTATAAGACAAAGTAATGGGAAATAATAAAGCTGAACAAAAGAGAGAAAAAGAATTATACAAAATGAGAATAGACATAGGGATCTCAATGACTCCATGACACATAATAACATTACCATTACATGAATCCTAGAAGAAGAAAGAGAAAAGAGGGTAGAAAATTTATTTGAAGAGATAATAGATAAAAACTCCCCTAATCTGGGGAAGGAAGCAGATATACTGATCCAAGAGGTACAGAGAGCCCCCAACAAAATCAAGAAAAGCAGATCCACGCCAAGACATATTATGATTAAAATGGCAAAATAGTGATAAAAATATTTAAGAGCACCAAGACAAAAGACGACAGTTACATAAAAGGGAAACGCCATAAGGCTGTCAATGGAATTTTTTTAAGCAGAAGGTTTTCAAGCAAGAAGGAAGTGGCATGATATATTCAAAGTGCTGAATAGGAAAAATTCTTTAGCCAAGAACCCTCTATCCAGCAAGGCTGTCATTCAAAATAGAAGGGGAGATAAAGAGTTTCCCGGACAAACAAAATCTAAAGGAATTCATGACTGCTAAACTAGCCCTGCAAGAAATATTACAGGGGACTTTTTGGGTGGGAAGGAAAGTACAAAAATGACAGTAGGAAAGTAGGAAGCACAAAAGCAGTCAAAATGAGTATTTTTATAAAATATCAGCCAAGGAACTCACAAAATAAATGGATGTAAAATAAGACCTAAAACGTGGGAAGGAGAAAAGAATGAGTTCAAACATAAATGATCATCCATGTAAGAGGGAGGGGCCAAGATGGCAGAACAGCATGAAAGGGTTTTTTGCGTCTCGTCTCTGAAATATAGCCAGATCAACACAAACCATCCTGCCCACCTAGAAAACTGATCTGAGGATTAACACAACAATCTGCATAACCTGAACCACAGAATTCAGCAGATATCTGGCACAGAGAAGTGAACTGGGGCAGAGAGAAGCCACGGAGGGCAGGGAGATGTTTTTGCTTGTGGAGAGAGGATGGAGATGGGGGCGGGGAGAGTATGGGAAAGCATCCCCCTGCCTGAAAGCAGCTAGAGAGAAAAGAAAGAATACACAAGGGACTCAACAAAAAAAGGGAGAAAAGAGAAAGGAAAGGATTTAAATTCCATTAAGACTCTATAAACAAGGGGAGTGCAGAGTCTGAAACTCTGCAGCTCAATACCTGGCAGTGCTCTGTGGAAAGGGCGAATCCCCAAGAGCAGACAGTGAGGTTCAAGAGGTCCTCGGGCCACATGGGGAGAGGCAATTCCCTTCCTGGGAGGACATCTGGTGGAGGCTGTGTGGCCACCCCACAGGCAAAGGTCCCAGTGGACCCTGGAGAACAACCACATTCACTGGTGCTGGAACAAGGATGTTAAGTGGGAAGCCTGGTGCCAGACATGTGTTGTGATTTACCATAATCCCTGAAATGCTGCTGCTACACAATCATGTGAACATTTTCCTGGGGCAGACTGGCACCCAGCCACAGTCTCTGGGCATCAGCAGCAGCACGGTCCTGCGAACGTTCCTGGGGGTGGTCGGGCACATGGCCATTGCTCAGTGAGACTCTCCCCAAGAGAGTCAGAATGGGTCAAAGCTGCAGTCCCTCAGAAGTGAGGAGTTGGGAAACACGGCCACATCTGAGAAAAAACTCGAGAGGGAGATGCTGCCTGGAAACCTGACGGACTGGTCATGGACAGTAAAAGGGGAGTAGACGGAAGCCAGAGACAAAGGAGGGGTGAGTAATTACTGGTCAGGGAGAACAGAGTTCTGATACTAGAGACTGGGTAGCTGGGTGATGCCATTTTCATCCCTCCTGTACATGCGCATACACCCCTACAAGCACCACAACAATCCACCCCAGTAAGCTAAGCAGCGTCATCTAGTGGAGAACGGGACTGTTACCCTAAACCCCTCGCAGTTGGGCCAACGTTGCTCTTCAGGAACACCACACATCTCTCCATCTGCTTAGCTTATGGAGTATAAAGTGCTTCAGAGTTTGATGTCTAGGGGAAACCAATGTGATTTCAATCGTATTACAGTCTGTTCACTGGCCCATCTATTGAATTTTTTTTGCTTTTTCTTTTCTTATTCTTGAATACAGAAAGAGAAAAAAATCATTTTTATTCTCCATTTTTATTAAAAATATTTATTTTTTTCTCTATTCTATTTTTTACTATTTTTTTGTAAATTTTCAAATTCTGCTTTACTTCCATCTTTTCATTTTATTCTATTTCATTATTTTTTTCAGTATTTCAAATTTTTTTTTCATTTCTTATCTTTTCCTTTTTTCTCCAATCTATCAAGCTCCTTTCAACAACCAGACCAAAACACACCTAGAATGTAGCATCATTTAAGTTTTTTGTGTGTTTTTAATTTTTTAATTTTAATTTTTTAAAATTTTATTAATTCCTTTACTTCCTTCAGAATGACAAAATGAAGGAATTCACCCCAAAAGAAACAACAGGAAGAAATGACCGGCAGGGACTTAATCAACAGAGATACAAGCAAGATGTCTGAACCAGAATTTAGAATTTAGAATAAGAACACTAGGTGGGGTTGAAAATAGATTAGAGTCCCTTTCTACAGAGATAAAAGAAGTAAAACCTAGTCAGGATGAAATTAAACAATGCTATAATTTAACTGCAGTCTCAAATGGTGCCACAGCGGTAAGGATGGATGAGGCAGAGCAGCGAGTCAACGATATACAGGACAAACTTATGGAGAATAATGAAGCCGACAAAAGAGGGAGACTAAGGCAAAAGAGCACAATTTACGAATTAGAGAAATCAGTGACTCATTAAAAAGGAGTAACATCAGAATCATGGGTCCCAGAAGATGAAGAGAGAAAAATGGGTAGAAGGGTTATGTGAGCAAATCATAGTGGAAAACTTTCCTAACATGGGGAAAGACACAGCCGTTAAAATCCAGGAAGCACAGAGGACTCCCATTAGATTTAACAAAAACTGACCATCAACAAGGCATATCATAGTCAAATTTAAAAAACACTCATGCAAGGAAAGAATCATGAAAGCAGCAAGGGAAAAAAGTCCTTAACCTACAAGGGAAGACAGATCAGGTTTGCAGTAGACCTATTCACAGAAACGTGGCAGGCCAGAAAGGAATGACAGGATACATTTAATGTGTTGAATCAGAAAAATATGCAGCTAAGAATTCTTTATCCAGCAAGGCTGTCATTCAAAATAGAAGTAGAGATTAAAAGTTTCCCAAACAAAAATTAAGGGAGTCCATGACCAGTAAACCAGCCCTGCAAGAAACTTTAAGTGGGACTCTCTGAGGGGAGAAAAGACAGGGGGGGAAAAAAGACCAAAAGCAACAAAGACTAGAAAGGACCAGAGAACACCACCAGAAATTACAACTCTATAGGCAACATAATGGCAATAATTTCCTCTTTCACTATTCACTCTAAATGTCAATGGACTAAGTGCTCCAATGAAAAGACATAGGGTAACAGAATGGATAAGAAAACAAGATCCATCTATATGCTGTTTACCAGAGACCCAGTTTAGACCTAAAGACACCTTCAGATTGAAATAAAGGGGGTGGAGAACCATCTATCAGGCTAATGGTCACCAAAAGAAAGTAGGAGTAGCCATACTTATATCAGACAATCTAGAACTAAAAATAAAGACTAACAAGAGATGAAGGCTAACAAGACATTAAGAAGGGCATTATATCATAATGGAGGGGTCTATCCATCAAGAAGACCTAACAATTGTAAACATTTATGTTCCAAATGTGGTGGAATGCAATTATATAAATCAGTTGATGACAAACATAAAGAAATTCATTGATAATAATACCCTAATAGTAGGGAACTTCAACACACCACTCACAGCAATGGACAGATCATCTAAACAGAAAATCAACAAGGAAACAATGGCTTTGAATGACATACTGAACCAGATGGACTTAACAGATATATTCAAAACATTTCATTCTAAAACAGCAGAATACACATTCTTCTCCAGTGCACATGGAACGTTCTCTAGAATAGATCACATACTGGGACACAAATCAGCCCTCAACAAGTACGAAAAGATCGAGATCATACCGTGCATATTTTCAGACCACAACACTATGAAACTTGAAATCAGACACAAGAAAAAATTTGGAAAGGTAACAAATACTTGGAGACTGAAGAACATCCTACTAAAGAATGAATGGGCTAACCAAGAAGTTACAGAGGAAATTAAGAAGTACATGGAAGCCAATGAAAATGATAATACCACAGCTCCAAACCTCTGGGACACAGCAAAGGTGGTGGTAAGAGGGAAGTATATAGCAATCCAGGCCTTCCTAAAGAAGGATGAAAGATATCAGATGCACAACCTAAACTTACACCTAAGGAGCTGGAAAAAGAACAGCAAATACAACCCCAAACCAGAAGACAGGAAATAATAAAGATTAGAGCAGAAATTAATGCTATTCAAACAAACAAACAAAAAAGTAGAACAGATCAATGAAACCAGAAGCTGGTTCTTTGAAAGAATTAACAAAATTGATAAACCACTATCCAGTTTGATCAAAAAGAAAAAGGAAAGGACCCAAATAAATAAAATCAAGAATGAAAGAGGAGAGATCGCAAACAACCCAACAGAAATAAAAACAATAATAAGAGGGGCGCCTGGGTGGCTCAGTCGGTTAAGTGGCCGACTTAGGCTCAGGTCATGATCTCGCGGTCAGTGAGTTTGAGCCCCACATCAGGCTCTGTGCTGACAGCTCAGAGCCTGGAGCCTGTTTCAGATTCTGTGTCTCCCTCTCTCTGACCCTCCCCCGTTCATGCTCTGTCTCTCTCTGTCTCAAAAATAAATAAACGTTAAAAAAATTTAAAAAAAAACAATAATAAGAGAGTATTATGAGCAATTATATGCAATAACATGGGCAATCTGGAAGAAATAGACAAATTCCTAGAAACATATACACTACCAAAACTGAAACAGGAAGAAATAGAAAATTTGAACAGACCCATAACCAGTAAGGAAATCAAATTAGTAATCAAAAATCTCCCAAAAACAAGAGTCCAGTGCCAGATGGCTTTCCAGGGGAATTCTACCAAACATTTAAGAATACTTAACACCTATTCTCTTAAAGGTATTGCAAAAAATAGAAATGGAAGGAACACTTCCAAACTCTTTCTATGAAGACAGCATTACCTTGATTGCAAAACCAGACAGAGACCCCACTAAAAAGGAGAACTATAGAGCAATTTCTCTGATGAACATGGATGCAAAAATCCTCAACAAGATATTAGCCAACCGGATCCAACAATACATTAAGAAAATCATTCACCACGACCACGTGGGATTTATACCTGGGATGCAGGGCTGGTTCAATATCCATAAAACAATTAACGTGATTCATCACATCAATAAAAGAAAGGACAAGAACCATATGATCCTCTCAATAGATGCAGAGAAAGCACTTGACAAAATACAGCATCCTTTCTTGATAAAAACCCTCAAGAAAGTAGGGATAGAAGGAGCATACCTCAAGATCATAAAGGCCATATATGAATGACCCAATGCTAATATCATCCTCAATGGGGAAAAGCTGACAGCTTTCCCCCTAAGGTCAGGAACAAGACAGGGATGTCCACTCTCACCACTGTTATTCAACATAGTATTGGAAGACTTAGCCTCTGCAATCAGACAACACAAAGAAATAAAAGGCATCCAAATCGGCCAGGAGGAGGTCAAACTTTCACTCTTTGCAGAAGACATGATACTCTATATGGAAAACCCAAAGGATTCTACCAAAAACTGCTAGAATTGATTCATGAATTCAGCAAAGTTGCAGGATATAAAATCAACGCACAGGACATCGGTTGGATACTTATACACCAACAATGAAGCTACAGAGAGAGAAATCAAGGAATCGATCCCATTTGCAGTTGCACCAAAAACCATAAAATACCTAGGAATAAATCTAACCAAAGAGGTGAAAAACCTATACACTGAAAACTATAGAAAGCTTATGAAACAAATTGAAGAGGACACAAAAAAATGGAAACAGATTCCATGCTCCTGGATAGGAAGAACAAATATTGTTAACATATCGATACTACCCAAAGCAATCTACATATTCAATGCAATCCCTATCAAAATAACACCAGCATTCTTCACAGAGCTAGAACAAATAATCCTAAAATTTGTGTGGAACCAGAAAAGACCCTGAATAGCCACAGCAATCTTGAAAAAGGAAACCAAAGCTGGAGGCATCACACTCCCAGACTTCAAGCTGTATTACAAAATTGTAATCATCAAGACAGTATAGTACTGGCACAAAACCAGACACTCAGATCAATGGAACAGAATAGAGAACCCAGAAATGGACCCACACACGTATGGCCAACTAATCTTTGACAAAGCAGGAAAGAATATCCAATGGAATAAAGACAGTCTTTTCAGCAAGTGGTGCTGGGAAAACTGGACAGTGACATCCAGAAAGATGAACCTGGACCACTTTCTTACACCATATACAAAAATAAACCCAAAATGGATGAAATACCTAATGTTAAGACAGGAAGCCATCAAAATCCTCGAGGAGAAAGCTGGCATAAACCTCTTTGACCTTCACTGCAGCAGGTTCTTACTCGTCTCCAGAGGCAAGAGAAACTAAAGCAAAAATGAGCTATTGACACCTCATTAAAATAAAAAGCTTTTGCACAGCAAAAGAAACAATCAGCAAAACCAAAGGCAACCAATGGAATGGGAGAAGATATTTACAAATGACCTATCAGATAAAGGGTTTGTAACCAAAATCTACAAGTAATCCAGTGAAGAAATGGGCAAAAGACATGAATAGACACTTCTCCAAAGAAGACATCCAGATGGCCAACTGACTCATGAAAAAAATGCTCAACATTTCTCATCATCAGGGGAATACAAACGAAAACCACAATGAGATACCACCTCCCATCTGTCAGAATGGCTAACATTAACAACTCAGGCAACAACAGATGTTGGCAAGGATGCAGAGAAACAGGATCTCTTTTGCACTGCTGGTGGGAATGCAGACTGGTGCAGCCACTCTGGAAAAGAGTATGGAGGTTCCTCAAAAATTAAAAATAGAACTACCATACGACTGAGAAAATGCACTATTAGGTATTTATCCGAGGGATACAGGTATGCTGTTTTGAAGGGACACATGCACCCCAATGTTTATAGCAGCAGTATCAACAATAGCCAAAGTATAACAAGAGCCCAAATGTCTATCAACGGATGAATGGATAAAGAAGAGGTGGTATGTACATACAATGGAGTATTACTTGGCAATCAAAAAGAATGAAATCTTGCCATTTGCAACTTACGGTAAGGGGAAATTAGTCAGAGAAAAACAAATATCAGGGGCACCTGGGTGGCTCAGTCGGTTAGCATCCGACTTCAGCTCAGGTCATGATCTCACACTCTGTGAGTTCTAGCCCTGCATCAGGCTCTGTGCTGATAGCTCAGAGCCTGGAGCCTGCTTCAGATTCTGTGTCTCCCTCTCTCTCTGCCCCTCCCCTGCTCATGCTCTGTCTCTCTCTGTCTCAAAAATAATTAAAAATATTAAAAAAACTTTAAAAAAATAAAAAAGAAAAACAAATATCATATGACTTCACTCATAAGAGGACTTTAAGATACAAAACAGATGAACATATGGGAAGGGTAGCAAAAATAATATAAAAACAGGGAGGGAGACAAAATATAAGTGACTCTTAAATATGGAGAACAAACAGAGGGTTACTTGGAGGGTAGATTGTGGGAGGGGGGATGGGCTAAATGGTTAAGGGGCATTAAAGAGTCTACTCCTGAAATCATTGTTGCACTATATGCTAACTAACTTGGATGTAAATTTTAAAAATAAATACATCATTTTAAAAAAGAAAAAAATGTTAACAATATAGACTGCTATATGCAGAAATTGTTGTATAGAAACCAAATGGTAACTGCAAAGCTAAAACCAGTAACTGATCTCAAACCATAAAGAGAAAGGAATCCAAGTATATCACCAAAAAAGCCAATAACCCATAAAAGAAGAAAGCAAGAGATGAAAGGATTGGAGAAGAACAAAAACAACCAAAACAACCACAAAACAAGAACGAAATGGCAATAAAAACATACCTCTCAATAATTACAATGTAAATGGACTAAATGCTCCATTCAAAGGCACAGGGTGCATAAAAAGACTGTAACAAGAGAGAAAGAAGGATAATATATGCTAATAAAGGGGACAAGCCAACAAGAAATCATAAAATAGTAAGTATTTATGCACCAAATATGGAAGCACCAAAATACTTAAAGCAGTTAATAACAAACTCAAAGGAAGTAACTAATAGTAATACAGTAATAATACAAGAGTTTAACACTCTACTTATGTTGATGGGCAGATCATCCAAACAGAAACAACAAGGAAACAATGGCTTTGAATGACACAATGGACCAGATAGATTTAACAGATAGATCCACAACATTCTATCCTAAAACAGTAGAATACACATTCTTCTCAAGTGCACATGGAACATTCTCCAGAATAGAGATCACATATTAGGCCACAAGTCTCAACAAATTTAAAAAGATGGATGCCATTAGATACATCTTTTCCAACTATACCATTATGAAACACATAATAGACATCAACCACAGGAAAAAAAATCAGGAAAGAACACAAATACATGGAGGCTAAATAACATGCTAAAGAATGCATGATATATCAAGAAAGCAAAGAAGAAATAACAATTTACCTTGAGAGAAATGAAAATAAAACACAATGGTCCAAAATATTTGGGATGCAGCAAAAGGGGTTCTAAGAGGGAAGTTTTAAGCCATACAGGCCTATGTCAAGAAACAAGTAAAATCTCAAATAAACAACCTAACCTTATATGTAAAGAGACTAGAAAAACAAGAACAAACAAAACCCCAAATGAGTAGAAGAAAGAAGTAATAAAGGTAAGAGCAAAAACAAATGATACAGGAAGTAAAAAAAAATCATAGATCAATGAATCCAGTAGTTCTTTGAAAAAAATCAGTTATATTGATAAATTTCTAGCAAGACTTATCAAGAAAAAAAAGAAAAAGGACTCAAAATTACCTGTGAGAGAGGAGAAATAACAAGCAACATCAAAACACACACACACAAATACAATAGAATATTATGGAACGCTATATACCGACAATTAGACAACCTAGAAGAAATGGATAAATTCCTAGAAACATAACCTACCAAAACTGAAGAAGAAAGAAATAGAAAATTTGAACAGATTGATTGCTACCAATTAAATTAAATCAGTAATCAAAAAACTTCCAACAAGCAAAATTCCAGGAACAGGCGGCTTCACTTTACTGAAAGAAGAGTTGATACCTATTTTTCTCTAACTTTTCCAAAAAATAGAATAGGAAATAAAATTCCAATTTCATTGTATGAGGCCAGCATTACCCTGATACCAAAACCAGATAAACACATCACAAAAAAATAAATAAATAACTATAGGTCCTTATCTCTGATGAACACAGATGCAAAAATCCTCAACAAAATATTAGCAAGCTGAATCCAACCATGTATTTAAAAAATCATTCACCCTGATGGTTCAATATTTGCAAATCAATCAACATGATAAATCACATCAATAAAAGATAGGAACCATATGATCATTTCAATATATGCAAAAAAAGCATTTGAGAAAGTGTAACATCCATTCATGATAAAACCCCTTAACAAAGTAAGTTTAGAGGGAACATACCTGAACATAATAAAGTCCATATATGAAAAACCTACAGCTAACATTATGTTCAATGTGGAAAAACAGAGCTTTTCTCTTAAGGTCAGGAACAAGACAAAGATGTCAAAGATTTCCATTCTCGCCACATTTATTTAACATAGTACCATAAGTCCTAGCCACAGCAATCAGATAACAAAAAGAAATCAAAGGCATCCAAATCGGTAAGGAAGAAATAAAACTTTCACTATTTGCAGATGACATAATGCTACATACAGAAAAACCTAAAGACACCATCAAAAAACTCCCAGAACTGATAAGTGAATTCAGTAAAGTTACAAGATACAAAATCAGTGTACAGAAAATTGTTGCATTTCTATACACTAATAATGAAGCAACAGAAAGAGAAATTAAGAAAAAAATTCCATTTATAATTACATCAAAAAGAATAAAATACCTAGGGATAAACCTAACCAAAGGGGTGAAAAGATCTGTACTCTGAAAACTATAAAACACTGATGAAAGATATTGAAGATGACACAAAGAAATGGAGACATTCCATGCTCATGGATTGAAAGAACAAATATTGTTAAAATGTCTACACTGAGGTGCCTGGGTGGCTCAGTTGGTTAAGTGTCTGACTCTTATTGGCTTGGGCCATGATCTCGTGGTTGTGGGATAAAGCCCCACATCAGGCTCTGTGCTGAGCATGGAGCCTGCTTGGGATTCTCTCTCTCCCTCTCTCTCAAAAAAAAGTCTATATTACTCAAAGCAATCTACACATTTAATGCAATCCCTATCAAAACACCAACAGCATTTTTCACAGAACTAGAACAAACAATTCTAAAATCTGTATGAAACCACAAACAACACCAAATAGCCAAAGCAACTTTGAAAAAAAAAAAAAAGCCAGGCTGGAGGCATCACAATTCCAGACTTCAGGTTATATTACAAAGCCGTGGTAACCAAAAGAGTATAAAACTGGCACAAAAATAGACACAGTGATCAATAGAACAGAATAGAAAACCCAGAAATAAATCCACAACTATATGGTCAATTAACCTTTGACAAAGCAGGAAAGAATATCCAATGGGAAAAGGATAGTCTGTTCAACAAATGGTGTTGGGAAAACTGAACAGCAACATGCAAAAGAAAGAAACTGAACTTATTATACCATACACAAAAATAAATTCAAATAGATTAAAGACTTATACATGAGACCTGAAACCACAAAAATCCTAGAAAAGAATACAGGCAGTAACCTTTTTGCCATTGGCTATAGCAACTTTTTCTAAATATGTCTCTGGAGGAAAGGGAAACAAGCAAAGATAAACTATTTGGACTTCATCAAAACAAAAATCTTCTGCACAGCGAAGCAGACAACCAATAAAACTGAAAGGTAAGCTATAGAATGGGAGAAAATATTTGCAAATGACATATCCAATAAAGGGTTAGTTTCCAAAATACATAAATAACTTATACAACTCAACAACCAAAAAACAAATAATCCAATTTAAAAATGGGCAGAAGATATGAACGGACATTTCTCCAAGGAGATATTCACATGGCCAGACTCATGAAAAGATGTTCATCATCTTTTACTATCAGAGATATGCAAATCAAATCTACAATGGGATATCAGCGCATACCTGTCAGAATGGTTAAAATAAAAAAGATACAACAGGTGTTGCTAAGCATGTGGAGAAAAAGGAACCCTCATGGGAATGTGAACTGGTGCAGCCTCTGTGAAAAATGGTATGGAGTTTCCTCAAGAAGTTAAAATTAGAACTATCCTAGGATCCAGTAAGTGCTACTAGGTACTTAGCCCAAGGATATAAAAAAACTAATTCAAAGGGATACACGCACCCCTATGTGTATAGCAACAGTATTTACAATAGCCAAGATATGAATGCAGCCCAAGTGTCCATCAATTGATGAATGGATAAAGATGTGTGTGTGTATACATATATATGTATATATATATACACATATGTATATACATATATATGTATACACACACACACACACAGGAATATTATACAGCCACAAAAAGAAATGAAATCTTGCCATTTGCAACAACATGGATGGAACTTGAAAGTACAATGTTCAGCAAAATAGCCAGAGAAAGACAAACATCCTATGATTTCATTCCCAAGTGAAATTTAAGAAACAAAACAAATGAGCAAAATGAAAAAAAAGAGCAACAGAAAGGCAAACCAAGAAATAGACTCTTAACTACAGAGAACAAACTCATGGTTACCAGAGGGGAAGGGTACGGAGTTGGGTTAATTAAGTGATAGTGATTAAAGAGCGCACTTGTTGGGGTGCCTTGGTGGCTCAGCTGGTTAGGCTTCTGACTCTGGCTCAGGTCATGATCTCGAGGTTCATGGGTTCCAGCCCTTCGTTGGGGTCTGTGCTGATAGCTCGGGCCTGGGGCCTGCTTTGGATTCTGTCTCTCCCTCTCTCTCTTCCCCTCCCCCTTCTCGTGCTCTGTCTCTCTTAAAAAATGAATAAACAATAAAAAAAATTTTTAAAAAGAACACACTTGTGATGAGCCCCAGGTGATGTATAGAATTGTTGAATCACTATATTGTACACCTGAAACTAATGGAACACTGGGGAAAAAAATGAAGTAAAAAGATAACATTATGCTTACACCAAGGAAAAAAAAAGTGAGTCAATCCCTTCATATTCAGCACGTAATCTAGTTCTTTGAAAAAAATTATGAAAAACAAGTCTTTGTCTTGCAAATCTCTGCAAAACCAGAAATGTAACTCTGAAAACAAATCTGACCCACCCATCTTCACTAATCTCAAAACCTCACCTTTTCTTCTCAAAAATGCTTATACATATTACAAATGATCAGGATATTGGAACAAAATTACCTTGTACTGAAGAGAAAAAAGATTTTAATAGCGATCATCCCAAGTCTTTTTTTAAAAGTGCATCTTTTTTCTTTGTTGCTTAACGCTATACATTATTTCATGTTTTTGAAATATAAACACAACCTACATCTACCCAAGACTGAAGTTAAAAAGGGGATGAGGAAGGAGAGGCCTTTTTAAAATACAAACTGATAAAGGTATTCTTATTCCCAGGCTTACCACCTCTAATTAGAAGCCAATTTGTTTCAAAAATTCTCCCTGGAAAAACCTCAGATACTTTCCCCCTATGCCTTTATAATGCAAATTTTCTACCCTTATTTTCTCTAAGACCTAAGAGCCATTCTTTGAAATATGGACCTTAAGGTGTTAGAAAAAAGAGAAAGGTATTTGGAAATCAGATCTATAATGCTGTCTTCACAAATATTAGTTAAAAACAAAAGGCATAAAATTTTGGTTTGTATATGCCCGTGTGTTTAATGTACGCCCATATATGCCCATATATATGTTGTAAATGTAAGATTATTTTCTCTATTTCTATATGGTATTATTAAAATTCATTTGTACAAGAGCTCTACTTAGTTGATTTAAAGGCAAGCCGTAATAAGGATCAGGCATTCTAAAACTCTAAGAAACAAACCCAAATGTTTTTCAAGTTCATGTAATCTGAAAAACTATTCAATTTTAAAGCTAATTTAAGGTTGTTGGTTTAATTAAAATAGACATGTCTTCAAAGTTATCAGCCTTAAAATTAAAACTTAAATAAAACCTTTTACTTTGCCTAGGTTTAAAGTTACTAATGTTACTTTAATGTTTACAAAATGTTTAAAAGAAATATTAGCATGGGAAGATGACTGACTTTGAGGTCTCAAAGTTTTTATGAATAATCTAAGCATATTGTTAAGAACAAGTAAATCAAACAAGCGTAGTAAGAAATAAATTTTTAGATAGATTTTTAAAACAGCTTTCCAAATCATTTTGGTAACCTAAAATCCTGAAGTTTTGCTAAGTGATGAGTTAGGTTGAATTAGGTTGAATTCATTGAGTATCTAGGTCATTTCTAAACAAGATAAATCATAAACTTTAACTATTTAACATAGGTTTACCTACTTTTGACTTCCTTATTACAGAGAAACTAAAGATAAAGTAAAAATTAACTATTGGGACTACATGAAAATAAAAGACTTCTGCACAGTGAAGGAAACAATCAACAAAACTTAAAGACAACCTACTAAGTAAGACATTTGCAAACGATGTATGTGATAAAGAGTTAATATCCTAAATATTTAAAGAACTTATAAAACTCAACAACCAAAAAACAAATCATCCAATTAATAAATGAGCAGAAGATATGAACAGACATTTCTCCAAAGAAGACATACAGATGGCCAGCAGACACATGAAAATGTGCTTAACATCACTCATCATCAGGGAGATACAAATGAAAACTACAGTGAGATATCACCTCACTCCTGTCAGAATGCCTAAAATCAACAACACAAGAAACAGCAAATATTGGAGAAGTTGTGAAGAAAATGAATCCTTGTGCACTGTTGGTGGAATGCAAACTGGTGCAGCCACTATTGGAAACAGTCTGGATGTTCCTCAGAAAATTAAAAATAGGATTACCCTATGATCCAGTAATTGTACTCCTGAGAATTTACTCAAAGAATACAAAAACACTAATTTGAAAGGATATATGCATCCCTATGTTTATTGCAGCATTTTTACAACAGCCATATTAGGGAAGCAGCCCAAGTATCTATAAATTGATAAATGGATAAAGAAGATGTAGTATATATATGTGGTATATGCATATATATATATATATACATACATATATATATATACATATATATATATGTATATATATATAAAATGGAATACTATTCAGCCACAAAAAGAATGAAATCTTGCCATTTGCAACAACATAAATGGAACTAGAGTATAATGGTAAGTGAAATAAGTCAGCCAGAGAAAGACAAATACCATACAATTTCACTCATATGTGGAATTGAAGAAACAAATGAACAGAGGGGGGAAAAAGAGTGATAAGCCAAAAAACAAACTCTTAACTACAGAGAACTGATAGTTGCCAGAGGGGAGGTGGGGGAACGAATGGGTAAAATAGGTGATGGAGATTAAGAAGTGCACTTGTCATGATGAGCACTGGGTGACGTATGAAATTGTTGAAACACTATATTGTACACCCAAAACTAATATAACATTGTATGTTAACTGTACTGGAATTGAAGTTAAAAACAATTTAAAAAATACACTGGTGCGAAATAAGAACTCAGTTTTTCTGTTAAAAAAGTTTCCAGATTATTAGTTTCAGTTTACAAGAAATTATGAACAAAGCTTTTCTTATGTTTAATGTAATCTACCTAGGAAATAAGGATTCTGTGCTTTTTGTCTTTATCAGATCTTTGATTATTCAAAGAAACTTGAGTCTTCTTAATATTAAAAGAGCTAAGTTTCAGTCACAACTATATAACCTTTTGTTTTGCCTTTAAAATCCTTGACTGGCACTTTGGTTAAATATTTTTTCATAATAATCTGTGATCTGATTTAGTCAAATGTTCAAATCTTTCAATTTTTTTAAATAAACTTTCCAAAATCATGTTCTAAAATAAAACATTTTGACCACAATATAACTGAAATATTCCAGAAGATCACTTGAGTATTTTGAAGATTGTTTCTCATAATTAAAGAGAGATATTAAAATAATTCTGCTTAGTTGTTATGCTAAATTACAAGGGAGGCATTGTTGAATAAGTGATACTAAACCCTCTTACATTATATTTCTGTAAGTGCAGTAAAATAAGTGTTCTAAAAATTGTATGCAACTCCTAGAAATCTGAGAGTTCCTGGTATGTTTCTATCTTATAAGTTGTGTCACAGAAATAACCAAATTTCTTTGTCAATTGCTTTGTGATGAATTCTAATCACATCTGTGTGGCCATTTTTAGTCTTTTATCATTTACAGATGGTTATACTTTCACTGAGATGCTTTACAACAGCTTTCTACAAATGTTTCCTCTTCAGTGAGACTTTTAGAAAGAACTCCAAGTACAGGTTTGTGATAACCTTTAGATCATAAAACTAAAGTAGGTAAGAATTTCTAAAACTAGTGAAACAGTTAAATTCAAGCAGAACAAGAATTACTAACATGAGTAACATCCTCCAAGGAGGAGGATTATAATTTTTATAACATTTTTGTTTGAAATATTGCTTATTTTTTTTAATGTTTTGGTTTTCCAGATTTAAGAAAATGTTTTCTCTTAACTATGACTTACAGCAATTTGATAAAATATACCTTTGTGAATAGGTATATTCACAACTGATCTCTCCAAAATTCAGAAACTCTCAGTGAATATTCTTGTATTTTCACAACAATATATTTATTATATTTCAGTAAAAATATGTTCTCCTTATGACTGGACACAATTGAAAACATTAATTATATTATCAAGGCTTTGACACGAATGCCATATTTGAGGAGATATGACTAGACAGTTTTTAGGAACTAAGGTTGACTGTATGGAATCAATAAATCCTCTTGGAAAAACAACCTTATACCTTGCTTACAAGTGTTGGGGAGGAAGAACTTCCTTTACCCTTCAAGGTCCTTCTAGCTGGATAAAGAATCAAATTGACATGAGACAGATTAGCAGGAGAAAATCAAATTTAAGAGTGGACATATTGGGGAATCCACACATACATGGAAATTCCAAAGACAGTGAGGCAACATGATCCTATGTGAGCTAAAGAGAGGGGTATGGGTTTGAGGATACAGAGAGGAGAAAGACCCTTAGCAAGAGAGGAAAGGAGATGTTTGGAAAACAAAGGTGCTCTATTATGCAGAGAAGTTTCTTAGGTCATGAGGACTCTGTTAATAGCTCTTTTCCTGGTACAAGCAGGCAGTTGAGGGGAGGTAAAGAGCTTTTCCTGATTCTGCTCCATTTGGATGCTTTTAACTCAAAATAATGTTCAAGCCAAAGTAGCCCATCTTAGGGTGGTCTGCCTTTGGTCCCTACACAGGGTTTCCTGGAACTTTATCAGAAGTGTAAAGGAGGTCTCTGCCTAGCAGGTGCAAGAACTTCAGGATATCTGGGGGACCTGAGAAGAAAGGAATTCATCCAAATCTATCTGAAGCTGTTTCAAGCCTGACATCTAAAAATCTTCCTGACTGGCTAATGCTCAGAACTCCAAAACTGGTTTTTAAATTTAATCCAACTATTAACCATTGGTTTTCTTTTGTTTCTGTAGAAATACCTCGTATTTAATACCTGATTATTTGAACCACAAGCCTAAATTTGAGAATGCACTTGTATCACCACTTCCTGATGAATTTAATGGAACTTACCTATTGTGAGAACTAAAAGAATGGTTCAATGAGACAGAACAATCTACCAACTCAAACTTCCAGGAAAGTTGGGGCCAAAGGCAGGCCACCTAAAACGTGCCACTTTGGTGTATTATTTGAAGTAAAAGTACTTAAGATACAGTCTGTGCAGGAAGGACATCAGACCCTTCTCTATACCCGCTGAAAACAGAAAATAAGTTTCCCTCCCTGTACCACCAGGAGGTAAAGAGACATCCTTATCACCAAACAAAGGGAATTCAGGGTCCAGAAGGCTGTACAAGCAATCCTTGTTACTTTTTACTAATTTACTGCCACAGCCCAAATTCTGTTCAGAATTTCTTGGCAATTGAAGCTCCTAACATTAAATTCTTTGTCCTGTTGATTCTTTACAGGTTTATTGACACTGTCTAAAAAAGTATAAAAACTGTCTCCTTGGTCATTTCTTTAGGTCTCAGTTTCATTATTGGACATCTATATGCACACAGTAAACCTTTGGGTTTTTCTCCTGTTAATCAGTCTCATTTAAATTTAATTTTTCATCCAGCTGGAAGACTTTGAAGGGTAAAGAAAGACTATTTTCCTCCTTACACACACTTTGGAGAAAAATCATTTCTTGGCATGCTCCAGGGAGATGAAAACATCAGATTTTGTCCATTGAAAAGACATCACCACAAAGTTGCCTTATAACACTAATGGAAAGGACCCTACCGGGTACTCTTAACTAACCCTTATGCAGCTAAACTCAAAGGCATGGATTCATATTTCTCATTTAAAGAAAGCTCCATCCCTATACTGGGCATCAGAACCTATTACAGACCTAAAACTCAAACTGACCCAGAGTTGAAGCAGAGGACATGTTGGTAGACACCTTTCCCAAAACAATGGACCAGCTCTGTGTATTTCCATATTGTTTTTTAGAAGAATAACTTATTGTCTTTATAACCCTTTTTCCGTATCTTACTGGGAAAGCTCTTTAGTCAGCTTTTCTCTGAATAAATAGGATGTCAATGGTTACACGTATTCTTGTACTCCTTTTAGACCTCTTTGCCTGAAATGAAGAATGCCAAGAATGGGTTTGTGCTTTGCATTTTAACTTGGAGAGCACCCTAAGATTCTTAGGGAAATTAGTCATTAAGAACTGTTGATGGATCTGAGTTTGTCCTAATCAGTATCCTAATACTTTTTGCTACATTATACATATGAGGCCTCCTTAATTGATAAAGCCTTATGGTATTAGAAGAACTTACTACTTTCCTATTGGTTATTTGCCCCATGAACTGCATCTAATACTTTTTGTTGCTCTGTCCTGCCTGGAACTCCTCTTAGCCAACATATCTTTTTCCTCAAGTTTTTCTTACAATGGCCTCTGTTGTTAGGACTAATTTTAGTCACTGGATTAACAATTTTTCATGTGACCCTCATTACTCATGTTTAAACCTTATTATATCCTTTTGTCCCTACCCTGCAAAAACTTTGATTTTACAAACCTAAATGTTGGATTTGTGCAAGAGAAAAATAATATTTATGGAATGCCTGAATAATAGGTTGGCCTCAATCCCTAGAGGGATGGAAAATTTAGCCATGAAAAATATAAGATTCTCCTTTGCTGTTGTCAGAAGGATTTTCCCCCTTCAAGCTCCTTCTTATTGGACTAAGAATCAAATTGCCAGGAGACAGATTAACCGGAGAAAATAAAATTTAATACACATAGAGAATCCATACAGACATGGAAATTCCAAAGGCAGGCAAAATGAGGTATGTCATTGTAAACTAAGGGGATAAAGGTCTGAGACTTTGAAGAGAAGGAATAAAATTTCCAGGCAATAAGAAAAGAAGATGTTGGGTAATTCGGTACTTGTCTTGCTATACAGATGGGTCACTCAGATAAAATTTGTCTCTGGTAATAATTATAATTCTGAGAAAGACCCCCAATGGGGACTCTTCTATGGAGTTAAGGGAGGGATACAAAGTTTCTCTTGAGACAGCAGAGTCCTCATTGCCTTTAATGAGCTCAAAATAATCCCAATGTCAAAGGTGGCCTACCCTGTGCCCCCACAGTTCCCTTCTATGAAACTTCCCTGAAGTTTCTCATATCAAAATTTAAACCAGGAGCTTGGTTCAGTAAGATGAAACAGTGTTGACAATACTTCAGTTTAGTTTGATCTCCTTTCAGGTGTATTTTCAAGTAATCAGGTATTAAATAAGATGTATTTCTATGGAAACAAAGCAATGGTTTATGATTGGCTCAAATTATAAACTAGTTTGAGTTCTCAGAGGAGCCAGTCAAGAAGCTTGTAGAGGTCAAGCCTGAAGCATCTTCAGCTACAGTGAGGGCAGGCAGTGGCAATCTGATCTTTCTTATTTATAGTTCAAGGTCTCTGGTGATCTTTGAGTGGCCTACAGAGCAATAAGCCCAAAGATGGCCTATACTAAGCTATCATGGTGATTTCTCTCAAGTTTATATTACTTAGTACTCATTTCGCAGGGCTTCAGAAAAAAAGGGCAGTTTTAGTTCTCAGATGATTCCAAGTCAGAAATGTAGGAGAAAAAATTTAAACGTTAGTATTGGGAGTTGTAGCCAGGCATCAGAAAACACTAGAAGAAATTAGGATCCAGTCTAGTTTATAAGAAACAGTACTAAAATGTAATACTGACAAAAGGTGTTACATTTTCTCCCTAAAATCATCCTCATTTCTACCCAAAATAGCCAGATTAATTGTTTGCAAAATAAGTCTAGTCTCAAAAGAAACACTTTGATTATTTGAGCCCAGCAAGAAGAGCAATTGATCGTATAGGCTCTTTCAAACCTGCTCTGCTGGAACTTTTCATAAGGAATCTCTAGACTGAACTTTTTAATAGCCTCTCAAGGCCAAAATCCAAGCCAAATACTTGCCATAAATTCATTTTGTCTCAAGGTCCCTCATATCTTGAGGTTCTTGCACCTGCCAGGAACTGACCTTCTTTATGCACCAAATAAGGCTGCTGGAAACCCTGTAAGAAAGGCATCAGACTGATATTTCCAAGAGGATTTATCAGCTTCATAAAGTCAACCTTAGTTCCTTCAAGCTGTCTGGCCATATCTGAGTCTATACAGGTCTCTCTCAAATAGGACATTGTAATCAAAACTTTGATAAGGTTTTCAGTTGTGTCCTGTCATAAGGAAAACCAATTCTTATTGAACTTATACAAATATACTACCATAAAAATCTAAGAATATTCAGTTTCTGAATTCTGGAGGGCTCAGAATGATTTCAATTTATTCACAAAGGTGTATTTTAACCAAATTGCTTAAAAGAAGTTAGCTTAAAAGAAGATGTTCTTAAATCTGGAAAAACAAGTTTGTTTGTTTTTAAGTCTGCCAGGTTTCAAACAGCATAAAAACTAGAATTATCCTCTTTAGTTTATTAAGTCCCATGTTATTAATTGTTGTTTTGTTTGAATCCAGTTTTTCCACTACTTCTGGAAAAAAATTTTTTTAACCTAATTTTTATAATTTTAATGCTTATTTTGAGAGAGAGAGAACATGCACAGAGGGAGGGATGTAGAGGTGGAGAGGGAAGGGGAGAGAGGGAGGGAGGGAGGCAGAGGGAGAGAGAATGAATCACAAGCAGACTGCTGTCAGTGCAGAGCCTGATGCAGGGATCAAACCCACAAACTGAAATCATGACCCGAGCTGAAATCAAGAGCCAGAAGGCACTTAATGGAGCCACCCAGGTGCCCCAAGTTTTACATTTTTAATGTTATCAGAAACCTGTGCTGTTTTTTTTTCCTCCTTGAGTATCACTGAAGCACATTTGTAAAAAAACTTTTAAACAGCTTTTAGAACATGTTTCATTTAGTTTCCCATGAAATTTTTAAAAAAAGTTTTATGTTCATTTATTTTTGAGAGAGAGACAGAGAATGAGCAGGGAAGGGGCTGAAAGAGAGGAGACACAGAATTAGAAGCAGGTTGCAAGCTCTGAGCTGTCAGCACAGAGCCAGACATGGGGCTTGAACTCACAAACTGTGGTATCATGACCTGAGTTCAATTTGGAAACTTAACCAACTGAGCTACCTAGGTGCCCCTATCATGAAATTTTTGAAATGTTTCATAGGCCCTTTGGAACACATTAGACTGTGGTCAAAAGACTTTTAGAATTTTGGAATACAGTTAAAAATATTAGAAGTTTCGGAACATTTGATTAAATTGATTACAGATTATGAAATAATTTTCCATTTAACCAAAGTGACAGTAAAAGATATCAAAGGCAAATACAGAAGGTTGCATAGTTGTAAGCAAACTTTAGTTCTTTTAATATTAAGACTCAGGTTTTTTTTGTTTGTTTTTTAAATAACCAAATACCTGACAAATAGGAAGTTTTGGAAAAACATAGAATCCTTTTTTTTTGGTCAGATAACTTAAAAGGTAAAGAAAAATTTTTGTTTAGAATATCTTAAAAGCATATCACTAGTTCAAGTTTGTTCTTTTAACAAAAACAATTTAATACCAGTGTACTTTTGATATTAAAACTCATTTACTTAAATTTTTCCCAATCTTAGCCAGTACTAATCACACATAAGATTTCTTTCAAAATATATTTTCTCCATAAACCTTCTAAAACTTTTTTTACATTCAGATTTTGTTCTAAGTTTTCCTTCTTTAAATAATCAGTCTCATTTTGGGACCAAAAATTTTTTTTTTATCCTCAAAAATATATTCCTCATACTTTCTTGCCATAAACTCAACTTTACTTGCATAGAGTTTTATTATTTTCAGTAATCTTAACTACATTTATTAGATTTCTTAATGCTTAGAGACTCTTATTTTCTAAAGAAAACCAAATAAACAATTGTGAACTATGTGTCATCAGAATTCTTTAGATTAGCAAATATACAAATATATTCACAACTGTAGAACCATGTCCTTTTTCATAGTAAACCTGTTTTATGGGACATTGAAAGAATGTACTAGCAGACACAGATTTATCTTTAGTTTTTCTGTAGTAAGATGAAAGTAGATAAACTTATGTTGAGATAAAATAATGAAACATTCAGTCTTTATTTAGAAAGGAGATAGTTATTTAGTGAATTTAACCTTACTGATTTTTAACTCAGCAAAACTTTGCAGTTTGAATTTTGGAAGCCATTTAAAAGTTTGCCTATGAACCTTTTTGTTTGTTTGTTCTTAATTATGTTTACACTACCCACAAACCTATTGGACATTAAGCAGTCTAACATTCTAAATTTTTTCCTGACAAATTTTACAAGAGATAACCTGAACTTGTTTGAATTTCTGTAAAGATATGCTGAATAAGTTTTATATTTAATGCTGATAACCCTAAAACATGTCTATTTTAATTAAATCCACAACCTTCAATTAGCTTTAGTGCTGAGTTCTCAGATCACATGAACTTGAAAAACATTTAGGTTGTTTTCATCTTTCTGAATTTTAGAATACCCAAACTTTACAAGTAACCTTGCCCTCAAACCAACTAAATAAAACTCTTTTCCAAATTAATTTTAGCAACACCATCTGGAGGTAGAGAAAAATCACACTTACAATGTATGTACATGGACACACATACAAATACACGGGCACAATGCTAACAAAATCTTAGAGCTTTGGTTTAATTTGTGGAGATGACATTGCAGGCTCCATTTTCCAATACCATTTTTTTCCCCTGATGAAAAACTTCTAAATTTTGCATTTCAAGAAATGGTTCTTAGGTCCTAGAGAAGATAGGGGAGGGGTAGAAAATTTACATCACAAGGCACAGAGAGAGTATTTAAGTTTTCTCCAAGGTACCTAACTGGACAAATCTACCTCTTATCAGAGGTGCTCCAGCCTGGGCACAAGAGCCCTTTTAGCAGTTTGTATTTTAATAAGGCCTCTTCCCACCTTTTTTTCTTCCATCAGCCTCAGGTAATTGTGGGCGATTTCAAAGGCGAGGTTTATAATTTCAAGGGACAGATAAAGAATGTTAAAAAAAAAAAAAATCCCTCTAGGGAGTCAGGGTAATTTCTATTTAAAATTCATCCTTTTCCCCTTAAATAGGACAATTTTGTTCCAGTATCCTGATCTTTTATGATATCCGCAAACATTTTGAGAGGAATAGGTGAGATTTCGAGATTAGTAAAGATAGGTGGGCTTTGGATTAGTTTCTAGAGTTGTATTTCTGGTTGTGTAGGGATTTTTAAGAAAAAGACTGTCGTTTCTATTTCCCCAAAGACCTGGATTACAGCCTGAATATTAAGGGGCAGGTCTTTTTAAACTAAATCTGCTTCTTTATAGCGGGGGAGATTTTTTACCTAAAATGAGAATCAAAAAGATTTGTACCTTTGTCAGGTTTATATAAAGCATTTTAACAAAAGACATTTTTTTTGGTTATACAATTCAAACTTGGCTTCTGTTACCCCATGAATACTGGTCTTCCACTGATCATTTTTGTAGGAAGGCCCAAGAGAAATTTTGGTCACCTATTTCTGCTGTGAAGGGAAGATTGTGAATACAGTCAAATAATATCTCTGCAAATCTTATAGGAAAAGGCAAGATGAGGCTGGATTTTAAGAAGGGGATTTTACATTGGATATGGACATTTTTTATCTTAAGTTTAATTTCTGTTCTTTTATCTTGTCAAGGGAGTCCCTAAGGCTAGCTATAGTACTAATAAGACAATTTAGAGCTCTTTATAAAAATATATATTTTAAATACTGCCAATTTAAAGGATCCATTATTTGGCCATTGAAGAGTAGGATCTTATTAATTTCAATAGTAACTCAAACCATTAAGTCTTTTAATGACTTAACCAAAACCACAAGAAGTATCCAGAGAGAGCATAGATGATGCAGCCCCATGATCCAAAAGTTTACTTCCAAAATTAGTCTAAGTGTTAGAGGTAGTTAGGTTCTCCCAGGACACCATGAAGCCGGCAAAGAAGAAGTCAGGGCCAGTCATTGGAAAAGTCAGAGGTCTGTCCTGGCAGCACTCTCAAACAGAGCCACAAGAAGCCAGATCAAACCACACAGGCACAAGATGGCTGACAAAGTAGTCCAGAAATCCCTGACCAAATAAGGGGGGGAAAGGCATGAAACCCTGCTTCTAAGAAATTACCACCCCAAGTAGTGAATATTCTATCCCCTAGTTAACAACTGTCAATAAAAGATAGAAACTCAAAACCCAGGGCATGGAGGTTGTTCTCTCTCTTGCTCTCACACTCTCAAGATGTGAGAATAGGCAAGGTTGAGAGAGTGTACTTTTCATTTTAATAAACTTTCCTGCTTGTGTTATTTATCCATTGTGTTTTGTTGGTCCTTGAATTCTTTATCTTGATGAATCCAAGGGCTTTTGCCAACATCTTTGGGATAGGCTAGGTTGAGGCCTCAGGGCCAAAGATATCCCCAGTTCACATGGCAACATATGAAAAGCAAAGGCCCTTTTTGTACAGGCAGTAAGGATGATGCAGTGAAAATGGAGGTCTGGTCAGTGAAAATGTCAGACACCTTCAGTCTCACCCACCTGCTAATGCTGTACACCAGGCAAGTGATAGTTTCCAGCACTAACAGGCAATGAAAGTTCCTAAGGGCTGGGACTTCTCATGACAATCTCTTGATAACTAGTATGGCTAGACTCAGACCTCCATTCTATTCAACTGGCCACCAAGGTACACCCCAGTAAGTACCCTCTCCAGATGGTACAGACCAGAGAGATTATTTTCAGTAGTCACAAAACCAAGCTCTTAGAACATGAGCGAGACGAAAAGAAAAATCTTATCATCTGGTATATGCACATTAACAGCTTTATCGAAGCCTTGCATCTCTCGGAGCTAAACCAATACCGAGAAGGATGTCCTGTGGGGTTGGGGATTGTGTGTTGCTTCACAGTGTATTTCTATGCACGAAAGTTTTCTTAAGGTTGGCAGATGACCTAGTGTCAATCTAATCCATTCCATGTCCAACTTACCCTAACTAACTGGAGTTAGTTGGCAAGTTCTCTAACATCTTTTAAGTGTTCAACCAGTGCTCACCAGTTTTGTGGCATTGGCTTCCAAGAGGTCCATTATCTCCAATGCACATTATCACAGACCTAGAAGACACAAAGAAAAACAAAGACCATCTCTGGAAGAAAATGGATCAGCGGCCAGAGAGTACTCTACCATATTTAACCATAGTCTTTAAGCCCGAGGAACTAGTTCCACAAATATTTTCTCCTGCTAACCTAACTTTAGCGAAAAAGACTCTCAACACTGTCACTCCATCAAACTCCACACAGATTGAGGGACACTGACTTGGTAAGAAATCTTACCTTCTGCTAGCTGTATGTCAGATGCCCCAAGGATCTCTCAGTTGTGGCAGTGTCCAGTGGGTTAAAGTATCTTAACAGTCAGGAAGAATTTCCTGTCCCCTTCTAGGTCCTTTTACTGGACTAAGAATAAAATTGGCATAAGACAATTAACAGGAGAAAATCTAATTTCCCGTGTACAGGGAATCCACACGGACATGGAGATTCCAAAGATAGTCAGGCAAAATGAAATATACATACGTCATCCTGAACTAAGGAAAGGGAGTAGGAGTCTAGGACTTTGAAGGTAAGGAATACAACTCTCAGATGATAAGAAAAACAGATGTGTGGTAACTAGGTGTTGGTTCTGCCATACAAATGGGTAATCCATAAAATTTATCTCTGGTAATAGCCACTATTCTGTGGAATACCCGCAATTTAGATTCTTCTTGTATGTAGTTAAGAGGGGACAAAAAGTTTCTCTTGGGCCTACAGAGTGAATCGCCTTCAACTCAAAATAATCTTCACGTCAAAGTGGCTCATCTTGGAGTGGCCTGTCCTTGTCCCCTAGTCTTTGAAAATACTTACCAACTTCTGTCTGGAAAACATGCCTCAGATATAATTGCCTTCCACTGGGTTACCCTTGCTTATAAGAGTACCTCTCAAATCTGGACATTGACTAATGATCTTTCCTCATGTTTTAAAAATAAAAATGGCATCGGTAGGACATTAGGTTATCTTCCCTTGAACAGTTGGTTTTTATAGAATTCAGATGATCATGAATTCACTGCACATCGAAGTCTACACAACTGCTATGTAGTTTCTTTTAATATATCCTTATGGTGCAGAAATGAAATTTATAAAGGAACTAGATATTGGGAAGCAGATGTGCTCCCCTTAATGGACAATAGGGAGAATTAATCAGAAATCTGAAAAATGGTAGCAGCTTAATTCCACTTAACTTTTTCCTGGAAACAGCCCATATCTTACTCCAAATCTGACTCCCAAGAATCAAACTCATTTATTACTTCAAGTACATAGAAATAGAAGATGCTCCTACAATCACTCACATGATTCTAATAAATCTTATTATGTACTATGAGGATGATTACATTTTTGATCATGACATTTCTTTCTTTGAAACTGATATAAGAGTGGTCAGAAGAACCCACTTATGCCTTGTTCCCCAAAGGTTCTGGTATTTCTATTGGGATTTCTGTGCACCAATATTTACTCCAATCTTTCTATTATATGGAAAAAGTGTGTTGGGGTTGCCCCTGATGCCATCATTAGAAAGACTCTTCCTTCTTCTGCTCATATACAAAATAGGAGATCCTTCTCTTATTAATCCAAAAGGCTTTGGAAAAGCTGCAAAGGTTATACTTTTGGATGGATGTCAACCAATAACCCAACTGTAGACAGAAAGGGCCTTGATCATGCCCCTGCCCAAGACTTCTCTCCTTGGATTGGAGTATCAAACTTGGAAAAGGCAATATATAACCTATCCATAATTATGGCTGCCACATTTAGTGTTTCTGTTCAACCATTTGAGTAACAACAAACTCAAATTGATAGCATGGCAGAAGTTGTCTTATAAAATTTGTCTTAAAAAATAGAAGTGCACTTGTTATCATAATGGCCCAACAAAGATATACTTGTTCCCCTTTAGAAGAATTCTGTTTTTGGCCACTCAGGTGGCTCAGTTGATTAAGTTTCTGACTCCTGATTTGCCTCAGGTCATGATCTTACCATTTGTGGGATCAAGCCCCACATGGGTCTCTATGCTGACAGCATGGAGCCTGCTTGGCATTCTCTCTCTCCCTCTCTCTGCCACTCCCCTGCTCTTTCTCTCTCTCAAATTAAATAAAATTAAAAAAAAAAGAATGTTGTTTTTAATGTTAATCTGGCAAAATAACACAAGAACTAAAAACTGTAATGGATATTATCAACCTATTAGCTGTGGCAAAGCACATGCCAGGATTTGGAGATTACTTCCACCTTTTTAGTTGATTATCATCAGGAATAGGATCATGGTTAAGAAGGATGGCACAAACTGGTTTATTACTATTAATCTTTTTTTTTAATGTTTATTTATTTTAAGCCCAATGCGGGGCTCAATCCACAAACTGTGAGATCATGACTGGAGCTGAAATCAAGAGTCAGACACAACAGACTGAGCCAGCCAGGAGTCCCTACTACTATTAATCTTAATATGTATTGTTAGGTTAATAAAAGGCTTACTAAAAGTTGTAATTACTGCTGTAACTCCCCCAACTGCACAGATTATGTTTACACAGATGACCAAATTAAACGCTTTTCATCAGGATGGATTTATGAACCAAAAGAATTGAAGGAATTAGCAGTTGGCTTTTTCCCCCAAGACTCCCCCTGCCCCACCCCTGACCCCCACCAAGGGACTAAATGGACTGGAGCTGGTAAGGAAACCATTCTGGCCTCAAAGAATTGAGGTGTTCTCCAGGAAATCATAAGCAAAGAGGAAAAATATGTGAAAAGAGTTGCCAATGACTCCATTTTTTACTTTGGGCCAAATCTTATTAAAATGCAAAGTATGAATTTGTACTGGCTTCGCCAACTTGCCAGCAATTGACAGGAGGTTTTTCTTCCTTAGATCTGCTCTATCACACTGAAATCTACTGAGTCTTTAGATATTTAATAATCAAACATTCTTAACACCCTAGATTGATGCCTGTTGTCCACAGTGTTTTTAGATTATTGCTAATTGCTCTCATGTTCATCACCTTGCTAAGAAAGATCTGATTATGGTCACTCCATGATTTGATTCACCTAAACCTCCAGGCAGCTTAACAAAGCCCCAGATAAGGACACTTCCAAAGAACCATTTTCTGACTACCACCTTGTTGCTCAATGTGGTCTGACTCTAATGACAGTGACTCTTTAAAACAAACCATTCAACGTTTAAAAATCCTCCTGATGTGGGATAGGACTTCCTTGGACAGGTCCATTCCAGTGACATGGGACTAAATAAGTACTTGATCAGACGTTTTCCAAGAAAAATCTTGATCAAAAGGGGGAGATGTGAAAGGTGATAGTTGGGGTCATTTATGTCATGGGGTTTTAAAATGGAGCCAGGACTGAGGGTTGCTGGAAGGGAGGTAGGTGGGCAGATGGGCATTAAGGAGGTCACTTGTTGGAATGAGGGCTGGTTGTTATATATAAGTGATGAATCACTGGGTTCTACTCCTGAAACTAATACAACACTGTATGTTAACTAACTTGAATTTAAATAATTTTTAAATGGAGCTAGAAGACCACTAAGAAGATGAGCTTTATGCACATCCTCACCAGAGGAACCATGATCTTTCAAACCGAGCTAAACTGCAAATATTCCAAGGACACAGCCTAAACACAAAGCAACTTGCTACAGTAGGAGACTTTGCTTAGTGATAGTCTTAGCAACCAATTATATTCAATCAAGATTAGTTTTCTGCCACCAATACCAATCAAAATTCTTTGTAAATAACATACAACATAGCATTCCCTTTTGTATTTAAGAACCATTGACTTTTTTTTCCCCCAGCATGAGGCAGGGGGAGGACTATTTGGATTATTGTCCAAAATCTGTGTTCCCTGAATTACAATTCTGAGACCCCAAAATAAATGCTTTATTATAGCTCTGCCTCTTTTCTTGGTCAACAAATTACAGCTTCTGGAACAATGCACATCTTATCCAACCTAATGACTCCCCAAAACGTGAAGATAGTGCCTGGGCATTGAATTTTCTGTGGGTTCAATGTCCACCCCCTTCCTCACATATATTTCCAGCAAAAGGCCAGGTTGTGTATCCAGGTTTGGTTTGTGTGGCTATGGGATATTGGGTGGGAAATGGGATTTCTCTGACAGTGTAGAAGGACAAGAAAATGACCACACATCCTTCCTGAAGGCAGTGTCTGTAGGGTGCTGGGGTGAGGAGAGGGGAGTTCAAGGTACTCATTCCTTATGGATTGGATTATTCTAGCCTGCAGAGAAGTTTGACCCTTGAAGGGGAGCTCTCTGGGCATGTGAGATCCTGGCCTTTCGCTGGAACTTGGCTTTTGTATCCTTAAGTTTAGCAGGCATATATTCTCTCATCACGAATGGTGTCTGCATTGGGGGTTGCCTGCTAGCTGGGGTTGTTGTTATTGTTGCTGCTCTTGCTTTCCTTTGCATCAGGGATGGGACAGCATGTCACATTTTATCTGTTTCACCATCAACACAACATCCTCCTGTTCACTCTCCTCACTTTCCCAGGGGCTCCACCTCTCTGCATCCCAATCAGTCTTTGTCACAAGCACTCAGTTAATCTGGGGCAGCTTGAGCACCCTCCTCGTTCTACAAAATGGCATGCGAAGGTCTCCAAGTTATCCTGCTCTCCTACCTTGTCTAGTAGCCCCAAAGGAAAGTAGCGGACGTATGCAAGTCCTTCTCTAACCTCAGCTCTTCTTCTAGCTTTCCAACCCAAGCTTCAGCCTCCTGCCCACAGGCAAGCCCAGCTCATTGCAGCTTTCCTTAGTTTCCAGCCCAGCTCTCTTAGTTTCCCTTCCCTGCACAGTACTCTCTCTGCTTTCCTCACACTAGCACATTAGACCAGCTGGCATTTTTGAGACATTCCTGTACTCATGTGGGGATCCATAAGCATCTAACGTACCAGCCATCCCCCCCTACACAGAGGTCAAAAGCCAACTCAGGATTTCCCTCTGAGACCCCTTTTTCCCCCAAGACCCATTCCTCTGATTTCTTTGCCAGGTCCCTAGTTGTTTGTCTGCAGTCTCTGAAAATCCCTGAGTGAAATCTGAAACTGGCTTCACACACAGAAAGACAGAAGAAAGGGGCAGGACACTTCAAACTGTTAAGTGGCAATTTTAATAAGCAAGAGAACTTACAAGGCTTGTCCTGGGTGACTGCAGACTAGGTGTATCTTCACACCTGCCTGCTCGACTCTTAGGATTTTATAAAGAGGCCTTAATTGGGTGAGTCACGTGTTCCATCCAGATGCTCTCAATAGCACATTTCTCTCTCAAAGCTACAGTACTTGAAAATGGATCCAACTGTGGGAACAGTGCTGGGGGGCTGCGGAGGAGCCTCCAATTGCCAGGTTCAGCTCTGGTATCAACCAGAGGTCACATCCTCTCCCTGACCTCCTCCAATACTCACTGTATTATTTAAAATTGCGGCATCTTCCTTATATCTTGATATCTTGTTTTTCTTCAATCTTGACTCTCTTCTATAGGAGTTTTAGAGGTTAATTTATCAACATTTATAAGTAATCCTGCTTCAGAGTTTGATTGGAATTGAGTTGGATTGATCTAGCCATCTAAAATAGAGCATTACGTTTCCCCACCCATGACTCCTTGATTTCATTTAGATTTGTTTATATCTTTTCATAATGCTTTGCAGTTTTATTCATGAAGGTCTTACACATCTTTTGTTGCATCTATTCCTAGATGCCCTACAGTTTTTGTTGATTTTATGGATGAGATGTTCATTTCTATTACATTTTTTTCTAGGTGGTTATTACAGAGGTATGAGAGCACCGTTTATTTTCCTCTGTTGATCTTTTAGAAAGTAGCCCTGGAGAATGCTTAATTTGTGTATCCTGTTGAATTTCCATTGTAGACAGTCATGTGATTATATGATAAGTATTACATGATAAGTGTGTTTTTCCCATTCTAATTCTTATAGCTGTTCTTTATAAACATAGTGGTTAAGAGCACAGTCTTGAAATTACACTGCCTGAGCGCCAACTCCTTATTAGCCTTAGTGACCTTGAGCTTCCTACTTCAGTATTCTCACCTGTATAATGGAGATAATAATGTCTGATTCGTGTATTTTTTTTTGAAGATTACATGAGTTATTTGTAAAATGCTGGAAACTGTGCTCCACAAGTAAGTTTGCAATAAATAATGCTATTATCATTACTATTCTTGTTGTTATAGCTAAAGCATACAGGATCGTGTAGAAATGGAAGATGCTATCACTGGCATCACTGTAGTTTCTGAAAAAGAAAAAGTGCTGTAAGCTAACATCATGTCTTGCAAAGTAAGAGCATCAAATTCCATGGCTTATTTAAGTATTGGATGAGATCTAAAATCTTTTCCTAACAAGACTTATTGGTTTTCTAACAAAAGCTCACCTGTGGGCATCACTTAATCACATAATCAAAAGACAAATAGTAGGTTGTCCATCAGTAGCTATCAGAAAAGATCAATTTATCCACCTGCTCATTTGGTTTCCAAAAAACGGGGAGCTTTCTTCAATGCACAGTCAGTCAGTATAGAAATTTGCTTTTCAATCACTAGTCAGTATAATCAAATTTTTCTCTCATCTAGCTCTAAACAAAAGCCTGGCTGAGAAAATTTACACTTAAGAAAAATAAAATATTCTCTATTTTTGGTAATTTTAAACTGTTAGTAAGACAAATTAGATCACCAGAACTTGCCATATAAGCTTGGTTCATAGAATCACCTTCACTCCATTGCATTAAATAATTAACCAAGTATGGTTTTGTGAAATGACAATGTGTTAGCTATAAAAATGTTACCAACCATAATGTCCACTGATCAAATAGGATCTCTTATATACAATCTCAGATGAAAAATTCAGTCTAAAATTTATAATTGGAAGATGCTTCTGTCTCATATAATGAATTAGTTAAAGATTTTTTCCCCCTCTCTTATTTGGTGTGTTTAAACTTACCTTTTGTCTGCCTGTCAAGAAGTCTAGATCCAAGTTTAGAAGTTCAGTCATATAACATTAATCACTACTGTTAGCATCTTTGAATTCTTATTTTTTTCTCATCCTTATTTTCCTCTCCTGATTTATTAATGTCTATTAACCTTTCCAGTGTCTTCTTTTTTAAGCTCATTGACTATTTTTGACAGAACTGTAGTATAAATTCAAGAATTTAAAAACTTAAACATCAGGCTGCCTTTATCAAATGACCATCAAGCCACGGGAGCAGCATTAAGAAACTTCCAAATCAACCACAATGAAAGCAAATCAAAAATAGGACAGCACTGCTAAGAACTATAGGGTTTTATTTCCTTTTTACATTTGCTTCTATGAACAAACATTTCATCTGAAGTTTGGAACACGCAAATTATATATTTTTAATACAATTAATTTGCATCTATACTTGAATAAAGATTTGATTACTGAGTTAAAAATTAACTGAGTTGTCTTTTCTTTTAGTGGGTAAAGTCAAGCATAGTCTTCATTCTTTTCTCAGCTGGACAGCTATTTCTAAAATGTTAGCGTGAGGCTTTTATAAAGAATATGTCTTCACAGACAATATACAATGACTTTTTCCTCCCTAATACTGTTCAACTTGCAGCAGGGACCCTAATTTCTTTTATCTTAGCAAAGTTTCTTTGGCTTCCAAAGGAAGATGGTGCAAGTTGGAGCCAAGATCCCATGATTAATGAATACATCTTTTTCCATGTGACAGCTCAAAAATGGCATTTATATTGCATGAAGTGTATTCATTTCACAGAGGAGGAAGAGGACTTGAAAAAAGATTTAAAAAACAAAGAATTCAAATTGGCTTAGTTTAGTAGTTAAAATTCTAGACAGACTAGTGGAGAGAACTGACTGTGATTTTTTTTTTTCCATGTGTCCTTCTCTTCTGTATTCTTTGCCTTAAAATTATTCAGGAAACCCACTTGCAGCAATATGGTGTCATTAAATGACTGAGAACACACACCAAGAGATTGTCAGGTCCTTTTCTGTCCAATGAAGAGCTCCCTGTGTGTCAGTTAATGTACAGGTTTTCTCTCCTGTATTTACTGCTCTAATGACCTGAACCATTTGCTGAGACCTCGCTCAGCAGACATGAGCAGCAGCAGTGGTGACTTGGGGCTCTCACCATGTGTTATGTCTTGCCGATGTTGTTCAAATAATCAGATATTCTGAACATCCTTTAGTTTATTATAGCTATAAGGATGGAACCTAAGGGGAAGAATGACTAGAATAACTTTGGTACCCAGTGTGATTGGGTAGCTGCTTGGCTCCTATCTTGATACTGTCTTCTCTTTCAAGGAAAGTGATCAGAATAGACAATATAAAGAATGCTGAGAAGGTTGAAAACTGACAAGCATATTCCTAAGGCCTTCTATTTTTCAGTAATAACTCTTGTGTGTCTATCTTATTTCACTGAATCTACTTTTTTAAAAGGGCATTGTTTCCTTTAAAAAACTTACATGTCATTAATTCTCATTAATTAATATTGACCCTCTTGGTTTGTTCATTTATAATTCAGCATGTATTTGAATCTATGTGCCGCAAACTAGGTTAGACATAGGAATGCAGCAGTAGGGACAACCCAGTCCCCCCATTAAGCAGTTTGTACACTAGTAGAAAGATAGATTTTGACTAAGCGATTGCCCATGTGTTGAGTAATGTGAAGTAGAAGTGCAAAGTGCAATGAAAGCTTACAGCAAAATGTTTTAGGTTAAGCATCCCAGAAGCAGACTCTAAGCTAAGAATTGTTGTATAAGGGAAGTGCTCTGCAGGGTAACCAAGAATTAAATGAAGGAGGCATGAGAAGAAGGGAGAAGAAAACAAGCAAGGGCATAATTTCTGGAGGTACCTTTAGCCTAATGCTGCAGGGGAATTCTGGAGTATAAATCACACCTTAGAGTGTGTCCTGAGCCAAGGCAGGTAAGCTGGGCTTTCATCCTGCCACACCATCTGTCCCTTGTGAAGGAGCAGATATGGAGCAAGGGTGCAGGCATGGTGAGGGGGACAATGTAAAGTCCAGATACTTCTAGCTTTCTGCACAAGTGACGCTGGGAGCCCAAGGAGAGCAGGCCAAAGAAGTGTCACAAGTATAGCCCACTGGAGGTGAAATTGCATAAAAGCTGGGAGGTGGGCAGACAGAAATGATAAAGGGATCCAAACAGGATCTGGGTATAACATGAACAATTTCCATTAGTGTTGCATCCTCTGCATTGTTCTGATCATTTGCATCTAACATTTAAGTCACAGCTTTTTCGAGATGGTGGTCATCATAATTTCTAGGGAAAAATTTACAAGAATTAACAGAATGAGCTACCACCCTTATGGCTGCAGTAGGTCCCAAGACTGTGGTTGATTTTCATTATCTTTTTCCTCAATTACCTATTTTAAATTCCTCTCAATCTTAGCTAGTATTTCTGCTATCCAGGTGGCTTACCAGGTGATATGACCTGGATTTTCACCTTTCCTTTTCAGTTTTGGAAATTTTTATTGTCCTATTCTCAAGCACAGAGATTCTTTCCTCAGCTGTATCAAGTTTACTAATGAACCCATCAAAGGTATTCTTCATTTCTGTTACAGTGTTTTTGATAACTAGTATTTATTTTTTATTCTTTTATAGAATTCCATATCTCTGTGTTCACATTATCCATCTTTTCTTGTATGTTTTCTACTTTTTGCATTAAATCCCTTAGCGTGCTAATCATTGTTTGTTTTTTAATTCCTGGTCTAGTACTTCTAACATTCCTGTCCTTTCTGGCTGGTTCTAATGTTTGTTCAGTCTCTTCAAACTGTTGTTGTTGTTTTTCTTTTAGTATGTCTTGTAATTCTTTTTTTGTTGTTGAAAGCTGAACATGATGTACTAGATAAAAAGCCTTTAGTAATGTAGTAGTGAGGTGTGAGGGGGAGGGTAAGCAGCCTAAGGTCTATGAATAGGTCTCAGACTTACAGTGAGCCTGAGCCTTTGACTATGAATTTTACCAGTGCTTCTCAACATAGTTCTTCCCTTAGGTGAGACAGAATAGCTAGAGGGAGTAGTTGGGTATTCCCCTTCCTCCAATAGGCTGTGCTGTGATAAAACCCCAGCAGGTTAGGCTCTAGTGAAATAGTTTTCCCTAAAGGCAAGCCTTATTAAGAGCAGAATGCTCTGGTGTATTTAAAAATGTTCCCTTTCTCCTTCCCTGCTGAAAGCACAAAGGGATTTTTCTCTGATGTTTACTGTGAGGACCTGGTAAGTTCCTGGAAGTAAAACTCAAACAAGTGTGTGGGTGCCCCATGACTGGGTCCCCTGAAGTTTTAAACTCAAACTTGCCTGCCCTGAGGCTCCAGCAATTCATCAATTGTAGGTCAGGTTTTCTTACACTGGCACTGTTTCCCACGGTGCTTCTGCTCATGGATTTCTTCTCCAGTGAGTTGTGATTCTGTGTATTCATCTGTCTGTCTCCCCAATTTTGAGTGCATCTCTTTGCCCTGTGACCTTGCGTCTCTAGTGGATATAAGAAGAGTTGTTGATTTTTCAGCTGGTTTAGCTTTTTACTTGTAATGGAGTGCTGATTTCTGAGCTTCTTACATGCCAGATAAGAAACCAGAAGCCCAATCTCCACTTTTTATTAGACTTCTTGCTCCATTGAAATCTACTCTTTGGCTACGTGTTGTACATGTGATGACATCTCCATCCTGCTGGTTGCTTATGCCAAGACCCTCAGGCCTGTCTTTGACTTCTCTTTCTTTTTTCTTTGCCTCAACCTATCAGCAAATCCCATAGCATTACCTTTAAACGTATCTATTATCCCAGCACTTATTGTTTCCACAGCTACTTGTCTGATCTGTGCCACCATGTCCTCACACCTGAACATGTCAGCAGCTTTCCACCTGACCTTCCTTGGAGCCTTGCCCTTTCTGTTGTCACCACAGAGCAGCCAGAGTGAAGCCATTATGACTTATCACTCTTTGCTTCAAAAACGTCCAAAGGCTTTCTCTCCTCCTAAGAGTAAAATCCAAACCACTTGTGGGGGCTTGCAAGTCCCGCCATTATCTTCTGATCCTTTCTTCTATTCCTTGTCCCCTCGCCCACTCCATTATAGGAACTCCAGCCTTCTTTCTCTTTCTTGAGCTCCGGAGATATAATTCTACCTTAGGGCACTTGCACTAGATGTCTCCGAGAGTGCTCCTTTCTATGGCATTCCCCCTGCTGACTTCTTTGAGTCCTTTGATTCTTTCCTCAAAGGTCACCACGATGAGGCCTCTCCTCCCCACCCTGTGTACAATTGCAACCGCATCCACTCTTGTTCCACTTTTCTGTGCCCCATTTTATTACTTTGATCATAGCGCTAATCATCTTTTTTGCATACTAACCTACCATTTACTTTTTATTTACTAGGTTGTATATAAAATATAAGCTCATGAACTCAACAGTCTTTTCCTGTTTGTGTCCTGAGTGCCCAAAACAGTGCCTGGAATGTGATAGGTGCCTAATAGGTGGGGTTTTTTGATGAACAAATTAATTATTGTGGTCTCCAAGTAGATTTTTTAAAATATCAACTGCAAAATAACAGTTAAAATTAACATAGCAGACAAAAGAGCAAGGTGTGTCCAAAAGAAGTCCATGGAACTGGAGTTAGATAAAACCTTTCCAGTGGCCAAAAGCAAAGAAACTAAACTGATAAGAATAGAAACAAAATCCTATATAACCAATAAACAACAACAAGGCACAACAAAACTCCATCCATCATCGTGCTGCCATAGTGTTTTATCACTATAGCTGTTGATTTACATTGTAAATTCTCCTATAGAAAATATTTCCATGGCAAGATGTTCACTTTCTAGCTTATGATATAAACCTATGAAAACAACATCAGAACTACTCCCAGACCACAGAAAAACATAACAAATAAAATTTTGTAGCATACAGGTGATTATATATATATATATATATATATATATATTACTATAAAAAATAAAGTAATCTGTATACAGCTATACATTCTACTCATTTTAAACTTAAGCCATTTAGGGGCACCTGGGTGGCTCAGTTAGTTAAGCGTCCAACTTTGGCTCAGGTCACGATCTCACAACTCGTGAGTTCGAGCCCCTTATGGGGCTCTGTGCTGACAGCTCAGAGCCTGGAGCCTGCTTCAGATTCTGTGTTTCCCTCTCTCTCTGTCCCTCCCCACTTGTGCTCTGTCTCTCAGTCTCTCTCTCTCTCTAAAAAATAAACATTAAAAAAAGAAAATACATTAAAATTAAATAATTTGTAGCAAAGAAGGAACAAATTAATAAGTATTAATGCTTTTAAAAATGCTATAATCGGGGCACCTGGGTGGCTCGGTTGGGCGTCTGACTTCAGCTCAGGTCATGATCTCACAGTCTGTGAGTTCAAGCCCGCGTCTTGCTCTGTGCTGACGGCTCAGAGCCTGGAGCCTGCTTCAGATTCTGTGTCTCCCTCTCTCTCTGCCCCTCCCCTGCTCATGCTCTGTCTCTCTCTGTCTCAAAAATAAATAAAAACATGAAAAAATTTTTTTAAATGCTACAATCTATTTTTTCTATCAGCATTTGAAATTAAATACTCATAGCATACTGACACTTTATATGCACATGTTAACTGATTATGTCGGTTCTGATTTCCTACAGAAAGATTTCAATCCTGAGTGAAAGATCAATGACATCCAGCAGGGATTGTCTTTAATTATCATTTCTTTCACAGTCTAAAGGGACTGTTCTGACTACAGAAGCAACTAACATTTTATTTTGACAGTTATTCAAATTATAATAAAGAATACGAGGCTCTTACATGATACATTCACGGTTTTAGAGAAGCAATCCATTGAGAAATGCATTTTGTGTAGCTTCATTCGAATTCAGAGGGTCCTCTACAAAAGAGGAAAAAAGGGGAGTTATTAGAAGATACGCAAGTCTTTTTATTTTTAAAGTGGTGCTTTTGGTCTTTGATCATATTGGATAACAGTTATATCATACATCTCTTCACATAGCAGTCTTCTTACCTGGAATGAATCACTTCCTTTTTCACAGCTAAGTCAAGCCTTCTTCATTTTCAATTCCCCTTCCAAAGTTGTGCAAACAGCAAATAATATTATTATTATTTCTGGTGTGTGTATACACACATGTGTGTGTGTGTTGTGACTATTGTGAAGGCTCTTGTGTGTCTCTCCTATAGGACCAACTCTGAAATTTTTCCTGGAAGTCTAGCAGATCACGTCAGTTATTTCATGATGAAAAACCCCAATACCACTTCTCAAATTTCTCATTTAATGTACCAAAGCTCTGTGGGGTTTAGGATTAAATGAGGTAGGCTTTGGCACCTCATTTAAGAGAAGGGTTTACTCTTTCCCCCTTCTCCCCTTTCAACAGTCACTACCATGGAATTGGAGTGGATCGCAGCTGGGGCTGCAGACAAAATTGAGTAGGAGATACCACACTATGCTTAAGATTTGCTTAATGTGCAAAGCTTGCCTTTTTCCCTTAGAAATGACATTCTTTTTTTTAAGTTTGTTTATTTATTTTGAGAGAGAGATAGAGAGAGAGCACACGAGCAGGGGAGGGTCAGAGAGAGAGGGAGAGAGACAGAATCCCAAACAGCTCTGCACCGGGAGCATAGAGCCTGTCGTGTGCTCAAACTCAGGAACCATGAGATCATGACCTGAGCTGAAACCGAGTCTGATGCTTAACCAATTAAGCCACCCAGGTGCGCCTAGAACTGACATTCTTAAACTAAGTCTGTGGGCCCTGCCTGGGTCTGAACACATTGCAGTGGATATCTGAGCCTTGTGAATTTGTAAAAAGCATTTTGTGACTTTAACGTGGGGCTTTTCAAAATCCCCCAAGAGTCAATAATCATAGCAAATTAGCTTTCTGTCATCTATGTCTAGAGTGCCCATCCCACCAGTTTTGTGGACATGCTGGGGAATATCCTAATTCTGTAATTTTTGGTTCAAACTGGAACAATTCTCCACTTTTACTTCCACTCCTCATACCACATCAGGACAAAGGACTCAGTAGGCGGCTAGTTGCAGCAGGAGGTAACATCTGATGATGTTCCGGAGTACTGCTTTGGAGAGAGGCAGAGCTGGACTTAAGTCCCACCTCTATCACTTTCTGACTGACTAGCCTTGGGCAAGTCACATAGCATATCTAAGCCTGAGTTATGAAATGGATGTAAGACATACACCTATCTCATAGGGTGATTGTGAAAAATGTGGGGCAAAAAGTATGTACTTCAGAGTAAAAACAAGTACTTAAAAATATATTGATGCAAGATGGTCTGAATTACCCCTTATATCTCTTCCCTGACTTTTACATATCCTCAGTAAAGCTCAAAGGCTGAGAGAAATAAGGAAATAATAGCTAAAGACTGGATCCAGATACAAAATGTCCCCAGTACCTATACATGTTTCCAGCCCTCCCACACAAAGAAGAAGATACTAAGAACTGAACACTAGATAGTTAGAAACACATATTTATGCTTTATGTGCCTTTAACAAACTCAGATCCCCCAGATTGGGTTCCTCTTTCATTTTACCAGTTTGTATGTGTAAAATATTATTAGTAATAGCTTGTAAACACATTTAGGGCAAACAGAGTTTTGTACATCTTTTTTGCCACCAAACGCATTATCTTATAGTAAAATTTAAAAAACACCTACTGAGTTCTGATATTGCAGGAGGCACATGTAAGTATTAAATATTATTGAGTATGAATAAATGTTAAAATATTTATAGAACAAAAGTGAATGAAATCATTTTCATGGTTAACAGTCACTGCCTTTTAAAGACAAGATTTTCTTTAAATGTCTGTGTTATTGGGGAGCCACGTGTCTCCATGTTAAAAAGAATAGGAAAGAGATGATACTTTCCAGCTGGATGGTCCTGGCTTCAATATTCAGCTGTTTAATAGATGACTCTTCAGGCCAAGTACTAAAAATCCCTGTGCCGGTGCCAGTGACAGGTGCCTCACCCTAGCCACAGAATTCCACTGCACCCTCAGATCTGAGAAAACGTGATTGCAGATAGTTGGCTTAGAGCAAAATGACTAGTCTTGTCTTTAAGGAAGAACATTATTTTCCAACTGGAAAAGAATGGGAGCCTTTCTTCCACCTGACTGATGCCATCAGCATGCTACAGATAATTGGATCCTCTAAGTTGGCTCCCTTGTTGCCATCAACTTCTCTCTTAGTTTATATATTTGTCTTCCCCAGATCCTCACAAATGTCTCTACAGACAAACATACATATGAGCTCTATCTCAGGTGGAATTCCTGACTGAGGGAGGAAATACATCAGTCCTTATCCCACTTGGGACAGGTGATAAGCCTTAACTACTTGAGTCATGTGACTCTGTAGCAATCAGATGTAGAGCTTCATAACACGCATTTGAACCTATCCCATAGGGCCACACTTGTATTTAGATGTATCGTATATATGTAAAATTGAGCAAGTCAGTTCACTTTTCTGAGTCCTAGTTTCTTCGTATGTAAAATTAGAGGGTTGGTCCAGATAATTATAGGTTCTTTAAAATCCTGTGTTTGTGTGCAAATGTCTTCTTTTAATAAATTTTTCTGAGTATCTCAAAGAAAGTGAGGTTACTAATATTCCTACATTATTGCCATGTCATTGTCATCATCATCATTTTCTTCCCCAAAGAGGAAGTTGTATAGTGCTCCTGAGGTCAAGAAAGTGAGCTCCCAGCTGGTAGGGTAGCAAAATCTTTATCTGTTTTAGATTTAGCAAATCTCCCTCACCTGTTTGACATTTTCTTCCCATAGTCCCATTTGGTAGCATATATTTTATTTCTGTTCTGGATTTGGTTACCATAATCCTATGTGTTCAGAAGGTAGCAGAATATAGTAGGGGGCAGGATAGCATAATTCCTAAACATTCAGACTTTGGGACCAGAAAGACCAGATATAGATTGCTGTTTCTGAAACTTACTGGCTATTTAAATGACTAAAGCCCTCTAAATTCAATTGCCTCATTTATAAATAGGTATAATGATGGTAACTACTTGGTGAGCTGTTATGAGACTTAAATGAGATAATGCTTGTGAACAATTTAGTGCAATGCTCGACATATAGCAAGAACTCAATAAGTACTAGTTTTTTGTTTATGCCAGAGGTTCTTGACTCTGACTGTACAGTAGAATCACTTGGGAAGTTTTTATCACATTGAAATGTTTGTGTTCCACCTAAGACTAATTAAATCAGTACTTCTGAGGTTGGAGTCAGGGCATAGGTATATTTTGACAGCTTCCCAGGTGATTCTGTATGTGGCAATGGTTGGGAACCTCTGGTATTTGCCAAGTGTCACATAGAAATCAGAGAGGAGATGATTCTTTTGGCCTCCCTTGTACATATGACTATTAGACATGATCAACACAGCTGATATAGACCTCCCCAGAGACACAGCAGAGAGACCTTCGGTAATCACTATAGCGTCAAGCCTTAACTAGTCCCTGGCTTGTGCTCCAGAGGCCAAGGTCATTATGTAGTAGCAAGAAAACAAGATATGTATTGAAGAGTCTATTTTAGCCTGTGGACTCTAACATAGTGTTCTGAATTTTGTGATCTCTGGTTTTGAGGGAGATTTTGCACAATCTTCTTGGTCCGATTTCTATTAAAAAACACAGAACAACAAAGAATAATCTAGTAAATCTGTGAGAGCTATGTAAGGAAGACATTTTCCTGAATGCGAGGGAAGACGAATTTGGGTTACTAGGGGGTTCAGTATTATTTTTCCCTGGCTGCTGATTCCCTGGTCCAGCTCAGAGCACAGAATAGGCCCAGTGAAGTTGATTAAATTCTGGGGGACCGTCCCTTGAGTGAAGGCCATGAGGGGCCACTCTGGCAGACCTAGACTTGGGGAAAGCTCTGTTTCCAGGCTCTGGCCTCCACTCCTGTGACCCTAAGGGATTTTTCAGTTTGAGTTTGTCTGAATAGGTAAGGCAAATGCCAGACTTCTCTAGAAGCTTTCTAAGACGTGTGGCTATACTTAGCCAGGGCTCACCTCAGGTTCCTGAAGCTCTAACATGAATTTAAATAAATGAAATGACACCTTTTGCTTGGAATGGGCTGAATCAGCACATATTCACTGAGGTAAGACAACTGCATCCATAATGTACTCTGATTCGCTCTGACTCTCCCTTTCACCACAGGAGGCTCCAAACATTTCTGTCACAGGCTCCAAATGTATGCATTCGATCCTTACTGGAGGGTGGGCTTTGAAGCCTACAGTTGAAGTATGGAGTAGAGGGAAATAGGGTGCCTGTGGATTCAAGGAGAGCTGAAGGCAGTGTTGGGCAGTGAGAGGACCATACATGCCTAAAGGGCAGGTGGAGAAGGAATGCAGTGGGAAGCCATAAAGTTGGTGTTCTACCTTCCTAGCAGCCCTGCCTCTTCTGGCTCCAAAATCAGGTAGTGCTAGTGGACCTGTCTGAGGTACAGAAGTAACTCAAGGAGGCACTATCAGCATTTTTTTAGGGGATTAATGTCAACAGTAAAACCCAGGGGCATCTGGGTGGCTCAGTCAGTTAAGTGTCCAACTTCAGCTCAGGTCATGATCTCACCATATGGGTTCAATCCCCACGTCAGTCTCTGTGCTGACAGTTCAGAGTCGGCAGCCTGCTTCAGATTCTGTGTCTCCCTCTCTCTCTGCCCCTCACCCACTCACACTCTGTCTCTCTCTCTCAAAAATAAACATTAGAAAAGAAATTAAAAAACCAACAACAGTGAATTCCAGATGCTGATGGTGACCATCTACCACAAGTTGAGGGTATGCCTTAACATGAAACAAACATGGAGGTAAGGAGGAGAGAAGGGGAGGGAGAGACCTGAGGGTTCCTCTGTGCCTGAACCTGGCCCTGTCCTTGGTCTTCCCAATACCGTGAGCCATTCGGTTCCCTTTTTAGACCAAGTGAGGCGAATAGAGTTTCCGACACAGAAAGCTCCAATACAATTCATTTGACAATTTGACAAGAATTGGCCCTCCACAGGGCAGTAACAATAGAATTTTTTCCTCAGAGTTGCCTTGAATAGGCTGCCTCTCCTAACAGGAACGCCCTTGAGTAGTACAGTTCACAGAACTATTGCCTTTGTAGGCAGTTTTCTATGGTCTGTTCCTCACATTTATTCTGCTCTAATGGATTGAAAGCTCCTCAGTTGCATTCCAGATTTAGACCCAGAACACCTAAATCCAGGTCCTGATAGAGGCCTTGTTCCTACCCACTTTCATTCTTTTCAGCTGAGGCAGCTTCCCAGTTAAGTGCTATCTTGTAACTGGCCCTTGCAGGTAGTACCTCCAATGAGTAGAAGCCCCCAGACCTGTCCTCTTTCCTTTTCACAGGAACCCAGGCTGACATTGTTTGGATCCAGAAACTAAAATAATCCATCAGGGGTTTATTTCTCTGGGGGTAGAAAGGGGTCTTTAGGAAAAGACATACTACAAATTATTGTGGTTAAATAGAGCTATGTAGAGCTCATTAGATGCTTTTGAAGATGAGCACTGAAAACAGGTTTTAAAGGCATTTAGCCTGCCCCTCACCAGCAGCCTGTTTCTGGGGTGGGTGTGTACTGTTGCTTAGATTGATTTAGAGAGGTGCCATGTATAAGAAGCAGCTTTCTAAACATTCCAGGCTGGGAAGAACCTTAGAATAAATGTCAGGCTGAGAAGCAAGTCTTAACCCAGGGTGATTTACCCCTGAGGGGACATATGCAATGTCTGGAGACATTTTGGTTGTCACAACTGGGGAGGGGGTTGCTACTGCCATCAGTGAGTAGAGGACAGAGATGCAACTAAGCATTTTACAGTGCACAGGGCAGTTTCCCAAATTATGTGGTCCTAAATGTTAAAAGTGCTGCAGTAGAGAAACTGGGCTAATGCCATTAGGGATACCTGGGAGACATGGGGAGATCAAGACACCCTTTCCAGAGAGTCAGAGGTAGGATTAATGCCAGGACCAACTGAGATTTTGTAGTTAAGGGAAGAAAGTGTTAAAAGGAGTACAGGTCAGGCACACAGGTCCTGTGATAGCAGTGAGGTGTCTGTGTCGATTGGTCTTGTGTGGGAAGGTTGAGCTTACTTAAGGGTCCAGAGTAGATTTTATTTCATTGTTTTTATTCATAGATAACATGCTAAGGTAATTCACTAAAGTATTTCAGTAAAGGAAAAAAATTTCAAGCACCACTTTTTCTTTCTGTATTCTCAGTGCCTTGCACAGACTAAACTCGATAACAGCTGTTCATTGAATAGAAATGAACAGACTGATATACTACTTCTGCAAAACATACATGTATTTTTACATACAAATATAAGAATATTTACATACAGACATGCATATATATTGTTTTGTACACATTGGAGGCATAAAATGAGTATTTATTAACTGTACATTTATTACCTGAGACCTACAGTAAGTCCCTTAAACTTTATAATTTTAGACTTCTCAAAAATATACAAAAAGATAATATAATACTAATATATATATCACAAGGCTTTCTTTAAACTTTAAAAAACTGAAATATATTCAAATGCTGTAGATTTACCTTTTTAAAATGTACAATTCAGTTGTTTTTGATATGTTGAAAAATTTGTGCAATCATCTTCACTATCTAGTTCAAGTACATTTTCATCTCCCAAAGGAAACTCTGGTCCTATTAATGTTCCCTGTTTCCCCCATCCCTTGGCAACTACTAATCTACTTCCTTTCTCTATAGATTGCTCTATTTTGAACATTTCATATAAACATAGTTATATGGTATATGGCCTTTGGCATCTGGCTTCTTTCATTTAGCATAATGTTTTCAAGGTCCATTGATTACAGAATATATCAAAAATTCATTCTTTTTTAAAAATGTTTTTAAAAGTTTATTTATCTTGAGAAAGAGACAGAGATCACAAGTTAGGGAGGGTTAGAGAGAAGTAGAGACAGAACCCCAAGCAGGCTCTGCACCATCAGTGCAGAGCCTGATGTGAGGCCTAAACTCACAAACCATGAGATCATGACCTGAGCAGAGATGAGTTGGACACCCGCCCGACTGAGCCACCCAGGTGCCCCCATTCTTTTTTTTTTTTTTTTAACGTTTATTTATTTTTGAGGCAGAGAGAGACAGAGCATGAACGGGGGAGGGGCAGAGAGAGAGGGAGACACAGAATGGGAAGCAGGCTCCAGGCTCTGAGCCATCAGCCCAGAGCCCGACGCGGGGCTCGAACTCACGGACCGCGAGATCGTGACCTGAGCTGAAGTCGGACGCTTAACCCACTGAGCCACCTAGGCGCCCCTCCCCCATTCTTTTTTTTTTAATGCTGAATAACAGTCTATTGAATACACCACCTTTTATTTTTATCAGTTGGTGGATATTAGGATTATTTTCACTTTTTGGCTGTTATGAATGATGCTGTTATGAACATTTGCAGGAAGGTTTTTGTGTGTATATATGTTTTTTATCCTTTTTGGTGTCAACTAGGAATAGGATTAATAGGCCATATGATAACCCCAGATTTCACCTTCAAAGCAACTGCAAACTGTTGTCCAAAGTAGCTGCACCTTTTTACATTCTTGCCAACAATGTATGGAGGTTCCAGTCCCCCCAGATTCCTGGCAACGCTTGTTATTGTCCATCATTTTCATTATAGCCATCCTAGTGAGGATGAAATAGTGTCTCATTGTGGTTTCGATTTGTATTTGCCTAATGACAAATGATGGGCATCTTTTCACGCGCTTGTTAGTCATTTGCAAATCTTTTGGAGAAACGACTATTCAAGTCTTTTGCCCATTTCATAATTGGTTTGTTTGTATATTGGTTGTTGAATTATTACATGTATTTTGGAGAAATTTATACAAAAAAAAGAATAGTTGGCTTATACATTGTGAGGTAGGAGTGACTCCAGTTGGATACAAATTAGAAGAGGTGGCATGTGGCCAAGGACACTGCATAGTATAGTGTTTTCCTCTTGGTCAGAGGTCACCAGCCATCCTATAGATGGCTGCTCTTTGGGTCAGGGGCTGAATCTGGTCCAAAGAGCAGTGATCTTAGAGTCTAAAGCATGGAAATCTACATAAGAAATTAACTAGCTAATATGTCTGAAGAGATGTTTAGAGATGGTGGGCACTCAGGGTTTAGGTACAGTCCAATAATGATAGTTTTTTGAGTTTTGATTTGCCATATGAAAAGAATGGTACTCAGAGATATGAAGGATTTTGCTCAAAGTTATATGAGGTTTGGTATTAGAACCAGACCACCTGACTTCCCAGTTCAGTGTTCATGCTATATTGTCACACAATTTCTACCTCTTTCAAGAAGATTTGATGAAACAGCATTCTAGATCATACAAGGAGGTAATGATAGATCTAAGAAAGAGACTTTTTATAGTGTTGGTGTTTGGGAATAAATGTGATGGAAAAAGAATTTCATCAATGTCATGAACAAAATAGTTACACTCCGACCAAAGGGAAGTGTTTTTAATCTGCTAATGGCTCTATGACTGGATTCTCACTGGAACTCAGGTATATCTTCAGGTCACCATTTTGTCCTTAACTCATTACTACCCAATCTGGGACCTTCACGGCCCATCCTTCATGAGCTCTACTGTTGTCTCAGCTGCAGAGGTTGTAGAGGTGAAGCTATCTTCCTCTGCCTTTGGCTGCAAAACTGTCAGGGGCTATGTCCACTAAAAGAGAGGTAGGATTGGATTGCCTCAAGAATAAGGATTCGTAATTTAACATACTCATCGCAGGCTTCATGGCCTTCCTTCTTTTAGTCTGTTTAAAATTTAGAGCTCAAGACCTGACTTTTTATCAGATCTGAGAGGGCATGTGCTATAAAAGAAAGGAGCTAAAGTCAGTTCTGCTACCTACTGTCTGGGTATCCTTTGGGATGTTATTTTGCACCTCTGAATCTTTACAATGGTATAATAATATTTAGAATATTGTGAGGATTAAACTAGATAATATATGTCCTCAACCTAGAAATATGTTTGATTTGTCTGTGTAATGCTGTATTTTTCCTTCTATCCTTGTAAAACATCAATTTGTGGAAATTAATTCTCTCACCCATTTTCAAATACAAAGTAAAGAAGCAGTTTAAGTGTTCCCAAACCGCTCAGAATGGAAACATTTTCATTAGATTTGTTCTTCAGTAATGATACGTTGACTCAGTATTGTCCTGGTTATGTTGGTGGTTTTTTAGCTGACATCAGAGCTGAGCTAAGACCAGAGAATAATGGGAAGAGAAGACCAAGCAGCTTAAATATATGAATTAAACTGGGATCACAGAGAAATAAGAGAAGACTCAGGGCTCAGGACCAAATACAACATTCCGTTCCTCCTTTAGTAATTATTTATTGAGCACTTCCTATGAGCTAAACACTGGGTGGGCTTGGCACTGGAGCTATAGTCACAAACAAGTCATGGTTTGTGGTAGATTAGTTGTTAAATTGACCCCATTTTCCACTCTGCCCTATATCCACACTTTTTGAAATGGGACCTTGAAGCTGGTCCCTTCCTGAAGCAGAGAGTACTTTTCCACCTCTTGAATCTGATTTGGCCTTGGGACTTATTTAGGTCAACAGAATGCAGCAAAAGTGATGATATGCTAGTTAGTCCCAAAGTAGGTCTCAAGAGGCCATGAACCTATTCCCTGCACTCTTGGAATCCTATCTGGGTTTTCTGTGCTGAGGGATGAGAGAGCACACAGGGAGAAACAAAGGACCCCAGCCCATAGCCAGTGAACTTCCAGAGCAAAGCTGTTGATTGCAACTCCACAAAGGAGCCAAGCTGAGATCAGAAGAATTATCAGGTGGCTTGTAGAATCATAGACTGTTGTTGTTGTTGTTGTTTTTAACGTTTATTTATTTTTGAGACAGAGAGAGACAGAGCATGAATGGGGGAGGGTCAGAGAGAGGGAGACACAGAATCTGAAACAGGCTCCGGGCTCTGAGCTGTCAGCACAGGGCCCCGATGCGGGGCTCGAACTCACGGACCGCGAGATAGTGACCTGAGCCGAAGTCGGCGCTCAACCGACTGAGCCACCCAGGCGCCTCCATAGACTGTTGTTTTAAGCTTCTATGTCTTGATATGGTTTATTATGCAGTAAGAGCAAACTGATCTAGAGTTCCTGACCTCAAGAAGCTTAGAATCCTATAGTTACAGAAGCCAAACTTAGGTTTGCAGGGAAAAGACACATTATAGTACCTTAGAAGACAAAATAAAGCCATAGTACTTCCCTGAGTAATGTTCAAGGGACAGACTGTTAGGTGTGACCAAAACCGAGGAAGCATGTACAAGTTGAGTAAAGATTTACTCCTTTTTACAGGGACAGGCAAAGAAATGCACAACAGAAAGAAACATTAGAGTAATGTCACATTATTAAATGTCATTTAGTGTGCATTTGGTAATATTCTTGTAACCAGGTGATACTCATGAGCATGATTTCAGAACTGTGGCCCAGGTTTCTTGAGCCTAGAAGTTTCATGAAGTGGATCCTGCTCTCTCTAGTTTAAATTAGGTCTCAAGATCTAGAGACTTTCTTCATGAGCTTGCTTTAAGAGTTTTAAGTGTTTCAGCAAGTTATTTTTTTAAAGAAGATAAAACAGTTCAAATTAATCCATGAGGTAGCATATTTTGATCCTTATGATGGTTCAGCATAAACCCCAAGTTTATTCCAAATATGGCTCAATTTCCTAGTAATATGGCAGATACTGTGGCTTCCAATTCATGGAACTGGGTCAAGTAGACTTCCAGGAAGTATTATCCCAAACCTCTTGTGACACTACAGCCCCACTGTGATAAGCAAAATTCAGACAATAAAAGTAACTGATTGAGGCTTGAGAACCTCCTTTTATGGAGATTTTCATTTTTAATAATGTTTTTTGTTAAAGGAGTTGGCCAATATACCAAGTTCAAGGCTCAAATTTCTCTTTCACCTGAATATGAAATTGCTTTACACTGTCTTCAAATATTATGAGTGCTACTGCTGCTATTACTACCACTATCACACACACACCGGCTCTTTAACACTATTAAATCCCTTGCACTGTGCTATATATATGCTATCTCATTTTCCTTATAAACTTTTGAGGTTGATATAGTATTATTACTGCCATTTTGCAAATGAGGAAATTGAGGTCAAGAACCACTTAGGAAGCTGCTTAGAATTACATAGATAATGAGGGTGTAACCCTATATGTGAAGTCAGGATTCCTGAGTCCAAATCCAGTTTTCTTTCCACTGTTCTTCTGCCTTCTCTTACCATCCTTGTAAGGTAGAAGGAAGAATCATACATGTTTTAAAATATAATTTGAATATAATGTATTAAGTGCACCTGACAAGTGACTTTGAAGAGACCATCGAGGAAAGAGCAGAGATGGAGAAAGACAAAAGAAGGAGATACTGATAATGCAAAGAATAGGAAGATACCAAATATCCATTCATTCATTCACTCATTCAGTGTGTATTAAATGAACACTTATTATGCACCATGCACTCTTCTAGGCACTGAGAATACAGTGAGGACAAAAAGGACAGTGTCCCTGCTCTTGTGGAACTAAATTCTAAGTAGAAGATCCATACTATAAACAATTAAATGGGGTATTTAACAGCTGTGACAAATTATTTGGATATAATGAGTATGGTGATGTGATAGAGCCCAACTAAAGGGACTAACAGTTAATGGTCAGATGACTGCTTGGAGGAGGGGACACGTAAGCCCCCATACCAATGTTTCCTTCATAATAAGAACCACAATGGTAGCATTTGCTACCATCTTCTTCCTGATGTCCTCTCCACTCCTTTTTTGACTTCCTAGTTCCACACTTATTTGAATTTCCTTCTATTTCAGCCCCCTTAGCTGGTTTCTTTTCTTCCACCCCACTTCTAAATGATGAACTTCAGGAACACATCCAGAATGGAACTCTTTACTTCCGCCCTCAAAACTGTTCCTTCCCCCATAGTCTTCCAGTTTGGGGGAAATGGCAGGGGAGCCCACCCTCTCAAACCATCATTCTTGATACTCTCTCTCTTTCATATCCAATCTATCATCATGTCCAGCCGATTTCAACCACTCAGATGATCTCCATGCTCTCCTCTGCTCTGGACTCTCTAGATGACAGTGACATATCTCTTTCCTGGACTTCTGGACAGTTTCCCAAAATGGTTCCCTGCTTCCCTTCTTGCCCTCCTCCATTCACTTAGCAGCCCTTTTAAAAGTATAAATGCCATCATATGACTCCTCTGTTTAAAGTCATTTAAATATTTTCCTTTGCAGTAGGAACAAAATCAACCTCCTCATGATGGTTTCAACGATCCTGTATCAACTAGCTCCTGCCTGTCCCTCCAACTGGATCTTCTGTTACTTTCTCCCTTGCTAATCATACTCGAGCCAGTTACCAAGCTTCCTTTCAAGGAAAAGTATGCACACATTCTTTCTTGTGCTCCTGCTCTTTATATGCCTGAGTGCTCTTTATCCTTCAGAAGGATGTTGTCTCCTTAGAGAAGCCTTACCTGAATGTTTTCTGTAATTAGGCCCCTCTTTTAGTTTGAATTTCAGCACTGTTTTCTCAGAGAATATCTTATGACCTCTGACTGACTTGTTCAATTCCTTGTATACTTCCTTGCTTCTCTATCAGTTACAAAATTCATGAGAATGGACACCACAACTCTTATTCACTGGTTTCTCCCTAACATTGGCCCCAGTGTCTGGTACACAGGTGTGCCCCTAGCTGTATGTTGAATGAATGAAAGAATGAAATGCTTTCTGTATGTCAGCCATGATCTCAAGCACTTCGTATTATCTTTCTCAATCCTCTAAAATTTCAGTGAGGTAGCTACCGATATGACTCCCAGTTCGTAGATGAGGGAACAGAGTAAAGCAGCTTGAGTGACTTCTTCAATGACACATCGCTAGTAAGTAACAAAGATAAAACCTCAATCCTGGTCTTTTTAATTCCAGGGCTCAGAATCTTTACCATTTTATTGCTTTCACCGCCGGCCAACTTGGGAGGCATTTCTTTGCATTAGTTATACTTTATTGACTTTGCTTTTCTCTTTAGATTCTGAAATTCTTGAAAGCTCTCTTCCTATATTATTCAAGATAATTGCCCCAAGCAGAATACATGCCAGTACATGTGGACGGTAGTAAAAGGTCTTGGAAATTTTTTTGCAAGTAACCAACTCAGAAGTTTACCCTTTTAATCTGAGCTTCTTTTTGAAGACCTCTCTTAGGAGCATGTGTTACTGAAGAGGACTGACCAAAAACACAGCACTGTATATGTTATTCTCTGAAAGTCTAGTAGATTCGAGTCATGGAAACAGGGCACTTTACTTACATTATTTATAATCCTCACTCCGACTTTAATGGGGTGGTTATTTTCATTTCCATTTCATAGTTGAGAAATCAGACTCAGAGAGGCTAAGTGATGTGTTTAAAGTTACATAGGTAGTACTAAAACTAGGTTTTACTCCCAGTTCTTGTCAAGATCCAAAGTTGGCATTCTTTCTAATATTGTTATGTATTTTCCCTTGCTTCTCTCTATCTGCCCAAGTTTTCTAAAAATTTAGAACTTAATAGTTATCTGTGTAAATGTTATACTAAAAATATATAGACTTTTTTTTACCTCATTTTTAAGCTGAAATATTTTGAAGGATATTTTATCCACATGTTTTTATTTTCTGTTTCTTTATGCCTAATTACAAATAGGCAAATTTTTCTGTAAAGGGCCAGATAGTAAATATTTCATGCTTTGTGGACCATATATTTCTGTCACAACAACTCGGTTCTGCTGCTGTGGTGTGAAAGCCTTCTGTGTTCCAGTAGAATTTTATTGACACCAAAATTTCCATTTTATACATTATCATGTGTCATGTGTCAATCTTTGTTTTTTACCTAAATATTTAAAATTAAAATCATAAATACAATAATATATATGTAATAATAAATATTTAAAACTAAAAGTAAAAAGTAAAAGTTACCCTTAGCTTGTGGGTTGTACAAAAGTAGGCGTAGGCTCAATTTGGTCTGTGAATCCCAGTTTTTGATCCCTGAACCAGATCAATATTCTGTAGGTTCCAGGATGGTTTGGCTTTTCTTAATTTTTCTTAAAATTCTAAATTTCTTAAAATTCTTAAAACATTCTTGGATGTATTTTGAAATGTGTAACTCACCAATTAAGCAAATCTGAATTAAAGACACACGATTTCTCTTAAACACAAATACTATATTTGCTCTTCAGTCGCAAAAAGGGAAAAAGGCATTAGGGGAAAATATTTCAATGATTAAAATTCAATTATAGTACCATTTTCAATGCCACCTACTGCTTAGAGGAGTCAAATCAATGAATTCACACCATTTATATAAAGCCCTTCCTGCAGAGTCCTTTTACCTTTTTAATAACACCTTTGAATATGAAATAAATGTCAACAAAAGTGAGTGGAATACAGAGTGAGACAATTATGTAAAACAGAAATTGTCCACAATGAAATCAGGAGGCATTGGCAAAGTAAACTAGGTCTCACACGTTCTTCACTTTTTATTGCCAGCAAGAATTTGGTACTTGAACCAAAGCCCTTTTCTCCAGATTTTTTAATCCACATAATGGTATACATTTGGCTTTAACGAGATAGGTATTTTAACTCTTGATGAGAAGGGCTGTCACTGAATGTAAGCCAAGTTCAGTCTGCCGCTGTCTGATGACCTAGAGCTTTAGCAGTGCTCAGGGTACTCTGCAGGAGCTGGTCGGTTTGGCAGGTGGGTGGAAAAGGACCTGGCTGGAAGGAGTGTCATGCCTGGGAAAGTGGAAGGGGTTGGGAGCTGCCTCTCTCAGTGCAAGAACTCCTTAAGTCTACATCTGAGCCTTAACAAGAGCACATTTTCTTCCGCATTTGTGCAAAACATGCCATGATTCAGCCCCTTGAGGCTTGAAGTGAAGACAGCGTGGTTTACCACACGGAAGGTCTTTCAACAAGGGGAACACCAAGAAACTGTGGGTAGGGAAGCTGCAGGGCCAAAACTCTGTCCTCCAGTAGCTCTGAGGGCAGTGGATATTCACAGAGAGACAGAAAGAAGAAGAGAAAGACTGCAGGGTGAGCAGACTTCAGAGTGAGCCCGTGTTGGGACACTTGAGTCTTCCAGAAGTTATCAGGTAAGAATACAGAGGTACCCCCATTGTGTATGCAGGGAGGAAGAGTCAGGTACACTGAGTGGAAATACCTGATGGGACTTCATCTAATTCCATCGGCTGGAATGGAGCTTGCTGGGTTCAAAGCAGATGAGGAAGCCCAAAACAGGAATAGGTTTTGTGCTAGGTAGTAGAAAACTTTCAAATGAAAAAGACAAATGTTTTTCTAGAGGATTTACATTTAAGAAGACTGGAAATGGTTAGATTTGAGCTTTCTGCAATTCCATTTCTTCATTTTTGAAGTTGGACGATAATAGCAGTTAATTTTCAGAGTTTTAGGAAAATTAAATTACATCATCCCTATGACGAGCTAAGCATAATTCCTGGACTCAGAGAGGTTCAGTTAAAGCCAATTTTTCTTTTTAATATTTACTATTATTAACATTAGTAATGAGATTTTTGCCTCTATAGTTCAAACTGACTCTTGGAAGATAACTAGACCTCCTGTCGAAACCTTGTCCACAGGCAGTTTGGAGACATTGGTTCCAGGAAGAGTCTGTTGAAAAGAAAAAAATGTGGCTCAGGTGAATGTTGGATACTTGATTTAAAGGCAATTTTATGGAATCAGACATTCTCAACCCCAGGATTTTTGCTGGGCACATTATTTTCAGATTGTTTTGGTTCAGTATGAATGCTCATGATATTGCTTACCTCCCATGTCCCTTCAATTATTGCCTTTAAACTATTCAAGTGAGACCCAGGTAGAGAAGAGGATTTAGAAGAACCACAATTTTCCAAAGAGAGAAGTTGAACAAGGAAAAGCTAAGTAAAGTACGACATCCATAAAATGACCAGAATAAATTTCTAGGAGGCAGCCAGGCCAGCAGGCAGCTTTAAGAGCTGACAGAGTGCTATCACTTCCTCTTGGACACTATGAACATACCTGTTGCTTTTGGGTAATTGCCCAGAAACTAGCCTCCACGCATCACTTGTTGAGAATGTACATCTTCCTTTCTAATGATTTGTCTTCATTTCCAGTTATATTGGAAAGTTTATACCATTCTGGGAATTTAGTTTTAACTGTTCTCAAAATTATTTTTTTTTATTTTCACAATATGTTCATCATAGAAAACTTGGAAAACTGCACAAAAGCAAAAAAAACCTTCCATAATCCCGACCTCAACAATGAAAACTGTTATCACTGTCTTGCATTTTCAATCTATTTTCCATATGAAACGTTATTATTACATGTAATGTATCTTTCTTTACAAAGTGGTATCATGTGTACATATTTTCCTTTCCTTGGATGTTATTTTCCTTCTATAATATGTAATGAGCCACAAAATTTCCACACCATTTAATATTCTTCTACAGCATGATTTTTCATGGCTACATGAAATGCACCATAATTTATTAACCAGTTCCCTATTTTTTGACATTGAGGTTGTTCCAAATTTTTCACTCTAATGACTAATGCTTGGATGAATACTTCTATAAATAAACACTTACACACATCCTTGATTATTTCCTTATAATAAACTTCAGGAAGTAAATGTTTTGGAAGGAAGAGAATGTACACATTTAAGGTTTTATTTCAAAAATGTTTTATAGGAAGATTGGATCAATATACATTCACTTTAGCACCACATAAAAGCATTTACTTCCTAACACCCTGGTTAACACTAGTAACTGTGTGTGTGTGTGTGTGTGTGTGTGTGTGTGTGTGTGTTTAATTATCCATTTGATAGGCAGTAAATGGCATTTTATTTTTATATGATTTTCATATTTACTTTGGTTACTGATAAAATAGGTTTTTTTTCATATGATTAACAGTCATTTGTATTTCTTCCTTTGTGTATTGCTAGTCTGGATCCTCTGATCATTTTCCTATTCTTTTATTAATTATTAATCTATGTGAGCTTTTATATTTTAAACTTATTAGCCACTGTTTATTATGTACTATACAATAAAATACATATATTTTATTTCCCCATAATACTCCATTTTAATTTTCCTTGTGGTTTTTAGCTATATAAAAGTTTTGAAATGTATATGGTAAATATATCATGCTCCTTTTGGACTTCCTTCTTTGCTTTTGATCTTTCAAAGCCTTTGGCTGGGGAGCCTGGATAGCTCAGTCAGTTGAGTGTTTAACTTCAGCTCAGGTCATGATCTACTGGGCCCTGTGTCTGGCTGTCTGCTGTCAGCAAAGAGCCCACTTTGGATCTTCTGTCTTCCCCTCTCTCTGCCCCTCCCCTCCTGGTTCTCTCTCTCTTTCTCTCTCTCTCTCTCAAAATAAATAAATAAACTTTAAAAAAAGTTAAAAAGCCTTTTGTCAACTTCTCAGAAGATAAATATCACTTATATTTTACCTATTATTTTATTAGGTAAATTTCCCCACTATTTGGCTCTTAAATCTATAATGTTATTTTATAACACTGGATTGCCTCTTATTTTTATATAAGTAGGTTGTGTTTGGGTCTACTCCATCTTCAATACCTTTCTTTTGTGTCTGTGTGCTGTCTGTCAATGCTGTGAGGATAGGATAGTGTTGCACTATTTTCCATATTCCTGAATTGTCACAACTTTTCCTTATTTGTCAAATTGACTGGCTTCTTTCAAATCCCCTAAAGTTGCAATCTTGAAAGTGTAATCCTACATCATTTCTCCTGCTTTTTTCTCTGCCTGGCAGAGTGTCTTGTGGAGTTGTTTTATTGATGCCTCTGCATCCATTCTGTGGAGTTATAGAGTTGGTGTGGATGCCAGTCGTCTTTGGGAGCATGAGTTTCCTGGAGCATCCCCTATCCATCCCCTTGACGTGCATGTCTATAGGCTTCAGAGTATCCAATATTCTCATCCCTTTTTTAAGAGTTATGTCTGTAAGGCTTTTATCATAAGAAGATAATTTTGGAGGATGTTTAGGTCCAGATATCTACTGTAGGGAGAATTCTAAAAATGAACCGTCCCCAAGATTTTTGGCCTTAATCCCTGTGATTGTAAGTATGGTAAAGAAATCACACCCAGAATATGGTATGTTAATATGTCAAGAGGACTTTGAAGATATAATTAAGATCGATAATTAATTGACCTTAAGAAAGGGAGATTTTCCTAGATTATCTGGTTGGGCCTAATCTCATTCCCCGAAGCCCTTTAAAAGTGGAGAGTTTTCTCTGGCAAGCAGCAGAAGGAGAAGCAGAGATTAGAAGCATGAAGGACATTTGATGCACAATTGCTGACTTTGAAGTGGGAGGGGTCCCTGTGCAAAGGAAGGCAAAGAATCCTTTAGGAACTGAAAGTTACCTGCAACTGACTCTAGCAAGGGAATGTGACCTCAGCTTTACAACTGCAAGGAACGGAATTCTGCCAATCATCTAAATGAGCCTGGAAGTGGCTTCTTCCCCAGAGCCTCCTGTCAAGAACCCAGCTTGTCCAACACCTTAATTTTGGCCTTGTGAGACCCTATGCAGAGAACCAAGCCACACTGTGCTGTACCACACTGTGCTGACCTACAGAAACTGTGAGGAAATAGGTGGGTGTTGTTTTAAGCCACTGGATTTGTGATAATTTGTTTTTCTTAGTAATAGAAACTTCACACAATACCCACAGTAGGGCTCTTATTTCCACAAGGGCACCGATAACATATCACTGTGGGTGAAGGTGTGGACTATGGAGTCAGAGCCCATGTCTTCACCAAAGGAGAGCCACCTAGTCACTGCAGTACAGAGAGGTGACTCTGACCAATGTGACCAATGGCAGTCTTTCTTCAGATTTTTATTGCTTTAATCATCAGCCCTGCAATCTACACAAAGGGAGGCCATCTTCTGGAAATACAGACACTTTGCCACTTGGATGCAGTACTGACCTTTGAAGGCTAAAAGAGTTTGTACCACACACCACCAGTAGCTTGCTTGGCAATCCTGAGAAATGTCTTTTCCTGCATTTAGCACAGAGAGAATGTCCATGTGAATAAAATAGACTATGGCATTCCCTTGGAACTATGGCTTCAGAGAACAGACTTGAACTTCAGCTCCAGGTGCTACCCTCTGAAATCCATCACAGCTTTCACACCCACGCCATGGTTCCCGCGTTGTTCCCAGCCAGTAACTGAGTGTAGTAGGAATAATCAGGCAGGTGCACCCTTGGGGGAGGGTGTTCTTTGACAGAAGACTACCTTAAGCTTGTCCCAGTGGCCTTATCCTGGCTTTCCTTAGAATTGCCCTGTTGTGTAAGACACTTCCGACCAACCTTCTTTCTTCCCCTTGCTCCTTGCTTGGAGTCAGACCTACACTGCTGTCCGAAAGTTCTTCTGGCCTCTCCTGATCTCTCTCCATTTTCTCTCCCACTAATCACTCTCCCCATTTTCTTTCCACTAATAACTTTCTCTCATATGAAGTCCTGTCTCAATATCTCTTTGTTTCTTGAAGGACTCAGACTAACATACAAGGTAGGAGTGCAACAACCCTTTGGGAATGAGCTCTAGCTTCCTTTGACCCACCAAGGATCACACAGGTCACACAGACACAAAGCAGCTTTTAGGTCTGGGTAGAGAGGCCCCAGCCATGAACTCCAAGCTTTACAGGGCTCTGAAGAACATAAACACTGACAATATAGTGGCTGGATCTTCATTTGTGCCTTTTTTCCAGGCTCCACAAATGTCACAGGCAGCCTGCACAGGTATGTGATAAGTCTGACCCATCTCATACCCAATTATACATTCCCATCATATAAAAAGAAAGTAAAAAACCATTATTTTGGTAGCTATGTGTAGTTGGGCTCTAGAAACTTCATTTGTTGGTTTCCTCCAAGACCACTCCAGCTTGGGGGTTAGCCTTTGATTTCTGGGTATCAGAGAAAGTCTAGGAAGCCAAATTAACTTAATGAGATTAATTAGTGTTTGTCAGACTTCCTTAACTAAGCAGAGAATAGTTGCTTAAGCTGACCATGGGGTAATGCTTTCCAGAGGGTACTACTGTATAGTTTGTGACATTGTAGATTTGTAGCATCTGAGATACTCAGCCAGCTCTCGTTCTGGTAATGAAGGATACAGTTAGGAGACCATATTGATTTTTCTTATGAAGGACATACCACAGCCTCACAGAACCTTTGCGCTAAAATAGAGATCATTTTACACTTGTGGAAACAGAGGCTCAGAGAGGCTAATTGATGTGGGATAAGTCACACAGCTGCTTCCTGATATAGCAGGGACTGAAGGCCACTGTCCATCAGATAATGATTCACTGAGTATTCTCCCACGCTTTGGGTTGAAGACATATTTGGTTAGAGACAACACGAACAAATGAGCTGTAGGTCAGAGGCGATGTGGAAGGGAGTGTTATTTAGAGTCTGGTGTCACTTTCCACGCGATTACTTCAGCTCTGTCACTTGGGTCGCCCATAAAACCATCCGCTGATTTACTCTGGGCTCCTGGCTCTGTCTCATAAAGGCATCTTTGTAATTCTCACCAGAGATCATCCTCTGGGATGACAAATAACATCGATCATTAAAAATGACATCCGTAATTTTGCAGCCAGGGAAGACGATCTTTTAAAGCTGTCAGTGAAACAAAAGGGATTTTAGGAGATGCTGATGCAATCTCTTTAACATCTTTGGATGTTAAAGCATGAAGATGAACTGTCCGTTATGGAATTGGAGGATTTATCGTGCGCTAAGGCATGCCCTACACCCGCCCTGCTGTCAGTGGAGGTGAGGTTTGAGGTAAGCAAGGTTCCCTGCGGCTCAATCATTAACTTGCTGAATGGCCTAGGAGTCAAAGGAGTTAATGGGCTTCATCCAGAGCTGGAGGATTGGAGGCAGGCAGGAAGACGCAGGGAAAACTCACTGTCTGTTGAGGAAGAGGATGTGAGGCGCAAAGACACACTGAGAGGCAAGGGAGACCCAGACACTCTAGCGAACCGCCATTTAAGCAATCAAATGAAACTTGCACCACAGAACCTCAATTTTACAGAAGCTGAAGTCCTCTTAACGAATAGTATTGTCTCCCTGTCCTCTTCATTAAATTTTCCGGTACATCAAAATTGCTGAATCGTCAGCCATGTCAATCAATATAGTTCTGTCAAAAAAAAAAATAAAAGGAGAGAAAAGAAAAGAAATTAGATGTCCATTTTCCAAAAAAGGGAGAGGGAAGAAAAGAGGAGTGAGCCTGGGCCTCGTGCCCTTTTCTCACCAGAGGCAAGGAGCTAATTAGTCTAAATAAGCAGAAGCTCAGAGCACCAAGACTAATGAACAGAATTGCTTTCTCCAAGTGGAAAGTAGGAATCTGGAGAACAGCTGCCAGTGCAGAAGGGCTAGAGCTGAGGGGTGAGGTGGCCTCTCCCAGGAGGGGTGATGGTGCATCTGAGGGAGAGGTCTTCACTTGGATTCCACATAGCTGAGTGAACATTCTAGGTGGCTAGGACAGCAATGTGGTCTAGAGACTCAGTGTGGTCTTTATACTCCATCCACAGCACTTTTGCTTCTCTGTGCCTGTTCCAAATATGCTACTTTATTTATCCCAGTGGTTGTGTTTTAGAGGAAACTTTCACTGCAGCAATTATTGCACAGGGGTCTACCTAGCTAATGATCTATATTGTTAGTGACACTTGGTTTCTTTAAAGCTTTCACGATTTTGTTACCTGACATGATGTATTCTCAGTCTGCAGTGAACTGTGGGCTTGCTTGCTGCTGACCCCCTGCCGTCCCCAGGATTCCCAGGCTGGGGGGCAGGGAGGTGTGCAGTCAGCATGTCTGACTCTGGGGTGGAAGTCAGTACAAGGGGGTGGAATAATTTTCCTATGCCACTGCCTGCTGACTTGGCATTTAGTGTAAATACCTCCTGCTTCCAAGATATCTCTTCCATAATTACCAAGCATGATTCTATTTTCAGTGCAATAGCTGAGAGGGTGTAATTGGAAGACTCAGAGGCAGATTATTTTCTTTCTTTAAGGGGATTTTTGCTATCATCCTATAATCTTTTCCTCCCACTCACTTGTACCAGGTACTTCTCATGCCAAATAAGAACATGTACTGGCTCTGAGATTCTTTCTGCTCATCAGTTATTTTGCTTAAAACCTGCAAAAGTGGTGAATCACCGATTGACCAAGAGGGCCTTAACATTCCCCTCAGCTTTACTAAACTTCAGACAGGTAGCTTCCTGACTATATAGGCCACATGACCACTGTTTTCTTAGAGCATTTACTTTCAAAAACTTGCAATGATAAATTCTTTCTCTGCCCCTTCGAGATGTAAATCTTCTACAACCCAGGGATATCTTTCTTGGGGTAGGAGGTGTCTGGGAGTCAGCCCTTTGAAATGTAATCAAGACACACCTGTCCCTGTTTCCCAGTCTTTGCTGGAAGGTAAGAACTTAACCTTGATCAGCGACAATTGGCAAACACTGATGGATGATCACATTGAACATCCTCCCCTCTCTAGTACCTTCCCACTATCTCACTGTAGTACTTAAAAGTTTTCCTGACTTTTGTTTTAACAGATTTGAGTCCAGTCTTTCCCCTTTTGAATTAATCCTGACCTCTACTGAAATATCCTTGAATACTCTTCCTTGCCTATTTAACTTGGACTTTAGCTGAATTCTGTACTGAAATATCTGTCTCCTACTGCAGTAGCTTGAATAAAATCTGTCTTGCCATTTTAACATGTATCGAATACAATTTCTCTTTAACATGATGCACCTGGAATGTCACATTTTCTTTCTGCACAACGGCACAGCTTAGATATTATTTGTTCATTTATGGAGCTAGCCCTTGGCTAAATCACCCAACTGCCATGAGTTAGGGACATTTATTTCTGATTTAAAAAAATTATTTCCTCAAAAAATACCTCCTGAATTTTGCAATGGTGAGCAAAAATTAATATGATTTCTGTTCTCTTAGGATTTATTGAATGAGTGGGAAACAAAGATTAATTGAAGAATCACATAATTAAATATTAAGTTGCAAATGTGAAAAGAGAAAAGTGCTCTGAAGAGAAAGTAGAGGTGTGGAGGTTTCCTTTGAGAATTTTGAGAAGGAAATTTGAGAAGGAAAGCCAGTGAGGCTGGAGTAAAGACTCTGTGTCCATGTCAATGATGATTGATATTATCTGGTCTTGTCAGTGATCAAATGTACACCCTCCCCAACAGCTTCCTTCCCACTGATGTGCGCGGTTCCTTGGGGACTCTCTCCAGGCCCTGCCTCTCCTCTATTTGATCAGTTCTTGACCCAATGCTTTAGAGTCAGCTCTTGTTCTCCACTCATCCTAATGATATAACATTTTTCAGCCCTGATGTTTTGATTTTTTAGATGATGTGCTGGTTACTCTCCATTTGACCTCTCATTCTTCCTACCTCTATTCTATTTTCTATCCTTTGTCACCCTGTTCTGGATCCCAAGCTAATTTTCCAAGTCTGCGTCACCTAGGCTTCTTTACTGTTGGCTCATGGAGTTTAGCCAAGGGGAGGCACAGGATGGAAGTAGACAAGCAAGAGGAGAGAGAGGTCAGGGTCAGTGTTTGCTTTGGGCCAAGTTTCTAGAAGTAACTATATCATTTCATCAGTACAGTTCATATACTATAGGGGAGGGTCCAGTTCCAGTGAGCTTCCAAAGCATTGTTTCTTCTTTTTTGCTCCTTTGTATCTTAGTCAGTAATGTCTTCTAGCTATTCATAGCCTCTGAGTGCCTCAACATCCTTTGGTTTTTAGTGGTGCCGTAATGTCTATGAATATTCCTTTCATTACAGTTTCTCATGCCATCTGAGTTGGATTTTTTTTTTCCTTCTGGGATCTTGACTGATATAAATGATCTCACTAAAGCTGTCTCTATTTATAATGGTAACCTAGTTCTCTCTTGCTCCACGTATAAGCTGATAATCAGTCCTGATCATTCATATACCTGTCCCTCGGCCTTGGGCATCCCAACCTAGGTTTCATCCCCAAGCGTTACCTCAACCAGAAGGGGAGATTGGGTAGTTTCATGATGTTCTCTAATATGGTGAGGCAACTCTGAAGAATTTGTTCTAGAAGAGATTGCTCCTAACATCTTCATGCTCCTCTTAAAATGCCTAAATCCATTCTTTTTTTTGGGCCCAGGAATATCCCCAGCTGTCCTAAGAGAGAGTTTCAGTGTTGTCTTGAGGTAAGTTTGCTGACCACTTTATTTGTGGTTGCTTAGTGTTGGTGTCTCTCATGCTTAGACATATTTTTTGCTTCTGTCCACTCCTCAACAATGGGCCATCAAATGAAGGCTAGTAGTATACTTTATAGGATGAAAAAGGACCAAAACCACAACTCTGGTTTCCATGACTTGGGGACATGTGCCTCGTCCCAAATCCCAAAACTCTTATTGACTTGAAAATTGAATAATCCAGTTAGGTTCCAAAATTCAGTTTTGTTTTTCAGGGCAATGCCTCAGTTTTAGATTTACTTATTAATTTTTTATTTCCCTCTTGCCTGCAAACAAAAAACTTACTATCTTAAGTTCCATTCCTAAAGACTCTTCAGCTAGGTATCAAACTAGAAACGTTGTGCTAGATCAATTCAGATGAAGTTGTTGAGAGCTATTGTTCTCGACACTTGGATGCAACAGATGGGACACTTTTGTATGTAACAGATGGGGGAAAATGCCCTAGTTTCTAATGTGTAAAATTTTTGGCATTGAAACAGGCTAGTAGAAGTAATAACAGAAAGGAAGGAGTAAGAGTTGATATAAGAGTTGATATAAGAGTTTCTTGGTAAAGCAGATGAAATGCCTACTCTACCTATTTGGAAAAATACTTTCAGCTACAGAGTCAGAGGGAGACTAGGATGTTTCAGCCTTGCCCTAGATTCTTTGTTCTCAGGAATCCTCCACTTCAGAATCCCAGCTAAAACATAATAATAATTTTTTTAAGTAGTAGAAATTTTACATAGAATACTGACTTCCTATTTTTGTCAGTTGTGACGGTGCTGATATAATTTGAAATTTAATATTTGACAATACAAAAATATATGTAATAAATCAATTATATATATTTTCGTCCATAAACCTATCACTCTCCCCAAGGACGCGAACATTACTAACATTTTGTAACTTTCCCTGTGCTTTTCTCTCATCCTAGTGCTGCTTTTCCACCATGAGTAACCACATGTCCTCTATAGCCTACAGCTTTGTCCCTGGATCCAGCCATTCTCAAATTCCTTCATCTTTAATACTCCCATCCTGTCCTGTATGTCTTCTCTTCCTAATGCAAATAGAGGTGACACAGATAAAAATGACACAGATATAGGATAATGAAAATAGAGGTGACCATTTTTATGGAATTGCAATAAAGGTATCTAGTTTCTGTTAAGAGTATCCTTTATCTGCCAATCTAATCAATCCTTTTTTTAAAAAAAATTTTTTATGTTGATTTTTGAGAGAAGAGAGAGAGAGAGAGAGAGAGCAAGCAGGGGAGGGGCAGAGAGAGAGAGAGGGAGAGAGAGAGACACTGAATCTGAAGTAGGCTCCAAGCTCTGAGCTATCAGCACGGAGCCAGACATGGCTCAACGTGGTGATCGAACTCACAAACTGCAAGATCATGACCTGAGCTGAAACTGGACACTTAACCAACTGAGCCACCCAGACACCTCTTTAATTAATCATTCTTAATGTAACATCTGAAAAAAAGTCCTTTCTTTGCATTGTTTGAGAAGGTTTTTGTCATCCAGTGTCATTTCATTTCCTTGGGTGTAGCCTTGCTGCTTCTATGATAAATTGTGCATGACTGAACTCACTCAAAACTATTAGCTGTTAGTGTTTGCTTGTCACAGGGAACAGAGGTCAAAGAAAAAGTAACATTAAAATATGTCCTGAATCAAATATCGTATATAACTTTTAGCTAAGATATTTTCAAGAAATTAAAAACAAATCAAGTTTGTAAGTCCAGGTGGTTATAGGATGAAGGCATAATCAGTCTAATTATTTTATACAATAGGATTTATCTGGATTTGAAGATAAGAGGAGAAATGAAGAAGGTATCTGACTGAATTATTAATCCAAGTGACTCTTTGAAATGCAATAGAGTTACCCACTCCATATTGTCTGTCTCTGTAATTTCAAAGAAAAAAAAAGAGGAACACACCGCTAAGCTTAAAACACAGGAGAATTAATGATGGAACAATAGACTCCTACAATGACTTATTACCAATTTACTCTTCACCCATTAATGTCCTTGAATAAAATTAAGAATAAAAAAAGTTTAGGAGGAAAGGTTTATCTGCAGAGAACTATATATGGCTCTGGTGAGTTTCCAAGGTATGTGGCCAGATGGAATAAGTTTTTTTAGTGTCTGTTTTTCATAGCTTACCATTTAAATGGTCCGTGTGTATGTGTGTGTATGTCTGTATTATATGTGTGTGTGTGTGTGTATATATATATATATATATATATATATGATGGATTTATCAGCTTATCAGCAAAGGGACATAGTAAACAATGAACTGAGGAGGCTATGTATTCTGATTCCACAAATGAGTTGATTCAGTGAATGAGTAAGCACAGGCATCCCCTCCCCCCTTCTCATGCACATGTACACTTATCCATATGCACACTCCATTCCATTTTCATGCCTCAAAAATGAGGACAATGCTTGCCTGACTCCTGAGGATTGTATCAGGGTTAAATAAATAATTGAGTGATTGGAGAAGAAGGGCTATGAAAGTATGAGAGTGTGAAATTAGACTGTAAAGCAATACATGCCTGTGAAGGCAAGAGGCAGATTTAAGTGCTGAGTGAAATACTGCCACACAAACTGGAACCTATTAGTTCATAAAATGCTCTTGAAATTCCAGGAGAACCCAAGGGTCTAAGGGACGTGATCTGAGACTCCCTTTCCCAGTGAAACTATCTATGTTTCAAGAAGCAGCACTAATATTTATAAAGAGAGATTGCTTTGTTCTTGAGGAGATGGAATTTCAGGAGATGATGAAGTTCTTTTTGTGGGTGCAGACTTGCCAGGAAAATCAGAAGCAGCTATAACTGCTTAGCACATGGCAGAGAAAAAAGAGAAATCCAATGTAATCAAGGGTATCCTGTGGCTTAAGAGATGCAGAGCTAACAGGCTAGTACTGAGAGACCCTCAAGAGTTTTCCGGCCAGTGGGTAGCTTTTACACATATTTGCAGTGTGAGAGGCCATGCCCTGGAATGTGATTCTCTGCAGATAATGCTCTTCTTGCCACATAAACCCATCCCAAATTGGCTCAGCAACCCTCTGCAGACCCTGGAAATAGGGAACATGTTTACCCAACCTACACTGATGGATGCTCCAGAGTTTTGAGAACCCTTAGACCATGGCGCAGTCCATGGGTATGGCCCTGGGATGGAGAGGGATGTCATGGTTACCCAGGACCCCACCATGCTGTGCCTGCTGCTTCTCTTTGCTGTTCTCCAAAGGGAAAAAGTATGAGGTGATCTATTTTAAACTTGTCAAACATATGCCCTTCCTGACATGGAAGGGAAACAATACACATTTCTTTAGTGGGGGAAATGTCGAGGTTTTCCTGAACTCAATTAAATCCGTTTACAAGCTGCTTTGATTTTGTCAGTTTTGAAAATGGTGATAAAGTTTTGCTGCGTATTTCATGCTTGATCTTAATCAATACAACTTGATACATGCTTTTGCTCCTATGCATCAGAAAATAAGACAGGAAATCATTGCAAAGTTTTCCATGGCTACTTTGTGTTGAAAAATCTATTCTTTTGCCTCTGTGGGAAGGAAGAGTGGAGCTTGCAGGGAGAGTGCAATGACTCTAGAATCACTTCCCACTATAAACAAGCAACCAAGATCATGTGTTTTTCGCAAGTAGTTTTTTGAGAAACAAAATCCCCTTCTGAGGAAGTGAAGTTATAGCAAAAACTGGGAACAACAATAGAACATTTATTTGTTGGGATAACAGTGCTGGGCACAGCAGTCTACCTCCACACTGTGGGATTAATTCTAGCTTTTGTTTATAGTTTGAAACTTCTTTTAAGTTTATTTATTTATTTTGACAGAGAGAGCACTTGAGGGCTGGGATGCGTCAGAGAAAGAGGGAGAGAGAGAATCCCAGGCAGGCTCGGTGATGTCCCATGACTGTGAGATCACCACCTGAGCTGATAACAAGTGTCGGTCGTTCAACCAACAGAGCCACCCAGGTGCCCCTACAGTTTAAAATTCTTAATAGAGCCTTCTTTACCTCAGGAAACTCTTTGAGGCATCAAGGAGGCCTACAAATGATTATCTATAGAATTATTCTACATAGCAATTCCTGCATCATGAGAGCACCCCAGATTCACAACAGGATAATAGCCAATTTCCCCCTTTCTTCTGTAAGATGACATCAGAACTCTACTTTCCTCCTATCTTTCTACTAAAAAAAAAATGACAAAAGCATAAAGCATGTTTCAAAAGTCCAAGTGGCAGTTTTGCTTGGAAGGTTCTAAAACCAGAGCACTTCCATTACTTCCTGACTGCATGCCCTACTAGTTGTGAGACTCTGGCAAAGTCACCTCAGACTCACCTTTCCCTTGCTCCATTTATATTTTCACAGGACCAGGGCCCGAGTGGGATGCCAATGCTGCTGAGCCTCTTAAATCTTCACAATGGCTCAAACCAGTCACTAGATCTTCAGTAGCCACGATTCCCATTCTTAAGGTATTGAGCAACTCCCTATAGGTCTTTCTACTCAGAGAAATCACCAGTAAGTTCTCTCCAGAGAATTAGGCCCTTTTTCTGCAAGCATCCACAACAAAGCAATCTTTTCATTGGCCTACAGCAAACATTAAATTCTTTGCTTCAAGGGGAGCTGAAGTATAGAAAATCTGAGTTTATTACAATCAAATTATTATGGTCCCCTAACATATCCTCTAGATGAGCATTTGCTAATAGGTTTTATGTACCAGAACTTACAGTGTGTTTTTTCTTACGAGTGTAAACTCGCTATCTTCTCCTCCCAGCAGCCATGTAACCATGATATTAATAACAATGACAATAGCTAAACTTTAGTAGACACTTATAATACTCGAGGACCTCTATAATTAACATAAATAATTATAATTAATCCTCTCAACAGTCCTATGAGGAAGATACTATCACTTCAGTTACACGGGCAAAGAAACTAAAAATCAGAGAAATAAATTCTCCACACAGGGCTTTTCACCACCAGGCAGTTTTGTCTCATGAAAGTCTTCCAGCTTCCCGAAGTAAGAGTCTGAGATTCTTTTCTGTAAACTAATCCCACCTGAAGGGCAAGTTTCAGTGATAGGTAGATGCCACTCCTCCTCCAACCTGCCAAGGAGTTAAGGTAGGTACCATTGTTCCCATTTTATAGAGGGCAAATAGAATTGTGTAAAAAGATGAGTCTTATGCTTATATATTTTCCCTAGGCCCTCAAAAGGATTAGGATTCCATTTATAGAAAGATAGAGTAAAAACTCGGATTCAGCTTTAAATTGGGAAACTCCAAATAAGGCTGCAACTACTTTTTCCAAAAATGAAAAAAACCTGGCAACCACAAAATTAAATTGGTCAGGTCCCAGAAATAGCACCTTGGTTATGAGTGTGGCTAGCCATGAAGGCTCATAAATTAAATGGAAGACGTCCAGGCACCACCCCCTCCATACACACACATACACACACACACACACACACACACATACAATTTATTTCTAGTAGCTGTAGTGGGAATGCATTACAACTGCTATCCCTGGGGCTCCTGGGTGGCTCAGTGGTTTAAGCATCCTACTTCGGCTCAGGTCATGATATCATGTCTCATGGGTTTGAGCCCCACTTCAGGCTCTGTGTTGACAGCTCAAAGCCTGGAGCCTGCTTCGGATTCTGTCTCCCTTTCTTTCTGCCCCCGCCCCCACTCACACTCTGTCTCTCTCTCTCCCAAAAATAAATAAAACATTAAAATTTTTTTTTAAAAACCTGCTATGACTGCCAGCAGGGGTTTATAAGCCAAGGGACGTCTGTGACATTCCATGCCTCAATGGCTGAGATGTCCCATCCACTTTCTGGTGCTAGTGAGGGGGGATCAGGGTGAGACTGTCCGGGGGAAGCTCAATTTCACCATGAATCATTTGACTATGTTATTCATCCTTACCTGTGAGGTGTTAAAAATCCTGGGAAGAATTTTCCTTACAGCTGTATAAAGAAACTGTGGGGAGGAGATGAGTGAACAGTTGCACTTTCTCTTCTTTCTCCTTTTCTAAGCCTGTGTTCCTTTCAATTTCCAAAGGGTGGCTGTGTCATGGAGTGGGGAATGTCTACTACACCTTACCGATCAATCCCATTCTCCCTCCCTAAAATCTATCACCTCAGAGTAATCTGTTTAGTTTGAGTTCTGCTCCCAACCAGCCATGTGTCCTTGGATAAGTCACTGAACCTGTTTCAATGGCTCAATTTCCCCTGTATAATGCAAATGCAAAGAACACTGGACTTGATGTCATAAGATCTGAGTTCCTGCCCCAGTCTTACTCCTTACTATCTCTCTAAAATTAGATAATTTGAGCCCTACCTTTATTTACCTCTTTGAGCCCTACCTTTGTTATCTGTGCAGTAAGGAATATAGATTACTACTTCTAAGGTTCCAAGAGTTTCTATTGTTTTTTTATTATATATATGTACAATCACACATACACACACGTATATACATACATACATACACAGACACACACACATTTATACATACATACATATATATGCACACATGTATATACATACATATATATATATATATATGTCTCTATCTATATGTATGTGTGTGCATATATATAGAGTGTTCTTTGTGCACTGTAAATACAGTCCCATATAGATATAAAAGATTGATATCACCTTTGTTGATTGCAGACTTAGTGATATCTAGTGTGGAAGGCAGAATGAGCTCTCCCGTTTGCTCCTACCCACTCCTTTATTATAGCACTACACTAAAGCTGGTGAAGATGGATGGGGAGCCAAACTCCCTGGCTTCCCATTAAGTCAACAACCACCAGTTTTATTCCTTTCTCAGCTGTTTCTCTTCTCATGGGATTCCTGTAGGACAGAGGCATTAATATGACATAGATGATTGTAAAAATGGCCTGCCCAGACCTCATAAAGGAATCCATGCTGGCACCACCCCCCTGCAAGCTGAGTTCCCAAAGCTGAGGTCAGGACTTCTAAGTTTAACTTGTACCCAGAAAATGTGTTTTCATGAACAGAAGTGAGGAGTCTTTCTTGAAAGTAACAACGGATTCTTAGAAGGAAAATAAACTAGAAATTAAATTAAGTATAAGGGTTTTTCTTCCATCATGGCTTGTAGTAAGTGGCACTGACTTTCAACAGCAGACACTAGGGAAGAAACCTTAGCTCCTCCTTGTTTGTATTCTTTTCTCTCCTTGCCTTTCCTTTTTTTCCTCTCTCAAATGCCTCTGTACTTATTAGGAACGGGAGAAAGTTTACAACTTTGCTGAGGCAAATTCATCCTACATTTTGATCCTGGCCAGCATCTCCCGCTTGGCATGCTTTCACAGTTAAGGAAAAAAGCAAAATCACGGTAAAGCTACAAGGTCACCAAGTTATCTATGGGGCATGAGTCTTCATATACTTCCTTAGAACATTTTTCTCTGTCTCTGTCTCTGTCTCTGTCTCTGTCTCTCTCTTCCCTTATTAACTGGGCTTCTAGTTTACACATAGTGTGACTCAGCAACCTACCAATCACAGATCTGAAGGGAAGGGGCCAAGACAAGAATCAGCATCTCCAGTGGTGTCAACTCATCCCAAGAAGACACATCTGAGACAAGAATGGAGCAGACTCTGATGCAAGCTTCTGCAGCCTGAGACACCTGGCCTTTGCCACCCACTGTCTTGTTTTCCTGGGAAAGTGAGGAAAGGTCTGCTGGCCATACTTCCTTCTGAGGAATATACTGGAGCCATACGACATATAGCAACACTGAACACAGCCTGTGCAGCTATGTGACAGTCTTTGCCATCCTCTGCACCCCAGCCAAATCCTTGTGAAAGTACATTGATCTGTGTCTGGAACTGTACTGCCTCCTCCTTAACCTTCAAGAGTAATATGTTTATTTGGCATATGATTTGAGTGTTTCAAAGAGATTCTAGTGAGGCTGCTGGCAGCCAAACTATGTAAGTTAAAGCAGACCCACAAATACAAACATCCCACAATGGTTCATATCCAAAGAGCTGGGCTGGGGCACCATACACATGTATGAATAGCGGCCTCAGGTGGGTGCCATTGCTCCTGCCATTGCTGCTGGAATCTCCCTGTAGCTGAGATAGCAACATAGGGATTTCCCGCATGAAATGCCTCCTGACAGGAAACTTAGTGGATGAGGAAAAACCCCGGAGCAATTCAGGGAATGGATTCCAGTCAGCCTGAAAACTTGTGTTTTTGTCTTTTGGTGTTTGGCAAGACAATACTATTTGTTTTAAGAGCTCTGTCACTGGTCTACAAATAAAATATGTATCACCCGGTCTCCATTCTCCATATGGGCCTGATATTGTAACAAACCATACTTGTGTTCGTGTATAAAGAGAACGTGAACCTCGTGGCACCATTTCTTCTGGGCTTGGGTTTGTGATGTAGACACACTGATGATTTCTGATTTGCAGGGCTTAAGAAGAAAATCTGAAGTTGACCTATTTGGGTGTGTATGAAAACACTCATGTGTATAGATGGACATGAAGTTATGATATTCCTGTGCCAGGAGTGTGAGCAAGTCTGGGTGTGGAATCAGGTGCACACACATGGAATGTGTGCCTGCAATATATCCTAGACAGTCTATATATGTCATGTCATTTAGACCCAATTTTATAGACTTGAAGCCTAGACTTATAAAGATTAATAGATGTACCTAAAGTTAAAGGTAATAAAAAGTAGCAAAACTAGGATTTGGATCTAGGTTCATACACTCCAAAACCCATGCTCTTCCTCCAATTCAACACTGGATTGAATCAAGTTGTTGTTACTTTTTGTAATGCACTCAGAGTTGGTGATGATTTGAGGGCAGCAGGTGGTATCTTTGTGTCCTATCCTCACCATTCAGCAGCTGTGGTGCATAGGCTGTAATTCATGGACGGACTTGTCAAAAGGGCATCAAAAGTTGTCCTGGGAAGCTGGGCCTGATAGTGAACCACTAGCCTGTTTTTCTCTTGATGGGAATCTTCTAATGTCCCTTCAGCACATTCTGACTTTGTTGGGTTGTGTCTTTATGCAAAACATGAATTACTAGAGAGTTCTTGCTTCTTGCCATGTATGTTATAAAGATAAGATATTATTAACCATGATTCATAATCTAGGAAAGACACCGAGTTCTAGAGACAAGGGCTCAGCCTAGAGCTTTGACCCTGACCACGTGGCACCCAGCCTTCACCTCTTGCCCTTCTACAAGGATGAAACAAGTATAAAGTATTTTGAAGACCAGGTTCTTTGGCCCTGTGGTCTTGAGATTTCAGTGTCTGTTGATTTTCTTGGGGGAAGGATTCTTGCAAGGGTAAGAAAAGAGGTGGAACAGATTTGGGTTTAATAAATCATGTCCTTTGAAGAAAGGTTCTGTTTAATTCAAAGAATTAAAGCTTGATGCTGAGACATTGTACTTTAAGTTGATTGGAAACAATGGACTGAAAATAATGCCTTTTAGATTAAAGGAATTTGGATAAAAGGATAAAGGAACAAAATTTATAATGTGAAATTATCACCCTTAAAATATAAAACTTTTCCAGTGATTTGTCTATGGCTTTTCTCTTAAGAGACAGATGTGTTTTGGGCTTTGATTCTTAGTGTTTAGGATAAAATGTTCATGGACATTCTTATTCACTGAGAAGGAAACTAATAATGCCTTTCTACATTCTCATTTTAAAAGAAACTTCTCTGTTTAACTTGAGTCACTTTTAGCTGTGCTTACAGGTCTCAAAGGAACTATTCACTCAGAAGAGAAAAAGTGTAAATGTGTCTGAAAACGGTCACTGGTCTGATTAATTTCCCATTGTGTGCCCATGACTCCTGAGGGGGCTGGTGTGATCACATTATCTTGATATGGGCTTTACTAGTTGATTGGAGTGCAATGATCTCCCCAAGTTCAGGCTGATTATAAAAGGCAGGCAGAAATATGGCAGGAAATACCCTGTGGCAAATCTATAATTCCAAGAAGAAAGTGAGGCATTTAAAAAAATATCTATATATTTCATAGAAGGTAGGTAAACAGTTCTACTCTCAGTTACTAGATGAGGCCTTTGTGAAGACACTTAGGCCTTTCACTTACTTTGCCCTCAACTACCATAGATGGATTGAAACCTTTAGATTTGAGAGCTCTATTTCTTTCCTTACAGTGATTATCCAGAGTGACCCCAAGTGCTTTCAAAGTCCTGATCTAAAACTGGGTATGTGACAGAAGCAAATCATGGATGCAAAGAGATCTTGCCAGGAATGGAATGAGGCTGTGGTAGATTCACTTTAACATTTTTGTGATTGCTTCATTCATTCATTTGATATCCATAGTTATATTTTTCCATAGTCACTATATGCCTTAGATTTTTATTCTGTTACAGATAAGATGATGAATTAGACACTGATCATAACTTCACAAGGTTAAGTTACTATGCCGCATGATTCATTTTTGAAAGAATTGTTTACACTGTGCTTAAGGAGTACTGAAGAGGAGGTGAGCACAGATGGTGACTGAGTTGGATCTTTGTTAAGATTTTATTAAAACATGGGGCGCTGGGTGGCTCAGTCAGTTGGACATCCAACTTAGCTCATGTCAGTATCTCGCAGTTCACAAGTTTGAGGCCCGCGTCGGGCTCTGTGCTGACAACTCAGAGCCTGGAGCCTGCTTCGAATTCTGTGTCTCCCTCTCTCTCTGCCCCTCCCCTGCTCATTCTCTCTCTCTCTCAGAAATAAACATTAAAAGAAGATTTTATTAAAATATAAATGAAATAGAACCTGTTACATACAATTACAGAACACATTCCCTCTTCTGATTCTCAGTCTTCTCTCTATGTAGAGGAAAATGAGTCTTGAAGGACAATTTAAAGTTAGTCAAATGCACCAATGGGACCAAGTATTATGGTCTAAGGAAATGAGATATATCAGGCGTGGAAACATGAGGCTCACCTAAGAAATGCTACTTAGGTCAATATGGCTACCCAGTGTGGCAGTATGATGGGGAGGTGGAGGCAGTATGATGGGGAAATGGATAATGAAGAATATCCATGTTTGGGATATGTGGGGAGCCATAGGAACATAATAAAACTAAGGACATGTCACAAACAGATTTTTATTTTAGAAAGATTACTATAGCAGCAGGATAATGGAGGAAGTGGAGAGAAGCACTGTTACATTCGGAATATCAAGGCTCTCAAATAGTGGTTCTTTACTCTGGTTGCATATTTATATTTCCTAGGGAGCTTTTCAAATCCTGATGCTCACCCAAGACCAGATGGTTTTACTGGTAAATTCTACCAAACACTTAAATACAAAACATTTACTGGTAAATTCTACCAATTCTTCTTTAAAGAAGAATTAATTTTGGGGTGCTGGGGGGGCTCAGTGGTTAAGTGTCCAGCTCTTGGTTTTGGCTCAGGTCATGATTTCATGGTTTTGTGAGTTCATGCTCCATGTTGGACTCTGCACTGAAAGTGCAGGGCCTGCTTGGGATTCTCTCTCTCTCTCTCTCTCTCTCTCTCTCTCACTCTCTGCCTCTATCCCACTCACACTGTCTCTGTTTCTCTCAAAAATGAATAAGTAAAAATAAAAATAAATAATAAAAAAAGAAGAATTAATGCTAGTCCTTCTCAAACTCTTCCAAAAAAATTGGAGAGGAGGGAATACTCCCATACTTATTTTACTAGGCCAGCAGTACCCTGATGAAAAAGTCAAACAAGAAAACTATAGGCCAATATCCCTGATGAATATAGATGCAAAAATTCTCAACAAAATGCTACCAATCAAACAGTACATTAAAAGGATCAGGGGTGCTTGGGTGGCACAGTTGGTTGAGCATCTGACTCTTGATTTCAGCTTAAGTGATGATCCCAGGGTCATGAGATTAAGCCCCACATAAGATTCTCTCTCTCTCTCTGCCCCTAAGTTGCTAAGATAGTAGATCTTAAAAATTCTTACTACACACCCACACCCATTACCCTCCCCTCGCCCCCCCCCCCACACACATCTATTCAACATAGCACTGGAAGTCCCAGCTAGAGCAATCAAAGCAAAATAAAGAAATAAAAGGTGCACCCGGATGGCTCAGTCAGTTGAGCATCCAGCTTCTGCTCAGGTCATGATCTCGTGGTTCCTAAGTTCAAGCCCTACCTCAGGTTCTGTGTTGACAGCTTGGAGCCTGGAGCCTGCTTCAGTTTCTGTGTCTTCCTCTCTCTCTGCCCCTCCCCTGCTCGCTCTCTCTCTCTCTCTCTCAAAAATAAACATTAAAAAAATAAAAAGTAAAGAACTAAAAGCCATCCAAATCAGAAAGAAAAAAGTAAAATTGTCTTTATTTGCAGGTATGTGTTTTTATATGTAGAAAACATATATAAAGATAAGTTCCTGGATATTAAAACAACATAACAAAAATCAGTTGCATTTCTATACACTAACAACAAACAATCTGAAAAGATTGAAATAAAACAATTCTGTTTAACACTAAAAAACAATAAATAAATAAATAAATAAATAAATAAAATTTACACAAGGAATGCCAGATCTGTATAAGGCAAACTATAAGACTTTGATGAAAGAAATTGAAGAGACATAAACAAATGGAAAGACACCCTGTGTTCATAGATCAGAATAATTAATATTGTTAAAATGTCCATATTACTCAAGGCCATCTATAGATTCAATGTATCCAATGGCATTTTTCACAGAAATAGGAAAAACAACACTAAAATTTGTATAAAACACAAAAGACCCCAAATAGACAAACCCTGAGAAAGAAGAACATAGCTGAGGCATCACACTTCTGATTTCAAATTATACTACAAAGCTATAGTAATCAAAACAGTATGATATTGGTGTAAAAATAGACAGAGCAATGAAACAGAATAAATGCTCAGAAATAAACCCCCACCAGCATGGTCAACAAATATTTGACATGGGAGGTGAGAATACTCAATGGGGAAAGGATAGTTTCTTCAAAAATGGTGTTGGGAAAACCAGATATTCACATGCAAAAGAATAAAATTTGACTTCTATTTTATACCTCGCAAAAATGAACTTGAAATAGGTTAAGGGCCTAAATATAAGACCTGTAACTATAAACCTCCTACTTTGGGAGAAAGCTTTCTGAAATTGGTCTTGGCAATAATTGTATTGCTATGATGCTAAAAGTATTTGCAACAAAAGTAAAAATCAACAAGTGGGACTATATCAAACCAAAAAAGCTCTGCACGGCAAAAGAAACAATGAACAAAACAAAAAGACAACCTATCATATGGGAGGAAATATTTGCAAAACCATGTATCTGATAAGAGGTTAATATCCAAAATATAGCAAGAATTCACATAACTCAGTAACAAAAATATCTGGTTTAAAAAATGGGCAGAACAAATAATTAGACATTTTTCCAAAGACATACAAATGGCTAACAGGTACATGAAAAGATGCTCAACCTCATTAATCATCAGGGAAACACAAATCCAAACCATAATGAGATATCATTTCACACCTGTTAGAATGGCTATTATCAAAAAGACAAGAGATAATAAGTGTTGGTGAGGATGTGGATAAAGGGGGACACTTGTGCAGTGTTGGTAAGCCTGAAAATTGGTGCAGCCACTCTGGAAACAGTAGAGGTTCTTCAAAAAATTAAAAATAAACTACCATATTATCAGGGCACCTGAGTGGCTCGGTTGGTTAAGCATCTAACTCTAGATTTCAGCTCAGGTTACGATCTCACAGTTTCGTGAGTTTGAGCCCCGCATCAGGGTCTGCTCTGACAGTGTGGAGACTGCTTGGGATGCTCTCTTTCCTCTCTCTATGCACCTCCCCTGCTTTAGCTGTCCCTGGCTCTCTCGAAATAAATAAATAAACTTTAAAAAAAGAAAAAAACCCTACCATATTACCCAGCAATCCCATTTATAGCCAAAGGAAATAAAGAGGATAATGAAGAGATGCCTGTACTCTTATGTTTATTGTGGCCTTAGTCACAATAGCCAAGAGATAGAAACAACCTAATTGTCCATCAATGGATGAATGGGTAAAGAAGATGTGGTTGTGTATATATAAACACAATGGAATATTATTCAGCCACAAGAAGGAAGAAAATCTTGCCATTTGCAAAAACATGGGTGAACTTTGAAGGCATTATGCTTGGTGATGTAAGTTGAAGAAAGATAAATACTGTATGATCTCTCTTATATGTGGAATCTAAAAAAACTGAACTCTTAGAAATAGTGGGTTGGTGGTTACCAGTACAATATGTATGTATGTATGTATGTATGTATGTATGTATGTATGTATACCTAGTACTTATCCCTTCATCTGTTGACGGGCACTTAGGTTGTTTCCTTGTCTTGGCTAAGAAGCACCATTTTCATGCTATTTCACTCAATTTGGAATATTCTAGGTGAACTAATCCATCTCAAAACTTCTCCCTAAAGCGCTGCAAGGAACTGGCTATTGGTGGCTGGAGGACAGAAACTTTTCTCAGGGGGCAGTCAGGCAGGCTGCAGACTGCATGGCAATAGGATTTATTTCCCAGTGATGCAGACAGGCTTGATCTGAGATGTAGTCCAGAGACTCCTCCAAAGAGCTATTGATCTGTTCTTTTGAATCTTGAATCTCATACTTTAAATGACCACCAAATAATATAAATGACACAAATATTCATACTCATACTAATACATACAAGCATTTATTGAGAAATCATTATGTGCCAGACTCTAGGATAAGCAGTTTACATACAAAGTCTCATTTAATCATAAAAATAACTATATGAAGAAGAGTATTGTATTGCCACAATTTTATAGCTGAGCAAAGGGAGGTATTGAAAGGTTAGACAATTGGGGCACCTGGGTGGCTTGGTCGGTTAGGCGTCCGACTTCAGCTCAGGTCGTGATCTCACGGTCCGTGAGTTCGAGCCCCGCGTCGGGCTCTGTGCTGACAGCTCGGAGCCTGGAGCCTGTTTCGGATTCTGTGTCTCCCTCTCTCTCTGCCCCTCCCCTGTTCATGCTCTGTCTCTCTCTGTCTCAAAAATAAATAAACGTTAAAAAAAAAAAATAAAAAAAATAAATAAATAAAAAAAAGAAAGGTTAGACAATTGCTTAAGGTCATAAAGTCGGGGAGCTAGGATTTAATCCAGTGTTATTTCAGAGTCTGATACTCTTAATTTACTGCCTTTGCAAACATTGTAGGGTTTTCTTTTCTTTCTTAGAAATCCCAATATCTGAGTTTACTTCCTTTTGCTCTAGGTCAAAGTATTTAAGCCTACTTGACTAATGGCACTTGGGACTGAGCTAATCATGCTAGGACTTCAGTGCAGACCTGCGGGCACCCACGCTAGCACAGAGACATGTCCTAGCTTCTCTTTAGTAGCTCCACATGTTCAAGTCAACAAAGATAACTTCAGAGCACCCCGGGAACTCCATGCTGTCAGGCTGGAGTTGCACTCAGGACCCATTAGGCCTTGAGTGGGCAGAGGGGTTGAACTTAACCTATCCTAGAATACCACATACCTTGAGGAGGTTTGTTTTAGTTGAAAGGCACAATGTTGCAAGGATATCCTCACTCTCGAGACTTTAGATGGTTTTATATCTTCTAAGTAGCTCAGACATGGTAATTTAAAGAGTCTTATAAAGCCTGGTAAAAGATCAACGAAGAAATGCATGGGTCAGTGTTAGTGTGTTTTGTGTTGTGACCACTCAAGTCAATCCCCAACATGAAGACCTGTTAGAGAGCTACGAAGTAGACTCTAGGTGATGACAGAGACTTTTAGACCTCCCCATGACACTTTTGACATTTTCCTTCTAACACCACATGAGTATTTCACTACCTCTTTCCTTCACTGCTGTTGAGAAGTCTGAGTTTTTTGGGGGAAACTGGGAATGCATACACGCTTAAAATAAAACTGCTCATCCACTTGGCTCATGCTTTCAAATTTGTCCAGCTTGAAGGGAGAAGAAGTAGGAGGGGGAGAGGTTTAAGGATGAGGGAAATTCAGAATAAGGACGTTAGACGGGAGCTCAGGAGTATAACATATTAACAATTTTGCTCATTCAAAGATAATGAACTTTGTGTTGATTTTTAAGTGTAGCTCTATTTTAATAGCCATAGAAGGAAAGTCTCTGAAAGAAATAAATATTACCATGTCTATTGTAGGTGCAAGAGAAGCATTTATCAATGAATTGTTTATAGTGAAAATAAAGCACTTTCCTTTTTATCAGAGTGAACCTACAGAACCCTTGGCAGTCATTTGCTTTGTACTGAATTGGGCACCTAGCAATGATCTAAGTGATGTGCTTTCTCTCTGCATTTCTTCTGTCATCTCTCCAAGTGATGGAGGTGATGTGAGGATGAGTAAACAGCACTGTAGGCAAAAACAGTGGAAGCAGCACTCAACCTTCAAACTTTGAGATATTATGTCACTAAGTTCATGACACTTAGTTAATCACTTTTAATATGTATCTGAACACATTGTAATAGCTTATCAGTGCCAATGGTGTAACTCATGAGAGTGAGTTAAAAATAGCACATAGGCAATTATGCAGCCTTCACTGGACTATGTATATTATCCTCAGATTGCCCTGACAGCATGCTGTCCTGGAACTGTTCCAGAGGAGTCATTTCTTCGTACTCTTTGCCATCAGAACATCCCAGTAAAGCATAATTTCAGGTTCTGGTAACATGATGCCGCAACTATCATATAAAGCTCAGAATTGGTGGGACTTAGAGATAAGGTAATTGAAACAAACTCACAAAATGTATTAGGTTCATAAAAAGGTGAATCTGTCTAGAATATGCAAGGGATTTACTGTTACAATACTCAACTTCAAGGGAAAATATACTGAAAACACTTATGTCCATGTTATGGATGAATAATGGTATCAAGTGATTCAAGTATCTGTTTCCAATTTCATAAATTCAGAGAAGTTCTTAAGCCTCAAGTAGAATGAATTGATATTCACTCCAATTTTTCAGACCAGGGAGCTGGAGGCCACAAATAGCTCAGGATTCTCTCTAGCCCAGTGAGCTGCTTGCATTTAATAAAATGTTCAGTATTAAAAACATCCAAATGTGTGCTGATCTGAAACAAACCTAGAATGGCTGCTTCTAATCTTTGCCTTTTGCTTCTCACAGTGATTCTTTTCTTGGCTTTCTCTATCAGATAATGCTGGCACTGACCAAGATCTCATTGGAATGGGTTGACACACAAGGAATTCTCCCAGAGTCTTCCTCAGTTTCTTAATCTGTCAAATGAAATATGCATTTGAATACAGGATTTTCACTAACAAAAGTCTAAAACCCCTAACTCTCTTTTCTCCACCCTTAAAAAAATCACAAATTACGTTATGCATTGTCTTTTTATTCTAAAAGGAATATTTATATATTTGAAGTCAATCAGTTGATTTTTAAATATCTTTACTGAGGAACAATTTGCATACCAAAGTACTCACCCATTTTAAGTGCACAATTCAATGACTCAGTAATATTACAGAGTTGTTCAGCCATCCCCACAATTTTAGAATATTTTCATTAACTCTAAAAAGATCCCTCAAGCCCATTTGAGTTGTTTTACCATTCTTGTAGGGAATCAGGTGCACATAAACGTAAAGGTTTATTTTTGGACTCCCAAGTGCATTCATTGATATAGAATATGACTATCCTCAGGCCACTGCCACAGATCTTGATTATAATAGCTTTGTAGTAAGTTTTGAAATCAGAAAGTATGAATTCCCCAACTATGTTCTTCATTTTTAATGGCTATTCTGGGTTGCAATTTCATATGAATATCAGGGTCAGTTTGTCAATTTTGCAACAACAAAAAACCTGAGATTTTGAAAGAGATTACATTGAATTTACAGATCAGTGTGGGGAATGTTTTCATCTTAATAACAAGTCTTCCATTCATGAATATTGGATGTCTTTTTACTTATTTAGATTTCTTTAGTTTTTTTCTATTTTATACTTTTCAGTTTATGTCTGATACTTCTTTTCTTAAATTTATTTCTAAATATTTTTGATGCTATTGTAAATGAGATTGACTTCTTGATATCATTGTCAGATTGTTTATTGCTAGTATATAGAAGAAATACAAATGTGTTTGCACATTGCTTTTATATCCTGCAGTTTGCTTAACTAATTTATTAGTTATAATATTGTTTGTGGATTTCTTATAATTTTCTATATAAAAGATTATGTCATCTGCAAATAGAGATATTTTTACTTCTTCCTTTCCAATCTAGATTACTTTTACTTCTTTTTCTTGCCTAATTGTCCTGGGTAGAACCTTTAGTTCTATGCTGGATAGAAATGGCAAGACTGGACATCTTTGTCTTATTCCTAATTTTAAGAGGAAAATCTTCAGTCTTTCACTGTTCAGGATGATTTTAACTGTAGTTATTTTGCAGATGTCCTTAATTAGGTTGAGGAAGTTTCTTTCTATTTCTAATTTTATAGTGTTTTTTTTAATGAAGGGGTGCTCGATTTTTGTCAAATGTTTTTTTCTGTATCTATCAAGATGATGATGTGGTTTTTGTCTTTTAGTCTATCGATATATTGTATTACATTGATTGATTTTTGTAAGTTAAATCAAACTTGCATTCCTGGAATAAATCCCATTTGGTTATGGTGTATAATCTTTTTATATATTGTTAGATTCAGTTTGCTAGTATTTTGTCAAAGATTTTGGCATCTATTTTCCTAAGAGTTATCAGTCTATGGCTTTCTTTTATTCTAATGTCTTTAGTTTTGGTAATTCAGTCCTCATGTAATGCATGTTTCCTCCTTTTCTACTGTTTGGAAGAGTTTGTGAAGTATGATATTAATTCCTCTTTACGTTATTTGCTAGAATTCACAAGTGAAGGTTTATGGACCTGGGCTTTCTTTATGGTGAATTTTTAAATTATATTTAATCTCCTTATTTATTATAGGTCTATTCAGATTTTGTTTTTCATTTTGAGTTAGTTTGGCAGTTTCTGTCTTTCAAGGAATTTGTCCATTTTATTTAAGTTATCAAATTTGTTGGCATATAATTCTTGTAGCATTCCTTTCTAATCCTATTTATTTCTACAAGATATACTTATGTCCCTCTTTCATTCCTGACTTTAGTTATCTGGATTTTCTTTTTTTGTTTGTTTTTGTTTTTTTCTGGTCAGTTTTGGTAAAGTTTTTCATTTTTGTTGATTTTTTCAAAAATTAAATTTCTTGTTTCATTCTACATTATTTTTCTGTCTTATTTCCTTTCAATTTTATTTATTTATGCTCTAATCTTTGTTATTTACTTCCTTCTCATTGATTTAGGCTTAGTTTTCTTTTATTTTTCTAGTTCTTAAGATGGAAGCTTAGGTTATTGATTGAGATCTTTCTTCTACTTATAATACAGGTGTTTATAACTATCTATTTCCCTCTGAAAATTGCTTGAGTTGCATCTCATAAATTTAGTATGTTGCGGGCGCCTGGGTGGCGCAGTCGGTTAAGCGTCCGACTTCAGCCAGGTCACGATCTCGCGGTCCGTGAGTTCGAGCCCCGCGTCAGGCTCTGGGCTGATGGCTCGGAGCCTGGAGCCTGTTTCCGATTCTGTGTCTCCCTCTCTCTCTGCCCCTCCCCCGTTCATGCTCTGTCTCTCTCTGTCCCAAAAATAAATAAAAAATAAAAAAAACGTTGAAAAAAAAAAAAATTTAGTATGTTGCATTTCATTTTAATTCATTAAACTTTTTTTTCCTAATTTCCCTTTTGTTTTCTTCTTTGATCCACTAGTTATTTAGGCTTGTGTTGTTTAATTTCCACAAATTTTTGAAATTCCCAAATTCCCTTGTTTTGATTTCTAATTTCGTTCCATTCTGGTTGAAGAACATATTTTGTGTGATTACAGTCCTTTTAAATTGACTGAAGCTTTTTTTTATTGCCTAGCATCCTATCAATCCTGGAGAATATTTCATGTGCACTTAAGACATATGTGAATTCTGCTGTTTTGGGTGAATTGTTTTTTAAATGTCTGTTATGTCTTTAAAGCATTGCTTTTTGGGATTAATCTAATGTATTTTAAAATCTAAAGTGTGCTTACTGTAGATGACATATTTTCTGGCATTTTTAAAAAATCCAATCTAACATTTTCTGCTTTTGATCAGATTGTTTAATTCATTCACATTTAACATTATTATTGTTGCGGTTGAATTTACATCTCTCATTTTGGTTTTTGTTTTCTAAATATTTCATCTTTTTATTTCCTCAATTCTTCCTTTACTATCTTCTTTTGCATTAAGTGAATATTTCCTAGTGTAACATTGTGATTCCTCTAATGATTTGTTATTTGTAGTAAGTAAAATGAACCCCAGATAATGTCCATATCCAAATCCCTGGAACCTGTGAATATGTTTTACATAAAGCTTGAACTAGGGAAGTTATCCTGGCTGTCTGAATGGGTCAGATGTAATCACAAGGGTTTTTGTTCTACCTTTCTTGTTTCTTCGTGTGTGTGTGTGTGTGTGTGTGTGTGTGTGTGTGTGGCAGCGGGTTGGCTGTTAAGTTTACATTCCTTCTTTTGGTCCTGCAAACACGGGCTGAGTGCTGAGATCCTCCCGTTTGATTTTCCTAGAGCAGTGCCCTGAAATGCTCAAGTTTTTGAGTCTGTTATTCCCAATCCTGCAGAGTCAGGCTGGCTTTCTACACTTGCCCCCCAGCTATCTACAAATGTTCACACTTACTGTCTGCAGGAATGCACTAAGGGAGATGGCCATGGACCTTGGGTGGAATGTGAGGTGTGGTACAGAGCTTTGGGGTGTCTATGGGCCAGTTGGGGGGGTCCACAATTGAAGCATCCCCAGTAGCTCATGGACACACTTCTTGGTGGAGTCTACAAAGCAGTAGTGGGATACATGGCCCTCCATTGTGTTCCAAGCTCTGGTTTCTGTATTTCTACTCTTCCCTGATCCTAACCTCTCCCAGCCACTCAACCATGCTGATCCCCTCAATATTCTGGGTAGGATGAGAAGAAGGTGAGTCACTTAGGCAGTGTCCCACACAACTGGGAAATCTGGGCACTCACTCAATATCCTCTCACATTCTCCCTCGGGAGGGACTGCAGACTGAGAAGGTCTTTCTTGACACTCTGAGCTGTGCCATTTTGGGGGAAGAGTGATTATAGGTAAAGTGAAACGATTCCCTTTTCCTTCATTGAGTCTGCTCTTTGGCTTTTTGCTCCAATAATGTGCTGGAACTTCTCTGCTGAACTTCTTCCATAAAGATACTCACATCCAGAGGTGCTTATCAAAATTGGTGCACTGTGAGGAGATGACAATATAAAATTCCTATTCTGCCATCTTGCTGACATTACCTATACTGGGTTTTAAGGATTTCACCAGACTTTAAGGTGCTAAAATATAGTCTTTGGAATTATTACTACATAACCCTAAGTTCAGCTTCCTTATCTCTTTTCAGATAATCTGTTAATATTTTTTACCTCTTCCTGCTATTTTAGTTCTTTATGAAGTAAGTTTAGCAGTTAAGTTTGATTTAATCTACAACCATGCCTGAAATTTGATAAAATAACATTTGCCTTTAAGCCAGGGATTCCTCTCCACCACCCAAAGAATGCCAAAGTTATAGCTTCTTCCAATTGCTCCTATTTGTGGAGGACAGTATAACTTCATAGGAGGTGTTACCAATTCTAAACATAGCGCTGAAGAATTTCATTTTATTCCTCTGTTGGGAGGTGCTGGTGGGGATAGGGAACCAATTAACAAGGAGAAAGGGGGTAATTATTAAGTGCACAAAAGTTTCCCAAATCAAATTAGCAGTTAAACACAGAGGCATGGACTTCTCATCTTTATACATATCACATGTTCTCTTTTTTAAATGCTGCAATGTTGCTATATTGAGATTTAATTTGTAATTGCAGGTGATTCTCATTCTTACTAGGGAAGTAAAGCCCTATTAGTAAATTCAGTTGATTTGGTAAGTCTATTAAATTCATTCCTGGGAATTATCCTTTTTTTGTGTGTTTTCTCTCCTATTTTTTTCTATTTGCATTTAAAAAATGTTTATAGTTTCTCTTCCTGGTTATTTCACTCTTTCTCTGGTTTTGGAAAATTCCTTCACAGGTTATTGTAATACAAACATAATAATTTCATCTTGAGCTATCATTATAGAGTTCCTTGAGAATTTTCCATCCTCCCTTAAATGTCTGCTTTTTGCTGGATGTTCCTTAAGCCTACATTACAGAGGAACTTCCCTACCCATTCCTTATTCCTTTTATTCCCCAGGTTACTTTGTTGTAGTTGGAAAATGCTTCCCAAATAATTGGTATAAGACTGTTCATAGTGCTGCAAATTTAATTAATCTCTGCTGTTGATATACTTACTTCCATGCTTAAAGTTAATGACTTCCTGTTGGATTATAATAAACCCATGACTAGATGTTTATTTACTTCTTGAGTTTGGGAAAGTAAGGGTTCCCCTCTGTGTAGTTCACATATTTTCTGTGGACTTTTGAGCTATGTCAGTGACACAAAACGAGGTTACCTAAAGTCTTGAAACATCAGGTCTTAAGATCCTGTTGTCTTTAGATGTTTAAGTTATCTTGGGCCAAGAGCTTTCATTTGCATATTTATTTGTAATTTGACCATTTAATAGGGTTACACTTATGCCTTTTTTTCTTTCAGTCCTTGAGTTACCAAAAATCTGTCTATGTACCCCTGTAACAAAACTATCTGTAAAGAATATAGCTGCAAGGGGGACTTTTCTTACCAGCCTTCATCCACTCTACTGCTGCAGCTGCAAACTTGGTTCCAGTATTTGGAGAAACCCTATTACCCGAGCCTACAGCATACTGATTCCTGAACTAGTTCTATTCTCCTTTCCTTCCAATGCCAGTTTTTCCTAGGAAATCCCAGTGATTGAAAAGGGAAAAGTGAGGGAAATATGATAAAGAGATATATACCACTAAGTATAACCTTCCTAGCTCCCATTGCTCCTCTTACCTGCCTCCAAGTGCCATTTGAAGGCTGAATTATCACCCATTATACTGTTCTCCTTCCCTATACCGTTCCTGGGCACCCCAACATAAGCTCCCACCCAGTTTCTTACACCCTTAGAGGCTTCTGTATTAGTTGGAAGTCATTCAACTGCAAATTAAATGACTCAGAGCAAAGTGAGGAACAAAACTGGGTACTTAATTACCTGTCACAGAACTGAAATGTTCAAAAGTAATGGCTTCAGGCCAGTTTGATCCAGGTGCTCATAGTCTGTCATTTAAATCTACCTCTCTCTAATTTTATGCTCTTCTTCCAGTACTCTTAAAATTTGACTGTAGAACTTGGCTAATCAGACTGCTTTCCTCTTTTTAACACACAAAGGCAAAATAACTTAATTTCCCTTCAGTCATTGCCCTACAAGCTCATCTACCCTCACCTATGAGCAAGAAAATCTCCATACTCACTATTTAAGAGATGGGAAAGAAATGTGTTTGGGGCATGACTAACTTGGATTTCCCAATGCATTTCCCCACAGAAATCTTTTACTTATTTATACTTAAATCCTGCCTTATTCCAAATATGATTTAAGGTGAAAAGGAAAGATTCATAGTACATGGCAGTAAACTTCAAAGTGCTTCTGAAACTGAATTTCAAGTACTTTTTTTTTTACAAGTTTAATAGATTTCTGTAGATGGGCTGGCCCACTATCCAATCACCATTTTTAATATATTTTTTAAGGGATATCCTTCCCAAGTGAACAATGATTTACAGATGGAATTTTTTTGAGCACAATCTGGTCAGACTTGCAGGGGACTACCTTATTCCTTTTCATGTCACTAGCTAACTGAAATTCACTGGATATTCTTCTACATTAGATTTTCTCATTATGTTTTTGTACAAATGCTTTATTGAATTAGCACTTGGTCCCATTTCTTTCAAGCTAGATCCTTAGTCTAGATGAATCATATTATTTAGTTTTCTAGCTAGCCTACTTCAGTACTGAAATTTTTAACATGTGCAGCAGTATTGACTGCTAATATGTCTACGTGCTTTCTTCCCCCAAAATATAAAACACCTGAAATATGTACTGTCCAAATATCCCTGGGCTTCATTAGTCTGTGGACTAATTTATGCCCAAATTAGGATCTATGCCCAAATTCTGCTGAGACATTGTCCTATCTGCTCAAGCAGGAAGTCAGCATCCCAGAAAATTCCCTTACCATTGCCACCACAATACCCCTGAAAGTATTCTTGGGAATTCCTGGGGAGTAATTTTACGTGGGATCATGAAGTCCATGTCTACCAGGGATCCATTCTCCCTCCAGATTTTTCCTTTTAGGAGAGTGGGTTCTGGTACTACACAACCTGGGTTCAAATCCCGGTGCCACTGTTTAGCTGTGTGACCTTGGGCAAGTTGTTTAACTTCTCTAAACTTTAGCTTGTTACATGGGAAGTGCGGATTGTTTTAAGATTACGTGAGAGAATACATTTGGAGTAGTTGGAGAATGCCTGACATGTGTTAAGTGTTCCATAGACATTAATCACTGATGTTATCCACAGCATCTTTTGCTTCCTATCATTTTTAAGGCTCTTGCCTTGACTGCAGGACGTGATCCTCAAAACCTGAAAATCCAGGGGCATCGGAAGAGTCCTCAGTGTGCCATACGTATCTGTCACAGAAATGGAGAGAAAGCCCCTGCTTGCCTTTGGCTCAAGTGCTGTTCTTGGAGCTGGTTGGGGTTGAGGTGGCTCAAGGTCTTGTATTTCTCATCTCTCTTCCAGGCCTTAGTGCACCCAAATCTACCTTTTTTTCTGGCACACTTCACCTCGTGAAAACTAATCTGTAGGACCCAAAACGTCAATGGAGATAAGGGTGGGGACTAAAATATAATTCAACCACATAACAGCTTTAGTGACCTCGCTTTACTGTCAGCTGTGACCCCTACACACAGGAGTCATTTTCTCAATTGTACTTTCTATCTGTAATTTATCTTAATTTTAATTGTCTCTATATATTAAGTAAATTAGTAGACTGAATCCATGTGATTCAAGTCAAAACCTCTTATGTTCCTTTGCACTTCTGTAGATATTTCAGTGTATTTTATTTCCTCAATTCTATAATGCATTCTGCTTTTGGCTGTCTTCAGAAAATGATATGTAAAAACAATTTAGTAGAGCAAAACAACTTGATTATTTTTAGAATAAAAATAAAAATAACTTTAGTAAATACTATTAAAATTATTCAAACATTTTAAATTTCAAATAACTATTTTTGACTGATTTAATATGTTATTTATTTTAAGCCAGCTCCAGGATATACAATGTCTTATTTTAAAATTATTTTAATGGGGCACCTGGGTGGCTCAGTCAGTTAAGTGTCTGGGCTCAGGTCATGATCTCACAGTTCATGACTTCGGGCTCTGCTGTCAGCACAGAGTCTGCTTCAGATCCTCTGTCCCCCATTCTCTCTGCCCCTCCCCTTCTCACTGTTTCTCTCTCTCTCTCTCTCTCTCAAAAAAATGAATAAAATGAATTTTTAAAATAAAAAAATGAAAACTATTTTAAGATCATAAGAACAAATTAAAACCACATGAAATCTTCATGGGTAACCACCTACTATTAAAAATATTTGGAATGTGTTTCAATTTTTGATCTCATCAATTCAGAAAGGTATTATAATGTCATGATTATATGAGAAGACTGGAGGGCAGTTTGCCTAGTTTGAATCCTGGTTCTACCTAAATGGGAGCTGTGTATCTTGAGCAAGTTTCTTAACCTCTCTGTGTTTCAGTTTCCCCATCTGTAAAATGGGGGTAATAATAGTCTAGATATCACCATATTGAGGATTAAAATAGGTAATATATGTTAAGTGGTCACATTGCCTGGCACATAACAAACCCTCAATAACTGTTGGCTATTATTATTCACTATGTCAAAAACACTTGACAAAGGAATATCACTTTGTCTCATTTACTTAAAAAAGCATTTATTGGGCACCCAACTACATGTCAGGAACTGTGCTAGATTATGGGCTAAAAGACAATTAAGACAAAATTCCTTCCTCAAGGAACTAATCTTGTGTTTGAAAATTTTCAAATGAGTGATTCCATTAAACATTTCATTTTGGAGAACAGCTATGTTCATGAATCTACCTAGCTTATGGAAGAGATGGCTATTTTTTAAAAGAGAAAGAGGTATCTTGTGATTAAAGATGAGTTTTTAAAAATTATATGCGGCAATCTTTCTTTTTTGTCCAAAATATCCAGATTTCAGGCAAGAATGACTATGTAGATGAATAGCTTTAATGGGATCCAAGTGTCTAGGAAGAGTTAATGCAGCTGCAGTGAAAACTCTATGCTTTTATCCTCCTAGAAGTCATTCCAATAATTTAAAAATTAGCCTTCTGAAGATTAACTAAAATAATTTCCATTTTAAATGCCACGTTATAGAATTAGCATTTTCCCATTTGTTTATCATTTTTCTTCCTCAAAGAATAAGAAGAGTTATTTAAACTTGAAATGATACAGCTACGTTTAAATAACGATACTTTTCTATCATCTCCAGAAAATAAATTCAGCATCATCAATAAGAATTCTTAAAGTGACATAAATTGGAAAATAATTTAGCTTCCCAATTATTATTGAGAGATTATGAAGAAGGCTGCTAGTCAACCTCTTGGGGTAAATGGAAGTAAATTGACAGCAAATGGTACACACTTTAAGTTGTGAAGCGAAACTGACCTTGTGCCAATCTCTCGACCTTCCCTTCTTAACAGATGAATGTCATTTGCTGCGTCAGTGGTTTGAAGTCAATAACAATTGATACTGTCCTTTGGGAACTCTTGTGCTTACAGAGGCAATATTTTAGAATGAGGACACAGTCTGCTGATGAGTAAGTAAGTATCTCTAATGATGGTGGGAAGAAATGTTACTTTGAAGCTCTGAAATTCAAAAGAATTATTGCTGCTCTGTTCTTTTTAGTAGTTAGTGAACAATAATGGTGCATAATTCCCAACTATGCTCAAGCAGGAAAAAAACTTATACCTAATAAGAACTTGAAAATGTTTGTGTTCTATAATGCATCATTCTTGCTCTCTTTGGAGGGTAATTTCAAAATGCTTACTTCATAAGAAACTTGGTAAAATAACACCTTTTCAAATGAACTTGTTCATTTATGTCTAGGTCAGAAAGATATGCAGTTTAGTTTTCAGCCCAAATATATTCTCAGCTATGATATGTGTTTTACCATTTCATCATACGTTGCCTTTGGAGTCCTTACTCTAGTATTTGGTTGCTTGCTTTGTCTGGGAAACTTTTGAACGCTGGCTCCATGGTCAGTTAAAATCTGCTGCCATCTGTGGCTCACACGTTTTGGCCTTTTAATAATCACTTCTGTATTTTTTAGTCCTCACATCTTTCTGGGTGCTGTATAGTACTTAAAACAAATCATGGAAGATTTGGATAGCTCCTCAGTCTTTGGCATTGAAGTCTCAGAGTGTCACCAACCTTTGGTATCAAATACAGCTGGACTGGACAATTCATTTTATCTAATTCCACAAGGTAATTTTGCTCTTTTCATGAAGATGTGAATCCTGGTTCCAAGTAGGAGCTATTAGAGATCCTGATGACCTTTAGTTGGGTTATGGGGATTTAGATATATGACCCACTGAATATGAGCTTGTCTGCTTTAAGGTCCACTTTTAACTTTGGGTTATTTTTTCCCAAGAGGAAGAATGATTCCTGTAGCTGAATGTAATATATGTGGATAATAGTTCTTCTTGCGTAAAAAAGTGCATTTTTGTAATACAGGTTAGAGTTGGAATTTACAAAGTCCCACCTTTGTTCTTCATCTCTCCCCCCAAAAATCCTCTTAAATTGAAACAAGTGAAATGAATACAAACATGATTAGACAGCTACAATATGCTCTGTAGCACCCTGTCAAAGTATTTGTCACACCATATTGTAACTTATCTTTTTATATGTCTGTCTTCCCCTCCAGGCTGTGACCTTCTTAAAACAGAGGTTTTATTTGACTGCTATTTCATCAGTGCTTGGCACAAGTTCTGTCGTGTAGCAGACATTTCATGTTCAATAAATGAATGAATAAGAAAATACAGAAATGAATGAGTGAGTAAATTTAGAGTATATCATTTTATGAAATATTTTGTTAATGAGTACTCCTGAGATGTTTCCTAAATCCAGTTAGAAAACATGATGCTTCTCAATCTAATCGACAATAAATGAGTAATAAAGGTAAAACACGTACAGTAAAACCTTGGTTTGCGAGTATAATTCATTCCAGAAACATGCTTATAATCCCAAACCCTTGTATATAAAAACAAATTTCCACATTACAAATAATGGAAACTCAGTGATTCATTCCACAACCCCAAAATATTCATATAAAAATGATTACAGGGGCACCTGGGTGGCTCAGTCGGTTGGGTGTCTGACTTTGGCTCAGGTCATGATCTCGTGGTCCATGAGTTCGAGCCCCACGTCGGGCTCTGTGCTGACAGCTCAGAGCCTGGAGCTTGTTTTGGATTCTGTGTCTCCCTCTCTCTCTGACCCTCCCCCGTTCATGTTCTGTCTCTCTCTGTCTCAAAAATAAATAAACATTAAAAAAATTAAAAATAAATAAATAAAAATGATTACAAAACTGTAATATAATACAAAGTAATAAAGAAAATACAAAATGTAAAGAAAAACAACTTAACCTGTACTTACCTTTGAAAACCTGCATGGATAGTGTGAAGGAGACAAGAGAGAGGAGAGTTATTGTGTTGGATGACTTTCACTATCAGTAATGGTGATATCACTGCTATGTATTGGCTCAATGGAATCTTTTTCTGCATGAAGTCTTTGTATACACTCGCACAGATGTGGACTACAGTACAATATTAATAAACTCTTGTCATATAATGTGTTTAATGTAACTGGCAATAAGGAAGCAGAGGAAAGGGTCTATTTCTCCAGGTAGCCTGACCTAGAATGAAGCAAAGCATTCTTAAGCTTACTCTTGCATGGGAAAGCAAAGGACTGTGCGTAGGTGCTCTGAAGTGACAAAAAATACACTAGTGCTAGTTGCTAGTTGTGGGCACCTTCCAATGTTCTGAAAAATCACTGATTTCTGCCAAACACTGTGTCCTGAGACCAAGCATCCGAGCATGGGAGATCACCCACAATCCCTCAGAGAGAAAGAGAAGAACCATTGGTTTAGTTGGAATCATGTGATGTTCACCGTCATGTACTACTCATATTGCAAGACGTGGCTCATTTATCAAGTTAAAATTTATTAGAAATGTTTGCTCATCTTGCAGAACAAGTTACTTGTAACTCTAGGTTTTACTGAATATGGATGCTGAAAGAATCAGTCTCTTGAACCCAGAAGAAACATGGTGTCACTGAAGAGCATGAATGTTTTTGGTTTGGAGTCTTTGTGTTTTTGAGATAGTTAAGTCCTATCTAAAGTGAATAGTTTGGTTGGTTTAAATCAACTCCACAGAATCTGACCACCTTCTGAGAATCTGATAGAATTGAGAGCCTGGATCAAGAAACCTCTGCTTAGGGAGGAGCCAAGATGGCAGAACAGCATGAAAGTTTTTTGTGTCTTGCGTCCATGAAATACAATGAGACCAACACTAAGCCATCCTGCAAACCTAGAAAACTGACTGGGGAATTAACACAACAATCTACACAAACTGCACCACAGAATTCAGCAGGTACACGGTATGGAGAGGTGAACTTGGGGAGCAAGAAGCCACGGTAGGCAGGGAGGTGCTTTTGCGGGAAGAGAGAGGATGGAGATGGGGGGGAGAGAATACAGGAAAAGCACCCCTCCCACCCAAAAGCAGTTGGAGAGAAATGGAAAATTGGAAACAGCTGCAGGGAGTAAACTAAAAAGGGAGAAAGGAGAGGGTTTAAATTCCATTAAGACTGTAAACAAGGGGAGTATGAAGTTTGCAACTCCACAGCTCGATACCTCGCAGTGCTCTGGTGGGAAGGGTGAATCCCTTGGAGCAGAGTGGGGTCTGGGAGGTCCTTGGGCCACATGGGGAAAAGTGGTTCCACTGCTGAAAGGACATTTGGTTGAGACTGTTGAAGCCACCTGGTCCCAGCAGACCTGAGAACGGCCGCATTTGCTGGTGCTGGAACAAAGTCATTGGGGTTAAAGCCTGGTGCCAGATGTGTGTGGTGATTTTCCATAATCCCTGAAAAGATGCTGCTACACTATATCATGAACTTTTTCTGGGGTGGGCTGGCACCTGGCCGCAGTCTTGGGGCACCAGCAGCATCAGGGTCCAGCAAGCATTCCTGGGTGCAGCCAACACTCAGCCATTGCTTGGTGAGACCCTCCGCAGAGGAGTGGAACAGGTAAAAGCCGCAGTCCTCCAGAAGTAAGGGGCCGAGGATAACAGCCGCATCTGAGACAAAACTCAGGAGGGAGGTACTGCATGGGACTTGGTCACGGACAGTGAAAAAGCGGGGAGTGGACAAAAGCTGAACAGAGGACAGGTGCGTGATTGCTGATCGGGGAGAACAGAGTTCCGATACTAGAGACTGGGTAGCTGGGTGATGATTTTCACTGCTCCAGCACATGCGCATATGCACCTACAAGTGCCACAACAATCCACCCCCGTAGGCTAAAAGAGCCTTCTAGTGGAGAACGGAGCCGTTACACTGAGCCCCGCCCAACTGGGCCAACCTCGCTCTTCAAGAACACAAGTCTAACTACCTGCTTAGTTTATGACCTATAAAGCGATTTATAGTCTGACTTCTAGGGGAAAACAAAGCAATTTCAGTCCTATTTCAATCTGTTAGCGCCCATCTATTCAATTTTCTTTCTTTCTTTTCTCTTTTTCACTTCTTTTTCTTCAAAACAGAAAGAGAAAAAATTCATTTTTATTTTCAATTTTTATTAAAAATATTTTGTTTATTTTTTTTTACTATATTTTTCACTTTTGTGTAAATTTTTTCAAATTCTATTTTACTTCCATCATTTTTAGTCTAATACAGTGTAGTCACTTTTTCAAATTTTCAAATGATTTCCTTTTTTTCTCTTTTTAGTTTCTTTTCTTTTTCTTGAATACAGAAAGAGTAAAAATCATTTTTATTTTTCATTTTTATTAAAAATATTTTTCTTTACTTTCTTTTCTACTATATTCTTTACTTTGGTGTAAATTGTTTCAAGTTCTATTATACTCCCATCATCTCATTGTAGTCTACTTCAATGTATTCAGTTTTTCAAATTCTCAAATGAATTCCTTTTTTTCTTCCCCCACACCCTTTTTTTTTCTCTAATCTGTCAAACCACTTTCAACACCCAGACCAAAACACACCTAGAATCTAACATCATCTATTCGATTTTTGTGTATGTGTGTTTTTAATTTTTAATTTTAATATTTTTTATTTTAATTTTTTTAATTTTGATTTTTCTACCTCATTAATTCCTTTTCTCCCTTCAAAATGACAAAATTAAAGAATTCACCCCAAAAGAAAGAGCATGAAGAAATGACAGCCAGGGATTTAACCAACACAGATACAAGCAAGATGTCTGAACCAGAATTTAGAATCACAGTAAGAATACTAGTGGGAGTCGAAAATAGATTAGAATCCCTTTTTGCAGAGGTAAAAGAAGTAAAAACTAGTCAGAATGAAATTAAAAATGCTATAACTGAGATGCAATCACGGATGGATGCAGCGGCAGCAAGGATGGATGAGGCAGAACAGAGAATCAGCAATATAGACGGCAAACTTATACAGAATAATGAGGCAGAAAAAAAGAGGGAGATTAAGGCAAAAGAGCAGGATTTAAGAATAGGAGAAATCAGTGACTCATTAATAAAGGAACAACATCAGAATCATAGGGGTCCCAGAAGAGGAAGAGAGGGAAATAGGAGTAGAAGGGTTATGTGAGCAAATGATAGCAGAAAACTTTCCTAACCTGGGGAAAGACACAGACATCAAAATCCAGGAAGCACAGAGGACCCCATGAAATTCGACAAAAACCGACCATCAACAAGGCATATCATAGTCAAATTCACAAAATACTCAGGCAAGGAGAGAATCATGAAAGCAGCAATGGGAAAAAAGTCCCTAACCTACAAGGGAAGATGGATCAGGTTTGCAGCAGACCTATCCACAGAAATGTGGCAGGCCAGAAAGGAGTGGCAGGATATATTCAGTGTGCTGAATCAGAAAAATATGCAGCCAAGAATTCTTTATCCAGTAAGGCTGTCATGCAAAATAGGAGAGATAAAAAGTTTCCCAGACAAACAAAAATTAGAGGAGTTTGTCACCACTAAACCAGCCCTGCAAGAAATTTTATAGGGGACTCTCTGAGAGGAGAAAAGATGAAGGAAGGAAGGAAGGAAGGAAGGAAGGAAGGAAGGAAGGAAGGAAAAGAAAGAAAGAAAAAGAGAAAGAAAGAAAGAAAGAAAGAAAGAGAAAGAGAGAAAGAAAGAAAGAAAGAAAAGGGAAAGGAAGAAAGAAAAAGACAGGAAGGAAGGAAGGAAGGAAGGAAGGAAGACCAAAAGCAACAAAGATTAGAAAGGACCAGAGAATACCACCAGAAACTCCAACTCAACAAGCATCATAATGGCCATAAATTCATACCTTTCAGTACTCACTCTAAACAGACTCACTCAACAGACTCAATGCTCTAATCAAAAGACATGGGTAACAGAATGGGTAAGAGAACAAGATCCATCTATATGCTGTTTACAAGAGACCCACTTTAGACCTAAAGACACCTTCAGATTGAAAATAAGGGGATGGAAAACCACCTATCATGCTAATGGTCAACAAAAGAAGCCGGAGTAGCCATACTTCTATCAGACAATTTAGACTTCACAATAAAGACTGTATCAAGAGATGCAGAAGGGCATTACATCAAAATCAAGGGGTCTATCCACCAAGAAGCCCTAACAATTGTAAACATTTATGCACCAAATGTGAAGGCACCCAAATATATGAGTCAATTAATCACAAACATAAAGAAACTCATCGATAGTCATACCATAATAGTAGGAGACTTCAACACCCCACTCACAGCAATGGACAGATCGTCTAATCAAAAAATCAACCAGGAAACAATGGCTTTGAATGACACACTGGACCAGATGGACTTAACAGATATATTCAGAACATTTCATCCTAAAGCAGTAGAATATACATTCTTTTCCAGTGCACATGGAACGTTCTCCAGAATAGACCATATGCTGGCACACAAATCAGCCCTGAGTAAGTACAAAAAGATCAAGATCATACCGTGCATATTTCAGGCCACAACACTATGAAACTCGAAATCAACCACAAGAAAAAATTTGGAAAGGTAACAAATACTTGGAGACTGAAGAACATCCTACTAAAGAATGAATGGGCTAACCAAGAAGTTAAAGAGGAAATTAAGAAGTACATGGAAGCTGATGAAAATGATAACACCACAACCAAAAACCCCTGGGACGCAGCAAAGGAGGTCATAAGAGGAAAGTATATAGTAATCCAGGCCTTCCTAAAGAAGGAAGAAAGATCTCAGATACACAACCTAACCTTACACCTTAAGGAGCTGGAAAAAGAACAGCAAATAAAACCCAAAACCAGCAGAAGACAGGAAATAACAAAGATTAGAACAGAAATTAATGCTATCCAAACCAAAAAAACAGTAGAACAGATCAATGAAACCAGAAGCTGGTTCTTTGAAAGAATTAACAAAATTGGTAAATCACTAGCCAGTTTGATCAAAAGGAAAAAGGAAAGGACCCAAATAAATAAAATCAAGAATGAAAGAGGAGAGATCACAACCAACACAGCAGAAATAAAAACAATAATAAGAGAGTATTATGAACAATCATATGCAATAACATGGGCAATCTGGAAGAAATGGACAAATTCCTAGAAACATATAGACTACCAAAACTGAAACAGGAAGAAATAGAAAATTTGAACAGACCCATAACCAGTAAGGAAATCAAATTAATAATCAAAAATCTCCCAAAAAACAAGAGTGCAGGGCCAGATGGCTTTCCATGGGAATTCTACCAAACATTTAAGAAGACTTAACACCTATTCTCTTGAAGGTGTTGCAAAAAATAGAAATGGAAGGAACACTTCTAAACTCTTTCTATGAAGCCAGCATTACCTTGATTGCAAAACCAGACAGAGACCCCACTAAAAAGGAGAACTATAGAGCAATTTCCCTGATGAACATGGATGCAAAAATCCTCAACAAGATATTAGCCAACCGGATCCAACAATACATTAAGAAAATCATTCACCACGACCACGTGGGATTTATACCTGGGATGCAGGGCTGGTTCAATATCCATAAAACAATTAACGTGATTCATCACATCAATAAAAGAAAGGACAAGAACCATATGATCCTCTCAATAGATGCAGAGAAAGCACTTGACAAAATACAGCATCCTTTCTTGATAAAAACCCTCAAGAAAGTAGGGATAGAAGGAGCCTACCTCAAGATCATAAAGGCCATATATGAACGACCCAATGCTAATATCATCCTCAATGGGGAAAAGCTGACAGCTTTCCCCCTAAGGTCAGGAACAAGACAGGGATGTCCACTCTCACCACTATTATTCAACATAGTATTGGAAGACTTAGCCTCTGCAACCAGACAACACAAAGAAATAAAAGGCATCCAAATCGGCCAGGAGGAGGTCAAACTTTCACTCTTTGCAGATGACATGATACTGTATATGGAAAACCCAAAAGATTCTACCAAAAACTGCTAGAATTGATTCATGAATTCAGCAAAGTTGCAGGATATAAAATCAACGCACAGGACATCGGTTGGATTCTTATACACCAACAATGAAGCTACAGAGAGAGAAATCAAGGAATCGATCCCATTTGCAGTTGCACCAAAAACCATAAAATACCTAGGAATAAATCTAACCAAAGAGGTGAAAAACCTATACACTGAAAACTATAGAAAGCTTATGAAACAAATTGAAGAAGACACAACAAAAATGGAAACAGATTCCATGCTCCTGGATAGGAAGAACAAACATTGTTAAAATGTCGATACTACCCAAAGCAATCTACATATTCAATGCAATCCCTATCAAAATAACACCAGCATTCTTCACAGAGCTAGAACAAAGAACCCTAAAATTTGTATGGAACCAGAAAAGACCCTGAATAGCCAAAGCAATCTTGATTAAGGAAACCGAAGCAGGAGGCATCACAATCCCAGACTTCAAGCTATACTACAAAGCTGTAACCATCAAGACAGTATGGTACTGGCACAAAACCAGACACTCAGATGAATCAACAGAATAGAGAACCCAGAAATGGACCCACACAGGTATGGACAACTAATCTTTGACAAAGCAGGAAAAAATATCCAATGGAATAAAGACAGTCTCTTCAGCAAGTGGTGCTCAGAAAACTGGACAGCGACATGCAAAAGAATGAACCTGGACCACTTTCTTACAGCATACACAAAAATAAACTCAAAATGGATGAAAGACCTCAATGTAAGACAGGAATCCATCAAAATCCTTGAGGAGAAAGCAGGCAAAAACCTCTTTGATCTTGCCCACAACAACTTCTTACTCAGCACGTCTCCAGAGGCAAGGGAAACAAAAGCAATAATGAACTACTGGGACCTCATCAAAATGAAAAGCTTCTGCACAGCAAAGGAAACAATCAGCAAAAGTAAAAGGCAACTGACAGAATGGGAGAAGATATTTGCAAATGACATATCAGAGAAAGTGTTAGTATCCAAAATCTATAAACAACTTATCAAACTCAACACCCAAAAAACAAATAATCCAGTGAAGAAATGGGCAAAAGACATGAATAGACACTGTCCAAAGAACCCATCCAGATGGCCAACTGACACATGAAAAAATGCTCAATCTCACTCATCGTCAGGGAAATACAAATCAAAACCACAATGAGATACCACCTCATACCTGTCAGAATGGCTAACATTAACAACTCAAGCAACAACAGATGTTGGCGAGGATGTGGAGAAAGTGGATCTCTTTTGCATCATTGGTGGCAACGCAGACTGGTGCAGCCAGTCTGGAAAACAGTATGGAGGTTTCTCAAAAAACTAAAAATAGAACTACCCTATGACCCAGCAATTGCACTACTAGGCATTTATCCATGGGATACAGGCGTGCTATTTCAAAGGGACACATGCACCCCCATGTTTGTGGCAGCACTATCAACAATATCCAAAGTATGGAAAGAGCCCAAATATCCATGGATGGATGAATGGATAAAGAAAAGTGGTATATATACAATGGAGTATTACTTGGCAATCAAAAAGAATGAAATCTTTCCATTTGCAACTACGTGGATGGAACTGGAGGGTATTATGCTAAGTGAAATTAGTCAGTCAGAGAAACTCAAAAATCATATGACTTCACTCATATGAAGACTTTAAGAGACAAAACAGATGAACATAATGGAAGGGAAACAAAAATAATATAAAAACAGGGAGGGGGACAAAACAGAAGAGACTCATACATATGGAGAAGAAACTGAGGGTTACTGGAGGGGTTGTGGGAGGGGGGATGAGCTAAATGGGTAAGGGGCACTAAGGAATCTACTCCTGAAATCATTGTTGCCCTATATGCTAACTAATTTGGATGTAAATTTTAAAAGAAAAGAAAAGAAAAGAAAAGAAAAGAAAGAAGCCTCTGCTTAAAATCCATCTGAGTAAATGATCAGCATCATTCAGATCTTTATGTATTTGAATTCAGAATGTTGATAAACACATTAATTTTACTGGGAGATTGTACTACTTCAAATCAAATGAATCCAGCACATTTCTCTTTAATAGAGAAATTTGGCTTCAGTTGACATACACAACAACTTTGATAATAATTGGAAGGAAATTCTCAATAAATATGTGTAGCTATTCTTATTTTATTCATTGTAACCTTAGTCATCTCATTTACTTTCCATTTTCTTAAGTAAAATGACCAAGTTATAGACCTTGATCTGGTTAATCTGATTGGTTCAGTGATGAATTTATGCATGTATTTTGAGGCTCTGTAAGAGTTTTGCTCAAGGTCAAAATAAAATTTGACTAGTCAGAGAAATTGTCTTTTTGAAAACAATATGTTTATCGCCTTTTGGGTTCTATAATGAATACATAAATATAAAACTGCTTAAGAGATACGAGCTTCTTGAGGCCAATTCTGTTCCTTTGACTGACAAAAAGGAAACCAACATAAATTGAGTATCTGCTCTTCACCTGTGTGAGATGAACAGCTATAGGTCAGATTGTGTAGTAACAGTTTTTATATCTGAGTAGGGGAGCACCACACTATGCTTCCACAAAATGTTTCTTTCTGATTTTTCACTTAAAGTTTATTCACTACACACACACACACACACACACACACACATTGATTATCTTCTTTGTGTACTCAAATTTCAAAGATTCCAAATCTTGAATTAAGCTATATAACTAACACAATTTTAATACCAACATTGTGAGACATCTGACAAATAATACTAACTTTAAGTAGGAAGCATGAATCTGTGAGTCTGTTCTTAAATTCAGTACAGCTTATATTATAGTTGGGAGAGACACAAATGTAAGTAAACATATAAATAAAATATACGTTGAATTTTTAGGTGGCAAAAAATGCTTTAGAGAAAAGTTAAGCACAATAGGTGGATATGAACCACTATCTGTGGGGCTTCAGTTTTAAATAAGGTCTACAGAGAATACCAATGAGGTAAGTATTATAATTTTCATTTTACAGGAGAGAAATTTTATACTTGCAAAATATGTGAATGTTATCTGAAATTCAGTAATGGTTTAAAAAGAGGTTGGTATGGGTATTTGAGATATTTAAAACTCCAGTACAACAATCTTGAAGTATAAAATCAAACCAACAAAATGTAACAAATGTTTTGATAACAATTCATGGGATTTCTGTGTTTAAATAATTCATTGGTCAAAAAGAAAATCAAAACCTTGATTCTGCAATGTTTGTAAAATAATGAAAATGAAAGCAATAAGCTTTAGAACCTATGCAATATATTCACAGTTATATACAGCACAGTTACCATAGTCTTAAACTCTTACATAAGAAAGATTAGCAAGTACATTAATTATTCAAATCAAGTTTCTGACAAAGATTAACAAGTAGAAACTAAGGAAAATAGTAGGAATGATTTAACAAAATGAAAGCGGAAGTTTATACATAACAAAACAGAACCTAGAAATAAGTTTGAAGGCTGGTTCTTAAAATGAAACAGATAAAACAAATTAATTTTAGATGAAAGTGAGGAAATAAACAACTGCACATATAGGAGAAATCTAATTAAAGGTATCTTACAATATTCTCTAATTCTATTTGAAAACCTGGACAAAAATGAATTTTTTTCTAATAAAATAATTCATAAATTATCAGAATTTACTCAAAAAGATGTAGACAAACTAAATGATCCAAAAGTTCAAGGTGAAAACTGAGAAAAGTGTTCATTATTCCCCATAAACATCACATTCAGCAGATTTTACAGGTGAAGTCTTCCAAATACTTTAGAACTTTGAAAGAACTCCAAAGCTGTGAAATAATTAATATCATATAAAAAAAGAAAGCTTAAGCTGATATCAAAGTCTGATTAATGATAACAGAAAGGGAGAAACAAAGACAGACTACAGTAACCCATGAAAGCAAAAAAGCAACACAAATTATTGGCAAATAGAATAGAGCTGTATGAAGGACACCTTAATATTTGGAAAACTGGTGATATAATTTACCATATTAAAAAAAATGGAAGAATATGGTATGATCAGTTTAATAGATGCAGTTGCTTTAAGGCAATATTTATTTTTTAATATAAAACTTTAAAAACTCTTAAAATGGAAATGGAAACTTCCTTAGCATGAGATACATACATCTCTTTATTCAAAAGCAAGCATCATGCATTAATATTGAAACACTGAGATATTCCTGCTACAGTCAGGAGAAACAGGAAGATGCTCTTTTACATTGTTATCATTTATTATCTTTCTGGAAGTACAGCTAGTAAAATTAGAAAAAAATAAAATTAAACATATAAATATTGGAAAGTCTGAGCCAAATTTTTATTTTGCAAATGATAGATATATGCCCTAAAATTAAAAAACTAAAAAATATTATAAAATAATGTAGTAAAATAGGAGCTTAAAAATAAATAACCAAAAAAGTTCCTATATACAAAACTATCAATTTAGGAAAACATAGTTTCAATATATTCTACATAACCGTGGCACAAGAAAAGTGTTACTATAAAGATGTATTACAAGTAGATATCCCTGAAATGAAGAACTACACCCACACAGTGAATGAACATGAAAATGAGGCATAGAACTCTTTACATTGGTATATATCCCTGTTATGTCAATGAATTTCAAGAATGAAGAAATAATTATCCAGGCCTCAGAGAAATGTCGTCACCTCCAAAGAGGGAAAAATCAGACAGACCTCAGACTTCTACAAAGCAACATTCCATGCTCAACTACAAAGAAGAATTGTCTGCATCGTGCTATCCAATATGATCACTGCTAACTTTATATGGCTTTTGAGCACTTCAGGTGTGGTTGGTTCAAACTGGGATGTGCTGTAAGTATAAAATACAGGCTAGATTTTGAACACCTAATATGAAAAACAATTTTTAATAATATTAATAATATTTTATATTAATTGCATTAATATCTAAATTAATTAGATATCATGTAATAGATATTAATTAGATATAATATAATTAATTAGATATTAATTAGATATTAATTACATTATATCTAAACCTATTGGGTTAAATAAAACATATTATTAACATTAAAAATAAAACATAATGGAATAAAACATTTAACATACAATGTCTGGGAGTAATAATCAATGTGTAGAACTTACAGGGAAAAAACTTTTCTAAGGATAGTAAGGAAGTATTAAACAAAGAAAAAGACATGCTTTGGACAAGAATAATCTATGGTATAAAAATGTGTATTTTTCTTAAATCTGTACATTTAACATACTCCTTTCAAAATACCAGAAAGATTGTTTTTAAGAAGATTTGCAATGTGATACTAAATTTCATTTGGAAAAATAAATAGATTAAAATGAAAGATTGTAAATAAGAGTAATGGGGAAAACTGGCCCTAATCAAGATATGTTTTAAGTTTATTTATTTATTTTGAGAAAGAGGGAGAGAGTACATGCAGGGAAGGGGCAGAGAGAGGGAGAGAGAGAATCCTAAGCAGGCTCTACACTGTTAGCATGGAGCTCAATGCAGAGCTCAAACTCACGAACCATGAGATCATGACCTGAGCTGAAACCAAGAGTCAGACGCATAACTGACTGAGTCACCCAGATGCCGCCCCAGCCCCCAATATTAACATAAGTTATAAATCTAGAGTAATAGAGTTTGTTACTGATTTAATAATAGACTGAAAAGTGTGGAAGTAGAAGTGAAAATACATGAATATTTAAGATAAGATAAAGGTAGGATTCAAATAAATGGAGAGATGGTGATGTTTAATAAATTGGGTTGACATTTGGAGAACCAATGTGAGATCTTGGCCTCACTTCTCATACTAATTGAACTGCAGATGAATCAAACATTATAACATAAGATAAAATCATAAAAGCCATGGAATAAAACATTAGAATATTGCTGTATGAAAGTCTTCTAAGCATGATGCAAAATTTGGAAATTATGAAGGGAGACTGGTCAATTTAAGAGCATAAAGGTTAAATCATTCAGTCAAAACAAAAATCTAAAGTCAAAACATGAATGGCAACCATGGGGAAAAGTAATTGGAAAAGCATATAAGAAAGGGCCAATTTTATCTTTAGTAAAGGATTTATAAATTAATGAATTTAATTTAGAAAAAGTAGTTCAACCCTATAAAAATATGAACAAAAACATAAAGAGGTAGTTTACTAGGATGACCATCGCAACACATTTGTAAAGACCATAAACACACAAATCTGGAAACAATCTAAATATCTGTCAATTATGAGTCACCACAAACAATAGACTATATGACAAAATTTTTATTTAAAATGAGATAGATTTTTTTCACAGATATGGGAAAATATCCAAACCACATTATCATGTGAATAAGTGGCCTGAGAGTATACACAGATTGATTTTACTTGTAAAAAAAAAAAAAAAAATCAGGGAATTTATAATAGGATATCCCTGTTATCATTGTTTGTAATAATGTTCACTTAAAGCAAAGCATAATGGTTCTATTGCACAATGGGTCTATTCTATGTTGATAGCTGATTATTTCTAAAGTCGTCAAATTAAGTAGAATTTAAAGGGAAAAGAAAAAGGATATAAAAACTACAATACCTATAATTAAATGCATTATGTTGATTTCCTATAAAACTGATTTTGTGTTAGTTTTTAGAGTATTTTGTGACTTTAACATTTTGTTTTGAAGATAGGTATTTTAAAATATGAAATTCATTTTGTAACTTTATACACGACCCATATGAAACACATAAAAGGTAAATTATTCAGTTTATTATTTTAGTGGAATACCAAATGATTCCAATGACATATATTATTTTAATATGAAATTTATTGTCAAATTGGTTTCCATACAACACCCAGTGCCCATCCCAACAGGCGCCGTCCATAATTCTCATCACCCACTTTCCCCTCCCGACCACCCCCATCAACCCTCAGTTTATTCTCAGATTTTAAGAGTTTCTTATGGTTTGCCTCCCTCCCTCTCTAATTTTTTTCCCCCTTCCCCTCCCCCATGGTCTTCTGTTAAGATTCTCAGGATCCACATAAGAGTGAAAACATATGGTATCTGTCTTTCTCTGTATGACTTATTTCACTTAGCATAACACTCTCCAGTTCCATCCACATTGCTACGATGACATATTTTAGGTAAGTGTAATGAAGCTCCTTTAGTTGAAAAACAGTGGCTTTTTACAAGTCACCATGGGTGTTTTTAGCTTCATGATAAATTTTCCATAGCGATTTTTCTTTCAGAATAAACAATAGTTACATCAAACCTCTCCATAGTTGTTTCTATTTCATTTTAAAGAAAAGAAATAAATAGTATACTTTTTGAATTTCTGAAATTTCAATTTCTGAAAGTATCTAGAGGAAAAAACCTGATTTCCCTTTTGATATTCTACCTATTATTCATCTTTGTTTTCAAAGTTTTATTATTTTTTTTGTTAACGTTTATTTATTTTTGAGAAAGAGATAGAGCATCAGCAGGGGAGGGCCAGAGAGAGAGGGAGACACAGAATTGGAAGCAGGCTGCAGGCTCTGATCTATCAGCACAGAGCCCCATGTGGGGCTTGAACTCAGGAGCTGTGAGATCGTGACCTGAGCTGAAGTAGGTTGCCCCACCCACTGAGCCACGCAGGCGCCCCTGTTTTCAAAGTTTTAAAAAGAAATGAATAGTTTTCACTTCTTTCTTTGAAGGAATATTATTTTAAAAATACTTGGTCTCCAAATATAAACTGAATATAAACCAGAGAACATTCATTTGGCCATTGAATTAGTACTAAGTTACTAAGAGCTTGATGATCAATTCATTATTGAGCTAAATTTTATCCTTTTCCCTTTATCTCTCAAGTCAGTTTGCAATCAGCCACAGTTGAATGAGCAAATGGGAAGTTTTGTAAAAGAAATTATTATGATAATTCTGTTACTAGCAGCAAGGCCCTAGAGTAGTTTCAACCATTTTAACTGGCTTCTATTTTTTTGTAAGTTATTTGGAATTGGTTTGTTATAACCTGTCCTTCCATCTTCTGTGTAAAGAAATGGGAAGCTGTCCTCACTCTGAGGCGATCACTTCTAGAGCCCTTGCTGAGAGCCCTTCCATTCTTCCAGTTGTTTTTGGCTTCAGATTAGCATGGTTGCCTCCAACTTGAATCTATTATCACAATTCTTTGTCTAAATTACAAAAATCTTGGAAATGCAAGCTTAATGTTTTGAAATTGAGGAATAAAATTTTTTTTTAATTTATTTATTTTTGAGTGACACAGACAGAGTGCAAGTGGGGGAGAGGCAGAAAGAGAAGGAGATACAGAATCCGAAGCAGGCTCCAGGCTCTGAGCTGTCAGCACGGAGCCTGGGGTGGGGCTCAATCCTATGAATTGTGAGATCATGACCTAAGCCGAAGCCAGATGCTTAACTGACTGAGCCACGCATGTGCCCCGAGGAATAAAAAATTTTAACAAAATGAAGTGAATGTACTTATCTGAGGAAAATGATTTTTTTTTGTTACTGTGAGTCATCCTGTACTGCCAAGTTTTCCACATAACAAGCATCTGTCTCCAGATGTTCAAGGAAATCCTTAAATTAAAAAAAAAAAAATCTTCCCTAGAGTTAATTCATATTCCAATGAGGAGGGTGAATAACCCAGGGGGGATATATCCCAAACTTACGTGACCATGAAAACTATTTCTTTCTCCTATAGAACATCTGTTTAGTAGAACACAATTTGGGTAACACTGATGAGAGCATAATTTCAGACATTAAAAGAAAGAATAATTATCTTAATAATTTGACTCACAGCAAAATCTACTGCTATATTTAAATAAATTTATACTTTCGAAAGTTAATCTATAATATCACCTTTTATTGGTACGAGAATAACACATTTTATAATTTTAGCTAGAATAAACTAACTGACAGAATTCTATCTTGGAGTTGATTCTATCAGGGACTCTGTTGACCAAGTTGCTGTTCTGTGTTTGTTTGAATAGAGATCTGATAATCACCAAAGCCACAGGGCACAGTGGCTGAGCCTTGTTATGTTCTATAGGCTTGCCCCAAATTCCAGCCATGGAGGCAGTCTGCATGTGAAGTCTGGCTCTAGAAGCCATGTGATTTGTGCCCCTGCAGGAAATGACTATTTTGGTGTGCAATGAGCAGATGGGGAAAAAAAAAAGAGGCATTTTCATATGTGGACACCAAGTGCTATTCATTCACAGAAGGTTCAATGTGAGTACGAGGTGATATCTTCAATAAACCTGAAACTTTAAGTTCCTTTGTCATTGCTCTGGGTATTGTTAGGATTTTTAAACTGTTACTGTTCTTCTGGTTTGAGGTTTTCCCTAAACAGTCCATTTATTCATGCTTATTTGAGGGAAATTTAAAAATTATTTTCTATTTTTTCTGCTCATATATTCAACGTCAGCATAAAATTGCGAGGACTCACAGCCAGGTGGGTTATTCTGTTATGTTATTTGGCAGCTTAGTTTTCAGCTTTTTCTATACACCTGTTAAATGTCATGTCCAAATGAGAGGTGGTCTACCAGTATTTTATTATTCTAGTCTACAAATTAATTTCATTGTGTTCTCTTCACAGTGTTTGTGATCTACCACTCTCAATGTATGTCTACAGAAATCTTCACTCTTTACTGTGTCTTAAAGGCATCGAATGGGAGATTGGTTCCCATTTGTAAGATTTCTTAGATTCTAAAAACATCTTTGATACGAAAAGGAATGGAATTCCTATTATGATTGAAAGGGGCAGAAGGGAGAATAATGATCTAAAGTGGATCTATAAGTTTAGTTAGTGATTTCCTGTGAGTAATTTCAGGGATCTCACAACAGTAAAACATGGATGTCTATAAACATTCTATTCTACCAAATGGGGTCTCATCTGTTTCTCTTAAGCTCTTTGATCAATGTTAAAATGTGATAGGCCTTTAGGTTCTCAGTTAGATACATAAACATATCAATATTGAGAATTTCAAGTGAGTTAATTTAAGAGGATTTGAGTAGAGGAAGAGACAGAAGGGACTGCAGGAGGATTTTGGGTAGCTGATGTTGAGAACAGAGAAGAAGAACATGGAAGAGACAGGCGGGGACACTAGACAAACAATTCCACTTTGTTAAGTGCCAGTTCTGAATATCTCACTAAATGTCCTGAAAAGGAAATCCTGGCCAGTAGTGCTAATATGGGTACACTGAAGAACAGATGGCTCACATTTTGTCAATTTTTAGTCAGTAATGTGATACATTTTTAAATTTGGGGGGTAGGGTATGAGATAGGAAATCATCTTTGCTACATACTGCTAAAAATCTGTCATGGATCCTGGGCACATTTTTATGTGAAGCCAGTCTGAAAGTCTGAACCACAGCCTTCCTGAGTTGTCTAAGGCTTAGGTTTTGAATTCTCTGAAGCCCAAATCTCTTCACTCATTCAGAAAATCTTCCCTTGCTGCTTCTTTGATGCCTGTATCCCTTCTCATTGAACTTCAGGGCTGTGTACTTCAGTAGGGAACTAGGCTGAGAAAAGGAGTCTGGAAGTAGTGGAAATCTGAGGACCATGAGTCTGTGAGGCTTATTTCTTTGGAGGGGATAAAGACGAGGGGATTCATGTGCTCAAACCCTAGGAATTTGAGGCATAACTGGTGCCTGCAGCTGTGTTTGGCCTTCATCAAAAACATGGCCTGCTACATCCCACCTGGGGTTTCTGAGAGGAGGTCAGTGGAAGACCATGCTGTTCTTTACCAAGCTTCTACTTTTAAACTTGTAGGTATCTACTGATTGTATAAATGTTATTTCTCTCATGTTCCATATCTCATATGTTAATTTTCTTTCTTTACAACGATCACTTTTCCTAAAAAAATCATTTAAGGTTGCATATACACAGATTAGGTTAGTAAGCTTTTCTAGCAGGACATTTTACTTTATAATACCACACTCATAGTATCTTAGGGGAAGGAATCTTAGAAATCAACCAGTCCTATTCATCTGGTTCATAGGTGAAGAAGCTGAGATCTGGAGAGGTAAACTGCCTTACCCAAGGCTTTACAGTTAGACATGAACACAAATCTTTGAGCACCAGCCCTATGTTTTCCCTTACTGTGCCACACTACCCTTGGTGTATCTTTTGACTGATTTACCCTCACCTCAAATGAAAAAGAGAACATGTTTCTCTTAAAATACTCTAAAATACCAAGCACTTGTAATAGACTTTTAGTGCCACAAATCAAATTAAAATATACAAAACAGGAGGAGGAGTCAAGATGACAGAACATCATGGAAGTTTTTTGTGTGTCTTGTGTCCATGAAATACAGCCAGACCAACGCTAAACCATCCTACACACCTAGAAAACTGACTGGAGGATCAACACAACAATCTGCACAATCTGAACAACAGAATTCAGCAGGTACGCGGCGCGGAGAAGTGAACTTGGGGAGCGAGAAGGCACAGGAAGGGAGGTGCTTTGCGAGCAAAGAGAGAACGGAGCCTGGGGGGTGGGGGAGAGTACGGGAAAAGCACCCTTCCCCAAAAGCAGCTGGAGAGAAAGTGGGAAATTAGAAACAGCTGCAGGGACTAAACTAAAAAGGGAGAAAGGAAAGGAGAGCATTTAAATTCCATTAAGACTGTAAAAAAGGGGAGTCTGCAACTCCACAGCGCGATACCTGGCAGTGCTCTGGTAGGAAGGGTGAATCCCCAGGAACACAGTGGGGTCTTGGAGGTTCTCGGGCCACACGGGGAAACGCGGTTCCACTGCTGAAAGGACATTTGGTAGAGACTGATGAAGCCACCTGGTCCCAGCAGTCCCCAGAAAACGGCCACATTCGCTGCTGCTGGAACAAGGTTGTTGAGGGCAAAGCCTGGTGGCAGATGTGTGTTGTGATTTTCCATGATCCCTGGAACGCTGCTGCTACACTATCTCGTGAACTTTTTCTGGGGCAGGCTGGCACCTGGCCGTAGTCTTGGGGCGCCAGCAGCACCAGGGTCCAGATAGCATTCCTGGGTGCAGCCAACATTCGGCCATTGCTCATTAGGCCATTGCTCGGTGAGATCCTCCCGCAGAGGGGCAGAACGGGTCAAAGCCACAGTCCTTCAGAAGTAGGGGACCAGGGAAAGTGGCCGCATCCGAGACAAAACTCGAGAGAGGTACTGCCTGGGGCCTGGTCATGGAGAGTGAAAAAGCAGGGAGTGGAAGAAAGCTGAAGACAGAGGACGGGTGCGCGATTGCTGATCAGGGAGAACAGATGGGTAGCTGAGTGGGGCCATTTTCCCCGCTCCGCACATGCGCATACACACCAACGAGCACCGCAACAATCCACCCCAGTAGGCGAGCAGCACCATCTAGTGGAGAGCAGAGCTGTTACACCAAACCCCACCCAACTGGGCCAACTTCGCTCTTCAAGAACACAAGTCTCACTGCCGGCTTAGTTTATGGACTACAAAGCACTACATAGACTGACTTGTAGGTGAAAATGAAGTAATTTCTGTCCCACTTCAATCTGTTAGGAGGTCCATCTATTCAGTTTTCTTTTTTTTCCTCTCTTTTACACTTCTTTTTCTTGAATACAGAAAGAGAAAACATTCGTTTTTATTTTCAATTTTAAACAAAAATATTTTTCTTTAATTTTTATTACTATATTTTGTACTTTTGGGTAAATTTTCTCAAATTCTATTTTACTTCCATCATTTTATTTTAGTGTACTTCAGTGTATTCACCTTTTCAATTTTCATATGATCTCCCTTTTTTCCCCTTTTTCGTTTCTTTTCTTTTTCTTGAATGCAGCAAGAGAAAACCTTCATTTTTACCTTCAATTTCTATTAAGAATATTCTTTAATTTTTTTACTACATTTTTTACTTTTGTGTAAGTTTTTTCAAATTCTATTTTACTTCCATCATTTTATTTTAGTCTAATACAGTGTATTCACTTTTTCAAATTTTCAAACGATTTCCTTTTTTTTTCTTTTGCTCTTTTTAGTTTCTTTTCTTTTCCTTGAATACAGAGAGAAAAAATTCATTTTTATTTTTCATTTTTATTAAAAATATTTTTTAATTTATTTTCTACTATTTTCTTTACTTTTGTGTAAATTGTTTCAAGTTCTATTATACTCCCATCATCTCATTTTAGTCACCTTCAGTGTATTCATTTTTTTCAAATTCTCAAATGAGTTCCTTTTTTTTCTCCCCCCCACCCATTCTTTTCTCTAATCTGTCAAACCACTTGCAACACCCAGACCAAAACACACCTAGAATCTAACATCATCTATTCGATTTTGTGTGTGTGTGTGTTTAATTTTAATATTTTTTAATTTTAATTTATTTAATTTCAATTTTTCTACCTCATTAATTCCTTTTCTCCCTTCAAAATGACAAAATGAGGGAATTCACCTCAAAACAAAGAGCATGAAGAATGGACAGCCAGGGATTTAACCAACACAGATACAAGCAAGATGTCTGAACCAGAATTTAGAATCACGATAATAAGAATACTAGTGGGAGTAAAAAATAGATTAGAATCCCTTTCTGCAGAGGTAAAAGAAGTAAAAACTAGTCAGAATGAAATTAAAAATGCTATAACTGAGATGCAATCACGGATGGATGCAGCGGCAGCAAGGATGGATGAGGCAGAACAGAGAATCAGCAATATAGACGGCAAACTTACACAGAATAATGAGGCAGAAAAAAAGAGGGAGATTAAGGCAAAAGAGCACGATTTAAGAATAGGAGAAATCAGTGACTCATTAAAAAGGAACAACGTCAGAATCATAGGGGTCCCAGAAGAGGAAGAGACGGAAATAGGAGTAGAAGGGTTATGTGAGCAAATGATAGCAGAAAACTTTCCTAACCTGGGGAAAGACACAGACATCAAAATCCAGGAAGCACAGAGGACCCCATGAGATTCGACAAAAACCGACCATCAACAAGGCATATCATAGTCAAATTCACAAAATACTCAGGCAAGGAGAGAATCATGAAAGCAGCAATGGAAAAAAAAGTCCCTAACCTACAAGGGAAGATGGATCAGGTTTGCAGCAGACCTATCCACAGAAACGTGGCAGGCCAGAAAGGAGTGGTAGGATATATTCAGTGTGCTGAATCAGAAAAATATGCAGCCCAGAATTCTTTATCCAGCAAGGCTGTCATGCAAATAGGAGAGATAAAAAGTTTCCCAGACAAACAAAATTAGAGGAGTTTGTCACCACTAAAGCAGCCTTGCAAGAAATTTTATGGGGGACTCTGAGAGGAGAAAAGATGAAGGAAGGAAGGAAGGAAGGAAGGAAGGAAGGAAGGAAGGAAGGAAGGAAAAGAAAGAAAGAAAGGAAGAAAAAAGAAAGAAAAGAAAAAAGAAAAAAATAAAGAAAGAGAGAGGAAAGAAAAAGGAAAGAAAGAAAGAAAAAGAAAGAAAGAAACGGGAAAGGAAGAAAGAAAAAGAAAGAAAGAAAAGAAGGAAGAAAGAAAGAAATACCAAAAGCAACAAAGATTAGAAAGGACCAGAGAATACCACCAGGAACTGCAACTCAACAAGCATCATAATGGCCATAAATTCATACCTTTCAGTACTCACTCTAAACGTTAACAGACTCAATGCTCTAATCAAAAGACATAGGTAACAGAATGGATAAGAAAACAAGATCCATCTATATGCTGTTTACAAGAGACCCACTTTAGACCTAAAGACACCTTCAGATTGAAAATAAGGGGATGGAAAACCACCTATCATGCTAATGGTCAACAAAAGAAAGCCGGAGTAGCCATACTTCTATCAGACAATTTAGACTTCACAATAAAGACTGTATCAAGAGATGCAGAAGGGCATTACATCAAAATCAAGGGGTCTATCCACCAAGAAGCCCTAACAATTGTAAACATTTATGCACCAAATGTGAGAGCACCCAAATATATAAGTCAATTAATCACAAACATAAAGAAACTCATCGATAGTCATACCATAATAGTAGGAGACTTCAACACCCCACTCACAGCAATGGACAGATCGTCTAATCAAAAAATCAACCAGGAAACAATGGCTTTGAATGACACACTGGACCAGATGGACTTAACAGATATATTCAGAACATTTCATCCTAAACCAGTAGAATACACATTCTTCTCCAGTGCACATGGAACGTTCTCCAGAATAGACCATATGCTGGCACACAAATCAGCCCTAAGTAAGTACAAAAAGATCAAGATCATACCGTGCATATTTCAGGCCACAACGCTATGAAACTCGAAATCAACCACAAGAAAAAATTTGGAAAGGTAACAAATACTTGGAGACTGAAGAACATCCTACTAAAGAATGAATGGGCTAACCAAGAAGTTAAAGAGGAAATTAAGAAGTACATGGAAGCTGATGAAAATGGTAACACCACAACCGAAAACCCCTGGGACGCAGCAAAGGCGGTCATAAGAGGAAAGTATATAGTAATCCAGGCCTTCCTAAAGAAGGAAGAAAGATCTCAGATACACAACCTAACCTTACACCTTAAGGAGCTGGAAAAAGAACAGCAAATAAAACCCAAAACCAGCAGAAGACAGGAAATAACAAAGATTAGAACAGAAATTAATGCTATCGAAACCAAAAAAACAGTAGAACAGATCAATGAAACCAGAAGCTGGTTCTTTGAAAGAATTAACAAAGTTGGTAAATCACTAGCCAGTTTGATCAAAAGGAAAAAGGAAAGGACCCAAATAAATAAAATCAAGAATGAAAGAGGAGAGATCACAACCAACACAGCAGAAATAAAAACAATAATAAGAGAGTATTATGAGCAATCATATGCAATAACATGGGCAATCTGGAAGAAATGGACAAATTCCTAGAAACATATAGACTACCAAAACTGAAACAGGAAGAAATAGAAAATTTGAACAGACCCATAACCAGTAAGGAAATCAAATTAATAATCAAAAATCTCCCAAAAAACAAGAGTGCAGGGCCAGATGGCTTTCCAGGGGAATTCTACCAAACATTTAAGAAGACTTAACACCTATTCTCTTGAAGGTGTTGCAAAAAATAGAAATGAAAGGAACACTTCCAAACTCTTTCTATGAAGCCAGCATTACCTTGATTGCAAAACCAGACAGAGACCCCACTAAAAAGGAGAACTATAGAGCAATTTCCCTGATGAACATGGATGCAAAAATCCTCAACAAGATATTAGCCAACCGGATCCAACAATACATTAAGAAAATCATTCACCACGACCACGTGGGATTTATACCTGGGATGCAGGGGGGTTCAATATCCATAAAACAATTAACGTGATTCATCACATCAATAAAAGAAAGGACAAGAACCATATGATCCTCTCAATAGATGCAGAGAAAGCACTTGACAAAATACAGCATCCTTTCTTGATAAAAACCCTCAAGAAAGTAGGGATAGAAGGAGCATACCTCAAGATCATAAAGGCCATATATGAACGACCCAATGCTAATATCATCCTTAATGGGGAAAAGCTGACAGCTTTCCCCCTAAGGTCAGGAACAAGACAGGGATGTCCACTCTCACCACTGTTATTCAACATAGTATTGGAAGACTTAGCCTCTGCAACCAGACAACACAAAGAAATAAAAGGCATCCAAATCGGCCAGGAGGAGGTCAAACTTTCACTCTTTGCAGATGACATGATACTGTATATGGAAAACCCAAAAGATTCCACCAAAACCTGCTAGGATTGATTCATGAATTCAGCAAAGTTGCAGGATATAAAATCAACGCACAGACATCGGCTGGATTCTTATACACCAACAATGAAGCGACAGAAAGAGAAATCAAGGAATCGATCCCATTTGCAGTTGCACCAAAAACCATACAATACCTGGGAATAAATCTAACCAAAGAGGTGAAAAACCTATACACTGAAAACTATAGAAAGCTTATGAAACAAATTGAAGAAGACACAACAAAAATGGAAACAGATTCCATGCTCCTGGATAGGAAGAACAAACATTGTTAAAATGTCGATACTACCCAAAGCAATCTACATATTCAATGCAATCCCTATCAAAATAACACCAGCATTCTTCACAGAGCTAGAACAAATAATCCTAAAATTTGTGTGGAACCAGAAAAGACCCTGAATAGCCACAGCAATCTTGAAAAAGGAAACCGAAGCTGGAGGCATCACACTCCCAGACTTCAAGCTGTATTACAAAGCTGTAACCATAAAGACAGTATGGTACTGGCAGAAAACCAGACACTCAGATCAATGGAACAGAATAGAGAACCCAGAAAGGGACCCACATATGTATGGCCAACTAATCTTTGACAAAGCAGGAAAGAATATCCAATGGAATAAAGACAGTCTTTTCAGCAAGTGGTGCTGGGAAAACTGGACAGTGACATCCAGAAAGATGAACCTGGACCACTTTCTTACACCATACACAAAAATAAACCCAAAATGGATGAAAGACCTAATATTAAGACAGGGAGCCATAAAAATCCTCGAGAAGAAAGCTGGCAAAAACCTCTTTGACCTTCGCTGCAGCAAGTTCTTATTCATCTCCAGAGGCAAGGGAAACTAAAGCAAAAATGAACTATTGGCACCTTGTTAAAATAAAAAGCTTCTGCACAGCGAAGGAAACAATTAGCAAAAGTAAAAGGCAACTGACAGAATGGGAGAAGATATTTGCAAATGACATATCAGAGAAAGTGTTAGTATCCAAAATCTATAAACAACTTATCAAACTCAACACCCAAAAAACAAATAATCCAGTGAAGAAATGGGCAAAAGACATGAATAGACACTTGTCCAAAGAACCCATCCAGATGGCCAACTGACACATGAAAAAATGCTCAACCTCACTCATCATCAGGGAAATACAAATCAAAACCACAATGCGATACCACCTCATACCTGTCAGAATGGCTAACATTAACAACTCAAGCAACAACAGATTTTGGCGAGGATGTGGAGAAAATGGATCTCTTTTGTATCATTGGTGGCAACGCAGACTGGTGCAGCCAGTCTGGAAAACAGTATGGAGGTTTCTCAAAAAACTAAAAATAGAACTACCCTATGACCCAGCAATTGCACTACTAGGCATTTATCCACGGGATATAGACATGCTATTTTGAAGGGACACATGCACCTCCATGTTTGTGGCAGCACTATCAACAATAGCCAAGGTATGGAAAGAGCCCAAATATCCATGGATGGATGAATGGATAAAGAATAGTGGTATATATATACAATGGAGTATTACTTGGCAATCAAAAAGAATGAAATCTTGCCATTTGCAACTACATAGATGGAACTGGAGGGTATGATGCTAAGTGAAATTAGTCAGAGAAAGACAAAAATCATATGACTTTACTCACAGGAGGACTTTAAGAGACAAAACAGATGAACATAAGGGAAGGGAAACGAAAATAACATAAAAACAGGGAGGGGGACAAAACAGAAGAGACTCATAAATATGGAGAACAAACTGAGGGTTACTGGAGGGGTTGTGTGTGGGGGATGAGCTAAATGGGTAAGGGGCACTAAGGAATCTACTCCTGAAATCATTGTTGCCCTATATGCTAATTTTGATGTAAATTAAAAAAAAATAAAAAATAAAATTAAAAATACATAAAAATAAATAAAATACACAAAACAATCTACAATAAAGAAAGATAAACATTTGCTTGTTAATCATGAAACATTGTAATTTATTTGGAATCTGAAAAAATTATTTAAAATTTACTAAAGACATAAAGGATTTATAAAACTACAAAATGCAAATTGTCTTGAAGATACATAAGGTAAGAATCGAAACAAAAGACATCTGCTTACCATAGTCCCTGCTTAGTCAGCTAGCTGCCTACCCACCTGTTCCACAAACGAGCTTGTTCTTTCTATATCCCCTCCCTGTTCCTTCTTAGCTTGACAAAGTCTTATGAAGTCAAGAAGTTATCATCAATTAAGATCTTGCTCAGCATGAAAAAAATAATTATTTAATTAAACTCCACTGTCATGCATATTTTACAGATTATCTTCATTTTTTTCTACCATGAGTATGATCTTCATTGCTTCCAAATCTTAAAGTTGTTCTCTTCGCTTTTTGCATCTGACCCAGAAGTCATTCATTCATCTTAAACCAGACAACCTTGCTCAACCCCTCTCTTCAATATTCTACGCTGAAGTAGCCTTGGAGCTTATAGTATCCTGAGTGAGGATGTTTTTCATAAAGAGGAGGATAGATAGAGTATCATACTTTTAACAAATTTTAAATATATATTTTTCTAAAGTAATACTACATGTTGCTGATTTGATTCCCTGGGGAAAATATTCAGATTGAGATTTTTTGCACAGGAAATTTATTGGGAGTCCTCTTGGACTCATACCTGTGAGATAGTGAAGGAAATTAGGATGGGCAGAAGGAGAAGTGGAACCATAATGTAGTCACAATGGAGGTCTCTACTGATCTGGTGGAACGACCTGGAGTGGAATGACCCTGTGGAGTTGACCCACGTGGAGGGAAAAAGAGGCAGCTAGCTGACTAAGCAGGAACTATGGTAAGCAGATGTCTTTTGTTTGAATTCTTACCTTATGTATCTTCAAGACAATTTGCATTTTGTAGTTTTATAAATCCTTTATGTCTTTAGTAAATTTTAAATAATTTTTTTCAGATTCCAAATAAATTACAACTCCCACATTGATCAATTCTTGTATGTGAGCTGTCTTTGGAAATTGGCAGTTTGGAGGAGTGACCTAGGAGAGGGAGGCTCTCTGTAGCTTAGGTAACCTTCTTCAGCCCAGGTTGATTCTGAATGATAAATTCAGATGGGAGGTATTAGTTGTCAATACTTGCTGGAGGTGGGGGAATGAGTTGATGAAGCCAGTCCTGAAAGTTGATCCGGGCAGGGCACCATGGCATCCACAACACCCACCATTTAGGGTATAATACAACAATGTGGAGGAAGAGCCCCCATTTTCCCAGGGTATTATTTGCAAGCTGGTGCTTTTGCTGTTCCCCCTCAGGCCATTCCGTTGCCTACTGGGTCAGCAACTTCCAGATGGCACAGTAAGTGATAGAACCAGTGGATTGGCTGGTCATGTGATCACTGAAAAGTATGTAGGATCCTGTGTCAGTGGATCAAACACTGTGTTAGTTCTTGGAGACTGAGACTAGATAGGCCCTGCAGGCAGGAAAGGCAAAACTCATGGAATGTCAGCTGATTTCAGCAAGTTTACTTGCTGCCCCTTCCTTCCAGTGTGAAAAAAAAAAAAAAAAAATCCAACCTGATCAACGTGCCAAGGGACTGGACAGACTTCTTGAGGGATGGTGACATATAAGGGGATCAAATTTGGTTTCTTTGTTAGCATGTTGGACATTCAGCAGCAGCTGTAGCTAGATTAGCCTTAGTGAGTGGGGGCTTGTGCTATTGGGCCCATGCATCACCTTCTCCTTGCCACGAGGGCTACTCAGTTCATGTATCCTCTGTGTCAACACTAGGCGGTTGATGACAGAAGCTAGCTGATGTCAGCTGGTCAGATTTTTCTGTTTGGCTGTTTAATGCCTCTTCTGAGGTGAACGCTTTCTATGGGTGTTAATATGTGATTAAATTTATTCACGCTCATACCTGTTCTCATAGGTCCAGCTATATGCCTATCTCTCAGACCTTATTTATGACCTTCCAGTGTTCATCTTCAGGTGCCTTATTCTACCAGCAAAGCCATTCTTCCACTGTCTATGAATCTGTATATATTCTAACAGCAGGGTATTTCTCTTTCCATATAAAGTGGATAACAAGGTTTACTGACCAAAGCAATTGATTACTCCCAGGAACAGCCATGTGATTTCATAGTCTTTATAATTATTATCTTCCATATGTCATAAGGGCTGAGATTTTATAGCCACTAATGCATTCTTTTCTACCAGTTTCCTTTCAGTTCATGATTAGTGGAAGTTTTAGTAATTGCCCCACTACTGCATGCTAGGTGCTGCCAGTGTTCCATCTACCACCAGGGATAGTTTTTGTTGCTAACTTATCAGCAGGTGATTTAGCAGCAAAATCCCATTTTGTAGATTCTTTGAGTCACTCCTGGCATCAATGATTGCAACTTGGATTTTCCCAGAAAAAAAGTTACTGAGAAGAGGATGTTCACACAGCAAGCTCATTAGGTTGTATTATTGGGGTCAATATTCCTACTGGGTTGAAGTAAGAAGATGGTGCAAAGGAAGAAGTTGATATGTGATACCATTGTAACAAGTCTCAGCTGATCTTACAGGGAGCTTTGGAGTTGGGATGGCGATTTAGAGTTGAATCACAGTGAGGGTCTGGGCTTTTGTATGCTCTAATGTGTCAGTCACTGAATGTCAGCTGTCCCTGGGAAAGAGGCAACTTTGGGTGAGGCAGCTGTCTTCAGGCCAGGAGAGTTCGCAGAGAAGCACTCACCTGAGAGTTTCTGACCACATAGTATCCTAGTAACTGGGGGGCAAGAAAAGGAGCATCAACCTGAGAGCTGCTGGCCACATAGTATCCTAGTAACTGGGGGCAGGAAAAGGAGCATCAGTGCTTCAGTCCCACAATGGGACTGGGGGACAGCAAATCTGGGGGGTACACACAGCATGGACTGTTTAGTCCATGAAATTCAGAAAATATAGGAGCACCTGGGTGGCTCAGTCTGTTAAGCATCCGAATCTTGATTTCGGCTCACAGTTTGTGAATTTGAGCCCCACATTGGGCTCTACGCTGTCAGTATGAAGCCTGCTTGAGATTCTGTGTCTCCTTCTCTCTCAAAAATAAATAAACTTAAGATAAAAAATGAAAACAAATTTAGAAAATACAAAAAGTGTAAAAATAAAGATAAAAAGTGGTTTATAATGCTGTCACTCAGCTTTAACGGTTGGTACTATTATGATATATTTCCTTCCCTCCTTTTTCCTGGGCGTCTATAGTTCCTACACATTTGAAACTATGCCAAAAACGTCATTTCATAGGTTGCTGCACCAATGAACATGATTTAAGTGATTCTTCATGTTAAAAACACTGTTATATACCTAATTTTAGCAGCTTTAAATATTTCATCTTGTCTATGTACAAAAATTTACCTAATGGTTTTTCTTTCTTTCCTTCTTTCTTTCTTTCTTTCTTTCTTTCTTTCTTTCTTTCTTTCTTTCTTTCTGAGAAGGCACATGTGCAAACACATGTGAGCAGGGGAGGGGCAGAGAGATAGGGAGAGAGAGAGTCTTAAGCAGGCTCCATACTCAGCAAGGAGCCTGACCTGGAGGACTGGATCTCACCACCGTGAGGTCATGACCTGAGTCAAAATCAATAGCCTGACGCTTATCTGACTGAGCCACCCAGGCACCCCACACCTAACAATTTTTCTAGTGTTAGTTGTGGGCTCTTAAATTTTGCTAATACAAATAATATTAGTATAAATTTATTTTTTGGTCTGTAATCTAAAAATATCTGTTCCAGCTCTCTTCCTTTTTGTTAATTGGAAAGTTAACAAATCTTTGTTGGAAAGATCCTCTCAACATTCCTTTCCTGAAATTCTTGGATTTGTTGTGGGGAAAAGAAATTATAGTTGGCCCTCCTCTGTTTTTCTTGTGTTTTTATTTTAATTCTGCCCCTTACAACTCTGTGATTTGGGGCTTATCATTTAACTTCTCTGACCTTAAGATTTTATATCAGTAAGTGCATAATCTCTACCCTTCTTCACACATTTATTGTGAGAAACTCAAACACTCTGTTCAAATGGAGGAGAGAGTTTGGTAGTGATGTCATGTCCACAGATAGGAGCGTGAGAGAGAACTCTCTCTCACGTGGGGAGAACTAGAGGAAAAACAAGACAAAAACAAATCTTTCTTTTTTCCTTCAAACATATTCCAATTTGCCTAATGTCAGGATCATATACATTTTACAGAGAAAGAAGAAAGATGAAACTCATTAGTTTTGTTTCAAAACAGGCAGGGGCGTGCCTGCATAGCAACCAGCAAAAGATGGAGAAGGGCAGGTTTCAGCCGATGGTCCAGATGCTTGCTGATATTCACAATGTAAGTAAACAAAGCATCAGGGTGGCTGACTGAATCTCCCATTCATCAGCAAGATGCTTAGCCTTATGTAGACGAAATTGCAAGTTGGTGATGGGGAGGAAAAACCCTATATAGACAGAAAAACATAAGTATACGTGATTCCAGTCTAGTATGTTTGAATGTAAATGTCTCTCTTTGTTCTATCATAATAAGTGGGAGACTTAGGCAGGCTATTACTAGAGCAGAGGAGCTGTGAAGACAGTAGGGATCCTGGTGACAGGACAAATAGTCTTCCGTTCTACTGCAGACAATCAGAGGTGAGCCTTCTAAATTGAGTATTCTATGAACCTTCCCATGTTGGTGTGTCTTTACTTATTTCATCTTATGCTTTTTGAAATCATAGTCTCTCCAGAAAGCATAAAATACTAGAGGAGGGACCCTCTAGTATTATGGTATCCGAGAACAAGAAAACTGGAGAACCCTCAGGATGTGAAGCTGATGAGTTAAAAACTGTAAGCCCTGCCCTAAATCTTGAATCAATGCATCCAGGTTCCAGACCAGGATGGGATGCTTAGGGGAGTTAAGTTCCTTTATCCCCCACCTTCAACTATGCAGAGAGGGGAGGAAAGGCAAATATTTGTGTAAAAGGCGGGGGAAAAAGTAAGCCTTCTTACTTCCTCTCTGTTCCTTCTTCTCTTCTGCTTCCAGAACCTTGTGGGAACTTCGGAAATGTGATTGCTTATTTTAAAAATGAATTTCTTAGGGGGCGCCTGGGTGGCTCAGTCGGTTGAGTGTCCGGCTTTGGCTCAGGTCATGATCTCACAGTTCACGAGTTCCAGCCCTGCGTTGCATTCTGTGCTGACAGCTCGGAGCCTGGAGCCTGCTTTGGATTCTTCGTCTCCCTCTCTCTCTCTCTGCCCACCCCGTGTCTCTCTCTCTCAAAAATAAATATACATTAAAAAATTTTAAAAATTAATTGCTCCAGGCGCCTGGGTGGCTCAGTTGGTTCAGCATCTGATTTCAGCTCAGGTCATGATCTCACGGTTTGTGGGTTTGAGCCCTGCATTGGGCTCCGTGTTGGCATCTCAGAGCCTGGGGCCTGCTTCGGATTCTGTGTCTCCCTCTCTCTCTGCCCCTCCCCCCTCACACTCTGTCTCTCTGTCTGTCTCAAAAATATACATTAAAAAATATATAAAATAAAAGAATAAATAAAAATGAATTTCTCCATGGTTATGATTACTCAAACATTTATCAGGCAATCTCTTTTCTTTTGAGGTTTTCATCTGCGTTATATTTGTTATATATCATATAATATATGTGTAATAACTTGAAACAGTATAACATTGTCATAAGTATGAGTTCATCAATCAGTGTGTGCTTAAATATGTCTCAGGCACCCAAGAACCTACAAAGTGCCTGGAAAAGTAGTTCCTGGTGCTTGGTGTCTCCTTATCTCTCATTCACTCTTCCTGAACCTCCCACAATATGACTTCTGTTCCTACAAGTTGACGGAAATTTCTCTTGCCAAGATCAATGACCTCTTTTTTGATAAACTCAATAGACCGTTAGTCCTTAATCTCAAATGACCTTTCAGATGCTTTCTGCAATGCTATCTAGTTTCTCCTTCTTTATTTTTTTAAGTTTATTTATTTTGAGACAGAGAGAGAGAGAGAGAGAGAGAGAGCACACAGCATGAGCAGGGGAGGGGCAGAGAGAGAGGGAGAAAGAGAATCCCAAGCAGGTTCATGGCTGTCAGCACACGGAGCCCAATGCAGGGCTCTACCTAGGTGCCCCTAGTTTCTCCTTCTCGTAAAGCTTTTTCCCTGGCTTCTGGCAGACCATGCTACCTAGCTTCCCTACTACTTCTCTCTGGTGTCTCTTCCTTTGGCGCTTAGCATGTTTCTCCCTCCTCTGCCAATCCCTAAAATGTTGAGGTTTCTCAGGGTTCTTCTGTAAGTTTCCCCCTCCTCTTCCCTTCTCTTCCCTCCCCTGCCCCAACCCCCCTGAGTAAACAGAGCCATTCCAGTGGCTCTGCAATCCCTACTCTCCTATCTCTCATTCAGCTCCTTATATATTTGATTGCTCTTAAATTGCACTTGTATCTGAATCTTTACACCTAGACACGATCCCATATACTAGATTGTCCTTTGGGTATCTTGATTTTGTTGTCTCACAGGTCCTGCGGTTTTAGTGTTATCAAGAAAAAATTCATCATCTCCTTCCACAAATTTGCCTCATTAAATTTGCTGTTTTGCTTTTTTTACTGAATGGTACTGTGTCCAACCCATAGGTTATGCCACAAATGTGGGTAGCATTATTATCTCTTCTTTCTTGCATACTCCACACTTTAATCACCGAGAGTTATGAAATTTAACTCAAAAATATTTTAAAATATATTCACATCCTTCCGTTGTCTTACTAATACCCTAATCCAACTCCCGCCATCTCTCCCAAGATTACTATGTGACTCCTCATGTAAGTGTACGAAGTTTAAAAGAGAGAACAGATACAGTGAATTAAAAAAAAAAATTAATGTTTATTTTGAGAGAGACAGAGTGCGAGTGGGGGAGGGACAGAGAGAGAGGGAGGCACAGAGCCCGAAGCAGGCTCCAGGCTCTGAGCTGTCAGCACAGAGCCCGACATGGAGCTTGAACTCATGAACTGGGAAATCATGACCTGAGCCGAAGTCGGACGCTTAATCGACTGAGCCACCTGGGGGTCCCAGTACATTTTTAACAAGGAAGTTTGATGTTAGCCAGACTGGAATAAACAAGGGTCCATAGGATGGGCCACAGCATTTCTTTATATTTCTTTCCTGGTCACCTTTCAGTTCACACAGATATGGGTTCATGTAGAAATGTGAGAGTCTTTTCCACTTTTGATCTCCTCTCTTCTTTCCTCTTCCAACATCCCTTTGGCTCTTCTCTTGTACCCTCCCCTCAAGTGCCTTAAATCCTATGAGGTTCTGATAATGCCTCCCATTTCCATTCTGAGGAACTGTAGACCCTTACTGCACCATAGACAGAAATGTTTAGGTATTCCAGATGCTTCAGAGCATAAACAAGACAGATTTTTATTTTGTTTATTTACTTATTTATTTATTTAGTCTGCATGGAGTGTCTCTCTTGGCATGGCTTTTATGTATTAGTATTCTATCCAAATCTTTCTCTTTAGGAATCAGAGGGTGAGGAAGGGAGGTGTGACTCTGGTATTCTGTTAATGGTTCTGCTCACCTGCTGATGTGCTCCTGCTCAATATTCTCTCCCTTCTGCTGGCAGCGGGTAGCAGGAGACTTGCAAAAGGTGTGTCCAGTTATACCACTTGCCTGCTTAATCACTTCCCATTGCCCTTAGGGTAACTATCCACTTGTTACCATAGAAGACCTGTCCAGTTCCTTTCATGGTCCTCTCTAGCCACGCCCACTTTTCCCTCCCAGCCTCTGCTAACCTGGATTTGTTTCAAGCTCAGGGCCATCTGGTTCTGTTATCTCTAGTTCATTGCACATGCTATTCCCTCTGTCCCAACAAAGACCTTGGAATCCTCACAGTCTCATGCCTCCGCTTAGTGTTCTTTCTTTTTCATCTCTAGTTATCCTTCTTTCTACAAGCAGATAGATGAGAATGTGAATTTGAGTCTATATGGGTATTTGTTTATATTCTTTGTTTTGTTTTGTTTGCTAATTCAATCCTCCCAGTAGCAGCAGACCTGAAATTGATTTCCAAGTCTCTATGAATAAGGAAAGAGGCTCCTGCCTAGGGAATGTGATTCTTGCCTGTGCCTCTATTGGCTGATAATTGTCTTCAGGTGGAGAACGGTGGGATGTGATTTCTTGTCTCCCAGCTGTGGGAATAAAGCCAGGGGTCTTCCTGTGCAGGTGCATATGGGGACAGTTGCAATAAAGTGAGAACTGGTATTTAATTTTCATTGTTGGTATTAGAGAGACATGGATGAAGGGTTGTTTTAGCATAAAGAATTAAATACCTTTCAAGATCCTCTGTGGTATTAGTAAGGAAAAAAAATTCACTCCTAGCAGTTTTCTGGACTTAGATTCAATGAGTAGTTAGTTGCATCATTATTTAGTAGGAGAATTTCTGTCAACAGAGTTGATACATCTCTGGTTCCTAATTTAAATGTTGTTTTTTCCCTGTTAGTAAGAAGGATGTTATTATCTATTAGATTTGATGGTGGAAACAAAGCATAAGGAAGCAGAGAGTATGAAATTGTAAGCTCCAGCAGTAACAATATTTAAAAAAAGGAAACAATCCCAGGAGAAATTGATAGGTTTTCTGGTTTATCTTCTTCACAAAAGTATTCCTACATCCCTAACCAATTTTATTTTCTCCCTACCACCTTTTCTATGGTAAGCCTTAAAAATCACTTTAACCCGGGGGCGCCTGGGTGGCTTAGTCGGTTGAGCGTCCAACTTCGGCTCAGGTCACGATCTCACGGTCCGTGAGTTCGAGCCCCACGTCGGGCTCTGGGCTGATGGCCCAGAGCCTGGAGCCTGCTTCCGATTCTGTGTCTCCCTCTCTCTCTGCCCCTCCCCCGTTCATGCTTTGTCTCTCTCTGTCTCAAAAATAAATAAACGTTAAAAAAAAATTAAAAAAAAATCACTTTAACCCTTAAAAGAACAGAGTTGGCACAATGGTCACAATATACCAATATTTTTACCGCTTTTAGAAGTAATGGTGATATTTTTTTTTCCTAGAGTTTCAAATGATCTGAAGGAAGTTAACAGCAGAAAACAAAATAAGAGACATCATGTTATATCTTGGGAAAGGCTTATTTAAATCCTTACTTTTTTTTTTTTTTGTAGCCATGATAACTTCTTTTGAAGGAAGTGTTGGAACATGAAAAATAAATGAAGAGTTTTTGCACAATTTTTTGGTTTGTTTGTTTAACCCTTATTTCAGAAGGTTGTAAGGAACCCCTTAGCGATGGGTATTTGAGCCCTGGGAGGTAGCATGGTATTACAGGCATGGGCTATAAAAATCTTAGGTGTCTGTTTCCCAAGAAGCAGCAAGTTATTCTCAAAGCTCCCATCCACCTACTGAAAATTTTGCAGCAGTGAAGTTTGATATCCAGTTTATGATTACATTACTTAGAGATACTGAGCTAGTATGGCAATAAAGTCCACAGACAGTAAGCATGTTCATTTAGGCAATAATTTCTGAGTTATCTATTAGCAACCTTTATTAGAGTGGTTAGCAAGTAGCAAAAATGAGACTGATTCCAGCTTGATTTTATTTCATTTCCCTTGTCTCCCCTTAAATGAAGGGCATTAACTAGTAATGAATTGACCAGTCCTCTGAGGTAGGGATGGAAAGAGAAAGAAGACAAGCAAATGTCTGGTTTCTCCCTGAAACTGGACAGACTGACTCTAGGTTACAGGCTTTGACTCTGTCTTTCTGGGAGAAGCTTCATTTGCATTGGAGAGTACAGGAAAATGCATAGTAAAGAGTAAACACCATATATTGTTTTCATTGCAGTTGAGTGTTGATTGTTGTTCCTGTCCTCCTTAAGCTCAGGGCTGGAGGGCTGAGACTAGGATGGGGCATCTGGGTTGTGTGTACACAGCTTTATGCAAAAGTCTCATATACCCACATTTCAGACAATTTCTGACAGCTGCTGGGACAAACTATTTTCCAGTATAATTACATAAAGCCACAAGCAGTCAGCAGTTGTGTTTACCATTGTGAGTTGCATTTCAAGTCTTATTCTCCCTGAAATATTCATTTTAATAAGCCTGAGATGCTCACTTAAAAAATAAATGGTCTTGCATGTAAGGATCTTCAAAATATTTTTATACTTTCTGGTAGCATTACCACATTTCTTCCTGAACATATTTTGATTCCTAAGTTAGATCCTACTATAGCCAAAACTCAAGTCGGTAAATGGCAAAATGCTTTATTATAGTTAGTTCTCGAGACCTTGTTGTCTTGATCCACCAGGCATAGACTGAATTTTGGGAATCGTGGCAAATGGATAAAATCTTTTATGGTGTTTGTCTTCAATCTTTTTGAAGAATATAGGTTGCCAGCTGAATGAAATGACATAATGTTAAAGTTGAATTTTTTCAGCTTAACTTTCTGAAGGCAAGGATGATATAAGGCAGAGGAAGCTCAGAAAATTGAAACTGTCATAAAATCCAATTTTACTCCCATTGAATTTCTTGTTCTTTCTGCCACCTTGTTGAAGTGCTAACCAATGGTATGAATAACTAACGACAGAAGCTAGATGCGGTAATCTTCCCTCTATACGTGCATTTGAGGCTTGTGCATACTTGCATTGTAGCCATAGATCGATGTTTTTTAATTGTGTGTCTTCCCTCCAGACCAGGGGTTGACGCACTACAGCCTGCAAGCCAAACCATGGCCACTTCTTGTTTTTGTAAATAAAGTTTTATTGAAACACAGCTCTATGCATCTGTTTATGTCTTGTCTATGGCTGCCTTTGTGCTACAGTGGCAGAGTTGAGTATTTACAACAAAGACTGTATGGCCTGCAAAGCTGAAAGATTTGCTATCTGACCTTTAACAGAAAATGTTTGCTTATACCTGCTCTAGACTATGAGTTCTCAAGAAGTTCAGACTCTTTTATTATCTATAAATCTCAAGTGCCTAGCATAGTACCTGGCATGTAGTAGCAGCTACTCAATGTCATTATTGAGAAGCATCAGTGGCATCCAGATTTGCTTACTATCTCTCAGGCCTTATGCTAAGTATTAAGTGCTTTTGATGAGGGAGCATAAATGATGGGGTTTGGGGGTGATGGTGAGGTTTGGAGCTGACAGCCAAGAAAGAATTCTTGAAGATGTCTTTGGTGCAAAAAGGTGATTTTGTTAAAGCACAGGGACAGGACCTGTGGGCAGAAAGAGCTGTACTGGGGTTGTGATGGATAACTGATTATATACCTTCAGGTTGGGAGGGGGTTAGGGATAGAGTACGTCTCTAAGGTATTCTGGAAGCAAGGTTTCCAGGACCTTGAGGGGCTAGGTGTTATTAAGAAAACTCCATTTATTACTGTTTAGTAAAACCTCAGTCATGAAACATTTCAGATGTATATCAGGGGGCCATAAGCTTGGTGTATGATTGCCAGCATATGTCTTGGGGGAAGTGAGATAAAGGAAGTTTCTAAAGGAATTTTTATATGTTAAAGTAGACTTACGGGATCCTGGCGGGGGGGGGGGGGTCAGGATAACATTAAGCCAAAATTCTCTTTTGTAACTAGCAAAGTGTCATCATCATTGAGGCAGCTGAGCTCCTAGAGGGAGATCACTCTGCCTGTTTTAAGGACTTGTCAATGGGCTATAGGCAGTAAGGGAATTTAATTTTTCATTTGCCTTAGTTTCCCACATCACCATGGCAAGGACTTAAACCCCTTTCCTTTGTTCTTGGGCAGCCAGGAGTGTCTGAGGAATATCACACATATTCCACCTGGAGGTGGGGGGAGGTGCTAGCTTGTACTGTGCACTCACGTTTTAGCTGCATTATCTCATGTAATTTTTACAACTCCATGAGTGGTTATGCTCTTATTGTCTCTGTTTTACAGGTAAAGAAACTAAAACAGAGAAGCTTAATGATTTTCAAAAAGTCACACAACTTTTGTGTAGTGGGGCCAGTATTCATGAATTCAAACCACAACAACTGCTCTAAGTGACTCTAGAAAGGTTAGTACAGCAAAGCAGAAGGCCTGAGTTACCTACAAATTACATCAGAAAGAAGGGTTCCAAGAAGGACACGTGCTAGGGGCTACCATTCTAGAGAACTGAGCCTTTGTGAGAAGATGAGAAAATGTTTCTTATTCCTACATTGTTGACCCCGTCTTTCTGTAGCAGTGTTAAGTTCTGAGTGTGTCTGTTGCCAGGCAGGGCTTAATGAAGAGATAACCTGGGCCAAGGTGAGGCCTCAGTGGGAGGAAACAAGGAAGGCTGCTTGGCTATTTCTGGGTCAGGTCTCAGCACTCTTTGAATTCTATGCTCTTCAGCTTGGGTGGGTGAGGAGCAGGTGAGTATTTAGAACAGAAGTCCTAACTGTGGTAACAATTACACATTGGCTGGTTTGAATCCTGTGTCATGTCTTGTGGGAACTGCATTGAGACAGTGAGGATTTGTATTTGGGATGGCACTGACTGAGTCACGGGAACCCAAACATCTGCCAAAGCCCGCAACAGGAAACCTCAGCAGCTGGTAAATGACTTGCAAACACTGCCTGCCTCAAATTGTGATAACAATGAATAGATCGCTTTTTCACAAAGTGGGTAGTAAATATAAGGAATTTACTGACTGTATTAGCCTTCAAAGATTTTTATGAGAAGAATAAAAAATGACAGAGATCCATGAAATATTTCAATACTATAATCAGTTATTAAAGGGGAATTATGTGCTCAGAACGTATTTATGAAGTGAATAGATAGTAGGGTCACTGAATTTATTGACTGGGGCAAATACTCAGCCCCTTAACAAAATATTAGTATTTATGTAGCTAAACATATATACTAGTTTAGCATATATATAGCAGAATAGCTCATTGATTTGGCTAAGCATAGAATTTCATTTTCTATTATATGGGGTTTTTTTTATTATTAAAGATGAACTGGAGTTCTATTATTATGAGTCTTGAACAGGAGTCTGAAGTATTATTATCAAATGATTTGATAGTCTCAAATAACCTAAAGCTATTTCCTGATTGTTTATTGATTCCTTCTGGTTTGTTTCCTGGTATTGTTATTCTTCCCGTCTTCCACTGTTCCTCTAACCACAGAGTACTGTGGACCAGTGTATATCCACAAATAAGCTCTGAGAATAGATGAGAAACCTGGAAAGCCTCATTACATTTCCAGGACACAAGAGTAAGAATCACGGTGCCAGCTTAGTCATTTACTGAAAAGCAGAACCATTTTACTTTAGATTTCTCTTGTTACCATCTCAGGGGTCCAGAGAAATCTTCTGAGTCCTTTGTTGTCCTCACTTGTTCTGTTTTTCTTGAAGGATGAATGCACTCGGTTTGTTTTTATGTACAATTTTACTCAATAAACTCTGAAATTACAATCTGGAAAACATGTAATTATGGAAGCAAGCAAAGCAATAATCATTTTGCACAAAACACCAAAAGCCTGCAACTGTGGCAATTAGTGTGGCACACCTAGCTGAGATCAAATTTGCATAGTGTTAATGGCATAGTGATGCTTCCATGTGGCTCAAAAGAATAGAAGGTCTCCTAATCCGAAATGACTTGCAAATGATAAACCAGAGAAAGCCAGCAGGATTTCTACTGTGACCTGGCAAATTTATGTGTCTTCTCCTCTGAAATCACTTGCTTAATTTTTTCTTTTATTTGTCTAATCATCAATGAAAGACTTTCATAATATTTCTCCCATGACTTTTTAACACATTGTTCATTCTGATAAATGTCATATACTTCATTTTCTTCTCCTAATCTCTTTAAGGTGAATATGAAGATATTTTTCTTTCAAATAGTGTGTATTCTAGATTAATTCAAATGATTTACTGAAAACAGTCTGAAGGTGTTGTTATTGCTGAATGACACAAACTCAGCTTCTGAAATCACATTATTTTTCCTTAGTTCAGGGAAAATCAATTTTTACCTGCCCCTAAAGTCCTCTATTTATTTCCTTTTTCTTTTCTTTTTATCCTAGCTCTAAATAGCTACAATTTAAAAAATACTAGATTATATTTAATCTCACCTTCACAACATGAATGAAACAGATTATATCTGAATCCTTCTCAGTTTTTATTTAATCACTTTTAAAAGTCTTTGGAAAACAATGTCTGCATACAGTGAGAACATTTCATTAATGACAGCAATAGTTAGAACTTTGGAATCTACTGCTTGCTAAATACTCTACTGAACTCTATAAGAAAGGTTGTAGAGATGAGGAAACTGAAGCTTAAAGAAGTTTAAAGAGATTATTCAAGGATACATGGCTAGTAAGTGGATTCAACCCCAGGTAGTCTGGCTTTAGTGTCCAGACTGAAGATTGCTTTGCTATAGCTTGGCTGCATTTTTTTTTTTTTTTTATATCTAAGTGCATGTGACTATCTATTATAAGGAGAAATGGACATTGCATATAGGCAACAGGGTGTATGGGCAGCTGGGAAGCACACAGAGTTCCAGCCAGTGTATGCAGAAGGAATGGAATGTCAGAGTTTCTTCATATTTCTATAAAGCTCTTCTCAACCTCATAGACGTTTTGGAAAAATGGGAAGAGATAACAAAGACCACCTCTGTAACTTCTGGATGTCTTGTGTTTATAATCCTAATGACAGAACATTGTGCTTTTAATTTTTTTTAACGTTTATTTATTTTTGAGAGAGAGAGAGAGAGAGAGAGAGACAGAGTGTGAGCTGAGAAGGGGCAGAGGGAGACACAAAGTCTGAAGCAGGCTCCAGGCTCTGAGCTGTCAGCTCAGAGCCTGACACAGAGCTCAAACCCATGAACCATGAGATCATGACCTGAGCTGAAGTCCGGCGTCTAACCGACTGAGCCACCCAGGCGTCCCCAGAACATTGTGCTTTTAAAGGATTGATGTTGGTCTTCCAAGTTCTCCTTTCCCATTTCCACAGAAGTGTGGCCAATGTAGTTTACGACCAGTTGGCACCTTTGGTAAGTGCCTGAAGTCTGCCTTCTGTTTTGGCAAGGTTACACAAGTCTTTTTTTTTTTTTTTAATGTTTATTTATTTATTTTGAGAGAGAGAGAGAGAGAGAGAGAAGAGGGACAGAGAGAGAGAGAGGGAGAGAATCCCAAGCAGGCTCTACGTTCAGTGCATAGCCTGACATGGGACTTAATCCCATGAACCATGATATCATGACCCAAGACAAAATCAAGAGTCAGATGCTTAACAGACTGAGCCACTCAGGTGCTCTAAGGTCACACTGGTCTTGATGGTGGTTGCATTTCTATGTAGTCTTAAAACTTATTTTCTTGGCTTTTCCATTATATTCCCCTTCTATTATTATGCTTTTTCCTGTCACATCATGTATATGTGCTAAACAGTAGCAAGGGAGTGAAAAGAATCTGCAGGGCCTGTGTAGCTACCAGGATAACTCAAGCAGGCCTTCATAGTAAGGATGCTGGACATGATGAAGCCATGGACCTGACATATTGACATGAAACTCTTTATGGCCCAGTGATGACAGTACAGTGATCCCATACATGGAGGACAGTGTACAAGTGCGCCATGCCTCCATAGTTGTTTAGACAGACCTACTTAATTACCATTGGAAAAAGAAAACAAAAAGTATTTTAGGCAGTGGAAAATGAATGCTTTTCTTAAAGTTTTTTTTTCGGATGTTTATTTTTGAGACAGAGACAGAGCATGAGTGGGATAGGGGCAGAGAGAGAGGGAGACACAGAATCTGAAACAGGCCCCAGGCTCTCAGCTGTCAGCACAGAGCCCAACGTGGGGCTCGAACTCGTCAACTGCTAGATCATGACCTGAGCCAAAGTGCGTCGCTCCACCGACTGAGCCACTCAGGCACCCCTTAAATGAATGCTGTTCTTAAAGGATGCTGTTCACGATGCCTCTTGGTCAGACCGATTCTAATGAAAAGTCTTATTTCCAATTTCCAGTCTTACACAGCTCTTTGTATATTGTCCTTGCAATAACAAAATTCAGTTTGTAGTGGCTCTCTCTCATATAAAAATTAAGCTCTCTGATTTCATCATGGGATCCTGTCTGAGCCTTATAGCTATTCTATAATTACCAGTTAGCAAATTCCTACCCTGCTGTGCACTTCTATTTACCGGACCACAGGTTTTATAAGAGGTCAGAAAAATACAAAACATCCTCAAAATGGTCCCAGTTTGATGTTTACAAAGACAAATACCTTGATATGATTGTTTAAAGAAATACACGCTCTTAACCCTTTAAACTGCACTAGAATTTTTGTCATTCCAACCAAAGCCACAAAATAAAAATACCTATAATTTCTTAAGGGAGTAAACGTTTATCCCTGGGGAGTTTCATATAAATTATCTCGGACAACCTCAGTCAGGGGTTAAACTTATTTCAAAGAATTTGTTGACCTTGCTTCATGTTTAAAATCTAGAAATTGGTCTCTTGTTATTATGGCACCTAAAAAGTTCTGTTTACTTGGTACTCAAAACCAGATTTTTTATACCAAAACATTGTTCTGTGATGATTTCTTATCTTATCACTAATATCTGTCTGTATTAGTGCTATTGTTTTTTACTTTACTGTTTTAAGGAGACAATTGGTGTCTTATCTTTCAATCCTCTGAATATCTAGTTTCATTTAGCTGTTTGGCAATCTAAAGTGGGGCCCTAGTTTAGGCAGTATGTATTTGTCACTGTAAGTTGTTTAGATCAGACAATTAGATTTTTTTAGTAGAAGTCTATTTATTTGGAAGTTTTGTGACCGTATTTCTGGGACATGAAAATGTTTAATAGGAGCAGGGCATACCCTTAACAAAATTGGAAAGTTCTAGAAATTTACATTTCAAATATTTAGCTTTATATTTCTTTTATTTACTCAATAGGACCCCTTCCAAGTCATTCAGCTACATCAGTGAACACAGATATCTGTTTTGTTGGCTTCCTCATAAGCTTTTTTCATTCACTGCCTTTACTCCCTCATCTTTGTCCCTCTTCTGATTTCATCACTAATGAACAGATATTTATTTGAGTTTCTATAATGTACCAAGTACAGTTTTGGTTCTTAAGTGGCCTTGTAGCTTTCCTAAACTGCCCTTGAGGAAGGCTCTGCAATAAGTTGTATGTTTCCAAGTGTGAACTGAAGCCAGCTTTACCTCTTTCTCTTCCGGGGTAAAAACTTTGAAGTCTTATTTGAGCACAGAGGTACTGGGATTTATTAAGAGAATTTGGTATCAATTAGGGCATGGTGAAATTATCGGTCTTAGAACCTATTGTCTGTGGGTAGATACAGAGTCTCCCTGGTGTTCATAGCTAATCAGAAGATTGAGTTAAAGTAATCTCAGGATTCTTGCTCTGTTCCACGTTTATTAGCAGGTAGGAAAGCTGAGGCCACAGAGGTTTTTGAATTGCCAAATGCTTCATGTTAAATTTCCATCAAAACTCAGATCAGAACTTGGCTTTTCTGACTCTCAGTTTGATGAGTTTTACTTCACCATGATGAATTTAAGGAGAACCGAAAGCAGAGAGAGCCCAAAGGGGGACCAAAAGGCTGAAAATTAGACCCAACCTGGCTTTTCTAAGTATTTGGCCTGGACAAAAAGGGGCTAATGAAATACTTTATAGTTAGCTGCATTGAAAGGTATAAGTAGATTTTACAGCAAGAATTGTGATGATCAACATGTACTATTGACTAAAGGCATAAAAAGAACAAATATATTTAAGTTGTACTGTGAAGATTTGGGTGAGGTATAAATAATTTCCTAATGTTAAATGTAGAAGATACTTCTGGGGAAAAAAGGGACCTGTATTTTTGAAAGATATTTTTAGGAAATAACCTTGATCCAGGTGTGCATGTGTGCTGGTGTGTGTGTGCTGGTGTGTGTGTGCTGGTGTGTGTGTGTGTGTGTGTGTGTGTGTGTGTGTGTGTTTAGTTGCCAACCTCCTAAGCAAATGGAAGGAAACCCATTTCATGAGTCAGGTGAAAGTGGAGTTGAGCTTAGAGAGAATCCCACCTGCTCACGGGATCCCTGAGTTCCTCTGAGTTGAAAGCACTGAGCCAGGAACATGAATTGCCCAGAATGGCTTTACCTTGGGGGCAGAGAGTAGCTGTGTGAGTGCTCAAGCTCTGATGTTCCAGGAAGAGCTCTCCGCCTGCATATTAAGGAGTCATTTGGCAATGTACATGATATTCAGCAGTAATTGACTCCTGCCCTCTAATTTCAACTAAATGGAATAATGAATGTTCAACATAAGGCCCGGCACACCGTGGGTTCTTGACAAATATTTGTTGAACAAAACAAATGCTGTTCTTTGGTCCAGTAGAGAGATTTAATTCTCTACATGAGTTGGTGAAAAGCAACGACAAGTCAGTGGCACAGAGTTAATTTTGGCTTCCTATGCACTCTAGAGAGTATATTGGATTTCACCCCATGGGATGGCTGCCAAAGATACAATTTTCCCAGCTCTGTTTGTGCTTACAGCCTGGGCAGAAGCTGGGTTCGCTGTGGCAGCAGAAACATGAGACACAGACCTGGGGCCAACCTGACTCAGTCAATATCTTTCTGCTCAGCACCTCAGAAATGTTTCCTGTGCATATCTCTTTGGACAGTAATGAAGAAAGAAAGAATATTTTTAAGATAGCAACTATCAATATGAAAGAGATGCTCAAGTATGTTCTGGATTGAATAGTTTACACCAGAACTTTCACAACTGATTTTCTTTCCTTTTCCTCACTTTGTATAGTTGTGGGGAAGTGACACCCAGACATTATGGATTTCTATAGTCAATCTACCATAGAATGTGTGGCTTTGGAGAGCAGTAAGTTAATTTCCCTGGGTTCACTGACTTGTAGGAACCTGACAAATGTTTTCAGAACTGCTATATAAGGAAGATCGTGTCTTTATAGACAAAAATATATTTTTGCAATCCCCCACTCTCTGCTCTGCCCCCATGAAATGTATTTTTGCGGGGCTTTCTTCAGCATTTTTTTCTTTTCTTTATTTTATCATGCAAATAGCATAAAATAGCAACTCGGACATAAAGAAAAAAGAAAGAAGTTGTCCAAATTATCATCGCTCAATTATAGAAAATGTTTTAATTTTTCAGGTTTTTCATATAGACGCTGTGTTCATACAAATACCATGGAGTATTAATCAAGATGTAGGTAGAATTATGTTTTCCACTGTATGCCAAAATTGATGTTAGGTGTATTTTTCACGTTGAATAGTTTTCGTAAATTGTCATATTAGTGGCTATATTCTTTTGGTGGATGTATTACATATTAAGATTTGCTCTGTTGTTTGACACTTTTAGAGAGTTTCCAGGTTTTTCTGCTATTAGCACAACTGAAATGAGTGATGTAACATGCAATTTTTTCCTTCTTCTAAAAGCAGCACAGCATAGAGACGATCCCTTGCCTAGAGAAATTTATATTTTACTGGAGAGAGACATGAAATAAAACAAATGGGTAACAGTTGCTATAGCAGCTGAGTACAGTGAGAAAAAGACAATGGTGAATTCCTGATGGCTCAGAATTTTTTTAATATATAAAAGAAGTGATCCTGTTATGAAGTCTCAAAAAAGTGTAGATTATAACCAAGTATGTGAAAGCAGAAGGAATTACAGTCAAAGGGAAGAACACATGCGAAGGCATGGTGATCTGGTAAATCCTGGGAACTGTCAGTCATTAGGAACAACCAAACGTCAGGGTGAAGGAGGCTCAGCTCCAAGGCTAAATGGGGCTTAGATCATGAAGGGCCTTGTGTGCCCAGTTTTCAAACTAGATTTTTGTCATGGAGGCAACCATATTGTTATTGAAGGGTTTTAAACAGATGAGAGATGCATTGTGATTTCTACTTGAGAAAAAATCTTTTGTTAGTCTTAAGGAGGAGAGACCTGAGAGTGGCAAATTGCTGGAGTAGAGAAATCTACAATTATGATGATAGTTCAGGTAGGAAGTGAAAGGAACTTTGACAATATTGAGTTTTACGTATTGGCAGACTCAGGAGAGAACAGAAGACTTTAAAGTTACTTATATATGTGGCTTTTGAAAATATCTGAATGGATGACATCACCAAGGGAGATTGTGTAGAATGAGAGAAGTCCAAAAACAGAGTTGAGAAATAAGGCAGGAGGAGAAGGAGGAGGCAGAAACGGGAAGAAGTAAAGGCAAAGGGCAACCAGTGAGGTAGAGGTGAATCAAGGTTGGAGAGTCAAAATATTTATTGAATAAGTGCATTTAGGTAAAAAAAAAAATCTCCTTGAATTTTCTCCATTGAGTTCTCCCTGGATTAAAACTCTTATTATCAAAACATGTGAATTTTCCATATCATGTAGATATTATGTCCTATTAAAAGTCATATTTGACACTTATTCTTCCTAGTGCGTTTTTCTATTTTTAAGTTTTCAGTTATATCTATTATGAGTTCAACAATTTTAAAACAGGTGACTTTTTATGTTTTTCACTTCTGATTTTTTCTTTTGCATTGAATCTAGGCAGATTAATTAATATGGATTGAAGGGATGAAGGCTAGAGGTAGGGAGTCCAGTTAGGAAGCTATGATGACACAAGGATGATATCCTGAGGGCCTGGAATAATAGAAGCAGCAGTAGGGGTGGAAAAGAGGAAGTGGATGCAAGAATTATAACACAAGTAAAATTTACATGTCTTTATAACCAACTGAAGTTTTAGACAATGGGGGAAGAGGAAAGAAACAGAATTTCAAGTTTTTACCATATTTTAGGAAATTTCTAGATGTTTTCATTTCTAGATGTTCAATCATTCAAAAATATTTATTGAGCACCTACTATGAGCCCAATAGTGTCCTATGTGCTTGAGATGTATTTGTAAACAAAGCAAAGATTCCTGCCCTTGTGTAGTTTATATTTTAGGGGTGAATGTAGATGAGAAACAAGCAAAAAGAAATAACAATAGTACACAAGTAAAATACACAGTCCTTTGAAGTGAAGGTGATTGATATTCTTTTTGCTTCTCTAAATTTATTTCAACCTTTCTCTTTTTTCCCAGAGCTTTGAGAGTCTGACTTTACAGATGAATGAATGGGCTCTGTTATCTTCTGGCCTCCAGTTAAGTTCATCCAATAAGAAGCAACAAAAAGAGATCAGAGACTGGGAAGAGCATGAGAGTTTTTCTGTATTCCTACTGGTCTAAGTATTGATAATGGCTGGGCTTTCTAGCAACTGACTCAACCTCTGTAAAACTCCTATAGGTTTCACAAGGGTCAAGAAAACTGGTGCTCCTTCCCTTGCCCTTTTAGCCTAGAGTGGTACCAGAATCCTGATGTTCTAGCTCCAGTATGCTTCATTGTTTATTCACTTTCCATTTATTTTCCTAATAATACCTTCAGTCTCCTTCATTTGAACATACCGATGGCTTTCTACCAGCCTCAGCTGGTGTTAACTGATAAAGGTTACAAAAGAAAAAGAAAACAAAAAAAGCATGGTAAGGGAGATCAGTATTGTCAGAAGTAATAGGATAATTTCCAATATTAAATAGGATGGTTAGTTGAGTTTCATTTTAAAAATGACACATTTAAGCAAAAACTGGAAGGAAATGAAGGCACTATTCAAGTAGATATCTGAGATAGGATCATTTCAGGCTTACTGCAGGTAAGGTGCTAAGAATGGTGTCTCCTATTATGTTCAAGAAAACAAAAAGACAGTGTGACAGGAACACAGTAAGTAAATTGGCTTATAGTAGTAGAATAACAAAGACCATGCAGGAATTGAAGATCATTATAAATAATTTGGCTTTTGTTCTGAAGCAGGGAGTCACTGCACAGTATTAAACAGGGGAGAGTCATGAGCTGACGTATTTAAACAGGGTAGTTTTGCATACTAAGTTAAGAATAGCTGCAGGTAGGGAGAGGGGATTGAAGGTTGGATTTGATCATAGTAGTCTTCTTGGAAGATGATGGTGACTCTAAACCCTAGTGACATCAGAGAAGATAGTGCAAACAGGTCAGAACCTAGATATACTTTGGAGTATGAGAGAACAGGAGGAGTAAAAGATGAACTCCAAAGTTTGTGCCTTGGGTTACTGGAAAGTGGACTTGTATCACTTGAGATGGACTGAGGGGGAGATTAATTCAGTTTTGGACATGCAGAATTTGTGATGTATATTTGATATCTCCAATTGGAAATCTCAAGTAGGCAGATAGATATATGATCTGGAATAATACATCAGGAGTCATTATGTAGAACTGCACTGTCCAACACAGCAGCATCTTGCCACATGCACTAGCATATTTAAGGTGCTCAAGCAGCCTCATGTGGTTAGTGGTTGCTGTATTGGATAGTGCACATGTAGAATATTTGCACCACGGAAGACAGTTCTGCTAGATAGCACCAATCTAGATGGTATTTCAAGTGATCAGACTGGATGACATCATCAAGAAATAATGAGAGAAGATAAGGATGAACTCTGGGCAGGCCAATTTTAAGGAATTGGAGAAAGGAGATGGAAGCAAGAAAGATTTGAACAGGAATGGACAATATGTATAAGACAAACCAAAAGTATCTGATGAAAGTGTATCATTTCATTCTCATGACAAAATTAAGAGGCTTTAATTATTTTCAATATTATTTGGGAGAGGAAACTGAGGCTCAGAGAGTAAAAGCATACGTCCTTTATCACACAGCTAGTATTACAAGAGTTGGGATCTAGTTGGCTGTGAATGTGATGATGGTGATTTCTCTTTGAGTATGACAGCTGGCGTGTCCTCAGCAACAACATATATTCTGGTGAATTCAAGGACTTGGCTCAGGTTTCAACGATCCGTCCAAACATGCAGATGTAACGTACTGACAAAAGTAGCTGCTGATTATGACCAAGGTTCTATCCTAACCTGTCATGCTTACTAAGAGATAGTGTTCACATTTTTATTTCCAGTTTTATTGAGATATAATTGTTATATAACATTGCATTAGTTTTGGGTGTACGTCATAACGATTTGACATATGTATTTGTTGTGAAGTGATCACTACAAATCACCTTACATAATTACATATATTTTTCTTGTGATGAGAACTTTTAAAGTCTACTTTAAAAGTAGTAACTTTCAAGTATACAATACAGTATTGTTAATTATAGTCACAATCTTGTACACTACATCCCCAGAACTTATTCATCTTGCAACCAGAAGTTTGTATCTTTGGTTACCTTCACCCATTCCCCCTCAACACAACCCCCAGCCCCCACCACTGGCAACCACCAATTTGTTTTCTGTACCTATGAGTTTGAGTTCTAGATTCTACATATAAGTGAGATCATATAGTATTTGATCTGACTTATTTCACTTAGCATGATGCTCTCAAGGTCCATCCGTGTTGTCACAAATAGCAGAATTTCCTTCTTTTTATGGCTGAAAAATATTCCATTGCACAGATACACCACATTTTCTTTATCCATTCATTCGCTGATAGACACTTAGGTTGTTTCCATGTCTTGGCTGTTGTGAATATTGCTGTAATGAACATGGGGATGCAGATATCTTTTCAAGATAGTGATTTTATTTTCTTCAGCTATATACCCAGAAGTGGAATTGCCGGGTCATATGGTAGCTTTTATTTTTAAATTTTGAGCATCCTTTATACTGTTTTCCATAGTGGGTACACCAATTTACATTCCCGCCAACAGTGCGTAAGGGTTACCTTTTCTCCACACCCTGCCAACACTTGTTATCTCTTGTATTTTGATAATAACCATTCTAACAGGTTTGGGGTGATATCTCACCGTGGTTTTGTTGTGCAGTTTCCTGATGATTAGTGATATTGAGCATCTTTACATGTACCTGTTCACCATTTGTGTGTCTTCTTTGGAAAAATGTCTATTCAATTCTTCTGCCCATTTTTTTTAAGTGGAATCTTTTCCTATGTTTTTGCTATTGAGTTACATGACTTCTTTACATATTTTGGATATTAACCCCTTATCAGATACATGGTTTGCAAATATTTCCTTCCATGCCGTAGATTATCTTTTTACTTTGTTGGTGGTTTCCTTGGGTATTAAATTTTTTAGTTTGATGTAGTCCCACTTGATAATTTTTTGCTTTTTTTGCCCTTGCTTTTGGTGTCAAATTAAAAATGTGTATATTGGCAAGATCAATGTGAAGTGTCAGTGTTTGTTTTTGAATGGCTCATCTTTCCTCTGTTTGTCACTGGAGAGGCAGCAGCTTGCATCTTATTGACTCATGAAGTCCTAAGACTGTTGCATAAGGAGGTTTCTCTTTGGCCAGATTTGGTATTTCTTATTGCCAAAAACCATAATATCACTTATGTTTTCGTCTGAGTTTCTTTGAAGTCACAGCCTGAAGTAAGGATTTGGATGCAGGTAGCTTGTTTGGGAGAAGATCTTGGGAAGCAGGGAAGGGAGAAAAGCTAGAGAGGGTCGGTTACCTCCACAGGTAAATGGGATTTACTCTATCTGGGGTCAGTCTCATTTCCTGGACTCCTACCACCCTTGGTTAGCAGTTGCCTTTGGGGAAATGAATTTTCTAAAATTTGGGGGTATACTTGTGCAGAGTTTTAAGTGGTGTTCCCAGCTTCTCCCTGAACCAGAAAAATCAGAGATGCTGCAGCTTATATTTGAGGTGGGACTCAGGCATTATGCCTGTAACTGTCCACTGAAGCCATGTTGAAGTTGGCGGGGGGGGGGGGGGGGGGGGCAGGCTATGGCAGGGAGTAAGTGTGTAATGCAATTGGGAACTAGTGTAATTTGGCTGTTACAGTTACTAATGAATATGGAGTTACATTATCGTCCCCTTAAATGGCATTTACTTGAGGTAAATATACTGGATAACACACTCATTAGTCATCTCTAAAGACCAAATAATTACAAATAAAACTTTAAAAGAAACTCCCTCCACTCTTTCAAATTAGGCGTGTCACTTTGGAATCAGAGAAATTAGGTTATAGTTTTAGTTTTGCTGCTTATTTCCTGTCTGATATTAGGAGAGCTAATTACTATTATCACATCTCATTATTGTAATCTGTACAATGGAGATAAACATATTTAACTCATGGGACTATAGAACACATGCATACAAATACACACATGCACATGTATGCCAGGCATGGATTAACTACTTAATAATTACTAATTTTCCTCTCTTTTGAAAAAGAATTTATTTACATAATTCATTTTAATTCCTTAACTTGTTTCCTCTTTTTGAATGCAAACTAGAGATGTATGCTGATTGATACATCAAAAGTGATAAAAATGGAATAAAATGATGTAACATTCCATTTGGTTAAATAAAGAATATTGGTTTTCATGAAAAATTTTGGCATTTAAGTTATGGTAAAATAAAATGATATGAACAAAGAAAAATATTTTATCTAAATTTCCTACTAAAAATTCGTGTGTAGCCTAATTTTGCTTTTTTATGAGATTTGAAAGATGCAAGATGAAAATTAATCTATTTCTACTTTAGTTTACCACAATAGGCATATTGCTGATTATAAATTTTGAATTTTCTATTAAATATCTTATCTGCCTTGCTGTATTGCACACTTAAGGCTCACTGTTTTTGTTTACAGCCTTATTTCTAAAGATGAAGGGTGAAAAGAAATGCCAACAAGTCTAAATGCTGAAAGGTCAGGGTATTCACACACACACTATTTCACTTTTCAGAATGCATTAGCCATTACAACTCTGGTATCTCTTTCAACGTTCAGATATCAAATTGATGTGGTGCCATTTTCTCTTCTGGAGGCAATTTTTGAGATCATAAAAGTGTGCAAGGGACGAAAATGGGGTCTGGATGATTTGGAATTGACAGATTTTCGGCCCATGGGTACTGAGAAAGAACAAAAGCTGCTGGTTTCACTGGCTGTTTTTGTAACACTTCAAGTAATAGAAGCATCAACATAAATTCTGGGTTGGTTTTGTTCCCCACTGAAGTTTTGCTCTAGGGACTGAGGAATCTCTTTGTACAGCTGTGTAAATACTATGTTATCATTTGGCACAAATGGGAGGCTGGTTTTAGAAATCTTTACCTGTGAAGAAAGCAATAAGCACAAGAACTAGAGTGGGTGTGGGCTAGGAAAGGAAGAGAGGAGCAGGGGCTCCCCAGTCTGGGATTATTCATTCTGTAATAGGTATTTGCTGCTATTTCCTGCCCAGCGTATTTTTATTGGGGTTCTTGCTCTTTTTCTACCTAACAGTTTTGGTTAAGTTTTCAAGCACAGTACCCTGTCTTCTGTCCAACAGAATATATACTAGTGGTCCAACAATTGTAAAATGAGAAGCAATAAGCAAAAACAAACAAACAAAAACAAAAAACCTTGATAAATTTGACTGTACAAAAATTTTTTAAATGCATGGAAAAATCGTAAACAGAATCAAAGAATTTGATAAATTTGGAGAAAATATTTTAAGATATATCACATATAAAGGGTTACTATCCCAGGGCGCCTGGGTGGCTTCGTCAGTTAAGCATCTGCCTTTGGCTCAGGTCATGATCTCATGGTTCCTGCGTTCAAGCCCCATGTTGGGCTCTGTGCTGACAGCTCAGAGCCTGGAACCTGCTTCTGATTCTGTGTCTTCCTCTCTCTCTCTCTCTCTCTGCCCCTCCCCCGTTCATGTTCTATTTCTCTCTCTCTCTCAAAAATAAACACTAAAAAAATAATAAAGGGTTAATATCCCAACAGTTTTTAAAATCTATTTTAATTTTTTTGTTTTAGAGAGTAAGAAAGAGCACGATGGGGAAGAAGGGCAGAGGAAGAGAGAGAGAGAATTTTAAGCAGTCTCCACACGCCATCACCACCTCAAGATCATGACCTGAGCCAAAATCAAGAGTCAGTCACTCAACCGACTGAGCCACCCAGGTGCCCCTAGTATCCCTAATACGTAGTAACCTCTTAAGGTTAGAGGGGAAATAAAAAAAGAATGAGTAGAAATTAGGAAGAAGACATAAATAGATAATTCACAATAAAAATAGTCCTTAAACATAAAAAGGGTTCTAGTTTCTCTGCATCCTTATCGATCCTTGTTATCTTTTGTTGTTTTAGTAATAGCCATCCTAACTGACATGAGATATCTCACTGGTTTTGATTTGTCTTTCCCTGATGGTTAGTAACGTTGAGCATCTTTTCATATACCTGTTGGTCATTTCTATGTCTTTTTGGGAGAAATGTCTATTCAAGGCCTTTGTGTATTTGTTTTTGTGCTATTGAGTTGTAACAATGAACTTGGAGGAGATTATGCCAAGTGAAACAAGCCAGTCACAGTACAGCAAATACTGAATAATTCCACTTATATGAGGTGCCTAAAATAGTCAAACTCATAGTGACATAGAATAAAACAGTGGTTACCAGGGCCAAGGGGAGGGAGAAATAGACAGTTCTTTACTTGGTATAAAGTTTCAGACATGCAAGATGAACTAGTTTTAGAGATCTGGTGTAGAGCATCACAAAACTGTGATGTGCACTTAAAAATTTGTTAAGACAGTAGATATTATATTAAGTAGTCTTACCACAAAACACAAAACAAAACAAAATACCCAAAGGAGTACAAAGAAACTTTTGGAGATGGGTGATATGGCTATTACCTTGATTTGTGGTGATGGTTTCATGGGTATATGCATACGTCCAAACTCATCACATTGTATACATTAAATATGCCCATATCTTTTGTATCTCAATTATACCTCAATAAAGTTGTTTAAAACAACAACAACCAAACCAAACCAAACAAAAACATTAAAAGGCATCCAGCTTCAAGCATAATTAGACAAATTAAAATATATTGGTAATAGTGCACATTTGAGTGGTAGCAGAATGTCTTTTCTTCTCTAGCACAAATACTTCCTTATGTCTCATGCATTCACTTATTTATATTCAATCAACTTAACATTTACTGGGCCCTGTAATTATGCTAGGTCTCTACTGGAGGAAAAGTGGCATAATAATCACAATATAATTTGATGAATTTAATAATAACAAAATATGTGAGATGTTATGGAGTAAGAGAGAATGTTTTAACCTGCCCAGGTTGGTAATAGGGAACACAGAGAAAAAATATCAGCATCTTTTTAAAAAAGATTATAAAAGATGAGGAAGTATTCTTCAGGCAGAAAGAAAAGGAGGAGGTGCCTGGGTGGCTCAGTTGGTTAAGCATCAGACTCTTGATTTCGGCTCAGGTCATGATCTCTTGGTAGGGGGTCGGGCGGGGGGGGGGGGGGGGTGGGCCGGTGGTGAGACTGAGCCAAATAGTCTACTCTGGTTGTGAAGATGACTGTTCTCAAGTAGTTTATATGACCTCTATCTTGTAAATCTGAGTTCACTCTTGGTATTTTGCCAAGAAAATTTTGGGTAAAGAAAATTCTCAATTCTAAATTTTAAAACACATTCTTGTCATTTTGGTCTACAGTAATGATATAAAATGTCTATTGGAAACCATATATTTAAATATTAACTTAAGTCAGGTAGTAAAACAAGAAACTTTATTTTATAGGTCCAATAAATTTAATAAGCTTTTTAGTTTCCATAATATATCATGTAAAATTTTATTATATGTATAGTTTTTGATAATGTATACTATGTAACATTTCACTTTAAACATTAGTGATGCTTTTGAGTATACTATGAAACTAGCTGGAAAAAAAATTGACACCCATTAGAGGCTAAGTGTTGAAAACCTTTTTTCTTTTTATAGAAACTACATTCTTATATTAGAAATAGATGACACCATTTTCCAGTTTGAAATTAGAAGCCAGTATACCTCCAGACATTTCTCTATGGATAAACTGAAAGGTAATCACATTTGTACAATTTTATGTGCTATAAGCTTGACAGATTTGAGCAGACTGTTTTGTTTTCTAAGAAATGATTGTACTGTTATCTTTAGGATATGGAGCTCCTTACTCTAAACTGCTTTTTAAAGGATTTGCACTGGAACAGAACTGCATCTGTAAAATGTGTAGGGAGGAAGGCCAGGTTTGTTTAATATCTTCCATGCTCTTAGGCTACTTAGAAAGGCAGACAATGTATTTTTGCATGTGTCTTTTTGTTTATGAACATCTCACCATTGTGGCTTTACATAGGGCTGTTAATAAACATTGTGTGTGTGTGTGTGTGTGTGTATTCAAGACAACACAGATTTTTGCATGTTGCTGCAGAAAAAATAACGTTAAGTGCTATCTTACATTGTTAGCCCTTAGCCTCTGCATTTTTATTCTTCTTTTCACAGTTGAACTTGTGATAGAGAAGAGTTGTATAAGGCTGGAGGGGTAGGGCATGGTGGATGGTGGATCCCTGTGCAAAATGAAGAAATGGTAAAATTACAATGGTTTAAAGTGATGTTCATAACACTTAATTCTTTTGGCTGTAAATCAGAGTCATAAATTTCTTGTACTTGAGGAGTGGGAAAACATTTAAAATGCCTTTTTTTTTTGTCTCCCTGAAAAATAAACCAAAATAAACTTAGGGAAAACAAATCTGTTGTCTTCTTTGTCAAAGGGCTCTCTCTAAGAGGGTATGAAACCTAATTCCTGTGTATGAAACAATGATCACCACACTAAAAAATAAAACATCCAGTCAGTCTATGACACATAATAGCCCAGTGATACGCTGCAAAGGGAATTTTATATACTTGAATTTTTCTTCAAATTCTGAAGAATGTATTTAAGAAAGGAGCCTTCAGTGTGGTTGCAGAGATAAGATCAAAGACACCTCCAGGCTTCCTAAAAGTTTTAGTGACCTGAGAAGTTTTCTTAACGTTTTCTGGCGGTGTTAGTGTTTCAGCAAAGTACCTGCTGCTTGGGAGCTTCACTGACCCAGAGAAATAGGAGGCCAGATCCAGGGATTACATTTTCATTTTTATTAAAAGTACTATATTTTTTTCAGAGTCTATCTGAATCTTTGTGTGCTGGATGATCTCTGCAGATGGAAGCTTTCTAGAAGGGCTTCACTGAGGAAGATGTTTGAGATGTGTAGTTTCACCCCAATCAGCGTTTGAAAGGATGCTGATTTTCTTCTGAAGCCTTAACATGCATATATATCTACTTAACTTAGCGTAAAGAAAATATCACCTCATTAGTGCAGAAATTAATTTCATGTCAGAAAACCTTCTCTTCCATAATGAGAAAAGAGAATTAGACATATAAATGTCTCTGGGACAGGGACCAAAATATAAAGATCTCTTCCCAAGAGCAGTTTCTGATGGGTGGAAGGAGAGTAAAGAGAAGAGCAGGACACTTGATGGAAGAAGGACAAAATATAAAATTGGGAGAAACAGAGAGAAATGGGCTGAGAGGCTAGAGCACTTGCAAGACAGCTTTGATGACAGTTTGATATATGGGTAGCCTGACCTTTCCACATTGCTTACCCTTAAAGCCGGCTCTCAGCTTTGTGGCTGTAGCTATGGTTGTTATTTGAATATTAACCTCATAGATGGTTTGAAGTAGTTGCAAAATAGTGCTGGAATCTACTATGGTAGATCTCCCCCCATCCACACACACATAGAAACTGGACATATATTTTTTGTTTTATTTATTTATTTATTTATTTATTTATTTATTTATTTAGAGAGAAAATGCACATGTGTGGGAGGGGTGAGGAGGGGCGTGGTGGAGAGAAAATTCTAAGTAGGCTCCACAGTGTCAACGCAGAGCCAGAATATGCTAGGCTCAAATCCATGAACTGTGAGATTATGACCTGAGCTGAAATCAAGAGTCAGACACCTAACTGACTGAAACACCTAGGCACCCGTGGACACATTTTTAATAACCATGCTTGAGGACATTCTTCTAACTACTTCTTTCTGCTTGAATTTGCCCTTCATGGGGCAATAACACATGACAATGCCTAGAAAATTCACATTTCAGCTGACATAGCAATTGACTAATTATACTTAAAATGGGGATCATGATTCTTTTAGACCTCCGAGAGCTACTTGGACAGAAGGGAACATTCCAGGAATCAATTAATGGAGTGTGAGAAACATAAGGATAAAACACATTTTTGTTTTGTAACATAAAATGCAATAGTCTTAGTTTTACTGGTGAGCCAGTCTTTATTCACAGTGTCTTTTAAATGTGATGATTAACCTTAATCCTTTTACAATTCTGTTCTCATTAGACTTTTCACAATTAAGCAGTCAACTGACTTACCTGTTAGAGGACTAGAAATCATGGAGCCTAGAGCCTGTGCTAAAATTTCTCATCAGCTTCCCTTGAAGCCTCCAGTCAGTCCCCTTACTTCTTTTCTTCCCAGCTACCTCAATAGAGGAACTGCTACTGTCTCTATTAAGCCACTCTCTGTGAATTTGTACACATTTTGAAGTGCATAAGGCACTGTTCACTGATCAACTTTACCAATTTTCCCAGGAGTCCTTAGCCTGCTGCTTAAGATGTTGATAATGGAAGGAAATCTTTATTCCACAATTTTTTGAGTGTTTGCTATATTTAAGGCACTATGCTAGATGTCCAAAAATAGAATATTCTTGTTTTCTGAGAGCTAGGAGCTGGGATGAGGAGGTTAGTTAAAATGCTCATAAATAAATTGGATATGTAAACTGGACATGATACAGAAAAACCAAATATTTACTGAGCATCTGTTATGTACTGTGTACTCTGCTATGTGCTGTGTGTGATAAGAGTGGAGTCCATGACCTAACTAGGAAGATGATGCATGCATACATGAAACACAGACTGGTATGAGCCAGAATAAGTGAGTAAAATCTAATGAGATAATCTCAGAGAGCTTGATTTATGAGAAGTATTTAATAAATGTTTAGAAACTGTTTATTGATGGCCAGGGGTAATCAAGGACTCTGGAATAGCTTCAACTGATGCTTTAGGAAAGTTGGTGTTGTAGAGCAGGAGAAAGGGAGGAAACACTCTGGGGAGAGCAGCAATATGAGCAAAGTAAAGGATATTGTATATACTGGCATGACTAGAAAGGAGAGGTTGAGGGAAAAATATTAGTTGAGGGCAAGAAGGACACTTAGAAGTCAGATTGTTCATCTAAAAATAAATGGGGTTGGGATTTGAGCCTGGGAAGTTCTAACTCTGACTCCCCAGGGTGGGAGGTGAGGCTTCCCACATCAGGATTGTAGTAGCCTTGAATTTGGGCAGAGTGATTTGACTTTCATTTTGTAGATACTTTCATTTATTGAATGTTATTTTCTTGTATTTCTGCTATGAATATTAGCAGTGGCTTCAATAATGGAGCAGAAAACTCCAAATGGAGAAACTCTGTTTTCTGAAATAAGGGTCTTATAAATGAATCCAGGTATTGGAAAGTAGTTTTATAACTTTCAAAATTCTAATACTCCAATATATGATAATATGCAATTCTATACTATTATTTGGTTTCTGCTGAAAACTCTATAGGCTCATAAAAGGAGTGTTTTCAAGCTCAGATATAACTTGTTTGAGGTTCTTAATATGTGGAAAACTTATTTCTAGATTTTTAAGTAAACCTAGTGAGTGTAATGGATTGATTTGTGTCACCTCAGAGTTCATACATTGAAGCCCTAACCCCCAATATGATGTATTTGGATATAGGGCCTTTAAAGAGGCAAATAAGATTAAATACAGTCATAGGGATGGGCGATAATTCAATAGGATTTGGTGTCCTTATAAGAGGAAAAGACACCAGAATTCACTCTCTCTCTCCTCTTGCACACAGGAGAAAGGGCAAGCCAGGAAGAGAGCTGTCACCAGAAACCAATCCTGTTGTTGACTTGGTCTTAGACTGGTGGCCTCCAGAACTGTGAAAAAAGAAATATCTGTTATTTCAGCTACCCAGTCTCTGTTATTTTGTTATGGCAGCCCTACCTGACTGAGAGAGTATTTGTGAGGAGAAAAATGGAAGAAGAAAAGAGCATCCTACCTCTGAAATTAATAAAGGAAAACTGAAGGGATAACAGATTACCTAGAAATAAATTGTCATCTAAGGAGGCTTTATTTGGTCCTAACATGGAAAGAACATCTTCATAGCGGGTCTGGATTGACATACTGTGAAACATCAGGAAGTAAGTGAGTGGGTCTTCTTAGAAAGAGAACCCAACATGGAAATTATGGATGGTGTCACTGTGGTTACATATGTTTAAAAATAAATATAATTGCTGTCAATGAGAAATAACTGAAAACTATTGGTCATTTTTTGCTACAGTCTGCAGCAGTTTATTAACACAAGCTTTAATTAACTTCGTTGACAGTATTATTTTTCTCTTGCAGCAGCTGACTAAAAATCTAGGGCAAATTCTAGCGATAATTGTGTTGAATTTCTTCAGGGAAAAAGTGAGAGCAATAATAGTTATTAAACTTTCCAATGGTTTGTGTTAGCAGATTTTTTTTTCCTAAGACTGAATATTTTCGTTTTTTGTTCATTTGAAAGCAAGCAAACTAGAGTTGTCTGAACTGGAAGAAAAGTTTCACTTTTCACAGGGAGAACTTCTTAAAAAGATAGAAATTATTTTGAAGAAGATGCAAATTCTTGGGTATCTGGGTGTCTAAGCTTACTTAGTAGCTCAGTGTCAGATGATGTGGCGTCCTTTCTATTCCTATGTTCACAAATACTGAAACTGTGCCTCAGCACAGCAATGAAGACATGACAACTTATGCTTTTCCATACTTTCATAAACTCTGGGGAAAAAAATCTAGGTTATGCCCATATTTGATAAAAGCCTTTTAAAATTCATTCTAGATTCACATAAACCCATCTCAATATTTGGATTCTTTTACAAAAATATTGAGAATTGAATTTCTGGCTCTATGATATCAGTGATACATAAATTGACACGAATTTATAGATATATACAGTATTGATGATGAAAGTGTTACGAGAGCACTGATTGATTTTTTCCAGATATACCTCCTGGAGAGGGGGGCATTTAATATGGCTTCCTAAGGATGAATAGGATTTCAATAGGTACTTTTGGGATTGGGAATATTTTCAAGGCATAACTGCTGAAATGAACAAAGGAACAAAGTAAAATGTATGTGCTGGGATGTCTTCAGGAGAAATCATGGAATTGGTTGTTTAGGAATTTAGCAAAAAGTGTGCTCTAAATGAAGAAAATAAAAATAGGCTTGGGACTAGATTATAATGAGAGATGAAGAGGCCTTACTTTTGAAATTCATTATCTAAGGCAGCAGTTTGCAAGCAATCTCCAAGGAAGTTTGTTTCCCAGTCCTCATTTTCAGAGATCCTGATTTTTCTATCTTGGATAGAGCCTAGAGTTTTCCTCCTAACAATGACAAATTCAGGTGATATAGCTGGTCTCCATACAACTTTTTAAGAACACTGACTTAGGTCTTGTAAATACATTGTCTGTCATGTGCCTGTAACTTCTACTAAATCTAAATGTATGGAAAAATGGTAATAAAGAGTCTACCTCCACTATTGCCCAATATTATTGCCAAATAATATTTACTCATTCATGTGTGTAACAGGTTGTATCCAGGAGCTAGAGATACAGGAAAGGACAAAATAAAGTGCCCATAACCACAGAGCTTGTGTTCTAGGTGAAGGTAGGGTAGAGACCATCTTGTACTTTGTATTTTCATTGTAAAATAAAAAAATAAAAACAATAATAGGAAACATACTGTGTGAGCGGATGTTGTTTTTCATAGTATTGATCAGGAAGAAGCTCTCTGATGATGTGATATTTGAGCAGAGTCCTGAAGGACATGGGGAGGGAGTCCATTTGAGGAAGAACATTTCAGGCTGAATTCCCTGAGGTGAAATTTGTGGAGGAAGAACAAGAGTCCAGTGTGGCTAGAGAGGAGAGGAGAGGAGTTGAAGAAAAGCAGATTAAACAGGAATCTGTGATATTTTATGACATGGTAAGGAATTTGATTGTATTCTTAGCATGGAAAGAGGATTTTGAGTAGGTGACTTATACATTTAGGTTATTACTCTGGCTGCTCCAGAGAGAAGAGATTTTTGAGAAAATAGAGTTGAGAGGTAAGAGGTAATGGTGGCCTAGACCAGGCTGGACAACAATAACTATAGGGTGGCTATGGTGATACTTAACCCCATTATATGACATACATCTTCAAAGGTGTTTGAAGAGCTTTGTGGTGTTTTCTAACACCAACAACCAATTCTCTGATTCTTAAGACGTGAACTAGATGCCTTCCAGCTCAATTCACTTCTGGTGCTAACTACTCAGGGTTAGTGTCAGGCTCCACAAGTTTAAGAACTCAGTCCCACAACACTGCCCTCACTTCAGATGTTACTTACAAGTGTTAGGTCCCTAGGTAACCCACATTCTGTCCGGCTTGGCTACAAATTGGGGGTTCTCATACCCACCCCCCTCAGGTTTGATAATTTGCTAGAATGGTTCACAGAATTTAGGAAAACAGTTCACTTGTTATTACTGGTTTATTACAAAGGATACAACTTAGGAACAGCCAAATGGAAGAGACACACAGGGCAATGTATGGGAACGGGGCACAAAGCTTCATGACTTCTCTTTTCCATGCTTCCTCCCAGCATCTGGATGTGTTCACTAGACTGGAAGTTCTGTGAACTCTGTCATTTAGGGTTTTTGTTTTTTGTTTTTTTTTTTTTTTTAGTGGTAGTTTTAAAATTTTAATTTCAGTAGAGTTAACATATGCCATTTAGGGTTTTTTATGGAGCTTCTATTATATAGGCACAACTGATTAAATCACTGGCCATCAATCTCTAGTCCTCTTTCTTTCCTCAGAGCTCTGAGGGTAGGGTTAAAAGTTCCAATCCTCTAAACACATGATTGGATTCTCTGGCAACCATTCCCCTCCTAAAGCTATCTGAAGGCCTACCAAGAGTTATCTCCTTAACTGATTGAAAGGTGCTTCTTATGAATAACAAAAGATATTCTTATCCCCTCCTCCCCCCTACCATTCAGTAAATTCCAAGGATTTGGAACTGGGGACAAAGTCCAAATATGCATTTACTACAACTACAAATAGTTGTTAGATTTCTGTGTTGGCTACAGGCCTGCCAGCTTTAGGGATACATTTATTTAAGTATTACTTTTGACACCCACAGTTCACACTATGTAGATTCCTATATACCAAGGAAAAGGAAAGCTTTTAACATTTCTATAAAAGGATATTTATAACTTGTATAATTTAAAATTTAAAATAATGGGAAATATCCATCAGGGAATATATTTATCCTAAATCCTTCTTGCCGAAATGCAATCTATTGCTTTCTCTACTACCATATGCTTGTTTTACAGGATATAATAAAATGGCTTCAAAATTATGTTAAGATTTCAGCTGCCTTAAATTAGCTAGTTCTCTTTATGGAATTAATGTCAGTGCCAATTAAATTAGAGAAGATATCTCAATATTATGAAGGTCAAAAATCACCAAAGGAAATGAGGATAGCCAATAACATTTATAAAGGATGAAGGGCAATTTGATTTAACTATACATTAATGACCATTGAATGTTAGGGCTTTTCAATAATGGCATAGGAAATTAACTTATTTGTGTGTTGTTAAATTCTTTCCACAAATGAGAGAACTGGCATATATTTTAATTGTAGAAATAGGTAAGCTTTTAAGACCAAGGGAACTGATAGAAATAAAGGCAATCATACACTTCTAAATAAAGAATACTGTAAATACTTCTAATAAAGGAATGCATTTGCCAATGATAATGATTTCAGTCAACTTGAGAAACTATGATTCAGTGTTCACCACTTTGAAAATAAAACATCCAGGTTGGGCATTATCTATATAGCACGTATCCTATGATGTGCTGAAAAGAAGATTTAATGTGACACCTGTAGAACATTTATGAATTTGTGAAAGAAAAAGTGGGATCGTTTCGAAGTTAGGCAAAATAGCAATGAATATAGCAATGATAGTGTCTTCAGGATAATAAATCCGGAAAGAGAAGTATCTAACAAGATGTGGTTGCACTGGTGCTTTTCACTTGCGGGAGCCCCTGGGGCGGAGCAGGCAAGACTGTGGGGCTAGAGAGGCCGTTCGCGGAGCCAACGGGCTGAAGGTGCCCAGCCTGGAGCTCAGGCGCAAACTTCCGGTCCTGGTCTGGTACCTGCAGCTTGTGGGCGGACTCTGGGAATTGAGCCCAGCTGATCGGGAAGTTCACGGAAGAGCATCTCGCCCTCTTCGCCAACGTGCTGGGCTCATCGTTCTTCCCGCTTGTCGTTTCTATCACTAAGTGGCGTCAGCTGGGCCAAGAAGCAGGCATGCAGGTGGCGGCTTCCCCGTCCCGGGGATCCAGGACGTAGTCTGAGGCTGACATTTGGAAATGAGGCCCACTGCGGGCCTGAGGGGCCTTCACACTTCACATCACCCCTTTTACCCATCACGACATACAAGGCAAGTACACCTGGATTTTCCGAACAACTTATTTCTTCAGAGTCTTCTTTAACGCTATGGAACAAGAAGCTGCCACTGAGTAGGGCCAAGTATAGGGGCTGCTTGCTTTTCTCCTTGCCTCCCACCAATTTAAATTATAGGTATATATTTTCTGTGGGTACAAAATGCCTACAATTCTTAATCTGTTCAATGTGCAGTAACATCTTGGTTATAAGGAGCTCAGTTAAGTGTGAATGTGGTTAAAAGCTCAGGTCTAGAGTCTAACTGCTGGGGTTTCAGTCATGGTTCTACAGCTTATTTATTAACTGTGTAACTTTAGGGACTGCTCTGGACTGAATGTTTGTGTCCTCTCAAAATCCACGTGTTAAAGCCTAATTCCCAGTGTGGCTGTATTTGAAGACGGGTCCTTTAAGGAAGTAATCAAATTTAAGTGAGGTCATACAGGTGAAGCTCTCATCCAACAGGATTAATGCCTATATAAGAAGAGACACCAGAGTTTCCTTTTCCTTCTTCTCCCCCTTCTTTTCCCTTCACCGAGTAAAGGCCATGGGAGGATGCAGTGAGAAAAGACAGACGTCTCCAAGTAGGAAGAGTGCTGGCCCTGAAACTGAATCAGCTGGAAACTTGCTCTTGGACTTCTGGCTTCCAAAACTGTAAGAAAATACATTTCTGTTGTATACACCCCCCAGTCTATGGTATTTCTTTGTGTAGTAGCCCAAGGAGACTACTAATACCGGGAAATTATTAAATTCTCTGTACCTTAGTTCCCTTACTATAAAATTAAGATAACAAATAGGCCCACCTCCAAGTGTTGCTTTGATGAGCTGAGTGTAATAATCTCAAGTAATGTTAGTTATTCATATTATAATTATCGAGAATGCAATTAACTATTCTCTATATGTATCTAGAATAGAATCAGCTAATTATATATGGGGAATGAGTTTTTTTAATATGAATTAAGTGCATTAGGTGTATTTATACTTGTATGTAGAAGAATGTGAGCCTGAGACAGATTTAAAGTTGTGGCAAAGAATGCTAAATACAGAAGTCTGTGAAATGTAAGAAGAGTAAATCAAGCACATTTTTTTTATATGAATTTTGGCTTTTTTTGAAGTTGTGACTCAAAGGTGACCAGACTTAGAGCAATGAATACTTTTATAAAGTTTTCAACACTCCTCAAAATGTACTCCAGGTAACTAAATGCAAATTGTTAGTCTGAATCTTACTTCAAACAATGACAACACAAAAAAACAACACAAAACAAACACAAAGCATACACAGTATATGGTTGATTTAGTTTAGCCCCAAACTTCAACATGAGATTTTTGACTGCATGAAACCATTTGCAACCAGTTTGATTTTTTTGTTTTTTGGTTTTTTTTGGATGAGTTGTTATTTCAGTGTTTTGGAGAAAAGAGCCAATTTAGTAAAGCAAAGGTCAAATCAATTATTTGTTGTTATAAAAGGGGAAATGAGTAAGTGATTTAATTAATTTTGTATTTTTTTAAACTGGTAATCTTTGTGAGGTTTAGATAAAACCTTAATGACATCTGGGTTTCTTTTCCTACTGGTTAATACCTCAACATAGTGACTTTATCATTGTATAGGCAAATTGCTTACTGCATTAAGCGCCTCAATACAGTCTTTGGGACTCAGAGTTGGAAGTTGATGTACTTGTGTGGCAGTGGGTGGGAATGGTGGGTGAGGAGGAGTGTGGAGGTGAGACCAAGTGTCTTCAGTCATTTGACTGATTGACCTAATACATTTTCTGCTATTCCTAAAAAAAAAAAAGTGTAGGTTGTTGCTGATGCCTTGGAGGGTAGGATGCAATTCTTATAAGAAAATAAGAAACCTAAGGATGAGAAAGACTACTGATTAAAAATCAGAGATAAAGTAGGGAAAGCAGATTTTTCTGAAACAAAAAATCTCTTTTTAATCTTTCTTCTACCTCTTAATTAACAAGTCTGGTTAGTTAGAGGAAGAAGGTAGAGAGAGGGTGAATACAGAATTTCAGTGTCATCAATAAATGTATTCTCATTTTCATATTTTACTATAATTCTATAAAACTGGGGCTTAGCAGAAAAGTGTATAATGGATCATAAATATAATAGTATTTTCTTAGTATAAATTATATTCTCATGGTGTTTATAATTGAATAATAAAGTCTTTTAATAAGCACTGGAAAATCATAAATATAAAACCAAGTAATGAAAAACTAGTTTAAAATAAAACATTTTACAGTACTGTAATTTGTTTGGTATTATAATTAAATTATCTGAACTTAGTATTGTAAGTTCAGTGTGTAATTAGATAATTCCTTTGCTTTAAGAAAAAGGGACTTTTTAAAAAGTTCTTTCTCACTTAAGTTATGAATAAGAAAATACTAATGTGCTACATATGCACTTTATTAAGTGATGCGTAGGCAGGGGCAGAAAGGAAAATAGAAAACTTTAACAAGAATGCCTGCTAAAAAGTGATATAAAAGTTGTTTTGTATTGAATTCCCACCCAAAAATATCTGAGAGTGAATAGAACTCCTATATTCCTTTCTTAAATATTGCGTTAGGAATAGTTTTATTTGATGGAAAGTAATGAAAAGACAGGAACACATTTCTTAGTAACCTAAGAGAGTATATTTGACTGTAAGCTTACGGTATCTACAAGTGCTGTTTGTGGAGGATATTAATATTTCTAGGCAAAGCAAAGCATTATCAATGGGAAAACTATTAAAAGTAAGAACATTTGGTAAAGTGGCCACTTCCAAAGTGAATATTATAAATAAATGGTTTTATCAATAATAAACATTTAAAAGGAACAAAATTTCACTAAAATGGTAAAATAAGAAATTTCTAGGAATAATCTCAGTAAAAACATGTAAGACCAGATGAACAAATTTAAAACCTCATGGAGGAAATAACTAAAAGACTATTTTTTGAGGAAATAGCTATATTTTTCCTTCTTGTATCTCTTATCATTTGAATTTGCCAGACACATAATAGGCCATGAAATATTTGTTGAACAACTAATGAATCAACCTTGTGGATATGTAGAATATAGTTTCGGAAATGCTTTCATAGTATAAAAATATTGCACTGTTGATACTCAGTGTGTGTACATATATAAAAATATGCATGTATATGTATGTTTCATGTATACACTGACTGTCAATAGTGCAGTATTTTATATTTATATAGGTATGTTTATTTAATATAAAAATGAATATTCTTCTCAAAATTGCATCTAGCATCCTACATGACAGAAATAATAGAAGCTTGTCATTCTGGTATTTAATCAGAATGTCAAGGGTTACAGATTTATTCTTTTATATTTACTTATTTTGCTCCTAAATTTTATTTAATTTTTCCCTAAGGTTTTTAAAAAAACATTTACTTATCTTGAGAGAGAGAGAGAGAGAGAGAGCACGAGAGCGCAAGCAGGGGAGGAGCAGAGAGAGAGGGAGAAAGAATCCCAAGCAGGCTCCACACTGTCAGTGAGGAGTCCAATGTGGGGCTTGATCATATGAACCACGAGATCATGACCTGAGCTGAAATCAAGAGATGGAAGCTCAACTGACTAAGCCACCCAGGTGCCCCTGCTCCTAAATTTTAAATCCTTGCTGTTAGGTACTCTGTTTTCTGCATATACAAGGCCAAAATGCTCAATAACTAAAAACAAACACTTACGTACACATATATGCACACACACATAAATACACACAGTAGTTAACCAGCCAAACAGAAGAATAAACAGAATAAAACCTAGTGTCCCAGTTCAAATCAGTTATCTTGTTTCACCCATTCACTTATCCATCCATTGATCCATTAATCCATCAATCTATTGATCCATTGATAAATTCATCCTTAGATGCATACATATATTAGAGTTTATTGATCTTATAAACTGGTATCATTAAAGTGTTTCAGCCAGGGAAACATAAAAAGTGATCAGAAAGATGGAAGAATATTGCCATAGGAAAAGCTGGGAAAGGCAGAGTTTTAAGGAATTGGGTGGAGTCCATTGGGATCCTACAGAGAGATTATGTTTTGATTCCATTGAATTCATTGCTTAGGCTGCTACTGATGAATTTCAAGATAGCAATTTCAGTAAGTTCATCAAACCAAATTCAGTTGTACTGAAGGTAAGGGGGATGAGGTAGAAGTAAGGAGATGAAGACATGGCATACTATGAGTATCACTCTTGTAACTGGGAAAGAGTGGCCTCTGCCCTCAGAACTGTATTATGAAAGGACATGTATCACAAGCACACCCTCTGAAAAGTTTATTAAAGGACAAGAGGGCAGTGCTGTTAGTCAGGATCTGGAACTCCATGCTCTCGTAGCACAGGCCATGAACCTAAACATCCTTCTTTGTCATATACCATTCAGACTCCAGGGAAATGCTTCTCTTCATCTGTTGCTCTATGTCCTTGAAACAGAAAGTGACAATGTCTGAATGCCATGAAGTTTTGTGTGTCAGGCCAATGTCAAAATCATAGAGGGATATATATACCTTCAAATTGCAGGAATAATCTGAGCGAGTGGTTAGGTAAAAGAAAATAAAAAGATAGTAATTAACTTGTCAAATTCTTTCTCTTACATGGAAAAATGTCATAGATTCTTGCATGACAAAGTATCATTCCCAGCAGTTCTGAGCATTTAGTCTGTTCCTGTGTGTTCTAAGTTGTGGTTCTGGAGGCACTCAAAAATAGTACAAAATTTGTAGCATTTTATGGTAGCTGAGAATTGGTTTATAATAATAAACCACATTACTATAATGATTAATTTTTTTGCTTTAATTTATGTATTTGAAGAAAATATATTGAAAATTTGGATGCTTTGAATATAATGACATTTTATATTTTAACTTCTAGGTCATTCCCATCAGAACAAAAATAACGTTATAATGTTGCTTGTAAAAATAATTTGTGATTTTGATGAAATAAAGGCAAAGATATTTTGGGGTATAATTTCTGAATTAGATACAGGTTTGTTTATTGCATGTCCAAACATTGGTACCTCAAAAGAGAATACTCAGATATACACAATAAGTATTGATTAAATTCCATCATCTTTAATATTTTGCCTAATTTCAGTGACATAAAAATGTAGTTTTGTACAAATTTTTTCATTTCTAAAACTTTATAAAGGTAGATTTATCAAAGTAGAAGAAAAATGTTTTTATTTAAAAGTATGTTAGTATGTGGGCTTCATTTGTATTCTTGCTTTGGGCCTTGCAAATTGTAGGGTGGGTCTAATGTGATTACATTCTTGAACATTTGTCCACTCACATAGTTTCTTGAGATAAATTTATAGAATAGATTTACAAAGTCAAAGACAAAGCACTGTTTTGTGAGCGTTTAGATCTGTAATGATTTCCTAGCAAAAGCATTTTTGATAAATGAAGATATTGTTTATTGAGTGCTGCTCACTCTCCTTCTACCAGAACCTCCTTCTTAATTTTGTTATTGAATGTGTAAGTTATTGTAGTGTTGAAAAATTTTGCAGAGCTCTTCCTTGGGCTCTGAAGAGACCGAGAGGAAATCAGAAGAGACCTGGGGAAGTGGGCAGGACAGCTGGAAAAGGCTTTCTTTGGGCTCAGGTTTTATCAGTGGTCTCTGTGATGCAGTTTAGGTGACAACCAGGAATCACTCAGCCTGGAAATTTGTTTGTGGGCCAATTTTTTTTCAAAACAAATAGTATTTTAAAGAACTGTACCAAAATATAAATCAGAAAATTTATTAACGTATGGAGAGAATGATAATTACATATAGTTCTATACCTAGAGAAAAATTGCTGTAGTACTTTTGTGTGTGTATATATTTATGTGCTATATAAATATGCATATTTTATATACTATTGTATATGTATACATATGTGTGTGTATATTTTTTTAATTTTAATATTACTTCCCCCCTCCCTTAACGTGCTGTGAACATCTATCCATGTCAATACCTATCTAGGGTTGCATTTCATTCGTATATGCATATACCTTAATATATTCATTTATAATTTATATCACATTCTTAGACTTCTAAGATGTTTTACTTCCATAAGTAATCTCAAGATAAACATCTTCGTACATAAATCTTTAGAATATTATCCATTTATTATTTTAAAGCATTTTCAGCAAAGTGGAATTACTGATTTTAAAATAAATGCACATTAAAGCTTTTGATAGACATTGTCAAATAACTCTCCACAAAGGGTATATATATTTTATTCTGCAGAATGTGAGGGAGATTAATTTGATGATTCACTGTCATCATTCTTTTGCACTCTTTACCAATCTCAGTGGCAACCCAAAATAATTTTTATTTTATTGTGGATAGTTACAAATAATTTTAAATAAGTTTTGATATATTTATGGACAAATGCATTTATTTGTGAATTGTTTGTTCATATAATTTCCCTATTATTTGATGTCTTCAGCCTATTCTTACTTATGAATACCTCTTACCAGAAAAAAAAAAATATTAAAACTTCATTTTAATTTGGTAGCAATTAGAAAATTATTTATTGACCAATGCTCTGTTTTAGGCCACATAGAGGGCGCTAAATAGAAAAGATGAACAAAATAGACAAGACAGCTGAGCTGAACGACTCCATTTAATGATGAAGCCAAGAAGGATAGAAAAAGAGAGCCTTCATACCTGAAAAGGTGTTTAACTAAGACAGCAGTGATTAAATTTACATTGCTGTAGAGCAAGAAATCTGGCTTTGTGATTCATATTGTTATATTTTTAAATTTTTGTTATTTTATATGTTTATTACAAGCATAAATTAATATAGTTTTAGAATTCAACTAGTATTGAGCAGCTTTATAAGAAAAAGCAGCATCATATCCTGCCCTGTTCCTCCCTACCCCATACTCCCACTGTATAGAAGAAGCCACCTTCATCACCTTAAGTTTTTGAGACAGGTATATGCCTGCATACTTCTAAATAGTATATTTAAGTGGCTATTTTTTGATATTTAAATTTTAGCTATTTTGAATTGATGTTAAGGTTAAGAAAGGCTTTAATTCTATTACCCTCTTTCGTATATGCACATACATACACGTACGTGCACACATCAAACACCTATACTGTATCTTCTCAAAATTATAATTTTTATTTAAATCATATTTCTGAGTTTATAATATGTAACCATTACCCAAGGTTTCTGTCTCAGCAATGTTGACATTTGGGGCTGGATAATTCTTTATCCTGAGGGGCTTTCCTGTACCTTGTAGGATGTTTAGCAGTATCCTTGCATCTACCTGCCAGATGCCAGTAATACATCCCTGTTGTAATTGTAATAACCAAAAATATCTCTAGGTGTTGCCACATAATCCCCTGGAGGACAAAATTTCCTCCAGTTGAGAACTACTCATTTCATAAGTAGTAATTTTTGCTTTTGAATATTGTTTACCACAGAAATTACACATCCTTCAATTACTTTACTCTTTTCATACAACTTTTGTTTTTATTAGGAGTTAATTGCATTCTCTGTATTTGTATGTGTTTGCTTCATTTTATGTGTAAATTCACTGGCACAGTTAGCAAACCTCTCTTAATGTGGCAAAGTCATCAGTTAATCTGTGGGTTCAGTTTTCTCTGGGAGGTACATTTCTGTCCTCCTGCCCCAGTATGGACTGATTGCTCTGAGTCAGATATAAAACTGTCATCCTGCACCTTCTAGTCATACTAAGAATTTCCTTTGCTTCACTAATCTGGTAAAGCCCATTTCCTGTATTCGTGTGTACTGACTGTAAGTTGCATTTGGCTGCTAGTACCAGATACCAAAACATCAATGACTCTAAACAAGCAACAGATTGACTTTTTGCTGATGTAAAAGTAACAGAGAGGTAGGTAGTTCTTTGCAGTTATGATAGCTCCAAAAGTTGTTAGGGATCTTGGCTCCATTTCTCTTTTTGTGACACCATGCTCATGTACAGCTTGCCTTCTGATGTTCAAACAACAACAACAAAAAAACCAAGCCTGCTAGGTCTCTGATGTCTCTGCATTCAAAATAGGAAACAGGAGGAAAGATGGGGAGACAACAAAAAAGTTCTTGCATAAAATTTGTTTTTGTTTTGTTTGTATGTTGGAAATCATGTTCTCTTAGGTTAAGGTATTGAAGATACTCCTTCTTTGCCTTTGGGCTTTTAGTATTGCTACTGAAAAATGTCATATCATTCTGATTCCTTATTCTTTGTGATTAATTTTTTTGCTCTGTTTTAGATGCTTTTAGCATCTTTATCTTTGCTGTTTTTACATTTCATGACAATCATCTTAGTTTGGATCTTTTTTATTTGTTTTGCTGGGAACTTGGAGGAGCTTTCCAATAAGGAAACTCAATTTCTTTTGGATAGTTTTCTTATAATATTTCTTTTTTCTAAGATCTTATTTTTAATTAATTTCTACACCCATCATGGGTCTCAAACTTACAACCCCAAGATCAAGAGTTACATGCCATACTGACTGAGCTAGCGAGGTTCCTCTCTTATAGTATTTCTTTGATAATTTATTCCCCTTTACTTTTTCTGTGCTTTGAGTCAGGATGTTAGGACTCTAATAGTTGATTGGAACACCTGAATTGATTCTATAATTTTTCTTTTTTCCCCCCTCTAATTTTTATTTTCATTATATTTTTTTATTTTATTTAAAAAATTTTTATTTAAATCCAAGGTAGTTAACATATAGGCTAATGGTTTCAGGAGTAGAATTTAGTGATTTCTCCTCTAGTTTTTAATTATTTATTTTTTGGTTTTGTGTTTCTGATAACTTTTTCAATTTTAACTTCAAACCCTTCTCTTGAATTTCTTATTTCTGCTGTCCAATTATATTTTCTTTCTTGTTCTCTGTTTATATTTTATAATCCATTTTTACATCATAGTATCAATAACTTATCATTTCTGTGAGCACATTAGTGATGATGTTTTAGCATTTTATTCTACTTCTCCAAGGTGCCTGTTCCCTGCTTGTTTATTTTTCTTTTTTCCTTTTCATTAAGAGACAGTTGTGAAATATCTTGTAAAACTTTGATAATCTATTCCTTTTAAGAGTGAGGTGTTTAAAAGGAAATTAGAAGATCTTTCTTTGTATAGGGCTTGTCATTTTTCTCTAGCACATTTAGTAGGGACTTGACTATTTTATTGGGAATAGCCCAAAGTCAATATCAGTAGATATGGGTTTTTCCCAGTTTTATTAAACCTGTTATATAAGTTTAGCGTGTGCAATATAATGATTTGATACTGGTATATTGTGCTCTGTAGTTCTTTTTTCTAAAAAAAAATTTTTTTTTTTAACGTTTATTTATTTTTGAGACAGAGACAGAGCATGAGCAGGGGAGGGTGAGAGAGAGAGGGAGACACAGAATCTGAAATGGGCTCCAGGCTCTGAGCTGTCAGCACAGAGCCCGATGTGGGGCTCAAACTCACGGACCGTGAGATCATGACCTGAGCCGAAGTCGGCCGCTTAACCGACTGAGCCACCCAGGCACCCCTTGTGCTCTGTAGTTCTGATCAGACTCCTTGTGGATGGCTACTCTAACACCCTGCACAGGAGAGGGATATAAACTTGGCTATTAGCATCGGGGAGTAGAACATGAGAACAGGAGCACAAAGCTTCTTTTTAGGATGTGTAATTCACCCACTTTTCCTGTTTTCAGAATGGCACAGTATTTCTGCTCTCATCTGCATAGCCTCAAATCTATATGTTCTTAAGTTCAAATTTTCCGGAAACTTAATTTCAGATGTGTGTGTGGTAGGGGAGCTGGTATAAGGATCTATATTCTCTTTATAAAAACTTTTAACAAATCTTCCCTCTTTCAGACCCATTTTCTACTTCTGTCTCCATATCTGCCTATACAAATACCTGTAACTTAAATTACTGAGTCTGTAGTGATTCTCTGGCTGAAATTGGTTTCATGTGTCTCCCTCTACTAGGACAGTTAGCACTCGTGAATCTTATTTTTGTCTTCTATGTCCTTTTTTTAAAATTTTTTTTAATGTTTATTTATTTTTGAGACCGAGAGAGACAGAGCATGATGGGGGAGGGGCAGAGAGAGAGGGAGACACAGAATCCTAAGCAGGCTCCAGGCTCTGAGCCATCAGCCCAGAGCCCGACGCGGGGCTTGAACTCAGACTGTGAGATCATGACCTGAGCAGAAGTCGAAGGCTCAACCGACTGGGCCACCCAGGTGCCCCTTCTGTGTCCTTTTTGATATATCTTATGTGCTCTAGTTAACTCTTTCATTTGCTTTGCTCTTGTGTTTTGTCCATTTTTACTGGTTTTTGTTGTTATTCTTGGAGGATGAAGATAAACAATTGTGTTCAATCTGCTCTGTTTATCAGAGTTTTCATTAATTTGTTTTAACTTTCCAGAGTAATATTTAAATGGTATCAAATGTGTAAAAAAAAAATAATGTAGTTAGGTTAAGGTAATGGAAAGTACTAGTTATCCTGGGTTGACTTCAGGGGCTGGTCTAGCTGATGGGGCCTTAACAGTTGGTGCCATGAATTGTTTGGGCAACAAAACATGGCCAGGTTGTATAATTTAATCCCCACTTTAGGTGTTCCTTATCATGATAATTCTTAGAACTGCTACCTTTGTTAGGATGAATAAGTCAAATGTGCCAAGATTTTAGAGATGCTTATGTGGTTATCTGATAAAATGTAACTTGGAGCTAATGTAGTTTTGTGTCACTTCCACCCTTCACTTCCAAACTGATTTTCACATTAGCTATAGTAAATAAAGAATCTATTAGTTATCTTATCTCGTTCCCAATCTTGAGTTGCAATTCATTGAGAATCATTGGGGACCTTCCACATAGCTTCCTTAAGTGGAGAAGTTTGAGCTGAACAGGTTACACTTCACTAGCACGGCATGGCATTGGTAGGAAGATGGGTAGGAGTTGGAGTTGAGCAATAGGGAGGAGGAGGAGATCTTCAGTGGTCAGAGTATATTTCTAATTTTCTAGTATATGACTAATGTGGAGGATCCCTATTCAACTTACTTTTAGCAATTACATTGCCTGACGTGTGAGGCATTATACAACATGCCCTCAGTCATAAATTTAGTGAAATAGCCTTATATTCTGGATTGTGCTGAATCTCTAGTACGTTTTGTACTTGCCTCAACTTAGCTGAATAGTTGCATGGTAAGTGCAAGTCACTTCTCAGATGACATAGCCTTTGAAATGCCATATGGGAATAAATAGTAGCATTTGATTTTTGATTATTTTTAAAATGCATCAGTGCAAATTTATGGTAAAATATAATGAAGTTTAATCCCTAGATAAAGGAAATTACTTCCTTTCAGCTACTGTATCCTGTGTCTTACAGAAATGCTAACTCATATTGTTAAGAGGTACATTGCATTATATGTTTCAAGAGTAGAAATTTTTTTGCACTCTGATTAAATAGATTATAAATCCTGGATTAAGCAAATACAAGAAAACAGCAGTGAGATTTGGCTTTAAGTTTTCAGATGTTAAGAGAAAACAGAAATGCAGAGTTGAACAATTTTTATTTGTATTTTTTTGACAATAGGAAGATGTGAGGATACTTTTTTTGTGTACATGTGCAAAAAAATGGAAATTTGTTTTCTGGTTCTTTATATGGAGAACATCTACGAACAAAATCTTCAAACATAAAGAAACATTGCTCAAACTAATGGTTCCTGTATCGACCTTCGGTAGAAGCAGATAACATAACATTAAGTTGTGCCTCAGTGAAAACAATTCTTTGAAAGGCTGAGATAATATGATAAATGTGCTTTACTGTCTGATGGTTTCATAGAGGAATGGATCTTGGGGAATCAGACAAATGGATATCAGCACTTCCATTAGGCTCTTTCCAGTATCATGAGTAGAAAGAATATTAAGATTCTATAGAATTTCTACAGGAAATTCCATTCTTCCTTAGACATTCAGGTGTATGGAAGTGTTGTTTATCTCTGAAGTAATCATGATTATATCCCTGTAACTGAAATTCTCTATCGTGTTTATACCTTGTGATGTAGACTCAGATTCATTTCTATTTTCCTATTGGTATGGGTAAAGATGTCTATTTTTATTTGATTGCACACCTATAAAATTTTGTTCTTGTTGATATCCATAGGAAGCTGAATATTCAGAAAGTAGGTGAATGGATTGGAAATACACTTACATTGTCTTTAAATAACCTCCCAATTCAAACATATAAATTTAAAGTTTTATGGCTCAACAGTTTATGGCATAATTATTATTTTCTTCCAAATTTAATGCTAAAAAATGTAAACAATTTTCTTCATCTACTTGGGCTGCCATTATAAAATACCATAGACTGGGTGGTTTAAAATACATTTATTTTCTAACAGTTTTGGAGTCTGGAAGGGCAGATTCTGGTGAGGCCTCTCTTCCTGGTGTATAGAAGGCAACTTCTCTCTGTCCTCACATAGCAGAGGGGGCAAGCACTCTGGTGTTTTTCTTATCAACAGTAATTTCATCATGAAGGCCCACTCTCATGACCTCACCTAAACCCAAGACATCCCAAAGGTCCTGTTTCCAAATAGCATACATTCGGGGTTAGATCTTCAACATATGAATGTTGGGGGGTCGGGACACAATTTAGTCTATAGCAACGACATTACCTGGATTTTCATATTGAGTACTCTGGTTGACTCCTCTAGATTTCCTTGAAGCCACTGTTTGCACACCATGATTAGTGTCTATTTTTCTGTCTGACTAAAGTGCTGGGGCTCATTCAACAGAATTTGTGTCCTTTATTTTGGCTGCCCGTCCCCATAGTTTTAAAGGTATGGTCAGCCGACTCAGTTCTGTAGAAATCCAGGAATTCTTGGTTAAATGACTGGTGGATCTGATGAAAACGGAAAAGAGAAAGCTCAGAAGCAGTGCAGAATTTTTTAAGAGACACTACATCAAGCATGTTTTTATACCCACTTTCCATCAAACATAAAACACATAAACTCATAATGTAACTGCTAAGTGCAACTTACTCATTTATTACTCTACCTAAACATGTATATGATGCAATATATGAAAATAATGTTTCTGATCCTTTTATTTCACAGATTTCATGTGATCCCACACGTACAGTGCACATTTTAACACATTTAAACAAAAGTTCAATGTTTTACTTCTTTGCCACTAACCACACCTGGACACTAGAACTAAATATGCCAGGTATAGGTTGTCTGTATTTGTGAATGACCTTTTGTCCCTAGAAAAGGGGCGTGGATCATGTTGTTAACAGAATCGGCTGCATGTAAATGTAATGTTTGGTTTTTGTTCTTGTTGTGTATTTATTTTGAGAGCGAACATGTGCATGCAGGGAGGCAGGGAGAGAGGGAGAGAGAGAATCCCAAACAGGCTCCGCACTGTCAGCATAGAGCCTGATGTGGGGCTTGATCCCACGAACAATGAGATCATGACCTGAGCTGAAATCAAGAGTCAGACACTTAACTGACTGAGCCACCCGTGTGCTCCTACTTGGTCTTGGATGTAGAGATTAGCATGTTATCTCTAAAATATGCTTATATCACTTTACACTTTTATTTTTGTGTTTTTATTTTATTTATTGAAGTATAATCTACATATACTATTAATTTCAGGGGTGCGACGTAATGATTCAGTAATTCTGTTCATTACTCAGTGCTCATCATGATAAGCATACCTTTAATCCTCTTTATTTCATGCATTTCCCCCCCTTCCCTCTGGCAACTACCAGGTTGTTCGATATATTTAAGAATCTGTGTTATTTTGTTTGTTCGTCTTTTTTGTTTATCTTGTTTCTGAAATTTCACATTGAGTGAAATCATATGGTATTTGTGTTTCTCTGTCTGACTTGTTTTACTTAGTATTTTATGCTGTAGGTACATCCATGATGCAAATGGCAAGATTTCATTCTTTTTTTTTTTTATGTCTAATACTCCATTCTTCTATGGATGGACATTTGGGCTCCTTCCATATCTTGGCTATTTTGAATAATGTTGCAGTGAACATAGGAGTGCATATATCTTTTAGAATTAGTGTTTTTATATTCTTTGGTAAATAGCCAGTCGTGGAATTACTGGATCATATGGTAGTTCTATTTGAGTTGCTGAAGTGCACCAGTTTGCATTCCCACCAACAGTGCACAAGGGTTCCTTTTTCTATACATCATTTGCCAACACTAGTTATTTCTTGTTGTTGTTGTTATTATTATTACTGGATTGTAGCCATTCTGACAGGTGTAAGGTGATAACTTATTGTAATTTTGATTTGTATTTCTCTGATGATGAGTGATGTTGAGCATGTTTTCATGTGTCTGTTGGCCATCTGTATGTCTTTTTTGGAAAAATGTCTATTTAGGTCTGCTGTCCAGTTCTTTAAATTGGAATGTTTGTTTTCTTTGGTGTTGAGTTGTAAAAGTACTTTATACATTTTGGATATTGACCTTTTATCAAACATATTACTTGCAAATATCTCCTCAATTCAGTAGATTGTCTTTTTGTTTTGTTGATGTTTTCCTTCACTCTGTAAAAGTTTTTTTTTTTTTTTTTTTTTATTTTGGTATAGTCACAACAGTTTAATTTTGCTTTTGTTTCCCTTGCCTCAAGAGACCTATCTAGAAAAGAAAATATTTCTCCTGATGCCAGATAAATTACTGCCTGTTTTCCTCTGGGATCTTTATGTTTCAGGTCTCACATTTGGGTTTTTCATCCATTTTGAGTTTATTTTTGTGTGTGGTGTCAGCAAGTGGTCCAGTTTTATTCTTTTGTATGTAGCTGTCTAGTTTTGTCAGCACCATTTGTTGAAGAGACTGTATTTTCCCCATCATACATTTCTGCCTTCTTTATCATAGATTAATTGACCATGTAGGCATGGGTTTATTTCTGGGCTCTATTCTGTTCCATTGATCTATATGTCTTCTGTGCCAGTACCATACTGTTTTGATTACTGCAGCTTTGTGGTATATCTTGACATCTGGAATTGTTATACTTGCAGCTTTGTTCTTCTTTCTCAGGATAGCTTTGGATATCCACGGTCTTTTGTGGTCCCATACAAGTTTTGGTATTGTTTGTTCAAGTTCAGTGAAAAATTTTGTTGGTGTTTTGATAAGGATTGCATTGAATCTGTAGACTGCTCTGGGTAGTATGGACATTGTAATGGTATTAATCCTTCTAATAAATGATCATGGAATATTTTCCCATTTGTAGTGTCATCTTCAATATTTTTCATCATCGTCTCATAATTTTTAGAATATAGGTCTTTGACCTCCTTTTGTTAAATTTGTTCTTAGGAATTTTATTACTTTTGGTGCAATTGTAAATGTGATTGTTCTCTTAATTTCTCTTTCTGCTACTTCTTTATTAGTATATAGAACTTAACATGCTTGACTCTGTGTACCCAGAACAGTGTTTGCATAATATAGGGGCTCCGTAGGTACTTACTGACTGATTGAATAAACATCTCCAAAATATCTGGGACACAGCATAACTAATTCAGTTTTTTAATTTGAATTAATGACCAAGAGATAGCTCATGGTCATATAAATTCATGTATATCAAATTTACAAAAAAAATGGTGAAGCAACCTGTTTTATATTTGAGTAACAATTATTTATAAGGGTTTCTATTCATCTTACTGAAAGGTTAACTCTGTATTTCAACCAAAGTATTCATTATGAAGCTTTATTTTCTTGTTGCTAGTTTTTATTCTCTTTTCTGTTACTTCAATTTTGAAAATTACTCTGAACTCAAAAAAATATTTCCTACCACATTGAAGATTCTGGATGACACATCCTTGATTGAAAAATGCCAATGGTAGTTAGTTTGGGTTATGTCTGGTGCACTTGCAGAGCATTAGAAACCTCGGATTAAAAACTTTCAAGTACATTTTCATAGACACTCTTAAATATAGACCAGGATAATTACAAAGTCAAGGTCATTTTGCATGGGTAAAACTCCTTATTGAATTCCAGTTAACCCAAGGATTTTGGTCAAATGCCAAGTCAGATAATTGCTTTATGCTCTAGAAAATTTCCTTCCTGGGTTAGAATGCATTTGCTTAATTTTATGGTTTCTTGTAGGGGTGGATAATTAGTGAATAATGGTGATGCTCCATCACAGACATGGTTGTAATATGGTTATGTGGGAAGTGATGTGTACTAAGTTGCAGAATGTTGTGGGTTTTTATGTTTAATATCTAGGCATTGATGAATTCATGGCACTGTGCTTTCATCTGTAAAGCAGAATCCAGAGAGAAAAACCTTGATGCTTTATCTTAAAAAGAGAATTGGGACACCTTCAGATGAAATAAGAACGTACATCACAGCAATGTTGTCATAGCAGTTGTTTATAAACAAAAACAACATCAACAGTCTGCGTAGATGTTAGTTGTGGCATTGTCAGGAGTTGATTGTCAGGAGACTTTCATATCAATTTATTAGTTAACCACATAGTGTTGGGCATTATTGCCCTCTGGTGAGAGGGTTAGTTTTGGAGTCACACAGCACTGGTTTCAATTCCTACGTCTCCCTTTTAGTAGTTGTGTTCACTCAGGCAAGTTAGTTTTCAGTGTCAAGCATATAATAATTCCACAGTAAACAGCAGTTACTGTCATTAATGAAAACAACTAAGATATCTTAATAGAATACTCACCTTTTCAAAAAAAAAAACTTTTTAATGTTTCTTTATTTTTGAGAGAGAGAGAGACAGAGAGACAGAGTGCAAGTGTGGAGGGGCAGAGAGAGACAGACACAGGATCCGAAGCAGGCTGTAGGCTTTGAGCCGTCAGCACAGAGCCCTATGTGGGGCTCAAACTCACGAGCTATGAGATCATGACCTGAGCCAAAGTCAGACGCTTAACTGACTGAGTCACCCAGGTGCCCCTAGATGGTTCACATTTTTTAAATCAGTGTTTGTGTTGAACATTTTTGTTTAATGCGAGGCTGAATATTTTTTTGGGGTGAAGTTTTTGTTTGCTTTGTTCCCTACTCAATTAACCAAAAATCTTTTACTCTTGGTTTACAAAGCAGAAGATGAAGAATGAAAGATACAAGCATTTGCATACTGTATCTCATTTTTTAATTTATTTTTTAATGGTTTTACTTATTTTTGAAAGAGAGAGAGACAGAGCATGAGCAGGGGAGGAGCAGAGAGAGAGGGAGACAAAGAATTCGAAGCAGACTCCAGGCTCTAAGCTGTCAGCACAGAGCCCGACACGGGGCTCGAACCCACAAACTGTGAGATCATGACCTGAGCTGAAGCCGACACTCAACTGACTGAGCCTCCCAAACGCCCCTACTGTATCTCATTTTTGTTAGATATGGTAATAGGAGTAACATTTAAAAAAAATCACTTAGTATCAGGGACATGACCATTTCTTCTAAATTTTGGTCATATATTCAGGAAGATGGTGATGGTAGGTGGTAAGGAAGTTGTGACTTAATGGTCCCTGAAGTGCTGTTCTGTTCATCTTGGGAGATACTCAGATTTGCCTTATAAACTATATTCCCTGGTTACTTTTACATAATGGAGGCACAAGTGGGATTGAGTGTGAAGAGGAGCAACATCCTGAGGTTTCTAACTTTTTTTAGTTTTTGAGAGCTAGGGAGACCTTATATAATTAATCAAATCTAACAAATGTATGTTTGATCTATTCCTGAAGTTATATTGAACTCTTTGATTTTGAGGTCATGAATTGCAGCTTTGCAATTTATTGCAAATAAATGCATGTAAAATGAGTGGGTTTATTGCAAATAAGTGCATGTAAAATAAAACTATGAGTTACTAAACTCTCTGAACTTAGTGTCTTCATCTATAAAATGTATATAATATGTCCCACATTGCTATCAGTTTTATCTAGAGCCCTGTTACCTAGATAATGCAAGGAAATTCTTGGTTGAATTCATACTGCAAAATATCTGTTCAGAGAATGAACCAAGTTTTTGAGGCTTGAGAATAGCAAAAAGGCAACTGACAATTTCTGAGTACATGCTGTGCGTGAGGTAAAGATTATACAGTTATTATATGCATTTATCTCCTTTAATCCATATAGCAGTCAAGTAGGTCTCATTATCGTCATATACCAGATGAGGGAACTGAGTCTTAGACTGGTTTAGTAACTTGTTAAGTTACACAACTGGAGGCTGATAATGCAAAAAGTGTATGCTCCATTGCGTATTATCAGGCATCAAATCCTATTCTCATGGAATGTACTGTGTTCTTGGGTCTGTGTTTTTTGCTACTGTCAAGATATCTTTGTTATTTCTCGTTGATTGTCAGTTTATTTCTTATGCTGTGCCTGTGCACTTTACTTTAGCCTGCATACCTGCTTGATTAGGATTGGTAAATATGTATCTATCCATTTCAAGTGTCAAGAAATCCATGCTATTGATTTTGTCGTTAGCAAATATAGTAAAGAGGGATATGATTTATATAGGTTATTTTGCAGTATTGTTGTTTAACTCAAAAAGCAAATATACTCATTTTACATGCATTTAAATAAGCAAAGGATAAATGGTATTAGATTCCTTGATATCCTCCAGAAAAGACATCACATATAACAGAGACTTGCTAATATTTTTCTAATTAAGTCACATCTGGATTTACTCTATAGAAAGGCAAGGTCTACATATCTGTAGCAGAATCATGCATGACTGAAAAATGAAGTCATTTGTAGTTGCCAGGGAATATTAATAATATGACTCCCAAGAGTGGAAGTGCTGTTATCTGTGTGTCCACTTGCCAAAACTTGCAGAGAGGGCACAGAAAATCAGAAATTCTGCAGCTGCACCGATATGACAGCTCTAAAATGATTGTAAAGTGGAAAAAAGAAGAATTATTGATTTTGAGGTATTCTGAGATGTCATTTTCAGCCTTGGCCAAATCCAATCATTAATGAAAAGTGAAGAATCAGACATGGAGTTACTTAATTTGTTATTCTCCCTCTTATTCATAGCTAAATTTATATTTTCTACTTGAAGATGTTTGGTAGATAATGCAAAGCAACCTTTTCATAAATGTAACTAGACAAACTTCTATATACAGAATACAAGTAAATTTGGCATTTAAAACTTGTTTAAACTTCAAAACCTTGAAATGTTTTAACTATACTTCAGGACAAGGTAAGCAACACAAAAATAAACTGCCTTTATTTTTCAGTTTATAGATAGCGTGAAGATATAAAATTGACAGTCATTACAGAGTTTTAATGCTTTATGGAGCGTATATAGGAATATAATTCCTTAAATTTGTGCTTACCTCTCATTTAGTAGAATTTATGAGTGATCTTGGCTCTTTGAATATTGCTCTTTTGATCCCTACTCTTTACTACTTGCATACCCTGCACAAATCTCAGCAAATGACACTATATTAGAAGAAAAATAGGAGCTACTCAACAAAATTATCTCAACTTTCCATCCTTCTACCTATAACATATCTATGTCTATATACTCCAGTTACAGAGGGAGAGTATCAAACCTGATTCATTTCTCGTGCTGTGTACACCATCACCTCCTGCAACCTCTAGTTTCTTATTATATCCATAATACTCTGTTCTTTATTGTTAATCTCTCCATGTTCACTGGTATCTTTTTTCAGCTTAAGGGCTCATTAATTCAACAAGTATTTATTAAGACTCTGCTTGATGACAACCTCTTTTCTAGGTTCTGGAAGCATAGTATTAAATGAAGTAGTCAAAAATAGCTACTTCCATGGAGGTTAGATTCTGGTGATGGGTACTAATGAAGAGTTCATCATAAAAGAAGGTAGTTTGGAAGAGCTTCACTGAAAAGGTGATATGTGTACAAAGGAGGTATGAGTATAGATCTGAGGAAGAGTGTTTTAGTGGAGAGAACACCACATCTAAAGATTCTGAAAGAGGAGCATTCCTGCCATGTGCAAAGAATAGTAAGGAGGTTATAGTGGCTTGAGCAGTCAGTGAAAGGTGGTACAGGTCATACAGGGCATTTTTGGATATGAACTTTGGCTTTTACTTTTTACTGTGATCTGAATTGATTTTTATCAGTATCATCTGGTGTCTGTGTTATAACAAAGGCCATGGGGAGGTAAGGGCAGAAGCAGGAAGATCCATTATAAAGCCATTACAAAGTCTGGACTACAGATGAATGTGGCTTGTACTAGAGTGGTGATGGTAGAGTTGCTAAGAAGTGGTCAGAATATGGATACTTTAAAGATAAAATCAGTAAGATTTGGTGATTGATAAGATATAGGGTATCAAATAGTGACTTAATGAAATAGCCTTACTGGGGCTTCTGTTGTGGAATATGGAAAGCAGGAGAAAGCATCATTCCTATCATGACAACAGCACAGTCAGAGGATCTACAAATTTGCATTTCCCCAATCCATTGGAGAGCTGAGGTTGCAGAGCAGCCAGGATCTCTGAAATCCAAGTAAATAACAGTGTCTGCAAGGAGATACAGGACATAGGCATTTGCTTATATGGAGGAAGATCCACCAGACACTTGGAAGAATTTAGCTAAAATGTTAAGGAGTTGGTAAGGGATGAGTGTGGGCTGGAAGAGGATATAGAATCCCTGAGGCCCAAAGATAAAAATATAAAAGGATTAACACTCACTTGTAGACTCTTCTTCACAACCTCACTGGGTACTTAGAAAAAGATTGGGGTGAGTATTATGAAAGTGTCCCTTTTGGTATAGGCCATAAATGGGGAGAGGAGCAGTGACCTTGGCAAAGGGACAAAATTCTGAGAACCTTCTTCCATAATTATAGCATCTTCAACTGCTGAGGGATGGGCAACAAACATTGTCACACTTAGGACATATGAAACCCATTTCAGGGGAAGAAAAAAGAACAAAACCCTCTCAGGCTGGAAGAGGTGAAGGAATGTGTGCTGGGTCCATAACTACAACAGCTGGAGAAACAGGAACACTGAAAAGATTATATCAATAGGATACAGGGACACTGTGCTTCCAAGGATGAAGACTAATCAGAACAACAGGCAATGACAGCTCCAACCACCAGGCTAAAAATTGTCAAAGAACATTTAATAATGGAATTGTGTTGGGGAAATTGTAAGAAAGTAGAGAGACTCTTATGCACAACAGAAAAGGAACATCTAAAGCTGAGAATGGAGCTACACTGACAAAAACTCACTGACAAACAGTCCCCACCATACACATAAGGTAATGGTAGAGGAATTTGAAGCCTGTGGTATAGAGAGTAACCACAGAAACAAAAATTCCAAACCTTGCTCAGCTCTTGATTATATTGGATCAAACCTCTGCTTTAAAGTCCTAGCAAAGGAAAAGGTGTGCTTATTTCCAGTAATTTATAATGTTTACCTCAATCCTTAGTGTCATTCATGAGATATCTAGTTTTCAGCAAAATTATGAGGCATACAGAAAAAAAGAAAAAACAGGGCACCTTGGTGGTTCAGTTGGTTATGCATCCTACTCTTGATTTTGGCTCAGGTCATGATCTCATAGTTCGTGAAATTGAACCCTGTGTTGGGCCCTGTCCTGACAGCATGGAGCCTGCTCTCTTTCTCTCTCCCTATGCCCCTCTCTTCTCTTAAAAAAAAGAAAAGAAAAAACCTAAAGTAAGCAATAGAACTGGTTTCAGTTATGATAGGAAGTTAAAAATAACAGGAAGTTTAAAAGAGCATTGATAAATAAGGGAAATACTGGGAAAGTTGGACAATACATATAATCTGATGGGTACTGTCAGTAGAAATACAGAAGCTATAAGAAATAATTAAATTGAAAAGCTAGAAATAGGGGCACTTGGGTGGCTCAGTCGGTTAAGTATCCGACTTGGCTCAGGTCATGATCTCACAGTCCATGAGTTCGAGCCCCGCATTGGGCTCTGCGCTGATAGCTCAGAGCCTGGAGCCTGCTTCGGATTCTGTGTCTCCCTTTCTCTAGCCCTCCCCCACTCATGCTCTGCCTCTCTCTGTCTCAAAAATAAATAAACATTAAAAAAAATTTTAAGAAAAGCTAGAAATAAAACAACACAGGAGTAGAGATGAAAAACACCTTTGATGGGCTTATCAGTATACTTGATATATCAATAAAAGAATCAGGGAACTTGAATATAGGTCAATAGAAATAATCATACATAAACACAAGGAGAGAATGTAGTGTAAAGTACAGAGGAAAACACCCAGGATCTTTGTGAAAACAATAAATAGTCTAATGTAAACATAATTAAAATTCTGAGGGAGAAGAAAGAACTGAGCAGAAGGAACATTTAAAGAAAGAGTGGTTGAGAATTTTTCTGAACTCATAACACATGCTACACAGACCAGTAAACTCAGAGAATGCAAAGTAGGATAAATACCAAAGACACTCAACACATACATCTTGCCATATCATATTCAAGCTAATGAATATCAAAGACACAGCAATTCTTGGAAGTATTTGGAGGAAAAAAGGCATGTTACATACAGAAGAATAAGTGTAAGAATTAAAGCAGACTTTATATCAGAAGCCATGGTACTGGAGAACACTAGAATGTTGTTAAAATATTGAAAGGAAAAATACTGTCAACTCAGGATTCTATACCCATTGAAAATATCTTTCAGGAAAATAACAAGAAATGGTCTTTTCCAGAACAAAAAAGTGCTGAAAATACTGAGAGAACTCATTGCCAGCAGACCTATTGTATAGCAAATGGTAAAGAAGTGTTTCAGGCTGAAGGAATATGATACTAGACAAAATTTTGGATTTACACAAATGAGAATGCTAAAAAATGAAGATAAAAGTAATTTTTTTCTAATTTTTAGTTGCTCTAAAAGATTGCTGAATATTTAAAGCAGAGACTATAGCAGTGTATTGTGTTTAGAACATATAAAAGTGAAATATATGACATTTGTATAAATATTGGAAGGTAAATGTTGGGGAAACATTATAGGGTCCTTACGCTACAGCATGATATTACTTAAGGATGCCATCTACAGCTGAAAGTGTATATTGTAAAATCTAGGACAATGACTGCAAAATAATAATATAATAACAAAACAATAACAAAATAATAACAAAATAATAAATAAAGAGGGGGATTAACATAGAATCATAAGAATACTCAATACAAAAGAAAGCAAAAACAGGAAATAAGAAATTGAAAAGACAGAACAAATAGAAACAGAAAGTGGTAGATTTTACTACAACCTATTAATCACATAAAAGTTCTAAATTCACCAATAAAAGTCATCTGTTGTCAGACTGGATATAATAAAAAACCCTAATTGTATGCTCTCTGTAAGAAACTCACTTTAAAAATAGAAAAAAAAAAGAAAATGTTAGGATTGAAAAACATGTAAATAAGAAAAAGAAAGCTACAGTAGTTGGATCAGTATCAGACAAGTCTTCAGAATAAGTAGTACCAGAAATGAAGAAGGGCTTTACATGACATAGAGGGGTCAATTCTCCAAGAAGGCCTATCAATTATAAATAATTATACACTTAAATTCTATCAGCTTTTGTTTTTTTTTTAAGAGAAAAAGCCAAATACACAGTTTTAAAGATTTCAGTATTCCATTAACTGATATAGCAGTGAGATAGAAAATGAACATGGATATAGATGACCTGAGTAGTAGCAACTAAGTTGACTTAATTGACATGTATAGAACCGTCTGCTCCTATTGCACACGCACAGAAAAAGAGAGGAATACGCATTTTTTTTTTTTTTTGCAAATGCATGTGGAATAATCACTAACCTTAACCATTTTTGGGTCATAAAATAAACTTTACAAACTTGAAGTAATAGGAATCATACAAAAATGTTCTTGGATCATAATAGAGTTAAGCTAGAAACAAATAATAGATTTCCAGAAAGTACCCAAGCCCCACAACAACTCTCTTGACTTACCTGTGGCCCCCTCTAGCCATGCTTCTATCCCCCTCACATCCTATAGCTAATGGTCAATAAGAACTATTATTGAAACCTCTGATCCACTTCGTATTGGTTTTAGCTCGTAATTTTCAGACAAACTCCTATATTTTTGATTTGAGATTGGTCTTGATTTCCCTATCTTGACCCTTTGAATTGTTTTAGGACTTTAGCTACTTTATTTTGCTCTCTACTACCTAAAGTGGTATGCCCCACTGAACGATGATTCCCAGAACCCCTAAATTATTACTCACATGCTTGGCCAAAACCCATAAGCTAACACTTGGTAGAGGTCTATCCGGAGTGTCAATCACTCTGTGGTTCACACTTGTACTATAGCTCAGCCATGACTAAATTAAATTTAATATAGAAAGAATTTTTTTCAATCCTTGGCATGTAGTAAGTTTTCAATAAATACTAGTTGTTAGTATTAATATATTTTGTCTTTTTCTTATTTTTGTTATATTGCTGTGTCTGTTCCATTTTACGTTTTAGCTTCTCTTCCCATATTTTTGATAAATATGACCGCTGGCCTCCAGGTTACTCAAATTATAAAGTTATAGTACTGTCTTCACTTTTTCTTCCTCTCTTTTCCTCCAGTCATTAACTACTATAAAGCCTACCTCTTGAACATCTATTATATTTTCTCTTCTCTCTTGTCTGTTGCTTCTCTTTCAATAGTGCAGTAGTTTCCTAACTAGATTCCTTTTCTTGAAGTCATCCTTTACCATGATTCCAGAAGGATATTTCCAAGATGCAGATATGATCATCCCATGTTTAAAACACATTATTCATTTTTTATTGGGAAGCACTTGAAGCCCTTCCTTGTATATTCTCCCTCTGGTGACTCATCTCATTTTTGATTACTTTATCAGATGCACTCATTAATGCCACACTACTTGCAGTTTTTCCAAATTGTTTACATCTTTTTGGCTTTTGTACATATTTTTTTTCCATAGGAAATCTCTCATACCCCCAGTTTGTTGGTGTGAACACAATTAAATTCTACCTCATTTCTAAAGCCTTCACTGATAGCTAACTTCTGTCCTCTCCAGTGACAACACTCCAGATATCCCATCCCAATGTGGTATTCCTTTTGGTACTTACCAAGTGTGTTATTTTAAATTCATGTGTCTTTTTTCTTCACTAGATTGTCAGTTCATTGAATTCTTCACTAGATTGTCAGTTCATTGAATTCAGGCATGGCTGACTTCTTACTAATTTTTTTTCTAAGTCCTAGCCCAAACACGGACACAAAGTTTTAATGCAAGGATGATTGCATAAATAGAATGAAATAGAATGGGCTGAGTTAGGTTGAGTAATCTCCCGTGGAACTTTGCAGAATTAGGATTTCAAAAGCATTGAAATTCAGTAAAGACAAGAATCAACTTTTAAAATTTGTTCAAATTATCCAGATATAGAAAACATACTATATATTATAGTTTCTTCATTTTCAAAGCATTATACTTATCAATAAATTCTTTGGATTTTCTAGTATTGTACTATGCATAGTTTATAGATGTATGTGCATTTAACTGTCTGAATTTTATATATATATATATATATATGTACATACATATATACATATAATGGTCAAATAATGGTCAAAATATGAACTGGCTATCAATCTTTAGTTATAGAAAAGTGTCTTCTGTGAATAAAGTATAATTCTATACCAGGAGTGTGAAATTTTATCTACTATAAATTTATTTGAAGATGTGCTGAAAATATGATCATTGATGAAATCCTTAAGCAAGAAATCTTGAACAAAATGGGATAAATTAAATGCCCAAATACTGTTTGTTGCCCAGGGTCTATCTGACCTCTTGATTTCATCTTGTCAAGATTCAAAATTAGATCCTGAATGGATGGCTACTGGGTGTATCCAGATTACTATATATTACACTTAAGCAGATATCTTTTTGCCCTAATATTTTATTGGCTGGGCTTGTAATTCTTGCTTCTGAAGAGTTACAATGGCAGTATTATTAGACTCAATAAATTGGTCAACCTTTTTGAGTTATTCCTCCTATATGCAATAAATTTGAGAGTGATTGACTGGAAAGCCCATGTTTCCAATATGCTTATAGCTTGATATCAAGACAGCACCAGTATTACTGCTCCTAATTTTGAGACCATCAACAGCAATATTATATGTTGATATATATAGCTATCACTGTGCCAAGGAATTTATATATTTATATATAATTTTTATGCATAATATTATAGTTTAATCATTACAAAAATCCTATGTAGTAGATATTTAGTAATATCCATATTAAACTACAAAGCAAACTAAGGCCTGAAGATTTTAATGAACTTATCTGAAGTCACAGTTATTAAGTAATAAAGCTGGGATTTCTACTCAGTGATAGTAGAGCTTGTTTTCTTTACCACCACAACCTATTGCCTCCCTAAATTTCACAAGTAAAAATGTAAACAGTTAAAAAGTGCATGGACTAAATCATAGTTCAGTGTGACAACCCAGAAATATTGTGGGAAGTACATGATCAATTGCCAAAAAAATGGTAAAGACAGAGTCTTCGGGTTTATCTTGATTCTCTAGAATACTTTAAGACCACCTTCTTTCTTTCTTCTCTTGTAATGTACATCCTCCTTTAAACATCACCCTTACAGCTCCAATTTGATAGCAAAGTCCAGAATTATACAAATTTATTCAATGTATTTTCCCTATTACAGATTTTAAAAATACACTGATTAAATTTTTGCTCTTTTGAAATACGTACACAGACTGATCCTCTGTTTCCATAAATAAACCAATTAGCTTACCCACTTATACATTAGGCTAAAATGATAGCTTTTGTTGAAGTTTTACAAAATGAATTGGACTAAAATATTCTCATATCTATCAAGTGTGTGCCAATCAAATAGGCCATATGGTAATAGCAGATGTCTGGCTATGACCTATAAAGGATAGCTTTTTAATATATGTTCATACCTTACATCTTTAATTTTCTGCTTATTTTAAAGCTTCTCTCCATGGTATCTTAGAAGTTCACAAAATTCAGAAGTAATTGCATTCACTCTGAATGTATAGGACTCTGGAGATTTCTGATGCAGCTATAAGAATATAAAAGTGAAATCACGTGATAATGATTTCCTTTGATTGTAAGAAAATGCTCTTTAGAAAATCAGTTGAGCATTTTTGCCTCCCCATTTCAATGTAGATCATCACTACTTTAGTTATAGCTCACATCAGGTTTTGTATTGAAAAAGAAAAAAAAAAAAGCTTTGTTTGGGACTGGGATACTGAAAGAAAAACCTCACTCAGTAGGAACAATTTTAACCCTAGCTTCTCCAAAAAATCAGCAATTTTAAAATATAGGTAACTTTCAAACAGAGACATCTTAATTCCATGTTTATGCTGGTGTAAACAATTTTAATTCAAGGTGGATCTACCTAGAAAAAAAGAAAATTCAGATGGTTTTATGTAAAGTTTTCATAAAATCTGAATAAGGCAGAAAAGGAGTCTTAGCCTCTTAAAGTAACTTGTTTTCAACACAAGGTTTGAATACTAGGCACAAATTCCCAAACAAAAAGTGCATAGTCAGGTTTTTGATTTTTTTTGAAACTGCTTGACTGTTAGAGGGTTTATTTTGAGCATCTCTGATTTGATTTTCCCTTTGTGAATCTGTTTATAAAGGAGCATGAAGCCTTTGATGTAATGAATTTGTTACTTTCCAAAATATCTTAGTACATTTTTGATATGGTGGTGATTGCCTGATTGATTCTAGTATTTGCTATAATACACAGTTTAACTTCTCTAGCACCCATATTTATTAAATATTGAAAAATGCCACATTGTTCCTGAATTAAAAAAAAAAAGGAGCAGCTTATTCATAAGAGTTTCTGGAGTGCGTGTCATTGCCTATTAGGATTTTCAGTGTTGATGTAAAACCACTGATTGGTCAGTCTCATGGCCAGGGGTTTTATTATGAGGTCTTTGTTTCTCTGAACTTTTTCTTCTTCTTCTTTAAAAAAGTTTTTTAAATGTTTATTTATCTTTGAGGGAGAGAGAGAGAGAGAGAGAGAGAGAGAGAGAGAGAGAGGGGAAGAGGGAGAGAGAGCGAGTACATGTGCGTGCGTATGTGTGCACGCATGCACGCATGCAGGAGAGGGGCAGAGAGAGAGGGAGACACAGAATCTGAAGTGGGCTCCAGGCTCTGAGCTGTCAGCACAGAGCCTGACACCGGGCTCAAACCCGTGAACTGTGAGATCATGTCCTGAGCTGAAGACAGACTTAACCGACTTAGCCACGCAGGCTCCCCTCTTCTTTCTTAAAATAGAAAAACATTCCTACTAATACTGCTGTTTTGAGTAAATGAAAAAATTAGGTCAGAGTATTGCAGATTAACCTTATTGTGCAGGTATTAGTTGTCATAATTATTTTTCACTATAAATATATCATTATTACTCTTTGTTCAACTGGAAAGTAATTTCTACTTTCCATTTAATATGTAGTTTTTCTCTTTGGCACCTGAGCCAGTTTTTCAGATTTGGTTTATTCTTTTTTGATTAAAAGTCAGATCTTCACAGGGGGGTCTTGTTGACTTAATCTGCTTTTTTGGAATCCTGAGCCTCACTAATCTACTTGAGTAATCTACTTTGAGTTGATCTATGTTTGAGACAACTGGCTGCTTTAAAAGCACAAATTCTTTAAAGATTTAGAAAGGAACCCCAAAGTCAGAGCAAGAAAAATGAAATATTTGAGTTTGTAATCTTTTATGCAGGTGCCATTGTTTAATATAGTATTTTGTAGTTGCTTATTTTATGTAGTAAAAGATTCTGCCATATATTAACAGATCCTAGCAATCTTTGTAAAGGATTGCTATAAATAGATTACTAAAAGAATACTACAGAAGACATTTTTTATTGAATTCTCTTTGATCTGAACATCAGTTGATGTCTATAAAGAGACCTGGTATGTCAGAAAACTTGTAGAAGAGTTGATTAACTGTGCACAGAAGGTAATACTAGATTACATGAAGAGTAAAATCAAATCAGAGGTAGCAGCTGAATTTTATAAATTTAGGAACAGTTGGGAAAAATCACACTTATACGGAAACATCATAGTCATCTCAGGTCTCTAAAGCAGACACACTGTTGTCTTTCTTTTTTTTAATGTTTATTTATTTATTTTGAGAGAGCGTGTGAGTGCACATGCGCGTGAGCAGGGGAAGGGGCACAAAGAGAGGGAGAGAGAGAGAATCCGAAGCAGGCTCCATACTCAGTGCTAAGTCCAACACAGGATTAATCAGTCCCACAACCTGAGATCATGACCTGAACTGAAATCAAGAGTCAGATGCTTAGCCAACTGAGCCACCTGGGCACCCCCAGATACAATGTTTTAGAAGTGTTTTTATTTACTGTATTAAGTCTTACAGAACACAATATTTATCAATTTTCTTAATTTACCAATTTTATTCTAAATTAAAAGCTTTCTGAACAAGGCAAAAACCTACATGGCTTTAGCATTTGTGTCAGGAATGAGAAAAGTGGTACTTTAGAATTAGCCAAATTTCATTTACATGTTTTGCAAAATTTTTTATTAGCGTGTACCATACAATCATGAAGTATTGGTCATAAAGTGTCTCAGTACCAACATTTTTGATATGATCCACCTTTATGGTTTACTCGTCAGAAACACGCCACCAAAATGACATTGACTTATTGGGTCACATAAACAAATTCTGAAGCTTTGAACCCTGTTGTATCTAAATGAGATGACATCTGTTGAGATGGATAGAATTCTCTGGATGGTACTGCTTGGCTGCCTAGCAATCACTCACGTGATATGTTTGGGGAATCAGGCAAGAAGCAAGAAGTATGACAAAAGAGATAAGCCACAAAATCTTTCACAAAGGCTAATTACGTGTATAGTAGCATCTGTTTTAGCTTCTGGTTGAGTGTATAAAATAATTGAAACTAGGCCAGCAGTACCTTTGGATAAGCTTCGCTGTGGAGAAAGAGGGATCTAGCAACAATTGTGTAGCATTGCTCATGTGAGTTTGTTTGTTTGTTTGTTTGTTTGTTTTTGAAGATAGGGATCATGTTCTCAGGAGATTCTGAGAATCCAAGAAGATGTCCAATGTCTATCCTATGAATTGTGATGATTTGGAAAATGACATTTTGAAAAGATGTTCTTTGGCATTATTTTCAATAGAAAATTTCAATCCATGTGAATGATTTATACTTAATTAAGCAACTGTTTATGTCTTTGATCAATCCTCATCATATAGAGTCCTTTTCCAAAAACATTGTGACTTCTTGATATAATAAAGTTTTGTGTCAAAAATAGGAAAGCCATCTAACAACATGTACCTATTGTACTATTATTTTATCTGAATTAGGGTAATGCTAAAATTCTTGGACTAGTTAATGTAAAAGTAATATGAACTACAATTCAAACTCTACCAATGAGTGGCTGATGGATAACTGAATCTGATACAATTAAGGTCTCCTACTCCTTATGACTTTTTAAAGTCCTCTTCAGAATAAGAGTAACAAAATATAATAATATAGGGGTGCCTGGGTGGCTCAGTTGGTTGAGTGTCCAACTCTTGATTTTGGTTCATGATCTCATGGTTCGATTCATGAGATTGAGTCCTGTGTCAAACTCCATGCTGACCGCATGGAGCCTGCTTGGGATTCTCTCTCTTCCCCTCTCTCTCTTTCTCCCCGCCTCAAAATTAAATAAACTTAAAAATAATATAAAATAGATTGATAAGTCTCTGTCAGAACTATCTTGAAAGAGTGTACATATAAAGAAGTATTTAGCAAAACCTCTGATCCAGAATGTACTACCTGTATAACCATACTATAGAAAAGTTCTAGAACGTATGCATTTCCCTCTCATTAATATTAGACTTAACTATTTACATTTAACTTTAATGTTTAATTTTTAAACAAAGAATATTAACATTTTTAAAATTGAGAATATTCACATAATGTAAAAAACATTATTTAAATAATTTTAAAGTATACAATTCAGTGTTTTTTGGTATATTCCTAAAGTTGTGCAGCTAGCACAACTTTTTAATTCTAGAATGTTTTCATCACCCCCCCAAGTATTCTTATACTAACAGTCACATTCCATTCTTCTCTCTTTCCAACCACTAGCAAGCACTAATTGACTTCCTGTATAAATGGCTTTGGTTATTCTGAATATTTCAAGTAAATAAAGTCATGTAATATGTGGTATTTTATGTATGGCTTCTTTCACTGAACATAATGTTTTTAAGATTCATTAGTGTTGCAGCATGTCCAGTACTTCAGTCCTTTTTAGAGTTGAATAATATTTCATTGCATAGATATACCACATTGTGTTTATTTGTTCACTGGTTGATGGACACTTGAGTCGTTTTCACATTGTAGCTATTATTGATAATAATATGCTATAATATTCTCTGATCGCTCATTTACAGATTTTTGTATAGACAAAAGCTTTATTTATTTCTCTTAGATACACATCTAGGAATGGAATTGCTGTTAACCCTATGTTTAACTTTTTGAGGAATTACCAAATTGTTTTCATAGCAGCTGCATTGTTTTACATTCCCACCAGCTTGTCCACATCATTGCCAACACTTTTTATTTCTTGTTTTTCAAAAATTATAGCCATTCTATTAGGTGAAATGGTAGTTGCATGTGGTTTAATTTTTCGTTCTCTTATGAATACAGATATTGAGTATCTTTCCACATACTTATTGGCCATTTGTATATGTTTTGGAGAAATGTCTATTCAAAAACTCTGCCTATTTTTTAAATTAGGCTATTTATCTTTTTGCTGTTGAGTTGTGAGAGTTTGTTATATATTCTGCCTGCTAGACCCTTAACAGATTCATTATTTGCAACTACTTTATTCCATTTTGCAGATTGTCTTTTCACTGACTTGATAGTATCCTTTGCACAAAAGTTTTTAGTTTTGGTGAAATTCAGTTTATCTGTTTTTTTCCCCCCTTTGGTTGCTTATGCTTTTGGTGTCCTGTTTAAGAAACCATTACCTAATCTAAGGTCATGAAGATTTACACCTATGTTTCTTTTTAGGAATGTTATAGTTTTAGCTTATACATTTGGGTCTTAACATTTATTTTGAGTTTATTTTTATATGTTGTGTGGTGTAGAGGTGCAAATTCATTCTTTTGTAGGTCTAGATCCAGTTACTCCATATCCATTTTGAAAAAACTATTCTTGGGGCGCCTGGGTGGCTCAGTCGGTTAAGCGGCCGACTTCGGCTCAGGTCATGATCTCGCGGTCCGTGAGTTCGAGCCCCGCGTCCAGCTCTGTGCGGACAGCTCAGAGCCTGGAGCCTGTTTCAGATTCCGTGTCTCCCTCTCTCTGACCCTCCCTATTCATGCTCTGTCTCCCTCTGTCTCAAAAATAAATAAACGTTAAAAAAAATTAAAAAAAAAAAAAGAAAAAACTATTCTTTCCTCATTGGATGATCTTAGCAACTTTGTTTAAAATGAATTTTTTTGGTTTGTTTCTGGATTCTCAATTGTATTCCCTTGATTTATTTGTCTATAAATCTTATAGAAGCATATATTCTTATGCCAATACCATGCTGTTTTGATTTTAGTAGATTCATAGAAAGTGTTGAAATTTGGAACTTTGAATCGTTCATCTTTGTTTTTATTTTTCAAGATTGTTTTGTCTCTTCTGGATCCCTTGCAATTCCATATGAATTTTAGAATCAGTGTGTCCATTTCTGCAAAAAAAGGAAATTGGATATTTGATAGGGATTGCATTGAATCTGTGGATCACTTTGGAGATCATTGGCATCTTAACAATAGGAAGTCTTTTAAACTATGAACATGAAATGTCTTTCAATTTATTTAAACTCTTCCAGCAATGGTTTGTAGTTTTTAGTTTCAAGTCTTGGCATATCGTGGTTAAATTTATTTCAAAAATATTTTATTTTTTAAAAATGCTTTAGTAAGTGAAATTATTTTCTTGGTTACATTTTAGGATTGTTTACTGTGAGCATATTGAGATATGACTGATTTTTATATTGCTCTTGTATCATACAATTTTGCTGAACTCATTTATTAGATATAATAGTGATTTTGTGGACTCTTCAGGGTTTTCTATATAAAAGATGTCATCTGCGAATATAGGATAAAATATTCTATCTGCAAAATATGCTGTTGGAATTTTGATAGGGATTGTGTTGAATCTGCAGGTCACTTTGGGTAGGATAGTGGTTTCAACAACATAGTTTCCAATCTATGAACCGTGTGCCTTTCCATTTTTTTGTGTGTCTTCTTTCATTTCTTTTGGCGGTATTTTGTAGTTTTCTGTATTTAAGTCTCTCACTTATTTGGTTAGGTTTATTACTAAATATTTTATTCTTGTTGATGCTATTTTAAATGGAATTGTTTCCTTAATTTCTTTTTGAGATTGTTCCTTGTTAGTGTATATCTCTCTTCTATAATTATTTCTTTTATTGATATTATCTATTTCATAAGGCATCATTCTCATGATTTCCTTTCATCAGTGAACATGATTTTATTTAGTATTTTGAACATATTTAAAATAGCATTTAAATCTGTGTCTAGTAATGTCTGAACTTCCTCAGGGAGATTTTTTGTTTATTTCTTTTTTTGGTTTGTATGGGCCATATTTCCTTTCTCTTTCTTTCTTTTCTTTCTTTTCTTTCTTTTCTTTCTTTCTTGTACATGCCCTGCAATTTTTGTTGAAAAGTAGACATTTTGAATATTATGATCATGCAAATTTGGAAATCATATTCTCTTTTTCAACTGGGGTTTTGTTGCTGCTTAATGTAGTAGTTGTGGCTTTTCTAAACTAATTTTGTAAAATCGGTATTCTTTCTCATGTTTGGTCACTGAATTCTGTTTTGTTACTGATCAGCGGGTGATTGGACAAATATTTAATGACTGGAACTAAAACAAAATCTCCCAATTTTTCAGATGGGCTCTGTGAGTAAGTTTGGGCCATACTTTCAACACTCAGCCTGGCATTTTACAACTCTGCCTCAGCCTATATTTCCTGCTTGTGCAAGCCCAAAGAAAGCCAGAAGTGAGCATTTAGGGCCTTTTCATGTCTATACCCAGCATGTGCATAGTCTGGGTATGAACATGGCCTTATGGATTCCCAATAACACATTGGATCTTTTCAAAACCTTTATTCCTCAAAGCATCCCATTTCTTAAACTTTCTTCTCAAGCTTTTTGGTTATTCTGTTATTTTTCCAAACTGTCATCCATTGCCCTTTGGCAGATGTGACTAATATATTTCCTTGTAAGTTTGACAAACACGGCTTCTTAGATAGCAAACTCAGCACTGTGAGTGTCCTAAACTAGACAAGATAAAGGCAAGCCCTTTAAGGAGTCATCAGACAGGTCAACCAAACACACCCACATCTCATTGTGAATGAAGATTGTTTTGTTCTCTCTGGTATTGCTGTTTGTAATGGGAATGTGAGTTACCTTCAAGGCCAAATCTGAGCTAATTATTAGATAGTGGGATTGAGAGTAAGTTAAAATACACCACAAAGCTCTCAGTGTTTTTTTTTTTTTTTTGTTTTTGTTTTTTTTTTTTTTTAACCAACATTCCCAGTTTTTCTTGATTATACATTATCTTAGTTGCTGCAAGTTTCTGGTTAATTTCTAGAATTCCAAAGAAGTTGATTATGACAGGTTTTGCCAGTATTTTTATTGACTATAAAGTCAGACAGACTTAGATTTTAGAGGGACAGACTCAGATTTTCATTCTATGCCATTTTTTGTTAACACTCTCTTTAGAGGAGGCGCCTGGGTGGCTCAGTCAGTTAAGCATCTGACTCTTGGTTTCAGCTCAGGTCACGATATCACAGTTGTGAGATCAAGTCTGTTGGGACTCAGATTCTGTGCTGGATGTGGAGCCTGCTTGGGATTCTCTCTCTCCCTCTCTCTCTGCCCCTTCTCCACTTGTGCGTCCTCCCTCCCTCCCTCCCTCCCTCCCTCTCTCCCTCCCTCCCTCTCTCCCTCTCTCCCTCTCTCCCTCTCTCCCTCTCTCCCTCTCTCCCTCTCTCCCTTTCTCCCTTTCTCCCTCCCTCTCTCTCCCTTTCTCCCTCTCTCTTTCTCTCTCCCTCTCTACCTCTCCCTCTCCCTCTCAAAATAAGTAAATGAAAAAAACACTTTCTTTAGAATTTTAACAAATAATAACATAGAATACTTACTGATAGGAATCCAAAATATGTGAAGTACTAGTATCTTAATACAGTGGATATATCTTATTACAAAATGAAACAGAAACATATAATTTACATGCTACTCTCCACTTTGACTCATTTTAACCCATATCTCTTTTTCTCTCTCAATAATTGGAAATTAAACTTATATACTTGTCACATGGTGTAAGAAAATGGGGAGTTAGTCTATTTGACCCTCTTCATCATGGTCTTCCCTTTTTGCCAAGGCTCAACAAAATTGGGAGAGTCAGCAGTTATTATTTAACTACAGAGTATCACATATTAATAAAACTAAATGTGTTTTTTTCTTCTCTCTGATACTTCCCCAGCAGTATTGATTCTTAGATATGATGGGCTACATAAGACTAGGAGAATTGTGTGGGACATGTGTATTGACTTTAAATGCTTGGCAAAAACACATGTTTCTTTTCAGGTATACAGGGAGATAGTAAAATGGTAAACAAGGATTTTGCTACTTTGTTTGAATATTAAATTTGCATATTGTGTGTGTAGGCGTGTATGTGTGTGTGTTAGGTATTTATTGACTTTTATCAAAAACAAAGTTCCAAGATGTTGTTTTAACTTGTTTAGTTTCAGTAAGGAGGTTTGAGAAAGTTGTTATCTGTTACTTCAAAAAAAAATAGCATAGATGATAGTAACCAACATTTATATAGAAATTTAAATGGTTTATAAATTTATACTTCTTAATTTTTCCATAGATTGTCCCTTAAATTCTCACAAAAAATGTATTCACAAAGGAAAAAAAAAAGTTCAGAAATATTGGGAATAACGTGGGGTCCCAAACTTGGACTAATTACAAGTCCTACATTTTTCCAATATTATGCGTTTAAAAATAATGTGTATAGGCTTGAGTGACAGATGCTTAGTCTAAACCATTTCCCTAACTAAGCAGTCCATGGGATTGATTTATTGCAGTTCTGAAATTTTACCTTAGTCTATCATCTCAGGGGGCCATCATTAAAATCATTCCTTAATGTAATGGTATAAATGGGTTCTCCAATATTTTAAGGTTTTCTCTGAGGAAGGACTTTCCTGAAGTCTTTGATGTTTTATAATCAGAAGTCTTTTTGATCTTGTTTGGTTATACCAATTTTGCATAATAATCCCCTGCCAATAATAATTCTGTCATATGAAATTGCTCTGCTTTTTGCTTGATGGTCATCAAAGAATATTTGTTTCAGTCAAATTAATTGCCTGTGGTATAAATGCAACCAAGGGATTAATTTCTATAAGAAGTTTAAAAGCTGGCTCACTGTTTAAATTTCATGAATCTATTGGGTTAAATTTGTTTAAGCCTTTATTCCCAACCTTGGGGGAGAAAAAAATGTCATATCACTTTTCTAAATTATCATTAATATGTACCAGAGTTTGGAGATAACAAAATAAGAAGTCCAGATGACTACAGAGAATAGAAGTGTGTTTGGTTTTCAAGTAAGCTATTGATACTTGAGTTGTTCAATAAATGAAATACCTCTGTCTATGAACCTGAAGAACATTTACTGAGGAGTCAGAGTTCTGAATCTCTACGAGATCAGTAATCAGAAGCATTGTTCTGTGAAAGAGAATGGATGGATGGATGGATGGTGGAGAAAAATGGGTTTCAAGCCAGACCCTTGTGTCTTGGTTTACTAAGCTGTTTATAGGATTACTGTGAGTATCTTGGGGGAATAAGTATGAAAGATGTTTTAAAAACTATAAAGTGAATCATAGACATAAAGTGCTTTTATTACCACACATTAATAATTCTTAAGAGAGGGAAGTGTAGTGTGCCATATCACTTGTAGATGTTAGAAGGTGACTCTTCTAGTTGCCGCTTAAGTTGTTTGCCTGCCATTACAGCAACATTTCAGCCCTGCCATTAGGCAGGCTAGAGAAAGTCATAATTCTTAGCTCTCCTTGTGATTCAAGGAATATTATAGGTTCAGTTAGACAAAGTAGGCTAAAGAAAAAAGAAGAAAAGAAAAAAAAGAAAAAGTGAGTCATAATGCCAGATTTCAAGAATTGTTGGCAGTGTTTGGAATCTAGGGTTAGATACTACCAGGATTTCTTCAACATTTGATTCTGATTCTCTATATATACTGGTTACTTCATTTTTTCTCCACCCTTATCCCCTCATCTAATCTCAGTTACTTCCCAAAGGCTCTACCTCTTAATATTATTCCATTAAGGGCATGGTTTCCAAATATGAATTTTGGGAGGAGGCAAACATGCAGTCCATAACATTCCATTCCTGGCTTCCAAATTTCATGTTCTTTTCATATGCAAGTAAAATTTATGCCATCTTGACAACCCTAAAAGTCTTAACTTATTCCAGCATCCTTGAACTCAGGGTATGATTTACCCTGAGGTAAATTCCTCTTCAGCTGTGAGTCTGTGACACCAGACATGCTTACAAATTACAGTGGTGGGACAGGATAGACGTTCCCATTCAAAAACGGAGAAATAGGCAAGAAGAAAGGGATAATGGAGTTCTAAAACCTAGCAGGAAAAATAATAATAAACCTTAAAGCTCAAGACTAATCCTTTTTGGTTTGATGCTCCACCTTCCAGTCTCACTGGGAGGCAGTGTGCCCTACCATGGGTCAGTAGGACAGCTCTCCAATGGCTATGTAGTGGCTGCACCCCTACAGCAGCTCTCTTGCTGGGCCCTCTGGCTCCTTGGGGCTCTTTGCCCTGTACTGGTAGCTCTCCTGATCTGGGGTCCCTAGCTTGTAGCTTCTATGGGCAGCCACATCCTTTGAAATCTAGGTTGAGGTAGCCATGCTCTTCATGGCTCTGCTGAATACAGCCCATACTAAACTCATTGCAGGGTCCAACCCCTGAAGCACAGGGCAGGGGCATTCTGGGCTATCTGACTTTGAAACCACCCTGTTCCCCAGGAGCTTGTACAATGGGCCTCTGATGGGAGTGGCAGCCCTAATGGTGTCTGATTTAACTTTGGGGTCATTCTTCAATTACCTTGGTATTCTTCAGTTGTCTGGCTTCTGTTCTTCAATTACCTTGGTATTCTTCAGTTCCTGGCTTCTGTTCAGATGGCTGATTTATACTAATCTCCTTATCAATGGTTTGCTTAGCCATATCCTTAATGTTCTCATTTTTTATAATACGGATAGGCTGAGAATTTTCAAAATCTTTAAATTCTGCTTATTTTTTAAAAAATATTTTTTAAATTCCAGTTAGTTAACATACAGTGTAATATTAGTTTTGGGTGTACAATATAGTGATTCACCAGTTCCATACAATACCTGGTGCTCATCATAACAAGTACACCCCTTAATCCTCATCATCTCTTTAATCCATTCCCCCAACCACCTTCCGTCTGGTAACCAACAGTTTGTTTTCTATAGTTAAGAGTCTGTTTCTTGGTTTGCCCCTCTCTCTCTCTCCTTTTCCCTTTGCTCTTTTGTTTTTGTTCTTAAATTCTACATATGAGTGAAATCACATGGTATTTGTCTTTTTCTGACTTACTTCCCTTAGCATAATGCTCTCTAGCTCCATTGATGTTGCAAATGACAAAATTTCATTCTTTTGAATGAATTAGCTGAGTAATATTCCATTGTGTGTGTGTGTGTGTATGTGTGTGTGTGCATGTATACATATACATACACGCACACACATACACACACTTCCTCTTTATTCATCAGTTGATGGATATTTGGGCAGTTTCCATAACTTAGTTATTGTAGATAATGATGTTATAAACATTGGGGTGCATGTATGACTTTGAATTAGTATTTTTATATTTTTTTGGTAAATACCTAGTAGTGCGATTGCTGGATTGTAGGGTGTTTCAATTTTTAATTTTTTGAGGAATCTCCATACTGTTTTCCAGAGTGGCTGCAACAGTTTGCATTCCCAACAGCAGTTCAAGAGAATTCTCCTTTCTCTATATCTTTGCCAGCACCTGTTGTTTCTTGTATTGTTGATTTTAGGCATTCTGACAGGTGTGAGGTGACACCTCATTGTAGTTTTGATTTGTATTTACCTGATAATCAGTTGAGCATCTTTTCATGTGTCTATTAGCTATCTGTAGGTGTTCTTTTTTTTAAAGTCTTGTTTGCTTATTTATTTATAAATATTTATTTTTGAGAGACAGAGAGTGCAAGTGGGGTAGGGTCAGAGAGCGGGGGAGACACAGAACTTGAAGCAGACTCCAGGTTCTGAGCTGTCAGCACAGAGCCTGACGCAGGGCTAAAACCCATGAACTGCAAGATCATGCCTTAACTGAAGTCAGACGCTTAACCGCCTTAGCCACCCAGGCACCCCATAATGTCTATTTATTTTTGAGAGGGAGAGAGACAGAGTGCAAGTGGGGGAAGGGTAGAGAGAGAGGGAGACACAGAATCGAAGCAGGGTCCAGGCTTTGAGCTGTCAGCACAGAGCCTGATGTGGGGCTCGAACTCACCAACTGTGAGATCATGACCTGAGCTGGAGTTGGATGCTTAACCAACTGAGCCACCCAGGTGCCCTGCTATCTGCAGATTTTCTTTGGAAAAATGTCTATTCATTTCTAAATTAGATGAGTATTGAGTTTGGTAAGCTTTTTATTTTGATGAAATCCCAATAGTTTATTTTTGCTTTTGTTTCCCTTGTCTCAGGAGACATATCTAGAAAGAAGTTGTTACAGCCAATGTCAAAGCAGTTACTGCCTGTGTTCTTCTGCAGGATTTTGATGTTTTCCTGGCTCACATTTAGGGTTTTAATTGATTTTGAATTTATTTTTGTGTTTGATGTAAGAAAGTGGTCCAATTTCATTCTTCTGTGTGTTTCTGTCCAGTTTCCCCAATACCATTTGTTAGAGATTTTCTGTTTCTCATTGGATATTCTTTCCTGGTCTATTGAAGATTAATTGACCATGTAGTTGCGGGTTCATTTCTGGGTTTTGTATTCTGTTCTATTCATCCATGTGTCAATTTTTGTGCCAATACCATACTGTTTTGATCACTACAGCTTTGTAATACAACTTGAAGTCTGGAGTTGTGATGCCTCCAGCTTTGCTTTTCTTTTTCTAGCTTGCTTTGGTAATTTGGGGTCTTTTGTGGTTACATACAAATTTTAGGATGTTTGTTCTAGCCCTGTGAAAAATGCTGGTGGTATTTAAAAAAAAAATTTTTTTTTAATTCTAGTTAACATACAGTGCAATATTGGTTTCAGGAGTAGAAGTCAGTGATTCATCATTTACATGCAACACCCAGTGCTTATCATAACAAGTGCCCTCATTAATACCCATCATGCATCTAGCCCATCTCCCACCCACCTCCCTCTATCAATCCTCAGTTTGTTCTCTATCATTTAGAGTCTCTTAGAGTTTGTTTCCCTCTCTTTCTCTCTGTTCCCCCCCACCCCCGTACGTGCATCTGTTTTGTTTGTTAAATTCCACATGAGTGAAATCATATAGTATCTGTCTTTCTATAACTCACTTATTTTGCTTAGTATAATACACTCTAGCTCCATTCACATCATTGCCAATGGCAAGATTTCATTCTTATTGATGACTAATATTCCATTGGATATATATAATTTCTGGTGGTATTTTGATAGTGATTGAATTAAATGTGTAGATTTTTTTGGGTAGTATAGACATTTTAAAAATATTTGTTTTTCCAATCCATGAGCATGGAATGGTTTTCCATTTCTTTGTGTCATCTTCAATTTCTTTCATCAGTATTTTATAGTTTCCTGAGTACAGGTCCTTCACCTTTATCGTTAAGTTTATTGCTAGGTATATTATGGTTTTTGGTGTAATTGTAAATGGCATTGGTTTCTTAATTTCTCCTTCTGCTGCTTCATTATTGGTGTATAGAAAAGCAATAGATTCCTGTACATTGTTTTTGTATCGTGTGACTTTACTCAATTCATTAATCAGTTCTAGCAGTTTTTCTCCCTGCATATGGAACATTCTCCATAATAGATCACATTTTATGTCACAAAACAGGCCTCAATGAATACAGAAAGATTGAAATAATAAAAGTGTTTATTTGTACATACACAAGTAGTCATAGATAAAGAAAATGCAGGGGAATGATGAATACCAGATTCAAGACAGTGTTACCTCTGAGGAAAAAGAATGGAAAGGGATAGGGGTAAAGTCTATACAGGCTTAAATTGCTTGAAGATTTTATTTCTTAATCTGAGAAACTATTACATGGATATTCATTATAAAATTTCTATGCCTGAAATATTTCACAACGATCTTCTTCCTGCCTCCCTATCTCCCTCCCTCTATCCCTGCATCTTCCTTCTTCCTTCCTTTCTTCCTTCCTCTCCCTCCTCTCCCTCCTTCCATCTTTTTATGTATGTGTATGTATGTATGGCCCATCATCTGTCTACCTACCTATCCTCATCTGCCTGTTGTCTGCCTATCTCAACAGGCAGTACAAAATGGATAATAGATCTGAGTATTAGATTATTCTCTTTGCTGAATATTTTAAACATAAAAATTTTAAAAAGATTATACTTGATACTGTGTGGATAATGGATCAGAGGAGTTAAGAACGGGTGTGAGATACCATTGAGTCTTACTGCAGTAGTAGATGGAAGAAAATAGTGAATCTTAAAGTTGTTTAGGAAGTGGAATGGATGTCTGTGAAGACAATTTGAAAGTGTAATGTAGGGAAAGACTGGTGGGAGGCTGGTTCTCCTTTTTCTGTCATGAGCCTCGTAGTGGACAATACAATGACTTCTATTGCTAGAAATACATGTGGAAAGGATACTTTTGATGGTTGGTACAAGGTGACCTCCTATCTATTTAATTTTAATATTCACAGTTTGTATTTCTTGCAACATTCTGTGATGTATTGTGTATACTAGTAAGTACATCCCAAAGCCTTTGCTACAGAGTCCAACAGAAGGAATTTTCTGATGGGGCTTACTTCCTTCTGAAAAGTCCAGTTAAAATTTTCTGTTTAAAGAAGTAGACTCGTTCAAATAGCATGTTCATGGTTTATACTGAACAAGCTGGCATGAGGTGTTGTAGGAGAGAACCACTACTTGGTGCTGCTTATGGAGAGTTTTGGCTTTGGACTGTGGAAATGCTGACAGGATTGAAACAGTGCTTGCAGCTGAGAATCACCTGTTAGGAAAGGGATGTTGCATAAAGATGCTGGCTGGAGGTTGCAGAATGTGCTGACCTATATACTGGAGAGGGCTCTAAAGAGGGCAATGTGCAAGGCTTTCACTGTTGTTAGAATTCAGGTGAAAAATGTGTGTTATAGGCACTTTTTACCCCAGCATGACTTCTGTGGATGCTGCCAGTTGATCAGAATTTGCTGCATGTTGCTTTGTGGTCATTTTATTTCTGTGCTAGGTCTGGATGTAGAATTAGAAAAAGATCCTTGTATTTCTTCAGCCATTAGTAGATGGTACAACAAATAGTTCTCACTTTCATAACTCAAAGTTATTTAAGATTTGCCATAGCAGTGTTTATTTGTTTCTGATCAAATTCTTGGCAAATAGCAGAAGCTGATACTTCTATTCTTACATTGCTTGTGCCCATTGCTATAACAGGATATGAAAAGGAAAAAAAAAAATTAAAGGCACTCAGGTTAGTGTTTCTAGCAATTTATTCTATTTCTTGTTGAGTTCAATTCACATTCACCAAGTTCATGATTATTTCTGCCCTGGGCGTGCTACCTAGGTTGAATGCCTCATAAGAGCATTTATTCTTCAGGCTCAAAACCTAAACTTTTTGGTGAGGTACATGAGGAGGTCTTCCAAACTATTTTGTTATCTATTTTCAAGGTTTAAATAGCTAATTCATTTCATGATTTGAAACTCAATAACTCATCATTCCCTAGTAAAAGCTACTGGGTACCCCTAAGTATTATGTTAATAAATTGAGCAAGTGAGTCCTCTTAAGAACTAAGCCTCAGCTGTGGCCCCTGGGTGGCTCAGTTGGTTAAGCATCTAACTTCAGCTCAGGTCATGATCTCACCCTTTGTGGGTTTGAGCCCTGCATCGGGCTCTGTGCTGACAGCTCAGAGCCTGGAGCCTGCTTTCAATTCTGTTATCTCCTTGTTTCTCTGTCCCTCTCCTGCTCATGCTCTCTTTCTTTCTCTCAAAAATAAATAAAAGTTAAAAAAATAAAACAAATAGGCTCAGCTTATGGGACATCCTAGATTCAGCTGTATGTTAGTCTTATTGATAGGACTTGGCATTTTCCAGTGTTGAATTTAAAAAAAAAAATATTTGTACTTTTGGGGGCTGGCATTAGCAGGGGAGGGGCAGAGAGACAGAGACAGAATCTGAAGCAAACTCCAGGCTCTGAGCTGCGAGCTGTCAACACAGAGCCTGACGCAGGGCTCAAACCCATGTACTGTGAGATCATGACCTGAGCTGAAGTCAGGTGTTCAACTGACTGAGCCACCCAGGCTCCCCTCCAGTGTTTATTTTTTGTGACTACATCCCTTATTCTGAATCAGAAAAAGGTAAGCATATGTTTAAAACTGAAGTAAATACAAAGTTTAGTTTTGAGCAGTTTTGTAACATATGTGGAGGAAATTCATAATCCTGGTAACTTGAGGGTTCATTTCAGTTAAGAATGAAAATTTTATTTATATGTTTTATTCACTGAGACCAAACTCAGATTACATTTTTTAAGTTGGTTCCAAGAATTCATCAGTGGGAAGCTAGAGAGAAAACAAAACAAAACATGAGGTCTTGATAGTAGAAGAGGCAAAGATTCGAAGGCTTGTCTATCCATTCCTTGTAAGAAATATACCTTCCATAAACTTCATGTAAATAAAGTTGGCAAAATTATAATCAGACTTTCAGGGGCAAGGTGGTGTTTCTAACTTGCATTCTCAGCAATCACCACCAATGTCTATTTTGTTAAGGGGGAAACTTCAAGAAGAGTTTATGTTAATATTTCAGGGCTTCGATCCTAAGTTATCAAGACTGTGAGGGAGTCTTACAGATCATTTGTTTCTATTTATTATTGAAGACTCCTGCTTTTATCTTCTACTGAATTCACACATTTTCAGGTACATTCTGATACTCTTAATATTGCTTGTACTTCTGGAAAAAGGACAACTTTACAGAAAATAATGTCTTGGGCCTCTCCTGATCTCCCTTCTAAAATCACAGTCTCATACCTGCCAAGCTTTTCTTCTTGCCTTGACCTGTTGTTATATACAGTTCTTCTAGAGCAGAGTTTTTCAACTTTGGCACTATTGATTTGGAGCTGGAGAATTCTTTGTTGTTAAAGGTTGTCCTGTGCATCGTAGGATGTTTGGCAGTATCCCTGGTGTCATTCTATGCAGTCGAGACAACCAAAAATGTCTCCATACCTTACCAAATGTTCCCTGAGGGCAGAAGTTTTCCTAGTTAAGAACAACTATTCTAGACATGTTGATATGGGTCCCCAAGGGGAGTCAGTGGTGAATGACTATAATTTTGCAACCTCGCTTATATTTGGATTAGGTTTTCATGCAGATAGACATATTTGGGAGTTATCCTAAAAATTCATGAGAGGGAACCTCTTTTTACAGAAGCATCTTTCTGTCTCAGGGCTCACCTTCTGTGTTCTGACTCTGTTGTGTTCAGCAGTATCAATTCATGGATTGCTTCTCTATATTAGGTGCCGAAAACATTAGTGTGAGGATGAAAAATGATTTCTACTCTAAAGGAGTAGGTACTCCAGGGACTGTTAGTGAATCCTTGACCAAAATGGAGCTTAACATAAATCAGCATTAACTGTGGACCCTACGTTCGTGATGAACACTGCTACCGACTTTCATTAATGAAAGACACCACACTATATATATTCATTTTTATGCATAAGAATCTGCCTTACTCAACTATTCTTGTATCATTATTAAAGGATGAATAATACCCAGAGAGGTAGTTAAAGCCACCTAATTGGCATATGAATAAATGAAATGTTCAATTAAGGAGGCCAAATGCCAAGGATTTGAATTAGTTTAATGCTTTTCTGTGACTTGACATGATACATTAATGGTGACTAACATTTACAAAATGCTCTGCTTTCTCAGACACAGGGTTAATTGTTAAGCTTTGGCTTAAACCACTTAATTCTTTTGTCACTTTATATTTTCTTGTGTTGTTCTTTGCTTAAATTCATACAGAATAGTCCTCATTTTAGTAAACATATTTTCCACTTTAAGATCTTTTGAGGCTTTATTATTCACTGATGCTCTCATTAGATGCCATATATTTTACTTTATTATGCAGCTACTAGATTGAGATGATTTCCTAATTGGCATCTTTCAGCTTTCCAGTGGCTTGCACAAATTAAGAAGATTCTATTCTGCTTATCAGGAGTGAGCTGATAGCTTGTGACATCTGTGCAGACCTTAAGAATGATCAGCCATAAAATCATTTAATGTCTAATCAAGGATATTGGACAGCTTCTATCACTGGCTGGATTTTCAGGTCTTTGTGAAATAAAATAATAATAATGATAATAAAAATCAAGTGTACTAATGCATGATATGAATTCTCTTTGCTCTTATTTGTTCTGCTGGTCACTCCTCCCACTACCTATTTCAAAAAGAGTTACCTAAAATAGAAACCTAGTCCTCTGAAGGTTGTGGAAAACACTCCTTTAAAAGAGAAAAGTCTTTCTTTATTTTGGTGCATATGCATTTATAATTGTTCAAATAATTGAATATAAGAATATAGATGGAATTATATTATTTAGAACAGATAGTGATTTTATGGGTAATTTAGCACAGTGCCTTCATTTTTCATATAAGAATGCTGAAATTCAGATAGGTTAAATTATTGACTTGCTCAAGGTCTCTCAGCTAGGAAGAGGCAAAGGAAGCATAATAATACAGATGATAATACAGAATTACTAATTCCAGGCCTAGTGGCATTGGTTTTCTAGCATATGATCTTTCTATCTGAACTTCAGAAGTATTTTTTTTCTGGCCATATGATTATATGATTTAAAGTTGAGGATAAAGAAGGCTAAGATATTCTCTTATCCACAACCCTATTTTTTTTTTTTTTTTATGTTTCAAGGGTTGTTTTGATGATCCCCTAATATTTGGAGATTCACTATAAACATCACAAGGTACAAATGAACACATGTTGAGTTGTATGATCTAATTGTTCTACTTGCAATTAGATTTCTTTCTGTTTCTATAGGTGAATCAGATTTCTTTCTGATTTCTATAGGTGCACATTTTCAAATTTATATAAACCAGATACCTTTGGCATTGTTCATTTATATAAACATAAAATGTTAATATTATGTTTTTTTTTTTTTATGTTTCAAGGGTTGTTTTGATGATCCCCTAATATTTGGAGATTCACTATAAACATCACAAGGTACAAATGAACACATGTTGAGTTGTATGATCTAATTGTTCTACTTGCAATTAGATTTCTTTCTGTTTCTATAGGTGAATCAGATTTCTTTCTGTTTCTATAGGTGCACATTTTCAAATTTATATAAACCAGATACCTTTGGCATTGTTCATTTATATAAACATAAAATGTTAAACAGTAAAATGACATCTTTTTATGCGTTGAGTTTTTTTATAGGTAGGAACAAAAATGTTTTTGCTATAATAAAGTCAGTGTTGCAGAATTTATTGTTTTCTTTTTTCTCTTTAAGTTTACTTATTTATTTTGAGGGAGGGGGGAGAGAGAGAGAGAGAGAGGGAGAGAGAGAGAGAGAGAGAGAGAGAGACAGAGAGACAGAGAGAAAGGGAGAGAGAGGATCCAAAGCAGCCTCCACACTGTGGAGCCTGATGCAGGGCTCAACCCATGAACCATGCAGTCATGACCTGAGCTGAAATCAAGAGTTGTATGCTTAACTGACTGAGCCATCCAGGTGCCTGGAGTATTGTTTTCTTAAGATAGCTGTTCAGTATAGTTTCAAGGGATATAAACTTGTTGTAGTGAGCATTCCTACAGAAAAGAATTCTGTCATAATTTAGTAATATTAGTGACAATGTAGAGATTATAGATACTGTAGGTGAGAGAAGTATCTCATTTTAGTTATGAATTGTATTTCTGTAATGACTAATAATATTGAACATCTTTTCAGGTGCTTTTGGCCACTTGTATATCTTCTATTCAGATCCTTTGCCTATTTTTAAATTAGGTTATTTCACTCTTGGATACATACCTAAGATAAATGAAAACATACACACAAAATTTTGTAGTTGAATGTTCATATCAATATTATTCATAATAGCAAAAAATGGAAAAGTCCAAATATCTGGCAACTAAGGAATAAACAAAATGTGGTATATCTATACAATCAAAAACTATTTGGCAATAAAAGTGAATAAAATACTGATGCATGCTATAACATTGGATGAACCTTGAAAATATACTAGGCGAAAGAGGCCAATCACAAAAGATCATATATCATATAGTTTCACTTGTATGAAATGGCTAGAACAGGCAAATCTAGTAGAGACTGAAAGTAAATTAGTGGTTGCCTCAGGCTAGGGAAGAGAAGAGTGGAAAGTGAGTGTTAATGGGTCTGTGGTTTCTTTCAGGGCTGATGGAAAGGTTCTAAAATTAGATAGCAGCTATGGTTGCTCAGCTCTGTAAATATACTAAAAATCATTGAGTTGTAAACTTGAGTAGTAGGGTAATGTTATGGTATGTGGATTATATTTCAATAAAGATATTTGAAAAAAGAAGAAAAACACACTTCTAACCATATAGTTTTACTCTCTAGCAGTTTATCAAATAATAGAAATGAGAGTTTCAAAATAGGGCTTTTAGAAAGAATCTTTACTATTAGAATAAGTTGTTTACCAACTGCTCAGTAAAATAACCATTTGCACTTAAACTGTTAGCTAAAATCTACATATTACAAACAAGTGTTTTCACTTCCTTTCTCAAAAAATAGTATCATCATCTACCTAATTGCCCAAACCAGGTACTTGAAAGTCGTTTTCCATTTTCTTTTCCTCTCACCTATAGTGAAGTAAGAGGTTCTGTTGATTTCACCTTTACCTCCTGGGTATCATATGGCATTCTCCTTTCCGATCACGCTGCCCCAGTCTTAGTTCAGAATATTTGGCCTTCCCTATTTTTATAGACTTTGGTTGGTCTAGTGTTCTGGTAGAGACTGTTCTGAAATGCATATATTATCTCAGTGATACTAATGGTACAGTTTTACTTACAGAATAAAGACTAAACTTCTTAGTATAATCTGGAAGGACTTAAGAACCCTGTCCATTTTCAAGTCATACTTTTTATCTTTCCCACACAGCAAGTTACAGTGCATGTGTTGTTATGCCCAGAATTCGTGATCCCCAAAGACCACTAGGGAGCCGAGTCCGATGCAAAAGCAAAAGAACCTTTATTCGAGCTAGCTCGAGCTCAATCCCCTACCTGCACCGACGCAGCGGTGAGATACCAGGGAGAGAGAGCGAGTTTCAAAAGCACAAAGGTTTTATGGGGGTCTAGGGGCAGTTGGTGAGGTAATGGCTGTGGCCTCAGCCGATTGGTTGGGGAAGGGTCGGAGTCCTGTTACGCAGGTCGCTGGGCGTGTTTTGATCAGAAAGTTTGAACGGGTGAGCGGGAGGTTACTCAAGGGGAGGAGGCGCAGTCTGAGGTTTCTGTGAATTAGTCACTCAAGGTGGAGAACACAGAACAAGATGGAGTCGGCCGGCGTAGGCCCGCCCTTTCATTCCCCCCTTGTCATGTAACTTACGGACCCAATCATGGGACCGGCTGCATTTATGGTGACAAGGGGAACAGTTTGGAAGTTTACGCTAAGTTCTGGGAAGCATGTGTCCCTGGGGTGGCTCTGGGAGGTCTAATTAAGTATTGTCCCTGAGCTGGTATCTATGATCTGCCAGGTGATGTTTTGGGGGGTGTGGGGACTCCCGGTAGCATGAGCAATGACAAGCAGAGTTAACAGAGTTACCAATATTAGGTGGGTCGAATGTGCTGTAGCTTGAGCTTGAGCTTGAGCGGGTTGTGTTGGTCCCGACTGATGGCCCATCGCGTGACGAAGTCCTTCCGGATCGAGGAGGGGTCCGCTGGCCGAACGTGGGTGTGATGGACCCAGGTCGCGATGCCGTCTACTTTGAGAGCGGTGGGGGTTGTCAGCACTACAATGTAGGGTCCCTTCCAGCGCGGCTCGAGAGTCTCTCGGTGGTGCCTCTTGACATAGACCCAGTCTCCCGGCTTGTACTGATGAGGTGTCGGGGTCAGGCCAGCCTCGTAGATGGCACGGAGGCGCGGCCAAATATCCTCATGCGCCCTCTGGAGCCCTCTCAAGGAAAGAAAAAGTTCTTGATCTTTAAACTCTGCAAGAAGTTCAGCTCGAAGGCTGGGAATAACAGGGGGTGGCCTGCCAAACATGATCTCGTAGGGAGTAAAACCCAGAGTGTAAGGAGTGTTTCTAACCCGGTAAAGGGCGTACGGTAGGAGAGTCACCCAGTCCCCGCCAGTCTCCATGGTTAATTTGGTAAGGGTCTCTTTTAGGGTTCTATTCATTCTTTCTACCTGTCCTGAGCTCTGGGGCCTATAAGCACAATGTAATTTCCAGTTTGCCCCCACCGCCTTGGCTACTGCCTGTGTTACCTGAGAGATAAAAGCTGGTCCATTGTCTGATCCTACCATGGCAGGAAAACCATACCTGGGTAAGATGTCTTCTATTAGCTTCTTAGCCACCGTCTGAGCCGTTTCATGCTTGGTTGGGTATGCCTCCACCCAGCCAGAGAAGGTGTCTGTAAATACTAAAAGATATTTATAACCATACTTTCCTGGTTTGACTTCAGTGAAGTCGACTTCCCATTGGGCTCCCGGTCTGGTGCCTCTGAGCCTGGTTCCTTTTTTATTTGATGTGGCTTTCGCGTTGGTGAGTTGGCAGGTCTTGCAGGCAGATACAACTTGCTCTATTTTGGTGTCCTGTTGGTGAATCTTGATTCCGGCATGTCGGATTAAGTCTTTTAATTTTCGGGCCCCCATGTGAGTAGACCGATGCATGTGCTCTAATATTGAGACTCCGAGCCGGTCTGGCAGCACGAGCTCCTTGTTAGGTGTATACCACCATCCCTTTATCTCCTGGGCCATGGGGAGTTTCTTGATCTGCTGTAACTCCTCCTGGGAGTATTTGGGCTGGTCTGGTAAAACTGGGTCTCCCGGGTCTGGTAGTTGTATGGTCATGGTGGGGACTGGAGTAAGGGCTACTGCCTTGGCTGCCTGGTCAGCCTTTCGATTACCTCTAGCTACTGGGTTATCAGCTTTTTGGTGCCCTTGGCAGTGGATAATGGCTAGCTTGGCAGGAAGCCATAAGGCCGTAAGCAGGTTAAGTATCTCCTGCTTATTTTTTATAGTCCGTCCTTCTGCCGTCAGTAACCCCCTCTCTTGATAAATTGCCCCATGAATATGAGCTGTGGCAAATGCATAACGGCTGTCTGTGTAGATGTTAAGCCGTTTTCCAGCTCCCAGCATCAGCGCCTTGGTGAGGGCTATGAGCTCCGCTCGCTGGGCTGACGTTCCGGAGGGTAGAGCCTCCGCCCATACGGTGTCCGTTTCGGTGACCACCGCTGCACCCGCATACCTGTGTCCATCTCGCACAAAGCTGCTGCCATCAGTGAACGAAGTAGCCTCGGCATCGGGGAGGGGCTGGTCGGTCAGGTCCATCCGGAATCCATGTACTTGTTCCAGGATTCCCGCACAGTCATGTAGTGGAGCACCTAGGTCAGGGTCGGGCAGCAGGGTTGCAGGATTGAGGGCTGCACTGGGGTGGAACTGCACTCGTGGAGGGTTGAGTAGGAGGCTCTGGTAATGAGTCACACGTGTGTTGCTTATCCATCTATCAGGAGGCTGTTTCAGGACCCCTTCAATGGCGTGTGGGGTCATGATCCAGATCTCCTGACCTAGGGTCAGTTTGTCTGCATCCTTGACTAGGAGTGCTGTCGCCGCAATAATTCTTAGGCATGGTGGCCAGCCGGCAGCCACTGGGTCTAGTTTCTTAGACAGGTAAGCCACTGGGCGGTTCCAGGGGCCTAAGGCTTGAGTTAGAACCCCTTTTGCTATTCCCTTATGTTCGTCTACAAAGAGGTGGAAGGGTTTCGTAATGTCTGGTAGGCCCAGGGCTGGGGCACTTAGGAGGGCCTTTTTTTAACTGATTAAAGGCAATTTCTTCTTTTTCAGTCCATTTAAATGTTTTCCCCTCTTTGGTAGCTTCATATAGGGGCCTGGCGATCTCAGCAAAACCTGGAACCCAGAGGTGGCAGTAGCCGGCTGATCCTAGGAATTCCCTCACTTCTCTTCGGGAGGTGGGAGTAGGGATCTTTAGGACAGTTTCTTTTCTGGCATCTGATAACCGCCGCTGTCCGCCCTCCAGGATATATCCCAGGTAACTTACCCTCTCCCTGCATATCTGAGCCTTCTTCGCGGATGCCCGGTACCCTAAAGCTCCCAGGGTAGCCAGCAGGTCCTGGGTCCCTCGCTCACAGTCTTTGGCCGTGTCAGCAGCAATCAGGATGTCATCTACGTACTGTAGGAGGGTGAGGCCAGGGTGCTCCCTTCTGTACTCACCCAGGTCCTCGTGTAGTGCCTCGTCGAAGATGGTGGGTGAATTTTTGAATCCCTGAGGTAGCCGTGTCCAGGTGAGTTGCCCACTGTAGCCCTCCTCCGGATCATGCCACTCGAAGGCGAACAGGGGTTGGCTCTGGGGTGCCAGCGGCAGACTGAAGAAGGCGTCCTTTAAATCTAGTACAGTATACCAGACCCTGGAGGGCGCCAAGGAGCTCAAGAGAGTATATGGGTTGGGAACAGTTGGGTGTATGTCCGCGACCCTCTTATTTACTTCCCGGAGGTCTTGTACCGGTCGGTAGTCATTTGTGTGAGGCTTTTTGACCGGCAGTAAGGGGGTGTTCCAGGCAGACTGGCAAGGAACTAGTACCCCTAGGCTTCGTAGTCTCCGGATGTGTGGCTGGATCCCCTTCCGGGCCTCCTGTGACATGGGGTATTGTTTGATCCTTACCGGACTCTCTCCTGGCTTGAGCTCTACCAGGACTGGGGTCCTATGAGCGGCTAGTCCCATCCCCCCCCCAGTCTCTGCCCAAACCGAGGGGAATTCTTGTAGCCATCTGTCTATATTATCCTCTCTCGGGAGCGCCTCCTGGTGGAGGAGGTATTCATCCTCCAGTTTCATGGTCAGGACCTGGATGGGGTGGCCCTTGCGATCGGTGACCTGAGGCCCCCTTGTCTGAAAGTTATCTGAGCTCCAATCTTGGTCAGTAAGTCCCGTCCTAACAGCGGGTAGGGGCATTCTGGTATTACCATAAAGGAGTGGGATACCCGGCCCGTTCCCAAATCTACTGTTCTTCGGGTAGTCCATGAATACTGGCTCATACCAGTTGCCCCTTGTACCCAGGACTTCTTGCTGGCTAGTTTTCCTTGTGGGGTGCGGAGGACCGAATGTTGTGCTCCGGTGTCGACAAGGAAGTCAACAGGGGTCCCCTCCACTTTAAGAGTTACCCTGGGTTCGGGGAGAGGGTCCGAACCCCGACTCCCCTAATCACTTAGTTCATCTAGCTCTAGGACTTTTACTCGATCAGTCTTGCTTCCTTTCCCGCCGGCCCTTTTCAGACAATCTCGGGCCCAATGCCCTATCTCCTTGCAGTATGCGCACTGATCCTTCTGCAGCCTCTGCTTCCCCCCCTTGGTGGTTCTTTTACCTTTTCTTGTGTCGTCTGCCAGCTGCCGGAGATGGCGGTCTCGTTCCTCAGGGGAGTCAGCAGTGGTAGCTAGTAGTATTCTGGCCAGGTCTCGAGTCTGCTTACTGCTGGCAGTCGCCATGGCGCGGGCCTGCTTGTCCTCAGGAAGCTCCCGGTTATTATATACCTTTTCGGCTACCACCAGTAAGTCCTGCAGACTTTTTTCTCCTAGTCTATCTATTTTCTGTAATTTTCTCCTAATGTCTATGGCCGATTGGTTTACAAAGGCCATGATAACAGCTGCCTTGCTTTCCGGAGCCTCTGGATCCATGGGGGTATAGGTACGGAATGCCTCCATGATCCGTTCTAAAAAGGCAGCCGGAGATTCATCTTTTCCCTGTTGTACATTTCCTACCTTGGCCAAATTGGTTGGCTTTCTAGCAGCCATTCGGAGACCCCCCATTAGAGTCTGGCGGTAGACCCGGAGCCTCTCCTTACCTTCTGCCGTGTTGAAATCCCACTGGGGCCGAGTTAAGGGGAAGGAGGCATCTATCTGAGCCTGGTTGGTGGTGGGATTCCCATCTGTGCCCGGAACTAGTTTTCGGGCCTCGTTGACGATTCTTTCTCTTTCTTCAGTCGTGAACAGGACCTGCAAAAGCTGCTGGCAATCGTCCCACGTGGGCTGATGGGTAAAAAGAACAGAGTCTAATAAATCAATAAGCCCTGCCGGTTTCTCGGAAAACTTAGGATTCTGAGCTTTCCAATTGTAGAGGTCACTAGTGGCGAAAGGCCAATAGTGATGGGGCTGGTTCCCCTCCGCGTCTGGGGGTCCGGTGGCTCGCAGGGGCAGAATAGTGGAGTCGGCGGCGGAGGCGGATTGCTCCCTCTGAGCCCTTTGTCTGGTGAAGGGCGGGCTTCCCACTGGAGCGTTTCCGCCTCCCGCTCTCGGAACAGCGTCTGCCTCCCCCGGAGGGGGAGGATGGTGTTCTTCCAGCATCCTAGAGGGGTTATACGAGGGAGGAAAAATTAATTCTTCTTCAGTACCCCCCTGTTAGACAGGGTAGAGGGGTGCTGAAGGCTGGATAAGACTTTTCTTCTTCTTTGTCCCCTGCAAAGCAAGAATGGGTTTTGGCTCCGGAGGGAGCGGGGCTAGGAAGGGTTTAAGCCAAGAGGGTGGGTCTTCCACAAGGTCCTGCCAAGTGATAATGTAAGGGAGCTGATCAAGATGGCCCGTCTTAGGCTGAGAGATGATACTCCTGACTCGGTGGATGGTAGGGAGGTCGAAGGTCCCCTCTGGTGGCCATCCGACATTGAAAGTTGGCCACTCGCTAGAACAAAAAAACTGCCACCGACCCTTTCGGACTTCCACACTGAGGTTGTTAGCTCTTCCCCTCACATCCTTAAAGTGATCAATCATAATACTTAGAGGAGTAGTCTGAGTCTGTCCCATAACGTCCGTCCAGTAAGTCCACAGAACAAAACAGAGAAACACAAAAACAGACAAACAGAGGGCCCCTAGAAAATCTTCCAACTCCATGGAAGCAAAACTGAAAGCTAGCTTAGACATTTGAGGGGATTCCACGTCCCTCCAAAACCGATGAGGGGATTCCACGTCCCTCCAAAGACGACGGCCTCACGCCGACCAGCGGGAGCGACCCGCCTCGTCTCAGACCTTTGAGGGGATTCCACGTCCCTCCAGAAGGGAGAATCGGAACGTCTTCCGAAACTCCCGGCCCGTGGTCCTCCAGTGCGTCCACTTAGACCGCGTCGGGCACTACCAGAACTCCAGAAGTGAGCTCACACAGAAAAGACAGAACAAACAAACAGACACTAACCGTGGCCAGTCAGGCTCTCCGGGTCGGGGGTCCCTCAGGGGTCTTGGGGATCCCGGGCCGAGCCCCCAAATGTTATGCCCAGAATTCGTGATCCCCAAAGACCACTAGGGAGCCGAGTCCGATGCAAAAGCAAAAGAACCTTTATTCGAGCTAGCTCGAGCTCAATCCCCTACCTGCACCGACGCAGCGGTGAGATACCAGGGAGAGAGAGCGAGTTTCAAAAGCACAAAGGTTTTATGGGGGTCTAGGGGCAGTTGGTGAGGTAATGGCTGTGGCCTCAGCCGATTGGTTGGGGAAGGGTCGGAGTCCTGTTACGCAGGTCGCTGGGCGTGTTTTGATCAGAAAGTTTGAACGGGTGAGCGGGAGGTTACTCAAGGGGAGGAGGCGCAGTCTGAGGTTTCTGTGAATTAGTCACTCAAGGTGGAGAACACAGAACAAGATGGAGTCGGCCGGCGTAGGCCCGCCCTTTCAGTGTCATGCCATTTTTTTCTCTTGGAATTTCTACTTTGATTATTTAGAAGTGTATTGTCTGCTTTGTTTTTAGTTTGGTTATTTAGATGTGTGTTGTTTAGATTTCAAATATTTGACCATTTTCAGCTACCTTTCTGATATTGATTTATAGTTTAATTCCACTGAGTTCTGAAAACATACTTGGTGTTTGCTAAGGTGTACTTAAAATTTGCTAAGGTGTATTCTGTAGCCAGAATATGGTCTATCTTGGTGAACATTCCATGTGAGCTTAAAAACAATGTGTATTCTCTTGTTGGATGGAGTATTCTATAAATGTCAACTAGATCAAGTTGATTAATAATAATATTCACGTCATGTATATTTTTACTGATTTTCTGCCTACTTCATCTATCAATAACAAAGATATGTTAAAGCCTCCAACTATAACAGTAGATTCATCTGTGTATCCTTGCAGTTTTATCAGTTTTTGCTTCATGTATTTTGACCCTCTTTTGTAAGGTGCATACATGTTTAGGATTGTTAAGTTTTAAAAAAAATTTTTTTTGAATGTTTATTTTTGAGAGGGAGAGACAGAGCTTGAACGGGCAAGGGGCAGAGAGAGAGAGGAAGATACAGAATCCAAAGCAGGCTTCAGGCTCTGAGCTGTCAGCACAGAGCCTGATGTGGCTCCAACCCATGGAATAGACCGAGAGATCCTGACCTAAGCTGAAGTCAGATGCTTAACCAATTTGAGCCACTCAGGCGCCCCTAGGATTGTTGTCTTATTGACCCCTTTATCATTATGTCAGGCCTCTGTTTATCTTTGCTTTGTCTGAAATTAATACAATTACTCTAGCTCATTTTTTTTATTAGAGTTAGCATAGTATAGTTTTCTCTATCCCTGTACTTTTTGACCATCTGAGTCTTTATTTTTAAGCATATTTCTTATAGACTACGTGCATTTCGTCTTGTTTTTGCTTTTGATCTACTCTGACAATATCTTTTAATTGGTGTGTTTAGAACATTCATATATAAAGTGATTATTTATATAACTATATTATTATCTACCATGTGTGTAACTTTTCTATGCATTGGATTTGTTTTTGCTTCTTCCTCTCTTTCTGTCTTCTCTGGTTTGAATTGAGCATTTTACATGGTTCAATTTTATCTCACTATCTTTAGTGTATGAATAGACTTTATAAATAGACTTTAAATAATGGGTAGTTTTAGGTTTGCAGAATGATTGAGAAGAAAGTAGAGTGTCCATGTACTTCCTCTCTCCGCCCCCCACCCCCCATCATTTCTCCTGCAATTAATATCCTGGGGTTTGTTTGTAACAAATGCTTAGCCAAGATTGATACATTACTATTGACTAAAGTCTATAGTTTACATTAGGGTTCACTCTTTTGGTTGCACATTCTATGAGTTTTGACAAATACAGAATATTATGTAGCAACCAATTTACTACCTTACAGAGTAGTTTCACTTGCCTAAAGATCCCTTGAGCTCTACCTTCCCTTTTCTCCACCATCCCCTGTCTTTCCCTACCACACATGAACTCCTGGCAACCACTAGTCTTTTTACTGTCTTCAGAGTTTTGCCTTTTCTGGAATATAATATAATGTGTAGGCTTTTCAGACTGGCTTCTTTCACTTAGCAATATGCATTTAAGTTTTCTCCATGTCTTATTGTGACTTGATAACATATTTCTTTTCAAGCAGTACTAATATTCCAGTATATGGATGTGTTGTGGTTTGTTTATCCATTCCCTTACTGCACAACAACTTGGTTACTTACAGTTTTTTTTTTAAATTTTTAATGTTCATTTTTATTTTTGAGAGACAGAGTGTGAGTGGGGGAGGGGCAGAGAGAGATGGTGGCACAGAATCCGAAGTAGGCTCCAGGCACTGAACTGTCAGCATAGAGCCTGACAGACCTAGAACTCCTTGAGATCATGATCTGAGCCAAAACCAAGAGTTGGATGCTCAAATGACTGAGCCACCCATGTATCCCTTTTGCCCACTTTTTAATTGAATTGTTTGTTTTCTTACTGGTATATTTTAAGAAGTCTTTGAATATTTTGGATACAAGCAAGCCCTTTACCAGATCTGTTTTGCAGATATATTTTTCACAGGTGAGACTTGTCTTTTCATTCTCTTAACAGTTGTCCTTTGCAGAAGAGAGGGTTCTAATTTTAATGAAGTCCAATTTATCATCCCTACCCCCATGGATCATGTCTTTAATGTTGTATATAAAAATTAATTTTAAAACAAAGCTCACTTAGATTTTCTCCCGTGTTATCTTCTAGAAGTTTTATTTCATCTGTTACATTTAAGTCTGTGATATATTTTTGAGTTAATTTTTGTGAGAAGTTTAAGATCAATGTCTTGATGATTCTTTTTGTATGTGAATATCTAATTGAGCACCATTGATTGAAGACTGTCCTTTCTCCTTTAAATAGCCTCTGCTTCTTTGTCAAAGATCTGTTGCCCATATTTATATGGGTCTGTTATGGCCTCTCTATTCTGTTCCATTGCTTTATTGAATGTTTTTTTGTTGATACCACACAGTCTTGATTATTGTAAGTTTATAGTAAATATTGAAGTCAGATGGTGTCAGTCCTCTGACTTTATTTTTCTTCAATATTGTTCATTTCTCTAGGTCTTTTGCTTTTCATATAAACTTTAGATTGTCAATATCTACAAAGTCATTTATTAAACTTTTGATTCAGATTGCATTGAAATATTTATAGATTAAAGGGGGGAGAAGATGACATTTAACAATATTGAGTCTTCCTTTTCATGAACATGGAATATCTGTCCATGTATTTAGATCTTCTTTGATTTCTGTCTTTAGAGTTTTGTAGTTTTCCTTCTCTATGTCATATACATAGTTTGTTAGTTTTATACCTAAGTATTTAATGCTTTTTTTGGTTCTAATATAAATGATACTTCTTAATGTCTGATTTTAATTATTCACTGCTAGTATATGGGAACACAGTTGGCTTTTATATGTTAACCTTGTACTTGGCAACCCTGCTATATTTGCTTATTAGTTCCAAGAATTTTTGTTATTAATGATTCTTTGGGATTTTCTACATAGACCTATCATCTGTGTGAAAAGATAATTTTATTTCTTTCTTCTAAATATACATATTTCCTTTTTTGGTTTGTTTTCCTTTTTGCATTGGTTAGGACTTCTAGTACAATGGGAAGAATAAGTGTGATGATAAGGGACACTCTTGCCTTACTCCCAGTCTTAGGGGGACAACATCTGGTTTCCTACCACTAAATATGATGGAAGATGTATGTTTTTTGTTTTTTTTTTCCATAGATTTTTTTAAATATCAAGTGGAGGACGTTTTCCTTTATTCCTAGTTTACATAGAATTTTTATCATGAATGATGTTAGATTTTGTCAAATGCATTTTTCTGAATCTGTTGATAAATTATTATTTCTTATTTTAGCTTGTTAGTGTGGTAGACTACATTGATTTCCAAATGTCAAACCAGTTTTACCTACCTGGCATAAATCTCATGCAGTTGTGGTGTATAATTATCTTTTATACATTGTTGGATTTGATTTGCTACTATTTTGTTGAGAAGTACATTCATGACAGTTCTTTTTCAAAATATTTTGTGGCTTCACTTTTATAATTTTAACTATAACCTAAGTATACTTTCAAATAACACTGTACCAGGGCACCTGGCTGGCTCACTCTGTTAAGCCACCAACCCCTTGATTTCAGCTCAGGTCATGAACTCATGGTTCATGAGTTTGAATCCCCTGTGTTGGGCTTTGCTACAGATAGCACATGGGACATGGAGAATTCTCTCTTTTCTCTCTTAGCCCCTCTCCCTGCTTGCACTCTTGTGCTGTCTTTATCTCTCTCTTTCAAAATAAATAAATAAACTTAAAAAAGTTAAAACAAAAAAAAAAGGTTACAAAAATTAACAATGCACCATTTTACATGTAGTGTAGAAACCTTATAGTAGAGTATTCCCAGTTCCTCTTTTCTGTTCCTGTGACCTTGCTATAATTCATTTCATATATCCATATGCTTTCATCACCCAAAACATTAGTACTGTTAGCGTTTTGTACAAACAGTTATCTTTTAAGTCAATTACAAATAACAAAAATATAAGGTCTTATTTTAACTCTTCATTTCATTATGAAGATCCAACTTTCTGATATATTATTTTTCTTCTGTTTGAGGAAGTTCTTTTAACATTTCTTGCAGTGCAAGACTGCTATTAATAAGTTACTTCAGTTTGTGTTTGGGAAAGTCTTGACGTCTTCATTTTTGAAGGATAATATCACTGGGTATATAATTCTGAGTTGGTGGGCATTTTTTTTCTTTCAAAACTCTTGCTTATTGTTGCTGCTGAGATATTCACTGTCATTGTTATCCTTGTTCCTTGATAGTTAAAGTTCTCTGCCCCTGTATCTTTCATGATTTTCTGTTTTCTCTTTTTTTTTTTTTTTTTTTTTTTTTTTGTACTTTGAATATGATATGCCCAAGTGACTTTTTAAAAAAATTCTACTTTGTATTCTTTGAGCTTCTTGATCTTTGGCTTGGCGCCTGTTTTTAATTTTGGAAAATTCTGGGTTATTATGTTAAATATTTTTTCTGCTACGTTCTCTCTTTATTCTCCTTCTGGCATTCCAATTATGTATATGTTATACCTTTAATAGTATCTCAGAGTTATTGGATACTTTGTTCTTTTTTTTTTTTTTTTTCTCTTTCTATTTTAATTTGGGAGGTTTCTGTTGACCTGACTTTAAGATAACTGATTCTTTGTTCCTGTCATGTATACTGATGAGCCCTTTTTATATTTGATATATTTGATTTATATTTATATCAAAAGCACTTTTTATATTTGTTACAGTGTTTTTATTTCTAGCATTTCCTTTTGATTTTTAGAGTTTCCATCTCTTTGCTTACCTTACCCATCTGTTCTTGAGTTTTGTCCACTTGTCCTATTTGAACCCTGAATAGTTTAATTAAACTTATTTTAAAATTTCTCTCTGATAATCTCAACATCTAAGTCATTTCTGGTTCTAGTTCTGGAGATTGTTTAGTTTATTTAGACTTTCTTTGTGCCTTTTGGCATGCTTTGTAATTTTTTTTTTTTGTTGGAACTTAAACATGTTGTATCAAATAATGGTAGCTGAGTAAATGGGCCTTTAGTGTGAGGGTTTATGTTGATCTGGGAATTGGGCTGTATTGAATGTTTGTAGGTGCTAGAGGCTTTGGCTTTTCTTATGGCCTTGTTTCTATATCCTCTTGACTTTGGGCTTTCCTAAGTATTCCTCCTCAGTGAGATTCTGTACTTTTGTCTTCTTCCAGCTGTAATCCACAACTGTCATACTGGATCTTTGATGCTGTAGTGATAAGGTGTTGGGGATGGGAAATGTTCTACAATTCTTCTCATTATATCTCAGGGATTGAGTGGGACCATGAGGCTGTGGCCTTCATAAGTGTTTCTCAAGGGGGATAGCTTCCTTTTACCCCATGAATCCCTATTCCTTCCCATGGCAGCGACATTCTGTTGGTTTATAAACCATTCTATTTCCTTGAAGCTCTGATCTCGGTTGACCATTTTTTCCCCTTTAGCTGAGACAAAGGCAAGAGGAGGCTGGTTTGGGAGGAATTCCTTTTTCCCAGCTGAAATAAAGATCTGTTGAATCTTTTCATTCAGAGAGTAGGGCTTTGCTATAAAAGAAGTTCTTGTCTTACTTCATAAATACTTTCTTTTCCTCTCTCCTGCCAAAGCCACAAGGGAATCTTTCTTGCATTTTCACTGTGAAAACCTAGTAAGATTCCTGGAGGTAAAGGCCACAAAAGTGTGAGGCCCTCCTAAGATTGCAACACCAAAATTGTTACTCCAGAGCTAATTTATACTCAGCTTCCAATGGTTCATCAAAATCACCATTTAAGTGTTCTTACCAAATTCTGGTTCCAGTGCCCTTTTCCTCAGAGAAGCACATCTCAGCTCTGATTCTGGGTGTTCCTATCTCTCTGGATTGGGGGTGGAAGTTTGCCCTGAGACCTCAGATCTGATGGGTGCAAGAAAAGTCACTGGATTTCAGTTCTCTAGATTTTTCTGTTGTAAGGGTGGGAGTGATGACTTCTAGGCTCTTTACATATTGGAGATGAAACTTGATGTCCTATCATGCCATTTCTACTCTGTGTCTTTAGTTATACTTTTCAACTTATCCCAGAATGCAGTTTCTAAATTATACTTTAGAACCCACCTCAAATGTTATCACCTCAATGAAATCTCCTTCATTTTCCTGTCCCCCCCTTCACCCCAAAAGGGTTAGTTGTACTTTCCTGTGACTCCAACAATATCTAAAATATTAGAATATATTTACTATGGTAATTATTTTTACTAAGGCATACATTTGAATCTTTCATTGTGTCCTGTGTATTCATCTTTGTATCTCAAGTGTTAGGATGCATGCCAGCACATAGTTTACTTTCAATCAGTATTTAATAGATAAATTCATCATTATGAAATTATAAGACTTAATTTTGTATACCTCTCAGTGGTTGTGAAACCAGCCTTTCCATGATTTTTGGTTTCATTAATCATAACCAAGTATGGCATGAGGAAGTTTCATTCACCGGGATGTGTATATTCCTTTCAGCTAAAACCTCATAGCTGTGTAGATAGTTGATTTAAGCTATGACAAATATTTGACATGAGGACAACTGAGCTTATCTTCCTATTCTTTATTATACCTTAAGTGATAGTCAAAAATGATTGAAATAATATCAAATGTAAGGTTTTATTACAACTCAAGTAAACGCAAATTTAGGGAAAGATATGGTGAATTTTTTGAAATGTGGCATTTAATTGTAATATAATTTATAATGCAAGCTGTTACAGATCATGTGGTTTTATGCAAAACTCATTTTTTTATTTGCATATGTCTTTCCTTAAGTATAACGGGGCTTCTTTGTGATAAGGACTCTATTTTACCTTACCTTTTTCTTGTAAAGCACCAAATAGAGTGACAGATGGATATTAGGCACTAAATGAGTCACTTTCATAAGTGGACATTAATCAATTAACCTAACGTTCAAAATAAACTACTTTCTTTTTTTAAACTGTATCATAAAGTTGTTACTGTAAATACCATTTAACATTTGAAACTCTGTTAAATGTCTTTATGCTAAGTAAGGCATCCCCTCTGACCTGATAGTAACTAGCTCTAAATAGAATGTCAATTTCTGAATCTGTACTTCAGGAACATCATTTAGGAACATGGGAGCATTACAGGCTTTATTGTAAAACACGGTGGGTGTATTCTCCATGTACATATGTTCTCCTATATTAAACTTCTCAATTGTTTCACAAATAAAAACATTGGTTTCAGAGAATCTGCCAAAAGATGACAATTTGAATTATTTATGGATGATTTAGATTCTGGGGTAATTTCCTGCTTGAATATTTCATGTAATTGACTGTAAATATGAAAGTAGAGAGAATTGTTTGGCTGATTTTTTTTTTTCTCATTTTGAAATGAATCTGCGCTTGCAGATTATATAACTTCCCTTAGGATTCATGGAAATGAATGGGTTTGATTGCTACATACGGTGACTGGAAGCTACAATTGGATAATGTTTTAAATTTTTATTATTTTTTATGTTTTAATATCTGCTTCTGTTTATTTCAATTCCAGTCTTCATCATTCAGAACTCTTTCTCATTCATCTATTTCCAACAAGTTAGCAAGACTGTAGGAAAGATTCATCAGTAGTAGAGAGAACCTTATCTGAGCAACATTTGTGTTTGATATTTCAGAAACAAGATGACCTTAATATATAAATCATAGTGTTAAAAAATTTTCTAGCAATGAAAGATAAATATAAAGATAAAATAAAAATACCCTGAAGGAGGAAAAAAAGCTTGTTGAACATAGAAAACCAGAAGATTAATTTAGAAGCCTTGAAATTTCCTGGATTCATCTGCGTTATTAGGCAATAACACTTATAATAGTAGCATTCATTTCAGTTGAATTCAGGTGTATTTCCAATTGCAGTTCTAGTTGTTTCTTAGTCATGGCTCAGTCTAAGCCTGCATCCTCTCACTTTTTGGTGCCTGGGAAGATGTCTGGCTTGCAACTTCCTTCCTCCTTCCCTTGCTTCCTTCCCTCTCTCTCCTTCTTTCTTTTTTGAACTGATTCAAATATTTTATTAATGAAATATTCTTAAGACTATAGCTTATTGATAGTAAAAATATAAAGGATGAATATTTAAATATCATTTTGTACTGACATAGTAAGTAGATTTATCCAAGTAACATAAGCAGTTTTATGGTGTTACTACTGGAATGCAGTCTGCTGAAATGTGATTTTTACCTTCAAATTTGAGTATATTACACCAACATCAAAAAAAGAAAAAAAAGAATAACAACACAATTTTGGTTCCCTTAAATTTTAGTAGAAGGCATCTGCTTTATTGAAGAGTAAATTCTTTCATTTACATCTTCAAGGTAGTGTTTGAACAGAGTAGGAAAATCAATGTATGTATGTGTAGTTTTCAACCTGGGTTTCAGAGACCTTCAAGGGCCCCATAAATAGTTCAGTATTTTAATATAATTGGCTTACTTTTTAAAAGTTTACTTTGGGAGAGAGTACATGAGCAGGGGAGGGGCAGAGAGACAGGGAGAGAGAGAACCCCAAGCAGGCTCCGTGTTGTCAGTGCAGAGCCTGACATGGGACACAATCTCACAAATCGAACCATGAAATCATGACCTGAGCAGAAATCAAGAGTTGGATGCTTAACTGACTGAGCTACCCAGGCACCCCTAATTGGCTTACTTTTTAATCCCATTTTTGATTTTATATAGTTAGTATCATTATCCTGAGACAGGGTCCCTAGGCTTTTCTAGGCTGCCAAAAGAGGTTCTTTGAGCAAAAATAAGTTGTTAGCATATACTGGTAGCAAAGTTAGAAATCCTTTTTTTAAAAGAGATTGGGCCCAATAATATAGGTCCACTAACCTAGAATTTGATCAATAAAATTATGCTATTAATATCTTCAACGTCATTTAAAAAAAAGTTTATATACACTTAGGAATTTACACTGCTGAAAAATTACTTGGTGTTTATTACCAGATAATTCCTTGAGTATCTTAAGTGTGTATGTTATATGTGTGTATATATATATATATATATATGTATATATATATATACACACACACATATATATATAATGTTTTTTTCCATTAAGCCATTTGCCTAACATTTGTTTGAATATACACAGGTAAGCAGCATCTTTGTAATTCTCAAGTTATCTGTCCCCCCAACTACCAAGGGACCAAGACTTAAAAAAAAAAAAAAAAAATGAATCCTTAGGAAAGAAAGGACATTGTTGGATGTTTTGGTAGTGACATATTGCAATTAAAGTTTAAACACGTACCCTCAAAAAAATAAGTCATTTTTTTAACTGTCATGGAAGCAAATAATATATTATCTTAATTTCTAAATAGAATTGACTAAGCAATTGTCTAATTTTATTCTGTAGATACAGTATTATTTAGTACTGTTTTAGCAAAATATTCAGAAAACTCCATCAATAACAAGTCATCAGCTTTCAGTCACAAGACCATTAATGGAGTCCCTTCTGGCATTGTCAATTCTTTTTTTAAGTGATTTCTGGTCAGCCTTTTCTAAGACTAGACACCATACAAATAATGTGTTTATTTTAAATTATTAGTGGATTGTTCACAGGCGTGTATGCATCTCTTATTTTAATGTCCTGTTTAGAATCATGAACAGACATAGTTGTTGATAGAGGAACTTATCAGATTCAGGAATGGGACACATTTAACATGGATTTAAGGAATAGAAATGAATTTGTTTCAGTGCAATCTCTCTCTTACCTACCCATCACTTTTAGGTTAAGTAATTTTAGGCCTCTGATAACAGGCAGATCTGTTCTCCTAGGGCTAACTTATTATTTAGCATCATCTTTTAACAATATAGCTGTTTTCTCTTTAGCATCTGTCCTCTAGAAAATTGTTTTTCAAATCATGGGCCACGGTCTATTTCTAGGCTATGATATCAATTTAATGGATCATGATTAACATTTCTTTTTATTGTTTTTTTATGAGAGTGGGAGAGATGGAGATAGAGAAGGGAAGAGGAGCAGAGAGAGAGAGAGAGAGAATCCTAAAATCTTTAGTAGACTGCACGCTCAGCATGGAGACCACATTGGGGCTCCATGCTATGACCCTGGGATCATGACCTGAGACGAAATCAAGAGTTGGACCCTCAACCAACTGATCTACCCAGAGGCCCCTAACACTTCTTTTTAAATAAAATAGAAGAGCAGAGAAGAAAATAGAACATACCAATTTCATTTTATGCATAAGTTGCAAATACTATTTTTTGGAAAGGTGTATGTGTGTGTGTATGTAAGAGAGAGATTAAGAGAGAGGAGTTATATGTATGTGTACTGCATTAAAATGTAAAAAGTGTGGAAATAATAAATTAGGATAGAGCTGAGGGAGAGTCAGGAAAATTTGGAAGCAAACATAACTTAGAGTGTGGGAAGATAGGGATATTAGCAACTGAGGATTGACAAAAATGATATTGAGTATTAATAATAGTGATAAGTGTTATTATTTTACGTGAGTGCATTTTATTGAGTGCTTACTATGTGCCAGGCACTGTTAGAAAAGTTTCCATGGGTTAACTCATTTAATGTTCCCAATGATGCTTTAAGTTATATAGATAGTATTACTATTTCCATTTTACTTTTGAGACAATTAAAGTACAGAAATGCATAGTAACTTAGACCAACATTATTCATCTTAGTGAATGGCAAATTTGGGATTCAAATGTAGGCTCTCCAAGTATAAGGCTATGCTGTTAAATACTAGAGTTAATTGCTTCCCATGTTAAATAGGATTGAAACATAAAGAGAGATAAGAATCACCTGCTTAAAATCTATTTTTAGAGAAGACTGAATACAACACTTTCCTTTTCTAAAATAAATTTCAGACAATGGACACATGTACAAGATCAGGGCATTCAGTACCTAACCCATTCAATATGTAAATTAGTTTTTCGCAGAAGGCTTTAAAACTGTCTACAGGTTAATGAGCTTGATACTATAGACTTGTAAAGGAAATGTACTGACTGAGTAGAGAACTGTAAATTTAGCTCCTCTCAAGTTGACATGTTGTACAACTCAGATTTCCCAATGTATTGAATTTTAGGATGACAATAAGATTTAGGAACATTTACTCAAATGCTTTTAACTTTCTTCTCAAAAGCCCCAAGCTCATTAGAAACACAAACAAAACTAAAATTACTCTTTCAAACTTCAGGCAGCTGAAGAAGGCTTTTGCTGCTGATACAGCAACCTGAAGTGAAGAGGAAGTGATTCAGTTTGATATTTTCCCTACCATATACACTGTACGAATTATGCTTCTATCAACATCAATGCATATATATGCCTCAGGGATTGCTAACAAGCAGCCAAGGCAGGCCAAGGTGAAGTGGCCGGAAGGTTTCAGAGCTGATGTCTTTAGCCTCTTGGGAGCTGATCTTGTCCATCTTTCTGACATGTGGTCTCTGCATATCAAAAAAATACTGTTGATCAAATCAAAGTGTTCATGAATCCAGTGATTTTTTTTTTTTTTTTTTTTTTTTTCCTTCACCAAGTGTTCTAGTCTTTTTAGATCTTTGTCAATGGTGTCACAGCTGAGTGAGCAATTCCTGGCTTCCTGAATTTCCCTAAGGGCTAAACTGTCAACATCTATGTTTATCATGGAAACTTTAGACTTGAGAAAAATAATCTGATTTTAATCATGATTTTATATGTAGAATGAAGCTTGTTTAGATCTTTTAGTTTTCAGAATTCGTCCCTTTATGAAGTTAATGTATTTTGCTAGAATGATTAAGTCCCCTGAATGAAATTTTCCTTTTGTTTTACTTCCTTCCCTCTTCTTTCTCTCCCTCCCTCCTGTTTTTCCTTGTCTTATTCCCTCCCTCCTCCTTTTTCTTCTTTCCTCCTTTTTTTCTTCTCTTTTTCCTTCCTACTTCCCACTCTCTCATTCTCCCATTTTAAAAGTCTTTTCTTCCTTTCAACATTTATTGAAACATTGCTATGTACTTCACACCATGGAGTAACTAGGGATGCAAGTGTTCTTGCAAAGAGGGACTCACATTAACTTCTTGCTATTCATTCTTTTTCAAAAATTTTTTTAAAATGTTTGTTTATTTTTGAGAGACAGAGTGTGAGCTGGGGAGGGGGAGAGAGAGAGAGACACAGAGAATCTGAAGTGTAGGCTCCAGGCTCTGAGCTGTCAGCACAGAGCCTGTGGGGCTCAATCCCATGACCGCTGGATCATGACCTGAGCCATGAATCAGATACTCACCTGACTGAGCCACCTAGGTGCCCCCAAATCACTCTATGTATTTTAATAGAAGGCATTTTTTAAAAAATATAATTTATTGTCAAATTGGCTAACATACAGTGTGTACAGTGTGCTCTTGGTTTTGGGGGTAGATTCCCATGATTCATTGCTTACATACAACACCCAGTGCTCATCCCAACAAGTGCCCTCCTCAATGCCCATCACCCATTTTCCCCTCTTCCCCCCTCCCCATCAACCCTTAGTTTGTTCTCTGTATTTAAGAATCTCTTATGGTTTGCCTCCTTCTCTCTCTGTTTATAACTACTTTTTCCCTTCCCTTCCCCCATGGTCTTCTGTTAAGTTTCTCAAGTTCCCCATATGAGTGAAAACATATGATATCTTTCTCTAACTGGCTTATTTCACTTAGCATAATACCCTTAATAGAAGGGAATTTAAAACAGTTAATAGATTACATAAGTGATCACAGAATGGAGAACCCAAATGAAGTGTCACTGATCAGCACTAGGAGAAGAGAGCTACCATTCCTAGGGATAGGAGCATACTGTTTCCAGAATTTAGAAGTGAGATTCATCCTGTGAGAGCCAAAAGCTCAGTTGGAATGAGGTTTAGCTTACGGGAGCTAAGTCACAGAGGGCAGGACTATCAAGGAGCCATGGAAATGAGGCAATCACTGCAGAAAGGGAGGCAAAAAGAGCCGAAGAAACAAACTGCTGTCTCCCTTCCTTTCACCATCTGATTTTCCTTCAGTGCTTTGCAATGTGTGGAACTACTTAGGAGCCAGACAGCAGGGATGGAACTAAGTAATAAGCAACTTCTTTGGACATATTTAAACATTGAATTTCGCTAGTAGACAATTTTCATAATTGAAAATCCCCTATTAAGGATTCTGCATTCTTTGCGAGTTTGATCAGACTGGTATATCTATCACATTTTAAGGACTTTATCAAAGACATTTTAAAAACAATATACAGAAGATTATGGGACTTACAATACTATTTTCTTCCCTAGGAATGCATTTTTACCAGACCTGGAAGAAATACTTCCTCTTTTTTTTTTTTTTTTTTTGGTTGAGTCTGTGGACAAGTTTAGATCTAGGAAAGGATTGTGCTTCTGAAATTGACATCCTGTTCATGATAATGGATTCTAATGCCTTTATTCAAGTTCTAAGAAGGGGTCAGAGGAATATTAGTGGGAGTGCTGTGCAGCAAACACTATCCAGTCAGCCTCCTGGGCAGAGAGAAGTGATTGAGCTGTGCACATGATAGCCTCAATCCTCATGGATTAGAGGTGTGTATTTAAGTTAATTTTTTAATAGTGCTACTGAATTCAAGGATATATGTCTGTAAGATGGGAGTAGAATTACTTTGCACACTATTTACTCAGACAAGCAGGATATCAGGTGGTAGGCTTATTACATAAGTTCTAGTCCCTCTGCAATTAAATACTTTAGGGTCATTAAATTCTTTTTTTTTTTTTTTTTTTTTTTTTAAGTAGGCTTCACATCCAGCGTGGAGCCCAAATGCAGGGCTTGAACTCACGACACTGAGATCACAACCAGAGCTGAGATCAAGAGTCAGATGTTTAACTGAGCCACGTAGCTGCCCTTGAGCCATTACGTTCTTTTGAAAAAGAAAGTGATGTGGCTATCTTCATATATTAATGTAACACAGAGATAACTGGAACAAATGTGGGCATATTTGGAAGGGAGTCCTTGATGATAGGAAGCCTCGTTATGGTACATTACAGTGGTCCAGGCCAAGTGATACAGAAGGCTTGGAATAGAAAAGTGATAGACAATGAAAGAGGCAGTTCTGAAGGGAACACAACAATGGGTTCTTCCTGACAGTAAAGCACTCTCAGTAGAAACACTTATCTTCATCATTAGTCTGTTTCTTCTTCCACTTTAGGAAAGTGTCATCTAGATAGTCTTGTGGCTATTCTGGACAGTCAGAGTCATGCATTTAATACCTCCTACCAATCCTCATCTCTAGCCTTGTTTCTTAGTGAATGCAGCTATTAGAGGCAATTGATTTACAGTCAGTGTACAGTGGGAATTAGGGAAATGAGTTGAACTTAGAATAAAGATAAAGATGTATTTGGAACATACAAGTTCTTTTTATGATCATTTTGTGCCTTTATAATTTAATAATTAGTAGCCAGATAAGGTTAAACAAGTATAAATGACATTTATATTTGTGATAGTTGAAGGTAACTAAGTATTATGATTGATTCTTTTTAAGATCTGAGACAAATAGAACATAGATAAACTAAATAAGGGTGTAAATTATGTCATCTGACTAGTATTAAAATTGATAGAAGCCACAAGAATATAAACATGCCATTAATTGTTATTTATAGATTTTTTTTATCACATCTAAAACTTAAGAATAAGACCTTTTACATGTAATGTGCTTTATAGCCTACAAATTACACCCTTGGATATTCTCATTTGATTCTCAGAACAATTCTGTGAAGAAGGCACTTACTATTTCCCCAGAGATTTTGAAAAGGTTGAATGAATTTTGCAGCTACTTACCAAGCTGGCAAATAACAAATAAAAACTTGATACTGTCATTTCTTATTTTCTGTATGATTTTTTTTATACTACACCATGCTACCAAAGTTGTCACATTCGTCAGATAGACTAAATTCCAGTGACTCAGAACAAGCTCTCTCCCCACCTCGCCCCTCCATCTCAGACTTGTCCACTAAATGTTACCTGGGGGCACTGCTCTGTGCTTACCCTCAATCTGGAATGCCAAAGCAAGAAGGAAGCTTTGTTACAGCAGATGGCCAGTCATAATAAGGAAAAGAGAGCATGACAAAGCCCATACAGATTTTGAAAGTTTCTGGCTTGAGTGAGGCACACTACTCATGTCTCCATGCCATTAGTCAAAGTAAATTACACAGTTAAACGTAACTGTAAAATTACAGTTACAGTTACTGGCTTCAAGTGAGGAAGGTTGTACATCCTTCCATATGTCCAGAAATAGGGAGATAAATAGGGATATTTAGAAACTTCCTAATTACTATCATAATTGTTAAATGTCACAGTTGAAAAATTAACAATTTAAGAAAATCACATTTTTTTTTTTTAAAGAAGATAGTAAGTTTACCTTTTCCCAGAGCTTACATTTGAAATGTTTTCTTTGTGTATTTTTTAGTGAGCACAATTTCTGGGCAACTCACTACAGGGGTTCTCAATGTAGAAGTATGTAAGACTGAGCCTTTGAGATGCTCCATGATTGAGTATAAGTTTTAAAACCCATGGGGCGCCTGGGTGGCTCAGTCGGTTGAGTGTCCGACTTCGGCTCAGGTCATGATCTCACACTCCATGAGTTCGAGCCCCGCGTCGGGCTCTGTGCTGACAGCTCAGAGCCTGGAGCCCGCTTCAGATTCTGTGTTTCCCCCTCTCTCTGCCCCTCCCCTGCTCATGCTCGGTCTTTCTGTCTCAAAAATAAATAAAAACATTAAAAAAAAAATTAAAAAAAAAAAAACCCTACATATACCATCACTTTCTTGGAAAGTCAGTTACATTAGCATTTAAAGCCCACGAACATCTGATAAAGTCTAAACTCGCTTGAAGACAATTCTTCTTCTATGTGTGCATGACATCCACTGGCATCCTGACAAAACGAGGCCCTTTTGAAATGCTTTCCTGAATTCTTCTTTAATGTCCTCCTTCTTCTCATTCCCCACATTCAACCTGCCAGAAAGTCCAGAGTTCTACTTTCCAGAGTTTTAGGCAGCAAAGATTGTGAAAATCCTATTGTAATGATTGTACTACTTGTGTGCCATAGCAAGTGATTTAACCTTTCAGAACCTTAGATTCCTCATTTGTATAATGGGTGTGATAGTTACTGTGAGGATGAAAGATACAACATATGTCAAGTACCTGATCCAATAGGCAGTTAATTTTGATTTTGCTTTCTGTGCTTTCTTTCTCTTTCTACTTACATACTGGGAAAATAAAAGAATGGAAATTATTTGCCATTTGTTCTTATTTTTTAAATTAAAATATTTTATTTGGAGGTTTCTTAAAGATAGCCAGCAAAATTCTAGTAGAACAAACCACCACACACTGTAAATGTGCTAGTAATTTCTTGTGGGGAATCTTAGAAGCAGAGAGCACTGAGCCAATAGAGTCTGGAAGTCGTGATCCCAGGAATTACCATGTGTCAAAGAGAGTGAAAGCTAAAGAACTTTAGTCAGCAATGCTGACTGCCACTTTCCATAATAAAGGCCCATTTCCAAAATGTATCTTGAGCACTTCCCCAGAGCAAGGCAATCAGAAACATCCCATTTTAACATCCTATTTAGATTTGCTCTACTCTAGTCTATCTTTCCCGGTAACAAGAGGAGAGAACTATTTGTCAGGGTAAGGATTGCTTGTTAAAACTCATTTATAAGTGGATTTACCCTTGGGGCATATATAATGAAGAAGAAGCTCTTTATGGGTCCTTGGGAAAGTTGAGCTAGTTAACAGTCCTAATAGACAAAGGTAGTCACCACAATCAGTATAATGAAGCAAAATCAGAATAATAAAAATAAATATAAGGTAATGAAAACGTTAGTAAAAGATTTTCTACTGTATAACATCCCAGGGGGCCTGGGAATGCAAATCTATCTTACACCAGAATCAACTCTATGTATTTCCAGATCTGGCCCACACACAGATTATTCTGAGATGTAAGAAACAATGCCTGTGTTGTCTTTTTGCCGTGCCTGGGCCATGGAGACCATGAAGAAGGAGCCTGGTAGCGAAACCCATTTAAGGACTGGGTTACAAATCATTGATCTGCAAACATGACCAGGGAATTTGGACCTTATAGTCCCTTGTACAATAAAAAAAAATCATATGCTAAATAATTTTCTGTAAAACTCCCCACCCTTAAGGGGGCTCACATGAGATTGTGGTGTGTGTGGGGAGGGCTGGGAAGAGTAATGATTTCTTTTCAGAAGTATCCTACTCTTGTTCTCTATGGCTCAGTATATGTGGGGCCTTTTTTCTTTGCCTTTTTGATTTTGTCCTTAAGTTATCCTCAGCAGTGGACTGCTATTTATTTCTTTACAAAAGAAAGCTTTCCTCTGGCTGTGGTGTTCCCTGAAAACGGACATCTTCATCAGTTCTACTGAGTCCAGGGGTGATTTTCTAATGCTAATTTTAGGCCTGTCCCCTGGAGCTGAAGGTTCATAGAGCCAAATATAGCGTAGACATTATTTCTGCTCTATAACATTGATGCAAAGTACATCCTATTAGCTGCAAACAACTAGAAAATGTGAACCTCTCCCCAACAGAAAAGGCTCCAAAACTAGCATAAAAAGCAAAAACTGAGAGTTAGCATCTACCTTGGTGACCTACATGACAGTGAATAATTGCCATTCGTTTATTGTTTTATTTATTCCCAAAGTCTAGGCTCTTAGTTACCGGCCTAATCTCCATTTCTGATTCTTATTCTCATGCCTTTGATGACTGCTTTTTCTTGTCCAAACCTTGGTAGAGAGAGATGTGGTGAATTCTTGGCAGATTGACTGTGAAATTCATACTGCAACCAGTTTATGGTTTAGATATTTTTTCCTGCATCCATGCTACCATCACACCACAAGGAACTATGAGATATGATCTGCAATCATAAATCAACCTAGAAATATTGAACAAAGGCAGTTTGTGTAGTGAAAACGAATGTGTTGGTGGTGCTGTGCACTGACAAAAAACAAAAACAAAAAAACCCTTTTCCCCTCCTTCCTGCTGAAGCTGGAGGCTGCTGCGTAATAAAAAGTGACCCTTTGAAGGCAGCAATGCTAGCCTTCCCAAACTTGGTAAGTATATTCAATTCCTTTATCACCAGACTGAGCTTAAAGGAAAGTTTAATTCGTACATAAAGGGACCAAGCAAATGGTTCCAGGGCTCTTTCTGTTTTTGCCCTACCTGCCGGGATTTTTGGCATGGCACCAAACAGCTCCATATACCCCAGCCCAGATACCTGTCTAGGGAACGGGTATTTTAAAGAGATTTCCTTCTGTTGTAATTAGCTGAATGATAAATGAAGAATATCTGGCAATGTCATCTTCATTCTCACATTAAAATTACAATGAATATATATATATATATATACACACATATATATATATATACATATACATATATATAAACATGAAAGAATAGGTATATATAGTGTACATTTTTATTTTTATTTCTTTGTCCACCAGATTCCACGCCTGCTCCTTCTAATATTAGAGCTGCAATTCCCGTTGGAGAAATTATGTTTTCTATATTATGTGTAGTCTAGATACTGCTCTCCATTGATGTGTTCTGTACAATCCTCATAAAATGGTAGATGCATAACTCAGGCTCAGCGAGAAAAGCTCTCTCCAGAATTTTAATTTTCAGTGGCATGACACAGGATGGAAAAATGAATGGAGTTGATTCATGTAAGAGGCTGACTCATTCTAGCACAGTGTTCTCCAATAGATATTTTTGCAATCATGGAAATATTACACATCTGTGCTATTGAGTATAATAGCTGCTAGTCACATGAGATTACTGACTACTCACTTGAAGTGTGGCTAATGTAACTGAATGACTGCATTATAGTTTTATTTAATTTTAATTAACTTTTTGTAGTATTTCCTGTTTTGGACAGCACAGTGCTAGCACAGCTCCCTGAAGAAATTGTGCACTGACACATGCTCTCTGGATTCCCAGGGCTGCCCTGGCTCTTTCTCTTTTTAAACCCAGTTCTCTAGCTATTTCTTTGATTCTGAGTACTACCCCAATCCAATTTGTTACAATTTCTTCCTTTACCTAGTAGGTAGAATCAATTTTGTTTGTTTACATCCAAAAACCTCTAACTAAAGAGGTTTTGTGGGAAAATTCACTAATTTATTACCATATTAATACTATGTTAAGTATCTGTATGCAGGAAGGACTGAGGTGTGGTATTTGGGGATGAAAGGTGTAAATGAATATCATCCCTGCCTTTCAGGAGCTGTATGAAGATGATAAAAATAGAAATACTAATAATGCAATGAGAAAAATCAAGTATTTACAAAGAATTTTGTGGTCTCAGAGAAAGTTTCACTAATATAATGTAGCAAGTTGAATAGTTTTCCCCCCAAAAGATAGGTCCACCTGGAACCAAACCTGTGAACATGACCTTATACAGAAATAGGGTCTTTACATGTAATTAAATTAAGGATTTTGAGATGAGATTATCCTGGATTTAGGGTGGACTCTAAATCCAATGACAAGTGTTCTTATAAAAGATGCTCAGAGGAGAGACTGAGGGAGATAAAGGAAGTCATTTGGAGATGGACAAAAAGATTAGTGTTACGCAGCCACAAATCACGAAATGCCTGGAACCACCAGAACCTGAAGAGGCAAGAATGGGTTCTTGCTTAGTACCTTTGGAGGAGGCATGGCCATGACCATACTTTGTTTTCAGACTTCTGGCTTCCAGAATTGTGAGACAATATGTTTAGGTTGTTTATGTCATCAAGTTTGTGCTAATTTGTTATGACAGCCCTGGGAAACTGTGTATATGTATATGTATAGTTTATTCCAGCTCTAGTATCAGAATACTGGCTTAAACCTAGCATTCTGGGTTGTCACTTGGATATCCAACCTAGATTTCAGGGTTGCTGGCCTGTTGTCATTCTACCTCCCACTGTTTAGTAGGGTCCTCCTGAAAAATGGGATCTATCCATCTTATCTTTGAATATTGTCCATTCATCTGTAACTTGCATGGGGCAAGCCATATTTGTTTAGTTTGTTTTCCACTATATTTCCAGCATTTAGAAGAGTGCCCTGTACATGTTAAGTTTTAAATAAATACTTAGTTTAATTAATTAGTATTCTTGCTAATAGGTCTTTCTCCTGGACATTGCTAAACTTCTTTCTCCTGACACATCCACGTTCAGTATTAGTGCTAATCTTGGTAATGTTCACGTTCACAATTCTTGCTGAGTGAATCAAATTTAGAACTGCTGATTATCACTAACCTAGGAAAAGCAAAACCATGGAATTGACTTGGGTTACCCCTACCTCATCCCAAGTGGTGTCTAGATTTTGCTACTCTTCTATCAAATCAAAATATTCTGGAGGGAGTAAGAGTAAAAAACATCTCTGGATTGCACTGTAATAATCACATCTTTGTGAAAACTTGGGGCTTTTTTCCCTGCTATATTTAAGCAGATTGCTTTGATCAATATATTGTTGAACTAATGTCAAATTTATTTTCTTAAGCTTTCTTCAACCTTAAGAGTTATCTCAAATTTAAGTTATATCACACTTTATCCACCATTCCACAAAATTTATACATTAAATTTCTGGCATTTTATTCTAAGAAGAGATTTTCAGATTCTCATTAGATTTTATTGCCTCTTTTCAACATATACTTTTAGAAAGTTGGTCTTTTTCTCAGCTTATAATAAGTAACTAGTTGCAATGACTCATGGGTGATGCAATGGCAATCTATAGCCTAGTATTGACAAAAAAGTTATAAAATGGTTACGAAAAAGTTTGCAACAGACAGGAGCCATTTAACGCAGGGACTAATAGCTCTAACTCCCTCAGCAATCTATAGTGTTATAGTGGGTGCTCATTATAATGACTCAATCATCAGAAAAAAGTTAGGTTATGTTCAGTATATTATATTTAAGAGACTAGAGAGAGAATATATTTTTTAAGAATGTCAGCAACTCATTAATTAAAAAAAAGGTACATGAAATGGCAAATCTTACTTATGTGGATGAGAAAGACTGGGAAGCCCCAAGAGTTCTGAGAATACTAGCAGGCCTGTCAGTTAGGAAGCCTGAGAGTTCTGAAGACAAAGAAGTCAGATTATCATTGTCAAATTGGAACACATGCTATGATTTGGAATATAAGAAGGAGGTCACTAAAGGTACACAGGGGATTATCTCCAACCTGTTAGATTGATAGACCCTCCACCCCTTTCTCTCTCTTGCTCACTCACTCACTCTCACTTGCTTTCTCTCTCTCTCTCTCTCTCTCTCTCTCTCTCTCTCTCTCTCACACACACACACACACACACACACACACACACACACACACACACAGAAATATTCAGGACCACATCTTTGGGGTATGGAGGGTGTGAAGCAATCTTGTGTATATCCCTCTTTATTCCAGCACAAAGACAGCCAGCCTAAGGTTGAATTATGAAATCATATGTTCTTGGCTTCAGCCTTGTTGGCTTCCATTGTATCTATAGGAACTGTGCTGCCTCCTTTTCTCTCTGAGGGTTATCCCTCTCCTCTGTTGGACTCCAGGTATTATTTATAGTCATTCTTTCACATACTACAGTCTCTCCAATTCCAGTCTAAAAGTGACACCTCTGATAGCATCAATCTAAATTTACCTGAAACATAGTTTTCTACTTCAGTGTCACACCATTGGGAACATTATCTGATCTACTCTGATCTACTCTAATGTGGTAAAGAAGTCCTTTCTGTTGAGTGTGACTCCTATCCTCTTTTCACATCTTTATATCTTAAGACTTGGTAGAGATATCAATATCTTTAGCAGATTTATCAGCTGTTCCCACTACCAAAAATACAAACTTTCTCTTCACAAATTGGCAGAGTAAGTGCTATGACTCCCAGGGCACTACTCTATCTTTAAAAGATAAAAAGTCACTGGATTTAGTAAAGTCAGAACTGGAGAAAAAAAATACTGTTTTCTTCCACTCCAATTGGCCTGCATGTATGGTTATGCAAAGTTAATGTTTTTACTTTCTTATGTTGACAGTTTTCTTAAATAGAAGAGGGTTCAGTGGTTGAGGTTTGATATTCATCTTTTCCCAGACTTAGCTTTCACAAAAAATTCCATCATTGCAGCACTAAATGGAACAACTTATGAAAAATTTAATCATATTTCTTTCACAGATGAAAAAGAACAAAGTCATACTCTGTTATGTTGCATGAATGGTATATTTTCTCTTTCTAAATAGTTAGGCACCAGAGATGCTCTTATGAGTTGGTTCTGTGGAGTGCAGATTCTGACTAAACTAGCACTTACTGAGCAAGAACAGCCTGCCAGATACTGTTGCATATTTTAATGATATTGTTTAATGATAAGGGATAATAGCTGTAACTACAATGTGTAATTGCCAACTTTGTGCCAGATGATTTTTGCTCATTTATTGATGTTGCCCAAAGCTATGCAGTCAGTAAGGAAATGCTTGAGACAAGATTTGATCACCATTTTGTTTAGCTCCACAGGCTGTGCTCTAGTATTTCTTACCTAGTGCTGCCTGACCTTCCATTGAGTTGTACCATTCTCCTCATGATATATTATCCTGAATTTAAGAATTCTACTAAATTTACAATTTCTACTAGAATTTAAGAATGCTACCAAGAATTCTACTAAAATTGACTCACCCATTTGGGTAATTAAAACTCTGGACTGTCTTTAAGTGAATTCTTCAGTATGCAAATGTCCCTGAGAGGCTAACCCCTTAAGCCTTTCTTGGCTAAAAGTGCAGGAGGGTGAGGTTTGAGCTATGCCCTGGGACAGTGAGGTGCAGGCAGAGTGACTAGGGATCTGTGATTATGAGTGCGCATTTGGTTCAAAGATGAAGAGAGTCATTGCAAAGAAAACTGGAAAAATCGAAGGCAAGCTCTGTGCTTCGTAATTTATAGACCAATTCTTCTCCTGTCTAATCAGAATTGTTCACCAAGAAAACTTACAGGTCCTCGTTACGGGTTTGTTATAATTTCTTCCTTTACTTTTCCTTTATTCTTTTAACTGTTTCCAGTTTCTATGCCTCTTTTCATCAGTTTAGTTGCCTGAGGCTAGTGTTTGAACTTGCCTCGCAGTCTTGTACATATGCTACGCAAACGTTTACACGTGCAATTTTCAATAGAATAGAATTGTTTGAAGTTAAGCCCTTCTAGGGAAAGCATTTTCACAGTGTCTATTCAAGGTGAACATGCATCTAATTATCCTAATTTTTATTATAGTGACTGAGGGTAGATGAGAGTTTTATCCCCCGGGAGACACACACTTAGTAAAATACAGAACCAAATGGGCAAGAGTCCAAGCGTAGGAAGTGAAGTGTAAATTCTAGAACCCATTTTCATTTATATAAATCGGTGTTGGCACTTGTGTCAGTTCTCTTAAAATCATTCCTGGTAAGAGAGCAGCACCATGTTTGAAGTCTAGTTAGGTTAATTGTGTGGAAGATGTGGCATTGAGCAAGTGAGAACAAGAGCATCAGAGAAGTGACATCTGTTTACTTAGCAAGAATTTATTCAGCATTCACTATATTCCTGGCACTGTTGTAGGCGGTGTAGATTGAGCTTGTGCTGTAGGAAATTTTGTAGTAACACTGGGTCTTCTTTAGTGCCCAGTTCTCCCCTCACTATCCCTTTCCTCAGATGGTTTGCTTCATGAATCCCAATTTGTTGTGTTCATCCAGAATTTTCTAAGTTATTATTGGTAAGAAATTATGGAGAAGTACCTTTTAAGGGTATTGCAGTTTAAATGATTCCACAGGATTAATTGGATTGATGGGAAGGGTATTCGTTTTGGAATGAGAGACATGGATTTTTATTTCTGCTTTGCCACTTAATATACTTGTGGTTTTTGGTAAGTCATTTATCTTCTCTAATCCCAAATGTCTTCAGCTCTAAAGTGGAGATAAATACCTTCTGGGTTGGTGTGAAATATGAAGATTAAATGAGATAATGTATATATTGTACAAGATGTACAGCACCAAGTACGGGCTCCATAAATAACCCTAGCTGCTGTGCTCTTCTATTTAAATCACCCAGAACAGAGCTTAGAATACATTAAAATCACTATAATTCTTATTTCATTTTTCTTCCCTTTAATCCAAGACATGAAGCTAGGCATGGAATTTCTGTCCCTGTAACTGGGATACAAATTTGGCTCAAGGGAAAGAAGAGGAAAAGAAAGACAAGTAGAAGGAGCTTCCTGAGACTCTTCAAACCAAATCAGCTGTGACCTTAAATATCACTTGGGGTTAAGCTCCGTTCTGCTAGTGAAAGATTTCCGAAAGCCAATTTTTCTTTCCTTTTCTATCTTAAAATATATCTGGGAAGAGAGGAAATAGGCAGCCTCTTGACATTATTTTGGTAGCTAAAACCCAGGTAGCTAGATCTCCAAATTTGATTCATGCCATAGCTGTTTGGAAAAACTGTAGCTTCTTTTCTTTATCAGTAACTAATTTGCTTTCCTCTAAACCCACTGTTGAGTTGGAGGGTGGTGGGGGCTCAGGGGGTTCTGTTTCTCATATCCTCTCTTCCTACAATTTAGACATACAGTCTCTGCAGCTGTTGTTTAGCACTCCTCAGAAACAATGCTCAGGCTTTCAGATTTTAGTTCTTCCTTACAACGGCAACTTCTCTCCAAGATGGTGGCTGAGTATTTGGGGGTAGAAATCAGACTTAGATGATGTTGTGGAGGAGAGAAAGACTTAGAGAACTTGGGGATAATGTGGTTCCTCCCCTCTCACACGCAGTGTCTTCTTTCCTCCTTGGTTGAAGCTTGCTCAGCAGGTATCCATGGCTGGAGGGCATAGCTGATGTCACTCACAGTCCTCTTTGCCTTCCAGTTTTCCCTTCCTCTTGGCTGGTGCAGCTTTTCTTGGGCTCCAGCCTGGTCTGTATACTCCTCTTAGGTCTGGCTGTAACTCCCCTTCAGCAGGTGCCAGGAGTTTGGGCTGCAGTTCATGCCCGCTGGTAACTGGGGCTCTACAGAAAGCATCTGTCTTTTACAATATGCTGCAGCCTCCAAATATCTCAAAGGGAAAATAAAGCAAGTTGTAATGGCAAAGTTAGAAAAAAAAAACAAAAGGAAAAATATTACTGCTTGTGATCCCAAAGAGTTCCTGCTAACATTCTTAGTGTTGGTTTCCACATTCTACTACTCATGTTGGACTGAGTCTATATGTATCAAATTTTCTAGATAACAAAAAAAAAATACCCAAATGAAAATTTTCTTGAATCATCAAAATAATTAAGTGCATGGTTACCTTGGCTGTCTAAATATGATTTCTTTTATTAAGTCATCTATTTATTTGATAAATATTTATTGAATACCTACCATTTACCAAATGCCCCTCCAGGAAAAGGGATATAAAAGTGAAAAATACAGACCATAATCTTTGCCCTTATAGAGTTTAACTTATAGTTGGGGAAAATACACAATAAACAAATATATTCTGTAAGATAAAATTATTATTTACTGAATATTTACCATATTCCAATGTTTGAAAGTGCTATGATACTTAAAGTTGGTACATCCATTGTCTTTTCCCTTAAAACTTAAAGTCTCTCTTAACTCAAAAGAACTGAATGTGAAACAATTTGAAAGCCAATACAGTTTGTAACATTTATAACAAATATAAAATGAAAAAAGAGTATAATCACCAGAATCTTTAATAATAATAATAAAAGTAGTAGTAATATTAATAATAGTTCCTTTTTAATTTATCACAACCATTAATATCAGTAGGCCATTTGTATTAATGAAAACTCAGTAAAGTTGGTGGGACTCATATGATAATCCCCATTTGTAGAAAGGATATGAGACTCAGAGGAGTAAAGTAACTTGCCTATTTTTCATGATTGCTAATTAATACCAGAGCCAGTACCAAGGTGCTGAATCCGTACTCAGTATTCAGGCAAGGTAAGGGGAGGGGAATATGTGCCATGAGGGGGGGCCATGACAAAGGCACAGAGCTGGAAAGATACAAAGTATAAAAGGTCTCAAGATCTCAGGTTTTTCATGTTTCGGATTTGAAGCAGATAAAACCATTCTTACAGACTCTTATAACACCAAAATATATTGTTCCTTCTTAAAGAAATATCATTCCCGGGGCGCCTGGGTGGCTCAGTCGCTTAAGCGTTCGACTTCGGCTCAGGTCATGATCTCACGGTCCGTGAGTTCAAGCCCCATGTCAGGCTCTGTGCTGACAGCTCAGAGCCTGGAGCCTGTTTCAGATTCTGTGTCTCCCTCTCTCTCTGACCCTCCCCCATTCATGCTCTGTCTCTCTCTGTCTCAAAAATAAATAAACGTTAAAAAAAAAATTAAAAAAAAAAAAAAGAAATATCATTCCCATTACATACTCTCAAGTTTGATGGAATAGATTTTTCCACTCAGCCAAAACATAACTATTTTGGGGGGCAGTTTTCTATTTCTGGAACTCTGATCTCTCTGAAACTTAGTTCTGCCTCTCTTACTTTTTAGAGAATATTTTCACCTGAAGTTTTTATTTTTACCTTTAATCTATTATGTCTAAAACAAATTCATTATCTTTCTTTCCGAATAAGTTTCCCATTATTCTCCCAGTTGCCAGGTTTGAAAACTTTGAAGCCATCCTTATTGCGTTCATCTCTTTCATTCTCCCTTTTCTAAGAGCAACCACTCACCAGTGTCTTGTGCATCCACAGGTTCCTTTACACTCCACTGAGCCAGGCCAAAATGGAATCTCGTTACTTCATGTTTGCATAACTTTAATAATCTGATAGTTACCTATCTTTTTCAGTTCATCCTATAAACACAGCAAACTCATATACACGTAAAATTATTCTCAACCAAAAGTGATACTGGGTAAGAAAAGGCTATTGATATGTTAACTGAATTTTTTGTTATATTTTATATTTGCCATAAGAATAGATATCTTAGTGGGGCGCCTTGGTGGCTCAGTCAGTTACCCAGCTGACTCTTGATTTCGACTTGAGTCATGATCTCACAGATGAGTTTGAGCCCCGTCGCGGGTTCTGCACTGACAATTCAGAGCCTGCTTGGGATTCTTTCTCTCTACCCCTCCCATGCACATGTTCTCTCTCTCTCAAATAAATAAATAAAACTTAAAAAAAAATAATAGGTATCTTACTTTTTTTAATTCATTACTCTTTCCCAGCACCTGGAACAATGCTCTCATGGACAGACCCTAAGAGAGCTGTCCTTTCTCATAGTATTTTGGTCTACACTCCTAATTGTGGATAGGACCTGGGACTTACTTCTAACCAATAGATATGGAAAAGGTGATGGGATGTCTTTTCTGTGATTGTATTAGAGAAGATTATAACTTCCATCTTGTTGGCAGGCTCTAACTATTGACTCTTTCCTTTGCTGGTTTTGATGAAGCACATTGTCATATGGATAGACCCATATGTCAAGGAGATAAGGATGGCCTCTGACTATTAGCCAACAAATTGCTAAGGCCTTCATCCAACAGTTTATAAGGATCTTACTCTTGTTGATAACCACATAAGCTTGCAAGCAGATCCTTCCCCAGTCAAACCTCAGATGAGACCCCAGCACTATACCTTGGTTGCAGGATTGTGAGAGAAATCAAAGCAGAGGACCCATCTAAGCCATGCTGGGATTCCTGATCTAAAGAAATTGTGAGGTAATAAGTGTATGTGTTTTAAGCCTGCCAAACTTATGATAATTTGTTATGCAACAATAAAAAAATGCAAATGCCTTGCATATACTCAGTAGTCAAGAAACTTTGTCAATTAGATAAATGAAGTATCCTCTTTGCATTCATGTAAATTAACATTCTCTACATACATTCAATAAATATTCCCTAAAAAAGAAAAAATACTCCTTAATAGTTAAAACTAAATTAATTTTAAAACTGGGACCTTCAGTCTCATGGCACTTTCTCTAGTGTTGGGTAATTATGTGGGGATTGAGGTAGTTTGTTATTTCTGTTAGTGCTTTTGAATTTTGGTTGTTGTTTGATTGCTAAAATCTCTGCTGTCATTGAGCATGTGTAATTAAATGTGTGATCTATACTTTCACAAACTTGCTAATTAAAATTGTGTCTGTAGACACAAGGTGAACTCTTTTATTTTCTTGCAGAGACTTTGAAGTTCCAAAGTCATTTTTTTTTTTTTTTACCATAATTCTTGAGGAGGATGCTTAATTAAATTTGTATTGTTTTCAGATATCCTCATCACCAACAGCCCATTGCACCATAGTGCTGGACCCAGAGAAAAAAAATCAAATTATAAATTGAAATGTGGCAAACATACATTAAAAATTAAATTCTATAGAAGTTACCTCACTTGGCAAAGACTAATGTCAGAATATGTAGCTTAATATTTCATATCTCCTATAAAATATTTAAAAATCACAGTTCTCTTGGGGAGAAGAAAAGATTTCAGTAAACTTAATATCTACAAAATATAGTGACATATAAGGAGTACATATTTTTTAGTATAAATATTAAAGTAAAATATTAGTAGGCAATATGTTTATTATCAGGTTGGCAGTGCTAGTTATTGTGTTTGTGTCAGATAGTTCTAGAAATTTTGCAGTGGCTTTAACTGTTTGCTCTTCTGTCACTCAGGCAATTCCTTGTTTGCTGCTGCTTCTAACCTAACTCATTCTCACTCTATCTCACCCCACCAGAACCTTCATTTTTCCTTCCACCATTACTGTGATTGTCTTTAGAACTGATCACATCAAACAATAAAACAATCTTTTATAAAAAACAGATCATTTTTTAAAGTTTATTTATTTTAAGAGAGACAGAGACAGCAAGAGTGGGGGAGGGGCAGAGAGAGAGGGAGAGAGAGAGAATCCCAAACTGGCAGTGCAGAGCCCAATATAGGGCTCATACGCACAAAACTGTGAGATTATGACCTGAGCCAAAACCCAGAGTCAGATGTTTAATCGACTTATCCACTTAGGTGCCCCCAAACAGAAAACAATCTTAAATCAGCTAAGTATGCCTTGAAAAATTTTTAAAAAGAAAACAGAGGGTAAGAATATGTTTAGCAATAGTCCTTGCTAAAAAAAAAATTCTTAATGGTAACCCTAATTTCAAAACATAATCTGGAACGAAATCGTAAAATTGGGCAGGGCAGTATGTTGTATTTAACTGAGAATACAAGTGGACAACAAAAACTTTGTGTGAGTAATCATTGTTAAAGAAAAACATACTTAACAAAAATTACAATCCAAGTAGTTGTTGAAGCTCTTCTTATCATTTTGGTTCAAATGAAGTAGAAGTGATACTTGGGGGAGGGTTGGCTGCTAGACACATTGACCTCAATGTAGCCTTTAGTGGAGAGCATGAATCATATAGTCAACAGACGACATTTCATTTGACCTGTAGTATATGGGATGGATTTCAAGAAAGAAGAGGGTACTTAGAAAGTGGGAAACTTAAAGGAGGGTAAAAAATAAAAACCTGAAATCAGAATTCCTGATTTAATTTATATTGGATTTATACCCAGAAGTGGGATTGCTGGATCATATGGTAGTACTATTTTCAATATTCTTATGAACTGCCATACTATTTTTCATAGCTGCTACATCCTTTTAGGACCAATAGGCAAACAGTTTTGTTTGCACAACTGTGCAAGGATATAAAATCAGTTGAGAAAAAAAAATCCCTTTTACTATAGCATCCAAAAGAATAAAATATTTAGGAATAAACTTAACCAAGGAGGTGAAACACTTGTCTTTTGAAAACTGTAAAACATCAATAAAATAAATGAAAGGAGACACAAATAGATAGACATTCTGTGTTCATGGATTGGAGGACTTGATATTGTTGAAATGTCCAGATTGCCCAAAGCAATCTACAGGTTCATTGTTATCTTCATCAAAATCCCAGTGACATTTAAAAAAATTTTTTTTAATGTGTATTTATTTTTGAGGGAGAGACAGAGCAGGAGTGGGGGAGGTGCAGAGAGAGAGGGAGACACAGAATCCGAAGCAGGGTACAGGCTCTGAGCAGTCAGCACAGGAAATATGAGATCATGACCTGAGCTGAAGTTGGACACTCATCCAACTGAGCCACCTAGGTGCCACCCCGCCCCCGCCATGGCATTTTTTACAGGAATAGAAAAAACAACCTTATTTAAAAAATTTTTATTTATTTATTTTGAGAGAGAGAGCACTAATGAGGGAGGGGAAGAGAGCGAGAGTAGGGGAGAGAGAATCCCAAGCAGGATTTCCATTGTAAGCACCAAGTCTGATGTGGGGCTCGAACTCACCAACTGTGAAATCATAACCTGAGCCAAAATCAAGAATCAGATGTTTAACCAACTGAGCCACCCAGACACCCTGAAAAAACAATATTAAAATTCATAAGGACCCACAAAAGACATAGAATAGCCCAAATGATCTTGAGAAAGAAGAACAAACTTGGAGACTTCTTACTTCTGATATCAAAATATATTACGAAGCTATAGTAATTAAAATAGTGTAGTACTAACATAAAGACAGACATGTAGACTAATGAAATAAAATAGCTCAGAAGTAAACCCATATAGTCAATTGATTTGGGTCAAGGATGCAAAGAACACACAATGGGGAAATTTAAGAAATGGTTTGCGATTATTGCATCTATATGCAAAAAAAATTTAAAAAAAACCAAAACTTTTATACCATACACAAAAATTAACTCAAAATGGATTAGAGATAAATGTAAGCCCTAAAACTGTAAAACTGCTAACAGATAACATAGGGGAAATGCTCTTTGCTCTTTGATACTGGTCTTGGTAATCATTTTCTTGGGTATAACACCAAAAGCAAAAATCGGCAAGTGGGATCACATCAAGCTAAAAACAAAAAACAAAAAACAAAAAACAAAAAACAAAACCTCTGTTCAGCAAATGAAATAGTCATCAGGTTTAAAAGGTAACCTATGGAATGGGAGAAAATATTTACAAACCATATATCTCATAAGGAGTTAATCTCCAAAATATGTAAGGAACTTATAAAAGTCAATAGCGAAAACAAAACCAAGCAAAACACCCCAAAACTAAAAATCAACCAACCAACCAAAGAGACAAAAAAACTGATTAAAAGTGGGCAATGGATGTAAACAGATATTTCTCCAAAGAGGGCCTACAAATCAGGGAACTATAAATCAAAACTACAATGTGATATCACCTTACAACTATTAGGATGGCTACTATCCTAAAAAGAAACAAATAAGGATGACAGATGTTGGTGAGCATGTGCAAAAATTGGAACCCCTTGTACACTGCTGGTGGGATAAAAATTTCCAACAATTTTGATAAGACATTAGGTTTGTTCCTGAGTCAGTCTTTGGTTTAAGGTATCACTTAAAAATCATTAATATTTAGAAGTACATTTAAAATATTTAGAAGTTTTATTTCACTTACCTTCTTTGGCAAGGCCACTGAACACACCTGTTTGTCCTGCGTGCCCCCAGCTGTGAGGTCAGTTACAGAAATAGAAGAATTTTAGTTGGCAGTAAATTGGTAGATATGTTAAGCCTTCATGAAAATCTTTCAGAAGACTTGACTGGAGAGTACATCAATCTCTAAATGTATAAGGACTTCTATAGAAATGCTTCTTAAACACAATTCCTTTGTAGGGTGCTGAAAAAGTTTCCAAATACTAATGTTTAAATGAAGGAAATGAGAACTTAGTGATTTTTTATTTTTTCCATAGGCCAAATTTATTAAAGGACTGATCTTTATTCTGCAGTTGTGTCCTTCAAATATTGGATGAAAAATGACCTATCCCATATGAAATTATGATAAAGTTGAATGAAAGAGCTTTTATTTTTTTTTTAATTTTTTTTTTAACGTTTATTTATTTTTGAGACAGAGAGAGACAGAGCATGAACGGGGGAGGGTCAGAGAGAGAGGGAGACACAGAATCGGAAGCAGGCTCCAGGCTCTGAGCCATCAGCCCAGAGCCCGACGCGGGGCTCGAACTCACGGACTCACAGAGATCGTGACCTGAGCCGAAGTCGGACGCTTAACCGACTGAGCCACCCAGGCGCTCCTGAAAGAGCTTTTAAAAGTGTTTTTATATAGCAGAATACAAAATTGCCAATTCTAGGTCTGTTCAAAACAAAAATTTAAACTGAGACATTAGCTTTATTAGTTCACTCAGTGTATCCTTAGGAATGTCTCCCTTGTCCTACCAGTTCTAGGATCTCTGTGATGAATGGGAGTGGCTTTTTGCAAGACTGGCATATGCAAGGATAGCCGTTTTATTCATAGGACAACTCGTAGAGTACTTCAGTGGTCTACATTGGCCAGAGTGATCATCATGGTTTCTAGCATTTCTGTTCCCTGTACTGGTTTTACTGTGGGCTTCTCAGTTCTTAACAGATGTGATGTCTTAGTTTCTGACCAGTATAAAATTTATAGTTTTTTTTTTCTTTTAACAAATTACATTTACTCACCTTTTATTCATTCTCAGCTGGCATACACTTATTGAAGATCTTACAGGGTCTAATTTCAAGTGAAACCTGACACTTCTTTAGGAAATGTATCTACCCAAACCCAATAAAAACATATACTTATTAGTTTTGATACCTATTTTTGTGGGCTTTATATTATTATCACCTTTTATATAAAAAGATAGGATATATACAATATTACTTTTGAGTTGCTTTTTTAGTAGTAGGGATGAGTAGAAATAAGCTGTGGAATTTTAGAAACAGAAAGGACCTTAGAAATTGGGAAGCCTTGGTGTGCCTGGGTGTCTCAGTTGGTTGAGCGTCCAACTTTGGCTCAGGTCATGATCTTGCATTTTGTGAGTTCGAGCCCCACATTGGGCTCTGTGCTGACAGCTCACAGCCTGGAGACTGTTTCAGATTTTGTGTCTCCCTGTCTCTCTGTTCCTCCCCCAACTTGTGCTCTGTCTCTGAAAAATAAATAAAAGCATTAAAAATAATTAAAAAAAAACCCAAGAAAGTGAGAAGGCTTGTGGTGACCCAAGTTAATTTAGACAAAGTATCAGAATAATATAAACACCTGTGTTAGAGCCCAAATCTATACTCAGTCTGTCTTTTCCTATATTCTAACATTATTGTGGTCATCTGTGTTTATTACCTTATTGTCACACTTATTAAAAAATACACATTGGAGTACTACATCACCTTGTTCAGCATCCATGGATACAAAGTTATATGAATAATGATTCATATTTGCTCTCATATCCTTAGGTCCAGGCAAGAGAGGCTCTCTGCCATGGACTGTATGCTCTTGAGGCCACTGTCCTGGATTTCCTCTAGCCATGCTTCTCTCCAAGAGGTTATACTTCCTTTTCCTGGCCATTTTCTTGTTAACTGGGACCCTGGAGTTCTCTTTCCCAATTCTGAGCCTAACTGGGCCTAACTGAGTCTCTTTACTATGTCCTCCTTAGGATATAGATGGTATGAACAACTCAAAGAATGAAGGATGATTAAGGAGCAGCTGATTATGGGTGTTGTGGATGGAGCTTGGCTGAACAGGCTGAGATTTCTGTATGCGTGCATGTATGCTAGGGCTCTTACTCTGTGGAACAGAACTATGACTGTGAAGAGAATGGAGCAGGCAAGGTTTTAGGGGCTGGCTCTCTCCTGCTACCATTTCTGGTAGAGTGAGGAGTTTCAGAATTATACACTTTTACATGGGTTATCTGGGAATCGGAACACATATTTATCAAGACAAGAGAATGGAATATATTTTACTATAACTGTTTACTAGTTTGATTTTTTCAAATTTTAAATATTTAGATATCATATGTGTGAACTTTCATTTGTCTTCTTGTCTTGCACCCACAAATGTTAGAGGAAGGGTTTTCTCTTAAAGATTAGTGTTGGGTTATAAAAGTGACAGAAATGCAGTTTCCTCTTCACGATTAAAATTGTGCATATGACTTTGATATTATTGATATTATAAGAAGAACTTAAAAGGACAGCCAGATTCAGTGAGTTAAACTTGACTTTTGACAACTTAGAGTTGACTGGTACCCCTGGGCAGGTCTCAGGCAGATTCAGTGGGAGTATTCTTAAACTGGTATAAAATGAATTATAATAATCTTACAGTGACTGGAAGAAAAGCTTTAAAATACAAGTTATGTTATTTCTAATCCTTGTGCTGACTAGGTCAGATTATAGGGTGGCAGTGCTGCAAAGGAAAACTGAATTCACAAGCTCAACAGGTCTTTTATGTTAAAATGAGAGCCATGATTGTAATAAGTACGACTCTAAAAACTGGACTAGGGACAGTTGCAGAACAAGCCTGAGAATATTAAATCCTTAAATTCCCCTGAGTACTCAAGTGCGTTAAAAAGCAGCCTCCTCCCTTTTGACAAAATAGCATAGTATCCTCTTGCCTAGAGACACTATTATTGACTTCAACCTAGCCAAGTGCCTCATGAGATAACACTTGTTTTTCTTTTTTTAAATAATTTTTTAATGTTTATTTATTTTTGAGAGAGAGCGAGTGTGAGTGGGGGAGAGGTAGAGGGAGGGGGAGACACAGAATCTGAAGCAGGCTTCAGGCTCTGACCTGTCAGCACAGAGCCAATGTGGGGCTCACTCATGAACCACAAGATCATGACCTGAGCTGAAGTCAGACGCTTAAATGACTGAACCACCTAGGCGACCTGACACTTGGGCTTCTTGAGATCTGCTCCCACTAATACTCATTTCTTTTTTTTTTTTTTTTTTTTTTTTTAATTTTTTTTTTCAACGTTTTTAATTTATTTTTGGGACAGAGAGAGACAGAGCATGAATGGGGGAGGGGCAGAGAGAGAGGGAGACAGAATCGGAAACAGGCTCCAGGCTCCGAGCCATCAGCCCAGAGCCTGACGCGGGGCTCGAACTCACGGACAGCCCAGAGCCTGACGCGGGGCTCGAACTCACGGACAGCCCAGAGCCTGACACGGGGCTCGAACTCACGGACCGCGAGATCGTGACCTGGCTGAAGTCGGACGCTTAACCGACTGCGCCACCCAGGCGCCCCTAATACTCATTTCTTTTAAGACAGTTACCAGGGACAAGTTTCTCTGCATGGGCTCAGGGAAGATATAAGATCCCTGCTCTTTGAGAAAGTGTCATATCAATCAAAGGAATTGCAAAATCTGGTCATGTAAATTGGCAGGAATCTGAGAGAATCGGTGTAGAAGTAATTCTTGAGGATGTTAGACCTGGGAAGAAAGATGTTAGACTGAAAAATACAATTTGTTCACATGGTGATTCTCACCTCTGATTCAAATTTAAATGTCTTGGCAAAGAGGTGGCCTTAACGGTTTGCTGTGATGACTCTTTCAGGCTTAAGGATGATGATTACGTAAAATAAATTCGGTATTTGGTGAGAGAGATTCAGATGATTCAGAGTGTTGAATAGAGATAGTCAGAGTGGACTTAATTGGAAAGACCTGAGAAGCCAGTATTTCATAGGCTCCTGAGAAGTTCTTAACACACTTCTCCCTCTAACATAATCGGAAATACACTGGTTGGTGGTAGGGAGGGGAGACAGTGGAATCTTTGGGAAAGTTGAGTGTGGTTATCTGCAGGCCAGGATGGTGGGAAATGCTCTCATGAAATCATGAAACTATATTCCTTTTTTTTGTTTGTTTTTTGAAACTAGATTCCTTAGTATAAATGGGGATGATGAATTCCAGAATTGCGGAGGCTAGGTGACAGCATTCACTTATCAGATATAAGGTGAATATAATTGTCATAATTGATATTGAAGGCCAGAATGGCTATCAGGATGCCCAGACTATAGGGATCTGTGATGTGATAAAGGTTAAGAGATCATAATAGTCTTAGGTGTGAGATAGATTGACAGTAGACTATATCATTTCTTCCTTTGTAGAAATAAAGAAAGCGACATCAGCCACTGAAATGGAAAATTATGTCTAGCCAATTTCCAGATCTAAATCAGTTTATGGACCCAGGGTCCATTGATTGAAAGGATCCTAAGTCCTCATCACCCCAAATATATATGGTAAATAGTCCATTGTTTTGTTCCCAAGAAGATATGTGGTGTTTGCCAGAGTTATGGTGCCCAGGGAAAATTTTCAATGTGGAGTTTGAACTGACACATAAGCTATCTGAAATGGCACCATGGATGGGGCTCCCTGTGTGGCTCAGTTGGTTAGGTGTCTGACTTTGGCTCAGGTCATAATCTCCCGGTTAGTGGGTTTGAGCCCTGCGTTGGGCTCTGTGCTGACAGCTCAAGCCTGGAGCCTGCCTCAGATTCTGTCTCTCTCTCTCTGTCCTTCCCCAGATTGCACTCTGTCTGTCTGTCTGTCTGTCTCTCTCTCAGAAATAAACATTAAAAAAAAAATTGAAACAGCACCATGGTCTTCCAGTTATAGAGGCTTATGGTAGACTAGTTGTAACAGTGAGTATCATAGTTTCATTAACTCCCTTAACTGAAATCTTTTCAGATACTGTGTTTTTGTGACTTACATTTCCTCTTTTGAAGTAGCAAGGGCATCTTTTTCTCACAGAAATGGAGGGTCATTTTGCAGCATGGGAACTGGATAAAATGGAAGGGCATGAGTGGATGTGAATGATGCAAAGAGTCCTATCAAATACTTTCTAGGTATCACTTTAACTGCTTTTGACCTTACTTACCCCTAGGCCATGGCCACTTTTTACCCCAGATACTGTGATGACTAACTTCACACAATAGCACCTTGTCTCATGCCTCTATACTGCATTTATTGCCTCTCCCCTGTGGTGTCCTGGTTTCCACTGAGGTGTGAGATGCTATAGGGTACACTTGGCACCTATGTATGTGCAACCCTGAAGTAATTTTTGACTGATGGGAAGTAGGAAATGGGAAGTAGGAGATGGGAAGATCGATTTCCACCTAGACAGACTCTATTAAAATGCAGTGCTAAATATGCCCTCTCAATTAGATAGATCTACCAGATCAACAAAATCAGTTGTGCTGGATTTCAAGTAGTGACCAATTCTTTAATACTTTCTTCCCTATTTATTCTCTTTCCTTTAATACCTCACTCTCTATTTTCTTCTCCCCTGCTTCCCTGGGATTTCTCTCACCATTAAAGTATTAACATATAAATGTTTACCTTCATCTTTGTTTCTAGAAATACTAATATACCACATACCTCAGACATATATCTACTTCTTATACCTGCACTGATTTTTTTTTTTTTTCTTATCTGTGTGGGAAACTTCTGATTATTCTTCAAGTCCTAGTTAAGTGTGTTCTATAAACTTTGATACACTCAAGCAGAATTAATTATTTTCTCTACTGCATTACTATTAATTTCCTAGCACATATGTCTATTATTGTGTTTACCATAATGTCCTACAGTGTTATGTAGTACTGCTTAAAGCACCAACTGCTTGAGAGCCATGTCTTATGCTTCTTTGGATTCCCAGCATCATGAATGGTCTCTTGAACATAATATGTAATCATTTTTTATGGAGTAAATTAGTGAGTTAATTAGAACTTAATATTAGGACCATGTTTTAGTTCAGTGCTTTGTGTGAATGCAAAGAAATTCTTAAGAGTTGAAGATTTTCTGGACCTGGGTGATTTAGTCAGTTGAACATCGAACTCTTAATCTTGGCTGAGGTCATGATCGCATGGATTGGGAGATGGAGCTCCACATCCTGGGATTCTCTCTCTCCCTCTCTCTGCTCCTGCCATGCTTATGCTCTCTCTCTGTCTCTCAACGTAAATAAATAATCTTAAAAAAAGAGTTGAAGATTTATACTACATAAGCTTCTGTTATAATTATCTACATATATAGAACACTCCAAAAATATTTTATTTACTTTTCCATTTCATCTACCTGTCTAGCTATCTGTCTCTTATCAACCATCTCTCTGTTGTCAATATGTAATAACCATTTGAAGATGAGACAGTGAACAGGCAAGTGCCATTGACAAAGCAATAGAGCAGGAGGCTGCTTGTTCAAAGTCAAAGCACATATTCTTTGGAGAGATAACTTTTATTGCTTTAGCTAGGAAGTAAGCCTACATTGCTCCTTTGTTTGGGTCCAGTGTGTTTTGGTTCGGACAGAGATTTTGTTGTTATAATGGTTTCACTGTAGTACTTAAACTAGAAATAGCAAGTCTGAGAAATGGCATAATTTTCCACAGTAACTGAGATGAAAATAAAGAAACTTCATTTGCAGCCGAAAGACTTGGAGTTTCAAGTCAATACTGGGTTCCTGAGCAGTGTATTAATTTATTAATTGCACATATCTAAGCAGTGTATTAATTTATTAATTGCACATATATACCTGTCTGCTACAGCCTCCATAACAACCTCATATAATTGTAAGTGTTCTGATTTGTAGGTGTCACTTCTCGTTTTTAGGCCACAGGCTACTTGCTAGTCCAAAACCAGTCATTACATAATTCCCACAGAGTGAGAAAAATGTCCACCCACATCCAGAGCTTCCTCAGTTATTGGTGTATTATGCTTCTCATCACTCATATTTTTTTCAAATTTAGCCCTCAGGCTTTTGCTTCCAAAATCACCAAAAAAAGGCATCAAATCCTGGATGCTTCAAAAGTACAAGAACTTAGGTTTCTGTGTTCCAAATCACAGTTACCACTTATTATATTATTATAAATGTTCAGAAAGTATACAATGAAAACTTTGTTTCCAATTGAAAATACACTATTAGCATAATTATTCCCTATTGAAATTATTTCTGACCCAAATGTATTATTTATGGGTGAGAATAAAAGGAGAAAATCATTCCTTGTTTGTTCAATTTACCTCTTTATGATTTATCCAAATTGCTTAATTTACTACTTTTTTATAGGACTGTACTTTGAAATAATGCATCCTGGAAAGTATCTGCCCTCTGTTTGTCCAGAACATTTATTTGGAATGAATTAAAGATCTTGAAGGCTCTATTATATTCTTTCTTTATCATGCCTTTATGAAGTTTCTCAGTTCTTCTCAAGGTACCTAATATTTCTTGTTCTCAGTTTTATGTAAAATGTCACACAACTCTAGCAGAGTGTGGGCAGTTTGCATATTGTCAAAGAGAAGTGATCTTCATTTATGATGAAATTATAACTATTTACTTCAGGCTTTTAAGACATTTGTCATTTGCAAGTTTCTATTTAATCATGATAGTTTAAACAAAGGAAATCAAAATGATAGAGACAGAAAACTAATGATCACTTTATTCATTAAAACCATTTTAAAAAGGGCCATATGAATTTAGGAAAACAAACCTCAGAGTTGCATATGAAGTCTTGAAGATTTTTGTCTGCATTTCCTGTGCTCTCAAATGCTGAAACAATAGCACACGTAATGTCAGCAAACAAGAAATGTTTACTAAAGTAATCTGCTTGCCAAACATGACCTAATATTGTCCTATTTTTGCATTGTTTTGTAGATTTGTATCTAAGCTTATTTGGGCTTCTAGGAAGGACAGATGAGTGCTCAGAAGGAAAGTGTACAGACAGTGAAAAAAAACTTTGGAACTGGTGGCTTCCTTGTGAGCAGCCTATTCTGACCACCAGTGTTCTCAGGCTCAACTCTGATACTAGTGGTGAAATGAGAGGATGAGGACATGGGGGTTGAGTTGGTAGAATTCATTGGCAAAAAGAGAAGCAGCACACCTCCTTAAGGAGGGCATGCTAGTTCTGATCTTGGGTTTAGTATTGACCACTTCCTCTGTTTCACAGATAAGATGAAACCAATTCAAAACCATCAATATATAATGTGCTTATTTATGGAGATTTTCTTACCCTTCTCTCTAGTATATACTTGTACTCTTTGTTCTGCCATTTGTTGCTTTATATTAAAATTGACTTCTCAGGGTACATGGGTGGCTCAGTCAGTTGAGTACCTGACTCTTGATTTCAGCTCTGGTCATGATCCCAGGGTCATGGGATCAAGCTTCCTGTCTGGGTCTATGCTGAGGGTGGAGCCTGCTTGAGATTCTCTCTCTTTCTCTCTCTCTGCCTTTCTCCCCTGCTCATACACACACACACTCTCTCTCTCTAAAAATGAAATGAAATACAATTAAAATAAAACAATTAAAATAGACTTCCCAAAAGTGACACTATTGATATTTGGAGTGGGATAATTCTTTTCTGGAGGAGTAGAGGCTGGGCCAGACTATCTTTTCATCATAAGCTGTTTAGCAACATCCCTGATTTTTTTTTTTTTTTTTTTTTTTTTTACCACGTCATAGTAACACAACTGTCCTCACATGTTATAACAACCAAAAAATGTCTCTTGACATTACCAAATGTCTCTTGGGGGACAAAATTTCCCTTATTGAGAACCATAGTACTAAAAGAAGAATTTTAGAAACTGCATTAAATTTGATATGCTCACTGCTCTCCTCAAATTGTTGCTGCTCAACATGGTACGTTTATTTTTTGCTCACTTTACAGTTATGTGCAGATATTCCTGGTGAGATGGCCTTCTATAAAGTAATTAAGGAACATAAGCCCCTTACATTTCATAGATCTACCCTCCTCGAGGGGCTTTGAGTCCTTCTCATCCAGCAGGTGGAAAAAGAGATCAGAAGAAAATCTGGCCCAATTTTTAACTACTTTGTATCAGAATTGATATGCACGTTGTATCTGTTAACATTTCATTGAGAAAAGTAGCCATTGGCATCACATAGATTAACATAAACTAGGTAACCTGGTCCTAAGATATAGGCAGGTATTTCTAAGCAATGATTCCACCTAAGGAAAGGATCTTTGGGGGTGGAAGAGCCACTTCCTCTTCTTTGATGCATAATTTGGGATATCTTTTTTCTACTACAAGTACCCCCTGAGTTTGGACTGCTAGTAAAGGTTTGGGAGAGGAACTAAACAGAGGTGCCAGATATTTTAAGGTATTTACCCTGAAGAGAAGGAAAAAAGGTCTCAAAAACATACAGACATTATTCTTCCACAATAACACTAAATGGTAAATATAATTTTTGAGAAACTTAAATATTCACCATGTTGTATGTTCATTTAAACTGAATTTATACAATATAGTGGGTTTAGAGAAAGAAAAGTCTGATTTTTTTATTTTGACTCTGTTGTCACTGGCTTGTGGTTTGGGGCAAGTCATTAAACTTCCTAGTATGCTTGTTTTGCATGTATAAAATAGTAAAATAGGCATAAAACCATTTCTCTTAACTTCCTTATAGGGGATTAAAATGAGAATTATGCTTATAATTTTATTTGAAAAATTCTTCATTCTAGCTAATGTTTATATTGTACTACTTATTCTGAGTCACTGTTTGTGACTGGTGACTGAGTCAGATATTGGCACACTGTCCAGTAGATGTAGGGCTTCTAAATTACCTGAGAACAAAAAGGCTGAGATACTGTATGGTAATCTTGTGAGGCCAGTGAGCATTTGGACATGTTTGTGGAGATTCCAGTCAGGCTATATAAAAAAAATCTCTTTTCTGATGTAGGGACTATAAAGGCCTCAATGACAATAGTTGAACTATAAAGAGGATGAACTTTTGTAAGCCAGAACATTCTCTCATGGGGAAGGAATAGCCAACAAATTGGACCTTTATTTTGAAGATTGGATGCCTCATCAGTAATCTTTGTTAGGAGTCTCAAGGGAACTATCCATGGTTCTGATATGCTATTACTGACCTTTCTGCGTTGAAGGGCTAATATCCCTATTTTTGAACCAGTATTTGCCTTGAATATTGTCCTCCTGATTGTAACTACCCTTAGCATTACTGTTTTCTAGAGTAAAACTGACATGTAAAGTCATTCTTACACCTTGAACAATTTCCATCTTAACTTCCACTAACCTTCATGAGTTCATAAGTTCATGAGTTCATGAGTTAACCTGCCTAAGTTAATCAGTATCTACTCTGATCTTTACATTCCCCAAATATGCCACAGATCTACATTCTGTTTTCAAACTGGATGATACATTGTGCATATAGCCAATGGTTAGAGAAATACCTTCATAAAGAGTTAATAACTCTGGTGCAAGTCAAACTATTTTTATGGTTTGTGATATTTTATGTATGTATGTATGTTTATTTATTTTGAGAGAGAGAGTGAGCGAGCGAGCAGGGGATGGGCAGAGAGGGAAAGAGAATCCCAAATAGCCTCGATGTTGTTAGCACAGAGCACAACATGGGGCTCAAACTCACAAACTGTGAGATCATGACCTGAGCCAAAACCAAGAGTCAGACACTTATCCGACTAAGCCACCCAGGTGTCCCTGGTTTGTGACATTTTAACATATTTGAGAAGAACTTGAATTTGGAACACAGATAAATCTTAGTAATAATATGATATGAGAACAGTGATTAAGTTGTAAATCAATACTCCTGATTGTTCAGGTTTCTTATCTCAGCCAAGAATGAAGGCAGACTCATATTTAATAGGTGATGGAATCATGTGAGTGACTTTGCTATTCATTATATTATCTCACATGATTCCATTGTCATGTAAATACCTACTCTGGTAATAAGAAAAGATAAGGGTGTGTTTTTGGCATTTTGGTTTGATTATTTTCTTCACTGACCTTTAAGAAGGTGAAGTTTATTGTTTATGCCAAGCACAAGAAAACCACGTTACCTGAACTAAGAAGAACTGTACATTGCAGGGTTGATTCCTATTAAAGAGTGAGTTTTAACAGCCAAAGGCACAAATAAACCAGCTTGAGGAGTATTGATCAGGGAGAATTGCAGCACTGAAGCTGACTGAAAAGTGCACTTTTGCTATTCAGTTGAAATCCAGCAGCAAGAGAACTAGGGAGATTCCTTAAAAATACAAAACAAAACATGTCTAAGGTGCAAGGAGCTCTGATTTTCATAAGAATTAATTTAGGTTAAATAAGTTATTCTCAAGGGAAGGAAAAATGGATAAACTGACAGAAGAATGATTTACCTGAGACACTTTATTTTTATTGCATCTGGTTGACCTTTTTCCAGATAATGATATAAAAATGTTCTTGACTTCTAGATGTTTTAATGAATATAAAATAAATATGGATATTTTAATCTGTGTTTCATTAGACTAATACTATAGTACTAGTACTAAACATCACAGCATTTTTTATTGAAGTATAGTTGACATACAATATCATATTAGTTTCAGGTGTACAACATAGTGATCTGACATTTATATACAATTATGAAATGATCACCATGGTAAGTTTAATTACCATTTGTCACCATGCAAAGTTATTACAGTATTATTGACTATGTTTTCTATGCTGTACTTTATATCCCCATGACTTATTTATTTTATAACTGGAAGTTTATACCTATTGATCTTTATTTTGCCCATCCCCCACCAGTTGGACAACCACCAGTTTTCTCTCTATATTTATGAGTCTGTTTCTAGGCATTGCAACATTTAGAAGCATCTATATATTTTCCCTTGATAGATTTTCCATGGGATATAAAAGGCAACTAACAAATTTTGCAGACTTTCCATACTTAATGACCTATTCCTTTTTTATATCCTTAGGAGCCATGATATTTGAATATGGGAAGTGAAGAATACTACCTAAGTGGTATTAACAAAAAATGTATTCACTGGAAATTATTGCTTTTAGTTTCATTTCTGTCTATACATTGTATGAACAGGGACAGAAATTTATAAGAATTTGGTCCCATTTTCAGTGATTTGAATAGCAGAAACAGCTTAAAGGTAAAAATAATTCCCAGGCATTAGGATGAAGTCTAGTTTGACAGTAGTCCTGATTATATGCTTCAAGTTTTGCAAACTCCTTTCATTTTATTTGTACACACACTTGACGGCTTTATTGTTTACCTAGTATATAATTAGGTTGAAGGCCTAAGAGAAAAAAATGACCTTGTTCATTTCTCCAAATCAGGTAAAATGTGGCCATTTTCTTCCTGAATGCCTATGTTCTTTCTTGAATGGTTTTTAGGACAGCACTTCCCCAACTTTAACATGCATGTGAATCATGTATGCATCTTGTTAAAATCCAGAATCTGATAGTAGGTCTGGGGTGGAGCTTAAGATTCTGCATTTCTAGCAGCACCCATGTAATGCTGATGTTTCTGGTCTGAAAACTATACTTCCAGTAGTGAGGCATTAGTCTCTTATGTAATAGCTATTATTTATAAAGCTCTTCTAGTAAGGTATTTGTTCTTCTTGTTTCAGGACCCCCATCTTTACAAAAGTGATGGTGAAGTATAATGAGTAAGAGCATGGGCTCTGGTGTCAGGTGACCTGAGTTTGACTTTCAGCTTTCACTTTTATTTACCTGTGACTTAATTGTTAAACATCTCTAGGCCTTAGTTTTCCATTGGATAAAAAGTAGATAATGTCTGGCCTTACATCATGGAATTCTTATGTGGCTTACATGAGATTATGCTTATAAAGTACTTAGTCCAGTGATTGACATGTTTACATTTATGTGAAACTAAAGGGCTTTCAGAAATTATGTAGTGTAGCCCTTTATTTTTACAGCTTGGAATACTGAGGCATGTAAAATAAGCTGAATTTGCTTGGATTACTCATCAAATGCTGCTTAATAACCTTAGATAGGTATAGCACACGAGAGGCAGGATCTGAAGGAAAACTTTGAATGATCAAGAGAGTTAAAACCAAGTTCATTATTTTTGCAGATATATTCATCAGGAAATAAACACATAATTTGCCATTACTTAATACATTTTTATGAATTATGAATGTATTTTCTAAGCATTTAATTTGTGATATTTCAAACAATTTATGATATAGCTCATACAATTTTTTGAGCCATTTTAGCAGAGAAAATCTTGAAGTACAAATATAAATTTATGACACACTTCTGCCACAGAATGATTGCTTGGCAGGTATCAAATTCTTTTATACTTAAAAAATCTCTTGTTCATCTTGAATTGGATGTCTGTCACTGCCTGGCCCTGATAATCAAGATGCATGCATTTTAATGCTCTTTCTGTTACTCCCTGATTGTGGGTTCTTGGGCAAGTCAGTTTATCTCTGGCTCAGTTTCATCAACTATAAAATGTTTTTTCCTTTAAGCATCAAATACAATTCTGGGTGTTGATCAAGAATATGTTGTTGAATTATCATGAGTAGGAATTCATTATAATAACACACCTTCGGAAAAAGATTAAGTCTGTTGATGATGTAAATTCTTTTGTGTATGTTAATGACTTCCACAGCAATAGAAAATGAAGAACCTATTTCTTTAAGTGTCAAAAATACTGAGAAATTAGGTCGCAACTGTTGACATTGCACAAGCTAGATTATTAACCATATATGTGTAGACTCCTGCATTTACTTCAGCTAAAAAAGAGTACCATACATCATTGTAAGATATGTTGGCATTGACTTTATCTCTAGCTGAATTTTTTAAATAAGCTGTAGTCTGTGAGGTTTACCAAGAGATTTTCTCATGGTTTGAGTTGGGATTATCTTTTTAAAAAAATTTATGCCTTAATGTTCTTTTATTCTCTCTCACAAAAATGACATCCAAATGCCAACATACACAAACAGAAAAAAATGGCCGTAGTAAACTGGATCATCAACTTTTCATTAGAGATGGATTAATATTGATTGACTTATCTTTACCTCAGGTATGTCTCTACAGGAAATGCATTTCAAAATTCATAGGATTGTCTGTGAGATTGCTTTATGTTCCTTGGGATGTTCTTCTCAATGAAGATCAAGATTTATCTAAGAAAAATTTATTGTATTTGAAATAGGAAAAACATAAAAAGCTAATTTCTTTTAGTTCTCTCAAATAGAGGCTGCCAAAATAATTTAGGCTTTCCCTACTTGTCTCTTATTGGGAGTTTCTGCATATAAACTCCATTTACTTAGTGAGGAGGTCATCATTCCAGCATTCTCTATGTGCCTGGTGCTTGAAGCCCCATTCTCTCATTGTCATTTGTCCCTCTGTTGGTCACTGGGGAATATCAGATACAGCTATTACTTTTACTTATAACTTTGTCCTAAGATAGTGGTTGATGGAACACTGAAGAATAGCTTTAGAGGACAATTTGGCACTTAGAAAAGAAAGCACAATAGCTTTCTAGATCTACTCTTGAAAGAATGCTTTCATTTTGAATTAACATGTATATTCAAAGCAAAGGACTGAAAGTTGTCCTGACCTACTTGATTAAGCTCTTTACTTAATTTAGAAGGTTTTGATTGTCAAATATTCTATATAAAATGTGCCCAGTAGATATAACAGGGTTTTCTGAGTTCATTAAAAAGTCTGCAAAAAAGGATGTATAGTAGTCTTCCTTGTTTACTGGTATTTTTCTAAGCGCATCAGGAGTCTGCCTGGGCCCTGGATAGCATTTTGAAAGATGCCTTAACCAAGCCTCAAACCACATAGTCAATTAGGGAAACAGGTTTGTTGTTTTTTTTTTTCTTTTCAAGTAAAAATAGGCTTGGCTTATTGTTTAAAACGTGGAGTTGTCTGAAAATATCTAAGAAGATACAGAGTCAAATGAAAATAAATTCCATTTTAAAAGTATTAATTAACATGAGTTTTGTAATAATAATTAAATCTACTTTCTTGCTTGATCCTAGATATAGACCTTTTGATTTGAGTCATAGGCACAATCTGGGATGTTGTGAATATACTGAGAAAGCTCTCAGAGTACGTGCTTGAAATTTAATAAACTTAGAAAGAATGGGTTTCTGCTAACAAATCACTTTTATTTGACACCTCAGCAGTGAACATTGAGATCTGACAGATTTAAAGTTAGCATGTGAATGTGAAAAATATGATTTTTGTAAGTGCATAGGGAAACATTGTTTTGCCACACAATGATGATCTATTGAAGAAAGTAACCACTGTACCAGAAAGACTTACTTTCTTTGATGTTATGTATTCACTGGGGGCAGAGCTTGACAGCTGTTTCATTTAGGAAAAAAACACCATTAGTACTAAAATTCTTAAACTTTAGCTGCAACTCGCCTTTAGAGTCAAACATGGGCCCAATTTGAGCTAATATTAGTACAAAGAGCCTACAGCTCTCATTGCCAGACTACTTTACATAATCCATAGGAGCACCTGTATAATTTGACTTTATTCTGGGAGCCAGCTTTGATCAGAAATAATTTCTTCCATATATAAAATTATTTGATAAGCCTCCTATGTTCCAGGTTTGTGTAGCCATGATCACTTATCCCCTTGGAATTATCAGTGAAATGACTGGGCCTTCAAGATCTGCTCAATTAGTATTTTCTTGTACAAGGCATTTAATCCCCTGGAACTACTTATAACAGATCCTGAGACAAATCATTAAAATGTCTTAGCTCAGAATAACAAATGCTAATATTGATATCATTATTCATTCTTCACGGGGGGTATATTTCAAGGATGCTTTTTCCCCATAGGCTTTGGTTTTCCCCTTGGCGAAGTGACAGTCTCTTCCCAGTCTGGGGTCTTACCGCCTCCTGGCTGGAGAACTAAAATGAAGAGGTGGAGACTGATGGGGACTGCGAGCTCTGTTGGCTTTGCATTGTTTTGGCTTATAGCTATTAAAAGTGGGGCTGTGTTTTCTGCCATTCTTTTCACAATTGGACCCCAACTTGAGATTCACAGAACAAATTGCAGGAGGTGACAACAACCAGGTCCTGCATCCACGTACTGGCCTTTGCTTGAGGCAGCCATTTTGTCAAAGTCTGCATTTTACCTCTTCTGAATGTATAGGAGGGAAAAAATACAGTCGATCCTAAATGAGTTCATCAAAATTCAAAGGTAGTTTTCAGGAAAGGTAGTTTGTCAAAAAAAGAAAAAAAAAGGAAAAGCGAGGATGGATAACAGTTTATTTGCAAAGTGAAAAAGCACTCTGGCTTTCTCTTTCCAGGAAAATTTGCGAAGTGCTGTTTTGTTTGTTTTGTTTTTAACTGGAATAGCATACCTAAATCAAAAGGGGGAGAATTGAAACGGTTGTCTAAATATTACAGGCAGTGATACCAATTTGAGTTTTATAACACACACATAAATTGTTATCTTTTTTCCTAAAATGTATCTCTAAAATGTATTCCTGTATAACATACATATATAGCTATAATTATTTATCTGTACTCACTTTATATCCATTTAGATCAATAATTTAATTTTGGCCTTTTTGGATAATTAAGGTGAAAAGCTGTAATTTTAACTCACTTCTGGTTTTGGTTTCTCCTGTCACGTTATTTGCAAGTGCTCCGTTAGCAGCTGGAAAGTCGTTTTTGTTCATTTCTTTGTTGTACTTCCTTTGTAAGTCAGGCACAAAGGAATATATTCTTTAGCAAGCGACCAGAGCCACTCTGATTACAGATAAGATGAACCCAGGCCAAAAAATGAGGGAGACCAGGAGTGCTGTTTTGAGAAGCCTGCAGCTCCCAGGGCAGACATTAGAGACACTGGTGCTCCACTTGCTTCTCTGAAGCTGTTTGGCCCCTGTCTCCAGACCTTGAGAGCAAAAGCAAGTTGAGTAAGGGACAGGGGTTATGTAAACACATGGGAGGGTAAAGGAGCATTCAGAATCATAATGGGATGTATATGCAGCGGAGTTAGAGTTCACTAGTCCAGCTCCAAGTGTGGTTTCAGGCCTGCCTGGCAGAATCACTACTTGTCCCCGCTGAGTCAGGCTCCATGGGGTTGTGGGTACAAGCACACTAGGGGAGTTTTTAACACACACTAAGGATTGTAAATCACTGATTCTAATCAAATATTCCTTCTAGGAAAATTGATTTAACTTGGTTACATCATCATCACTATTATCAGCATTATAATAGCTGGGATTTATTGAGAATTTACTCTGCAGGGCACTGTGCTTTCCATGCTTTATCTCCTTTAATCTTCAGAACAATCTATAAATTAGGATTATATAAGCTATTATAGGTAAAAGGAAACAGGTCTAGAGGGTTGAGGAACATTCCCAAGGTCACAACAATTACTAGTGACAGGGACAGAAGCCAGCCCCTCTTCTGACTTTAGAGGCTTTACTTTTGAATATTTTGTAGAGAAAAATTTACAAAAAAAAAAAAAAATAATGCTTTCTGTAGATACTCAAAAATAGTATGAATGAATTGTAAATGTTTTAGGGAAAATACAATTTATTCAAGTGCTTGAAAGATATTTTAACCTCATCTAGTCTGTTGTATTAACGGAAATGTTAGAGTTAGCCACAAATTGGGAGAACAGAACATGGGGATGTGGAACATGAAAAAAGACCAGCATATACACTCTAAATTTTTTTTAGGAACTTGGAATTTGCATAGGCAAATGTCAAACATAGAGTAGTGAAGGGTCTTATGGGTGATTAAGTAAAATGCCTCCAGTTTCCAATTAAAAATTCTTCTCAATTTCAAAGGATTCTTTCCATATCCTTTTTTTTTTTTTTTTTTTTTTTTTTAAGGTTTCACTCCTTTTGCTGAAAGTATCTGGTATGTTACTACATCACTGGGTTAGTTTTCTTAAAACCTTTACATTAGCGTGTCAAATAATCTCACTGCCCTGAGACTATCTGTATACAGGAGACCTAACACAGAGGAGTCATAGGTTAATATGAACATAGTTTTGATTTCCTTCTCTCTATAGATCTGCCCTCTGTGCAAGGAACTTATGCTTTGTTATAATAATATGTGACATCTTCCATAAATGTTCAAAATAGAATTTCGTTATAAGTCCTTCATGTTGCTCCAAAGTCCTAAGTCTCGTTGGGTGCCAGGTAAGGTGGATGCAGAATTTAGTTGGCAATTGTTAATATTCCTGTCATTTGAAAAAGTGCATTCACTTGGCCTGGGTCATATAGAATATGCCTCGAAAAAAGGGTTTCGTGATCACAAACATTTGGGAAATGGTACATACGATATTTTGCCCCATGCAAAATTACAACACTTACTTCAGCATACTAAAAGCCTGAAGAAATCCTTCCTAATTTAACTTTAGCTTTGCCAAATCCTGGGTTTCAGAAACTTATTTGATATAAAACTCTTTCTAGCATACTTCTTACTACAACTTGGAATAAATATCCAAGAAATAACTGATGGGAAACATTCTGTCTTAATATAAAATGAAGATTTTTTTTTTTTCCTTAGGAGTATACTACTGCTTCTACTTTTTATTTTTCCTGTCTAGGCTTTTATTCTAAAGGGCCATCCTGATAGCTTTTCGGATATGTCACAAGGTCTCAATGGAGATTTTATTTAGGAAATGTACAAATGAAGCATTTAAAAATATAAAGGGAGATCATGAAGATCATCTTGAGATGATGTCGAGGATATCAGTGCATGCTTTGTTGGTAAATGCTGTGTTTTTTGGTAAATAAGTGGTCTATGTTGAAAGGGGCTGCAATCATAAGTCCAAAATTCAATATAATGTGGATGTTAGTACCTTGGATGTTAAAGTCAGAAAGACCTGGTTTCAAGTCATACCTCTCCACATCTTGTGTGTTCCAAGACAACATCCCTAACCTCCTCATTTATATAATGTGGATGGGAATGCCTAAATTCTAGGTATGTCAGGAGGGTATGGATGTCTTCTATGTATAACATCTCAGAAGTAAAAATCATAGAAGTAAAAATACAAAAAGGAAAATGGGACCAGCTGATATTTTACTAAACACAAGCACATTTTTCTTTTGTATGTGTATGAAACATGTTAGATTATATTAGAAATATAAGTTGTTTCTATGTGGTACTGAATACACAGATGAAAAATTAAAACAAAATTAACCGATCATTGCTGATTATATAAACATCCAGATGTTTGGCATTGAATAGATTAAACATCTGGCTCATGAGTTGAAATTTTTACTTTTCATATGCAAGTTTCGATGGCACTACTTGATGTATATTTCTATAAAATATTTCCTTTCCATAGTACAGGCGTATGACTCATACAAAAGAAATGCATAGAGCCAGGAAAATTTCAATTTTTAGGTAAATTTTAATCTCACAATTACTTTTCACTGTCAGTTTCAAACTCAGTTCAATTTATTCAATAACAATTTTGAATCTTATTATGTAGCAAACCCTGTGTTAGGCAATATGGATTTAAAAACAAACAAACGTAAAACTAACACTGCCTGGAGAATAGGTTACATTTGAAGGAAGAAAACAAAAGCTTGAAACAATAAAAATTTAGCATCTGCATTGAAATATCATTGGGGTGCCATAGGCTTACAATGAGGGAGCCCCCTTCCAGGTTCCCAGCTAGAAGAAATGGAGAGAAGGAATGTTTGGGAAGACTTTCAAGAGGAAGAGATACTAGAATTGAATAACACAGACAAATAATAGTGTGCCTAGTGGATTATGGAGGTGATGGACATTAAAGAGCTCATGGGTTTGCTCCTGGAGTTTAGGATCTACATGTAAGGTGTTTGGGAGATGAGACAGCAAGGAGAAATTTAGCAAAGAAAATATTTTTTAACGTTTATTTATTTTTGAGAGAGCGCATGCGAGCACGAGTGGGGAAGGGGCAGAGAGAGAGGGAGACACAGAATCTCAAGCAGACTCCAGGTTCCTAGCTGTCAGCACTGAGCCCGATGCAGGGCTCAAACCCACAGACTGTGAGATCGTGACCTGAGCTGAAGTTGGACACTTAACTGACCCAGGTGCCCCACCAACGAGAAATTTAAAAAAAATATATTTTGAGAGAGAGACAAAGCGTGAGTGGAGGAATGACAGAGAGAGAGAGGGAGACACAGAAAATGAAGCATGCTCCAGGCTCTGAACTGTCAGCACAGAGCCCAACATGGGGCTTGAACCCACGAGCCATATCATGACCTGAGCCAAAGTCAGAGGCTCAACCAGTTGAGCCACCCAAGTGCCCTAGCAAGGAGAAATTTTAAATAGCTTTCCCCTATAAAGAGTGTGAGGACAGTATTGTGGAGGAGGGCTGTGAAGGAAATCAGCAAGGAGACCATTGCATTCTTCCGGGATTATGAAAACGTGGCCTGAGGGAAAATGAGTAACAGGAGAGGACAGGTTACTGAGATATAAATAAGCTAAAAATAACCCACTTTGGTGACATTAGGGGTAAGGAGTGAAGGAGACAGAAGTTTGTATTAGTTTTATAGGTTTCTATTTGAGTGACAGGGAAATAATGTTATCTCTGTATAGGAGAACAAAGGAGAAAGAGGAACAGCCCTGGGCGTGAATATAGTAAATCTCATTTTTTGGCATAATCTAGAGGGCCATAAAAAAAGTGGTTTAGATTGCAATAATTGATTTTGCAAGTGTTGAAATCCAGGTGAAAATAAGAAAGAACACTATAAACATTATAAACACGAATTTTGAAACACTTGGTAGATTAAATGATAATCCAAAACATCAGTGCAATGGGCATATCTTTTGAAATTTCTTCAGTATGAATTCCATTAACTAATGACCTTGGGTGATCAGAGCATTGGAAAGAAATTTATTATTTATGCTTGATAGAATCTGTGAGCCATGATGTCACTGCTGTCGTATGTTGACTTTAGCCAGAATTGTTTAATTTTGTGAGTTTTTTTCTAGAAGACCAATTTATTTGAATTGAAAAACTAAAGGTACTGTGTGTCTTTTGTGTTCCCTAGGGTCTGTTTGTATATTTGAAGGTAACTGTTGTAATTCAGTTTTTTTGTCTGTGGATCTAAATAGCGGAGAGAAATTTAAGTGCCTCTAAAATTACTGAGGGGAACCTGGGTGGCTCAGTTGGTTAAGTGTCCGACTTTGGTTAAGGTCATGATCTCACTCTTAGTGGGATTAAGGCCCACATTGGGCTCTGCACTGACTTGGGATTCTCTCTCTCTCTTTCTCTCTCTCTCTCTGCTTCTCCCGACTTGCACTTTCTCTTCTCTCCAAAAATGAATAAACTTAAAAACATAAAATAAAATTGTTGAGTAGTTTGAGATATATGGCTTTGTATATAATACCAATTATTTTGTGTTGGAAATATTTCTGGCTGGAATCCCAAACATTGGACTAGTGCATAACTATAGACTCTGTTTGACCTCGCCTTGGGGTTTTAATACTTGTGTTACATGGAGCCAGAGTATGATCCCCATTGTCAAATTTCAGAGCCCATGTCTTGCTGTCATTTGACTTGCTCCATGGAACAAAGGATATTGAGTTTTTCCTAGATCTTGGCTCTTGGCAGGAGGTACTAATACACACCTTTGAATTAGTGGCAAAGCTAAACTTCTGAGTAGCCATCAGCAGGCCAGGACTTTGCGCCCCTCCACAGTAGGATATGAGCTATAAAATCTTTGATATTATTTCATATTTTCTGTGACAGAATCAGGAATAAATTTCATTTTCCTGATAGCCAAGCTATCTTGGCTCAACTCTACACTAACACTGTATGTTATTAATCTCAAAATGACCCTTGCTCTGTTTTAGTGCTTAAGCAACTTGAAAAATTAAAATGATAGTATTTCAGTTATTGAGGGCTAATGGTACGTTTTAATATCTTGTAAGGCCTGTTCACTCTCATTGCTCTTATTTTTTCCTTCCGATGCTTTTTCTTTGTACACAAAATTCATATGAAATGCTTCAGCATATACTTTTAAAGACTGAAAAACTTTTGTATATATGCACAGTTATTATATTACCAACATTTAAAAAATTACATTGTCTATTTTCTAACATTTAGCCCGTATTGAAGTATCCTGGATTGCACTTTAAATGTCTTTAGTTCATTGTTGTTTATTGAATCAGCACTCAGAATCTATACATTGCATTTTGCTATTATGTCTCTTAAAGCTCACACAAACATACCCCACCCCCCAGAATGTTTTTTTAATGCTGTAATATGGTGAAGAGACTGTTGATCAGTGACTTTCTAGAATGTTTCACTTTCTGGTTTTGTCGGTTTGTTCCCAGATGTCCTTGTTTATTCATTTCACCTATGAACTTCAAAAGCAACTTGTATAGAAAAAGTCTTCTGTGTCCATCCATGATGCAGTATTCACTAGATCCCCTGCCCTACATTAAAACAACTAAAACCTGTACTGAATATATGAAAAAATGGATTTATGACAACGGGCAAAGGGCGGCACAGAACAATGATCCCCGAGAGAGGAGAAATAAAGTGAGTGCTATACACTCCAGCTTGTTGCCTGGAGAGAATATCCAAGTTGTACCTCCTAATAGTAGTATCCAAATAAAGTTTAGCAGTCTAAGTTGAGAGAGAATACAGAGTTTAGGGAGGGCAATGTGGCTAAAATTCATGGCACAGAATATAAAGAATAGAGAGCTACACACACAGACCCACAAGAATGAGAAAGAGATAGAGACACACTATGAGGGATGTTCTTGAGTATTTGAGTGGAGATCAGTGTATCATGTACTACCTGAGGCCAGACCGTGAACTAACAGAAAAAAACAGAATGATCCTCAGAAATGACGTAGGATTGAGAATTAAGAAGGGCGTCACCAGGATAGTGAGACCAAATTAAACCTAGGATAAAAGTTGTTTTGGATCTATCAAATCTTAAATCCAAACTTTGAGAGGATCAATTTTTTGCTAATTAGCAGAAAAGAGCTCAAAAAAGAAGCAAAAAAAAAAAAGTAAAAATTTATAACCCATAATTAGAGATGTCAAAAAAAATGAAATAGTAATGACAGTGATGATAGCCTAGGCAAGTGATTATATGTGTACTCCACATGTTCAAGTTAGTAGAAGAAAGCATGAGAGACACTAAAGATGAAAGAAATCAGGGGCGCCTGAGTGGCTCAGTTGGTTGAGCGTTCGACTTCAGCTCAGGTCACGATCTCACCGTCTGTGAGTTCAAGCACCGCGCCGGGCTCTGTGCTGACAGCTCAGAGCCTGGAGCCTGCTTCGGAGTCTGTGTCTCCCTCTCTCTCTAACCCTCCCCCGCTCATGCTCTGTCTCTCTCTGTCTCAAAAATAAAATAAAACATAAAAAAAAAATTAAAAAAAAGAAAAGAAATGACCAAATAGAACTTCAAAGGTGAAAAGTACAATGTTTATATGCAAAATACACTTAATAGGATTAACAGTAGATTAGACACTGCAGAAAGCCAGATTTGTAAAATTAAAGTGATAGATATTATTGAGAATGAGAAGGAGAGAAAAATGGCTGAAATAAAATGAACAGTGAGACAACAGATGAGGTCTAATGTATATGTGACTGGAGTCTTAGAAAGGTATGTGGAGGGAAGCATTTGAAGAAATAATGGCTGAAAGTTTTCTGAATTTGATGAAAGCAATAAACCCACAGAACCAAGAATCTCAATAAACCCCAAGCAGAAAAACAAAAGGTGATGAAAACTATAGCAAGGCACATTATAGCTAAATTGCTTATCCAGTGATAAAGAGAAAATCTTAAAACTAGCCATAAATAGCATAACATATAGAGAAGTTGAATTACTGTGTTGTACACCTGAAGCTAATGTCATCTTGTGTGTCAAGTATAAACACAAGACCAAAACTAGCCAGAGGAAAATGACGTTATATACAGAAGAACAAAGACTGACAGGTGATTTCTTGTGAGAGTGCAAAGGAAAAGACATTTTTGGAATTAAAAAGATGAAAAAATTTACCACCAGCAGACCAGTACTACAAGCAATGTTGAAGAAAATTATTTCATCAGAAGATAAATAGAAGGAGTTAGAAATCAGTATTGGCACAGTAGAATAAATAACATTGGAAAATACATATATGTGAGTAAATATAAAAGGCTTTTTTCTTACTTTAAATTCTCTTTGGAAGTTAATGGACTGTTTAAGGCAAGAGTTGGCAAAATAAGGTCTGTGGACCTAATCTGTTCTTATAACCTGCTTTTTATGGCCTGTGAGCTAAGAACGATTCTTACAGTTTTAGGGATAATAAGACATAAGCAAAAGCATAAACAAAAACAAAAAAAAATATGCAGCAGAGACCTCATGTGACCTGCAGTGTCTAAAATATTTACTGTCTGGTTCTTCTTTACAGAAGAAAATACCTGGTTTAAAGCAAAATACTAATGTTGTATTGTGACATTTATACCACATGGAAAAGCAAAATGTGTGAAAACAACAGATCAAAGTCTAGGAGAGAAGAAATGGAATAATAATGTCACACGATTTTTCTATTATCCTTTAAGTGATATAATATTAAAGATGGATGGTGAAATATTATATAAATTAATGATAATGATAAAGCAACCGCTAGGAAAGATGAATAGTTATTAAGCCAGTAAAGGAGATACTTCGGACTAAAATAACAACCAATTATTCCAAAAGAAGGAAGTAAACAAAAAGGATATAAAGATCAGAAGGGACAAGTAAAAAAATGATAAGCAAGATGGTAGAACTAAACCTAAAATATTAATAAATCACATTAAATATAAATGGTCATGACACTCCATTAAATGGCAGATGTGCCAGATTGCATAAATAGGCAAGATGCAAATATCTGTGGTATATAGTAAACTCCCTTCAAACGTAAAGACACAAATTGTTTATAAGCTAAATGATGGGAAAATACATGCAGTGGCTATGTTAATATGAAGTAAATTTATTTTTTTTAATGTTTATTTTTGACAGTGACAGAGCATGAGTGGGGGAGGGGTAGAGAGAGAGGGAGACACAGAATCCGAAACAGGCTCCAGGCTCTGAGCTGTCAGCACAGAGCCTGACGTGGGGCTTGAACTCAGTGACAGCGAGATCATGACCTGAGCCAGAGTCGGACGCTCAACCGACTGAGCCACCTAGGCACCCCAATATGAAGTAAATTTCAAGTAAAGAATTTTGCCAGTGATAAGTGGGCCAGTTTGTTAATGATAAAGAGGATATAACAATCCTAAATATTTGTGTATGTAATGTCAAAGTTTATAGATAAATGAAAAGAGAGCTAATAGAATTCAAAGGAGAAACAGACAAATTTCCAATTATTGTGAAACGTTTCATACTTTATAGAAGACAAAAATAAATAAGGATATAGAAGCCTTTGACCAAAACTGTAAGCAAACTTTACCTAGTAAATATCTTTAGAAACTACTACTCAATAATATCAGAGTAAATATTCCTTTCAAATGCACATTGAACTTTAACCAAGGTAGATTATATCATGGTTATGATATATGTCTTAAAAAGTTTTCAAATCATACAGAGTATACATTTAAATGGGATTAAATTAGAAAACCATAAGAGAAAGAAATCTGGAAAATTCTCAAAATAAAACAACATACCTGTAAATAACACTTGGATCAAAGAACAAATCAAAAGGAAAAATAGAACATGTTTAGGACTGAATGAAATTGAAAACAAGGCATATGAAAGTTCTTGGGATGCAGTAAAAGTGGTGCATAGAGAAGTAGAGCTTTAAACACTCACATTAAGAAGTCTCAAATTAGTAACCTAAGCTTTCTTCTTAAGACATTAGTAAAGACAAGGAAGTTGAACACAAAGTAAACAGGAGAAAAGAACTAATAAAGATGAAAACAGAAATAAATGAAATGGAAAACTGAAAAACAAGAGAGAAAAATCAAAGCTGGTTCTTTTGAAAACGTCAATTAACTTGATAAACCTTTTAGCCAGGTTGATCAAGAAAAGAAAATATATAAATTATCAATACCAAGTTGAGAAAGGGAACAACACTATAGATCCTACAGATCTGAAGAGGATAAAAAGAAAAATTTATAACAACTTTATACCAACAATCTGAAATTTTTTTTAAGTTTTTATTTTTTTTATATTTATTTTTTAATATGAAATTTATTGTCAAATTGGTTTCCATACAACACCCAGTTCTCATCCATCTGAAAATTTTAATGATATTGACAAATTTCCTGAAAAGACACAATTACCAACTCTGACTCAGAGACAGATAACCTATATAGGCTTGTATGTATTAGAGGAATTCAATTTGTAGTTAAAAACATTTCCACACAGAAAATTTCCAGTCAAAAGGCTTCCCTGATGAATTTTATGAAACATTAAGGGAAGAGACAATGCCAACAATACCAGCATCTAGAATATTTGGCACATGGTTATTATGTAATATTAACTGAATTGATACATCTATTTTTAATATCTATGTACTTGTGGGCAAAAACTTATGTGTGATTCATATAGTTTTCATTCAGGAGCCAGTATTTGGTTAGAAAGAAACTTCCACAGATCTAAAAGGTGTATCCTTAGGTTCATTACTGAAATACACACTTAAAGAGTGTAATTTTTCAGTTTCAAAAAAGGGAGCGATTATACACTTGGCATCTTACTTTTCTCTCTGTATATTATGAAACTGCTCTACATTCATCACTATACTAGAGAAGTAATCAGTTATATCTCTGTATATGTGACCTGTGTGTGTATCTAAAAAGCACTGTTTTTATTCATCATAGTAAAGCATATGAATGCAGTATCTTACCAAGTAGCAGAGTCATATGTGACCCAAATAGGAACATTGATCCAATCGCATGGCACATTTAACAAAACCAGTTTTATCACCATGGTTTATTTTTGGACTGCAACAAAGGAGACATAATGATACACACATAAATAATTTGGGGGATTTGATTATTTTGCTTTATACCCCAGTCATGCTCTGCTTCAAAGTTTATCTACGTTATAGAAACTGACTTGGTGTGACAGTTTCTGAAATTTTCTTTTCTGTTACCTTTCCAAAGCAATTTTTACTAAAGTTATTTAAACAGATGTCAATTTCATTTTATTTTTTAAACGTTTTATTAATTAATTTAAATTTTAATTTTTTAATGTTTCGTTATTTTTGAGAGAGAGAGAGGCAGAGAGAGACAGAGAAAGAGTGTGACCATGGGAGGGGCGGAGAGAGAGGGAGACACAGAATCCAAAGCAGGCTCCAGGCTTTGAGCTGTCAGCACAGAGCCTGACACGGGACTTGAACTCATGAACTGTGAGATCATGACCTGAGCCTAACCGACTGAGCCACCCAGGCATCCCTAAATGTTTTATTTATTCATTTTGAGAGAGAGAGAGAGAGAGTGAGAGAGAGAGAGTGAGAGAGAGAGAGTGAGTGAGCCAGCATGAGCAGGGGAGGGGCAGAGAGAGGGAGAGAGAGAGAGAGAGAGCATGAGCAGGGGAGGGGTAGAGAGGGACAGAGTGAGAGAGGGAGAGAGAGAGAGAATCCCAAGCAGTCTCTGTACTGCCAGCACAGATCCCAATGCAGGGCTCAGTCTCACAAACCATGAGATCATGACCTGAGCTGAGATCAAGAGTTGGACGCTTAACTGACTGAGCCACCTAGGCACCCCTAAATAGATGTCAATTTTAATAAAGCAAGGATATGTTCTCAAGGTACACCTGAAGAGATCAATTATGAATGTTCACTGAATTTTACTGATTCTGAAAACCATACACCTAAATAAAAAAATATTTATTTAATTTAAATAGGGCAAAGTGTGAGATGGGAGGGGATTTTTGCCTGGAAGTTCCAGGAATCTTATCAGAGATGTCCAATATTGCCTATTTTTATTTTTTAAATTGCATTTAGAAAATGATTTTAAAAACTTGTAATTGTGTCCATTACAGATTTCAGTAGATTCAAAAATGTAATAAATGTAGAATTGAATCTTTATGTTATTTATAATTATATAGGTTTGGTTAAGATGAGATGAATGCAAACAGTAAAGGAAATGATATTCTTCAAAGTGAACTTGACCTCTTCTATTTGTTTGTGTTTTATGTTTAACTTTCTTACTAAGATTTGCTTTCAAAAAGAAAACTATGTAATATAAAATTTGTCAGGAAATCAGTTGCTTTTTTTCTTTCTAATATAATCCACAAAGTATGAAATAATGAGAGGAATATTGACACTGAATTCATTTTGATTAGCACTAAAGGATAAGGTTGGAGTGTAGTACCTACATTATATGATATGCTAAATGCAACACATTGCTAATTTATAAATCATCAGCATATATGACTGAATGCAATGGCAGCTTCATTTATTTAGACTTCCATATACACACACCCTTTGCCATCTAGTTTTGCTATTCTAAAATCAGAGGTAGCACCAATTTTCTACCCCTTGAATTGGCCGTCTTTGTAACTTTATTTGGCCCATAATTAAAAGGCTACCATCAAAACAAATTGTGTATTTGCCCATTATTATTCTCTCCTGTGACCATGATAAAATGGCCAGGATGATGGAATATATGTAGGACAATTCCATGTTGCCCCTATTGTCTCAGAGAAGGCCATTATAGGTAAGTCATTAGAGAGTCTGTTCCCACCCAACATGTGAATGAGTCAAGCTAAGATCAACAGAGCTCTCTAGAGGCTGAGTAAAACCTGATGAGATAAGCTTGACCCAGCACAGCTCAACTGAACTTTGAGATTAAGAAAAGTTATGTGTTGAATCACTGAAACTAATATTACTTTGTATGTTAACTAACTGGAATTTAAATGCAAACAAAAAAAAAAAGAAAAATTACATTTGTGTGACACTGAGATTCTTGTGGTTGTTTGCCACACAGGTATGATTTTTAAACTTTTTATTTTGAAGCAGTTAAGAATTTTGAATTTGCAAGGAATTGTAAAGATTGTACAGAATTCTCATATATTCGTCAATAAGCTTCTTCTAATGTTAACCTCTAAAATAGGCATGTTACATTTATCAGAATTAGGAAATTTAACATTGGCACATGATTTTATTCTGATTTCACCAATTTTTCCATTAATGCTCTTTTTTTCTGTTCCAGGACCAATCCAAGGTACCATATGGCATTTAGAAGTCATTGACTATTATTTATTTAGCAGTTGACCTTTTGGGTGCAGTTAATGGTACAAGGGATAGACACACTTGCCTTGTACTAATTCACTTTTCCCTCTTTACCATTTATGGTAAAGCAGTGCTTCTCAAACTTTAACGTGAACATGAAGTACCTGGGGGTCTTGTTAAAATAAGGATTCAGTCAGTAAATTTAGGGTGGGGCCAGAGATTCTGCTTTTCTAACAAGCTCTCAGGTGATGTTAAAATTGTTTATCTGTGGATTAGACTTTGAATCACAAGGACCTAACATAGGGAAACGATGCTTAGACTGAGTACTACCTCCATGAAGAGTTAATGCTGGCCTTAAGTTTTGGGGAACCCAATCATGTGTCTGATTGTTTGAAACAGAAAGTGAGAAACTTGCAGAGCACTATGTTGAGAAAGAAGAGAAAGCCTATGTGAAGCCTCTGAGATCACACAACTTGTAAGAGAAATGGAGATGGACATGGAACTTGCTAGATAATAGGCTCCCAGGAACCCAGCTGTTAGAAATGAGTCTCTTCCAACACACATACTTTTTCTACTCTAAACTTCAGCCAATTATAAGCCTACTTTATTTATATTATCATTAATAGGACCCTTTTTCTTCCTCCTAAACATCCTGTTTTAGGCCCATATGTGAATAATACTCAGGGTGCCTGGGTGGCTCAGGTGGTTAAAGCATCTGACTGTTGGTTTTGGCTCAGGTCATGATCTCAGGTTTCATGGGTTCGAGCCCATCATCAGGCTCATTGCTGGCAGTGTGGAGCCTGCTTGGGATTCTCTGTCTCCCTCTCTCACCGCCCCTTCCCCACTTACGCTGCCTTTGTGTCTCTCAAAAATAAAAGGAATAATAATTTTTTTTTTGAAGAATAATACTTCCCAACCACACCAAAAAAATAAAGGAAAGAAAAAAATAAAATACCTCCAGAATATATGGATTGAGAAATATAAATCACTTTTCCTTTAAAAGCTCATTATTATTTCTGCTCATGCAACATCTTTTTCAGGAGTTCCAAACATTTCATACAAAAAAGAGAGATTCCTCTAAAATCAAATGTTGTATTTGTAACTTAAACACAAATTTTGTATGAAATTGAAAAAAAATGATTAGAATTTATAAAACCAATTGAGTGTATTTTTTGTTAGATCAATATATCCTATTATGATGTGTGGCTGTGGGGTAGAAATGAAATCACAGCTACAATACCTTCTAAGATCAAGGAATAGACCTGATGATCTTAAAATTTCATCTCTTATTACTATAATACTAGCAAAACTGGGCAGAATCACAACATGTTATGTTAGCTTTGATCGAATATTTTAAAAATGAGGGTAACAAAGCAAGATATGATTTTAGGTACCTAATATCTTTCTGGGCTGTGCAATAATATTGCAAAGTAGAGTGATCTCTCTCTCTTGTCTTCTCCTACCCTGAAACTCCCTGACATTTATTATCTGTACTATGGTTGAATTTCTTTCTTCCTTTATGTTTCTTTCCTTCTCTTCCCTGTCTTTCTCATTCATACTTTCATTCATTCATTCATTCATTCAACATTTATCAAATGCATGTATGCTTCCATGAAGTAATTATAAAATCAATACCACAACCCATGTAAAAATGTGAAAAATATCATTTGTTCTCTAAGCAATTTGGATGTGTATAATTACCTTCTCTCCTGTGGTGCTAAACAAAATGTGTCTGTGAGCTCCTCCAAACTAACAAACCTCTTTCCGAGTCTCTGAGATCAGTCAATATTTTGATAAGCTTATATATATAGATTCTTTCATTTCTTACTACTAACATAGGAAACATTCAATATTTTATATATGCATATGCACACATGTAAATGATATATAATATACATATTTACATGTAATCGCTTTAATTGTGTGTTTATTTCAGAATTCAAATCTGAGTTTATGGGACTCTTGTTTTCACATTTGTTTACCCAAGCATGTTGGTATCCTTTTCTATCATTTTATGGGTTTATATCTTATTTTCTATTCCATATTGTATATCTTCTGTCCAAAGCACAGGCCTAGCCCTGAGGGCTCAGGTGACAGTCTCATGTGGCTTCTAAATAGCCAATTGGTTATTGACATGTTTATTTCTATTTGATTTTTAATTCATTTCTCTTTATGATCTGAGAAAGCCTTGAACTCTTCTTTCTCCCAATTTTGCCCTATGTAAACCTGGAAACTTTGAATAAATGTAATTTCCTTCTTAAGTATAGTTAGAATAAGTTACTTTTTGTTGTTGTTGTTAAGAGAGTGAGGGGCAGAGAGAGAGAATCTCAGAAGGGGCAGAGAGAAAGAGAGCCAGGGCGGGGCGGGGGGAGACGTGGGGCTCACCCAAAGTGGGCCTGTGTTTTACCTGAAGTGGGGCTCAGGCTCACCTGATGAGTGGCTTGAATTCACGAACCTTGAGATCATGACCTGAGTTGAAGCCAGATGCTTAATGACTGAACCACCCAGGCACCCGCATTTCTTTTTTCTTTTTTTTTTTCTTTTAGATCAAATCTTGATTATGATTCTATGTTGAACTCACTGCTAATATTGTGTCAGAGTATGCAGATGTTAAGTTGATGTGCCATGTAAGCTCATCTTCCAGCTACAGAGTCACATTGATATAAATAAGCATAACAGATGCATTGTTAGAAGTTAGGACTCCAACATGGAAAGATGATAAGAGAAGCTGTTTAAAATAAGGGCCTGAAATGTCAATTTAAAGTGCTCTCTTTCAGATGGATGACATTGTTTCTGCTTGTCAGAAGCATATTAATAATACCTTTTGTTTTCCGCAGATGTTTTTCAAATTTGAGATTTTGCATCAAAGTCTCATAAGACATTTTCCCCAGATTTAATAATGTTATTCCTCAACTCTTTGGAAAATCCCAGCAACCAGTTTTCATTGTGGACTTCTATTTCAAAGCATATTTTGTCAGAGTGGGTCATGTTTTTGAATAAATAAGACATTTTATTTATTCCACAAAGCACCTGTTAATTTTTCTCTAGGAGCATAAGGTCATAGTCTAAGACTCCCTAAGATTTCCTGAAGGTCAGGATTTCTGGCCCATCAAGCAAATTACTTTTTGAGGACGGTCTTTGTACTGTTAGCCATTGCAAAGTCAGCAAATACATTAATGTCTCTTTCAAACAATGGGTCTTTTGTACTTCTACAATATGATACTCAGACTTTTTTAAAAAATAGTTTTGAGTCATAATTGACAGAATTGTAAGGCATTTGAAGTGTACATCGTGATGATTTAGTGTGCATATGTGGAAGGATTCCCCCCCACCTAGTTAAAGAACATCACCTCACACATCTAACTTTTTTTTTTTTTTTTGGAAATATTTAAATTCTACTCTCTTAGCAAATTTTAATTATACAATACATTGTTATCAATTATAGCCACCATGTTACACCCTAGACCCTCAGACCTTATTCATCTTACTGCTGAAAGTTTGTACCCTTTTACTGATATTTCCCTATTTCCTGCAGACTCCAGCCCCAGCAGCCACTTTTCTACTCTGTTTTATGAATTTGATTTTTAATTTTTTAAAAAAATCTTTTTTTATTTTTAAGAGAGAGAGAGAGAGAGAGAGAGAGACAGACAGTGTGAGTGGGGGAGGAACAGAGAGAGAAGGAGATACAGAATCCAAAGCAGGCTCCAGGCTTTGAACTGTCTGCACAGAGCCCGATGCAGGTTTTGAACTTATGAGCCATAAGATCATGACCTGAGCTGAAGTCAGATGCTTACCCAACTGAGCCACTCAGGCACCCCTATGAATTTGATGTTTTAAAAAAAATTTTACATATAAGTGATACTGATACTCAAGACTTTTTCAGTATTCAATGAATGCTTTGATTACCTACCTTTCCTGACTACTTGAAATCTTATTAGCAGGTTAAATTCAACTGCTTTGTAAACAACTCTGAATAAAAGCATAATTTTCACATGGTCACCTACACTTAAAAAAAGAAATCATTGCTGAGTGATTCTGGCAGGTCTGGTCTGATCATAAGAATTTGTCAGGAGTAAACAATAATTCACTTAGCTCCAGTAAAAACAAAACAAAACAAAACAAAACAAAATCTTTTAGATATGGCCTAATGTGGCTAATTCTGAAAATGTCAAAGGAAAGTAAGAAGAACTTAGGAAGACCCAACCACATAGTGAAAAAAATTGTATGAAGAGGAGAAGCTAAGTCTTGGTGGCCCAGAACATTTTATGCATGCTCTTCCCCTCACTTCTTGGCTTCCTTATTTTTTTTAAAAAAGATTTTATTTTTTAAGTAATCCCTACGCCCAATGTGGGGCTTGAACTCACAAGCTGGATATCAAGGGTCACCAGCTCTGTTGACTGAGCCAGCCAGGTGCCCCCTCCCTATTTTTTTTCATCTTTATGTTGTGCTCAGAAACCTTCCCTTTTGGTTGAAGTGAGTATATCAAACTTTACTTTCAGAAAACAAAACATAGAAGAGGTTATATGGAGTAGTGGTTAAGAGTGTGGGATTTGGAGAGACACAATTTGAGATCAAATCCTGACTCTGCCGCTTACTTGCAGTGTATCCTGGGCAAGTTCATTTACCTCTCGGTCCTTAGTTTACTCTTATGGTCAGTAAACTGACTCAAAGGACTTTGTAATGATTAAACAAATTAATCTATTTGAGCGCCTGTCATACAATAAATATTTGATGAATGTTAGCTTTTACTATTATTAATCTTTCACAAATTAGTATATTTTTTATTAAACTTCTGTGGGACATAATGTTAAATCTTACCTCTATTAGTTAAACCATTTGATGTTTCTTCAAACATTAGGAAGTCAGAAGTGAGGGTTTTTTAGAGAGAGCTATCTTTCTTGGTACCCATGATATGCTAGTCATCAGTTCTTAGGTCCTTGATATTTGCCATACCCTTAGTGAGTTGATATAACCATATATATATATGTGTGTGTGTGTGTGTGTATATACACATATATATGTATGTATATATATGTTTATATATATATTCTCATAGACTCCTCTTGAAACATTAAAGTGACTCTTGTATATTTTCAAAGCAGGCATTGCCTCCAATAATTTTAGCCCATGATCAGTGGGGAAGGCCTTCAATATAAGCGTTTGAATTGGTTAGTATTTATAAATCTATTCCCCGTGGCTATTATAACCATGATTATTACCTATAGATTTTCAGAAGTAGGCCTTCCCCCTACACCCATCACTTTGTAACTGACTTCCTACAGTTCTTGACTCAGGAGTGTTTAAGTCCCATAGTTAAATAGTGAAGCATTTGTTTGTGACAAACACCATATGTCCACAATTCTTGTACCTGTCTAAGAGAGGCCTTGCAGGACCTGACAGGTGGCATGTCTACATATGGGTTGTTCTGGCATGATCATTCGTAATGATTCTCATAGGGAGTATGAGTAATTTCCATATCAAAGGTCCAATGTCAAGAATGTATATTAAGTAAGAAGCACACCAATACTAAATTTTGAATCAGGAAACTTTTTCAGGGACCATACCTCAACTTTAAAGCATTTCTTTTAAAAACAACGTAAGTAACTGTTTTGGTTGACAGTGTCACCTTTCGTATTTGAAGATGATATTGGTGACTCAGATTCATGTCTCATTCAGTCCGCATTTTAACTCTGAGCCAAGTATTAGGGTCCACATGGTACCATGACTTATACACTGTTTACCATGTCACGTATCTAGTGTCCCATTATCTCATGTTGCTTCAAATATGGCTTTCTCCTCAGACATTAATTGATAAAGCCCGCTGTAGTGTGTACAACTGACTGAGAATGAGATGTTTTGTGGTGGGGAAGTGTTTTCCTGAGGCCCTACAATGTCGTAGAGTGCAATGTATCTACTCAGTTGAGGTTGACTTCATAGACCACCTTTGTTTAAGGGTCTGGCTCAGCATTTTTCAATATGTATTTTGGAGAATAAAACTAATTTTTTTTTTTTTACATTTTTATTATTTATTTTTGAGAGACACAGAGAGATAGAGCACAAGTGGGGAAGGGGCAGAGAGAGAAGGAGACATAGAATCCGAAGCAGGCTCCAGGCTCTGAGCTGTCAGCACAGAGCCTGACACGGGACTTGAACCCACAAACTGCAAGATCATGACCTGAGCTGAAGTCTGATGTTCAACTGACTGAGCCACCCAGGCGCCCCTTGCTGGTATTCTTTTTACTGCTAGACTTAAAACATTTATTATTACTAATACACATTTGTGAGTCTGCAGGGGGAAAAAAGAACATAATTTTCAACATTGCCCAAATTTATTTAATAACAGAATAGCTTTTTTCACAAAGACACAAAATAACTCAAGGCATTAATAAGCCTTTATGCAATGTACTCCAGAAAACTATTTTAGAACCTGACTAATCTGACTATTTTAGTACCTGGAGAAAACTCCTATTAAATTAAGAGGAAGGAAGGTAGAAATTAAGTGTAATAGAGCTTTTGGTGAGGATCTTCGTTTTGTCTAAATATTAGATTTCATTGAATGTGAAAATGAAAATAAACTCATTAGTTGAGCCACCACAGTCGCTTCAGTAAAAAGATGGTAAATAGCACAGCCAATTTTAGGGTTTGAGTTTTGTTCATGTTGCTTATGGATGCAAGGCCAGCTACTAGCATGACTTCCTTTACTTCCATGTTGCTGCGGTTTTAAATTGGAGCCTCTGATCCATCTTCCTTGTTTTGCCCAATTCTCACTTTGTTCCAGGTCTGGCAGGATGGGGAGGTTAGCCCTTATAGACATACCCCCTGTCTTATTCATTTTCAATGCCCCTGTGCCTGCTTTCTCGTTCCCTTCAGCCTCCCAACACATCCCAAATTTTGGCATCTGGCTCTTTAGCTCTTTGTCTTCAATTCTCTCACTTTAGTCCACTTATTTTAATCCCAGCTCCTTCAGATTAAATGCTCCAACATAAGGGTAAGTTATTTTTCTTTGCAATATAGAGGGGTCTTCTGTTGTATTTAAAAATTCTCCCTTACCCCCTTCATTTTACTTAGAATTTCCCTGTTGAATTTAGCTTTAAAGAATAAAAGAGAAGGAAGTTTTTTTGTTTTTTGTTTTGTTTTTTTTTTTTTTGTTTGTTTGTTTTAAGAAAAAGCTCTTTAAGTCACTGTCTGTATTTTCCTGGCTAACATGTCAAAAACTTACCCTTCCCTAGCAAACTTCCAAAATGATGAATTTAGTTGAGGGATGGGAGCACAAGGGAGAAGTTGTGAGGATGTGAGGACAGTGGGAGCAAAGCCAGAGGGCCTTGGGAGATAGCTCCTACTGGCTCACCAGGGCCGATTTTTAGATTTTCATGAATCATGAAAACTGGCTGTTAACCACAGCTAGTATTAAAATTAACCTATAGAAGCCTAATTAAATAAATTATATTAAAAAAAGATAATACTCAAAACTCAGCACTTCCTACTTATTTTACTATGTTACAATTTTATATAATCAAGGTTTTTATGTCTATCATATTTGCCTGGTGGAAATATAGAATAGTGTGCCATTTTGTGGATGTCCTCCCAATTCCGTGGTCAAGTTAGTAGCTTGAAGTTAGCCATGGAAGAATATTCACACCACAAATGTTAATTTGCCTGATTTGTTTCGTTGATTGTCTAAACCAGAAGTAGGCAACCTCTTTTGTGTACCTATGTATCAGTCAAACTGGTTACCCCAAACAGGAGGCCCTTCAGAACTGGCCATGAGCCGAGGTTTGTTGGTCTCTAGTATAAATTGAAGAAGATGCTGAAATGTTCATAATGCATTTCAAAATTAAAAGTGTGTTTTATATGTATCCCTTACATTGTGAATAGCACAAGAAATTCGGGAAGCATTCCAGTATTTGAAAACTATTCTCCCATTTGGCAAAAAAGCCTGTAGCATCTTTGATGAATGAGTGCTGTTCTGACATATTTCTTCTTTCTTTCATTTTCCTATTATTCATTAATGTAAATGAAATTATTATCCAAAACTTAGGTCAGAACTATACTTGTTTCTCAACTGCAATAATAGTTTGGTTATGGACACCAGAATTTGGCAAAAATTAACAAAAACATTTTGTGAGAATCACCTGGCTATGTGGAATCATATGCTGTATTATTTTTATTGTTTGTGAATTATGTGCTACATAACCTTTATGTTGGTAAAGGATTTTTTGTACACATGTTTTCTGAAAAGTCTCTTGACTTCAAGAGCCTTGAAAAAAATTTTTTAGTGTTTATTTGTTTTGAGAGAGAGTGAGTACAGGAGGGGCTGAGAGAGAGGGAGAATCCCAAGCAGGCTCTGTGATATCAGCACAGAGCCAGACATGGGGCTTGAACCCACGAATTGCGAGATTATGACCTGAGCCAAAATCAAGAGTCGGTTGCTTAACCGACTGAGCCACTCAGGTGCCCCAAGAGTACTTTGACTCTTAAACATTTATCAGTTTATCATTGAGGGAAAAAGAAATCACATGTGGGAGCGACTAGAAGTGGCCATGGAAAAGGAAGAAAGTGGGTTAACCGCTCAAGCTTTCAGAAGGAAAGGAAGAGGGTGCTTCGGATAATGTGAGTTTGGCTGTTTCTTGGTTACAGATAGAGAATTCCTCTGGATTGAGGTCGGGGGAGTAGGATTATTGTACTTTAACCAGGCCGAGGTGAAATGATTACCTAAAGTATATTATTATATACAGTGAAATCATCCAATGTGGCGCTTGGCCTTGAGGTAACATGTATGTTGTATAGAAGTTGAAATCCAGTATGTGTACCACACCAGAGTTTTAGTTTCAATGATAAAAATACTCTGAGCACCTAACAGGCCATTTGTATATTAAGGGGAAACACATATGTCATAAAATAATTGGGATTTTAAATGATTAAAGCACTTTTCTCACGCATGTCATGCATTGGAGATTGCACTTTTACTTTCTTTTGTTACGTCTTCAATGCTGACTACTTTTTAGAACTCTACTTGTTAGAGCATCCATTTCTTTCCACAGCTTCAATTAAAATGCAGTATGGCTATTTGTCAGCGTTGCATTACACAGCAGCTCTAGGCTATCTGAATGCTGGTGATCCATGATGCAAACTACCTGGAGGCACGAGTGTAAACCTGGGCCAGCTTCCTTGCCTCTGATCAATTTTCTGTAACCGTGTCCAGGATTGTGTGAGCTCAGACAATGCTGATTTATATTGTTATAACTTAAAGTCTGAAGTTAGGGAATTATTCTTATTGCCTGAAAAAATATTATCTGTCGTCAGATATCAGTGATTTTTCATTTTGATTGGATTGCTGTTTGGATTACTTATGCTCCATCTCCCTTTTCTGTCTCAAAGTTTGTCTCCATTATAAAGAGTATTCAGAATTGACTATGCTGCTATTCAACTATCCATCACAGTTGATGGGCGCTTTCCCAATATCTGATTATCAACTATTACTTTGAAAAACAAAGCCTATGTATTTGTCCTTCTTCCCATTCTGAATAATAGGATCTCTAATTTAAGTAGGAACCATTTGATGTTCCCCCTGCACTATTTTTCTCCCAGTATGTTGTTGTGAAGAGGTGGCGATGGCAGAAGTCTAGCTCCTTGGTGAGTTGGTAAGAGCAGTTTAAGAAGTGTGAATGGTGTTTGCTTAAGGTGAATAAAATAAAGGGTGCTTTCTGCAGTGTTGTTTATAATGAAAATTATGATGTTCTGTACTACATGCCTAATTTAATAAACAACAGCGCGTATGAGTGAAACACTATGAATCATAAAATACACTTAAATAAAATTTAAAAAAAAATATGATATATAATATTAGTGGAAAACGATGGAGTTAAAATTGTGTGGACACACTAATCCTAATTTTATAAATATATGTGTATGTATATTGTGAATAAATAGATGAAAAGTAAATTATATAACTCATTATTTTCTTATATTAAGTAAAATATATAATCTTAAGTAAGATTATGGGTGGTTTTAATTTTTTTTCTTCAGTCTTTTCTGTAGTTTTTAAATATGTGGAATGGTCATGTCTGTTTTTATAGTCAGAATTTAAAATATCATTACTACAAAAAAAGATTGCCAAAACCAAATAAAAACAACTTACCTCCTTTCCCTCACTTGCTGAAATAAGAGCAAAGTCTACTTAAACTACTCAAATTTCTTCATAAACTTTCAAAGAATCATGATTTTTTTTCTTTATTGAGGTAAAATTTGTATTTAACATAGTATTTAAGGTATACAACATAATAATTTGATATTTGTATACACTACAAAGTGATAACCACAATATGTCTAGTTACCATCTGTCACTGTACAGTTGACCCCCTTCATCCATTTTGCCCACTCCCAACCTCTTCCCCTCTGATAATCACCAATCTGTTCTGTGTCTATGTGTTTTGCTTTTTAGATTCCATGTATAAATGAAATCATATGTATTTGTCTTTCTTTATTTGACTTATTTCACTTAGCATAATACCCTCAAGGTCTATTCATGTTGTTACAAATGGCAGTATTTCTTTTTTCGTGGCTGAATAATATTCCACTGTACCTATATGCCACATCTTCTTTAGCCATTTATCTACCAACAGATACTTAGGTTGTTCCCATATTTTTGCTATTGCAAATAATGCTGCAGTGAACATAAGGGTACACATATCTTTTCAGATTAGTGTTTTTGTTTTATTTGGATACATTTCCACAAGTGAAATAACTGATCATATGGTAGTTCTATTTTTAACTTTTTGAGAAATCTCCATTTTCCCATAGTGGCTGAACCAATTTACATGCCCACCAGCAGTGTATAAGGGTTCCCTTTTCTCCACATCTTCTCCAACACTTGTTGTTTCTTGTCTTTTTGGTAGTAGTCATTCTAACGGGTATGAGGTGATATCACAGTGTGGCTTTGATTCGTGATGCTGAGCATCTTTTCATGAGCCTGTTGGCATCTGTTTGTCTTATTTGGAAGAATGTCTATTTAGATCCTTTGCATATTTTGAAAATATATTGTTTTGTTTTGCTGTTGAATTGTTTGATTTTTTAAAATACATTTTAGATATTAACCTTTTATAATTTGTAAAAATTTTCTCCCATTCAGTAGGTTGCTTTTTCATTTTGTTGATGGCTTACTTTGTCAGGACTGATTTCAAGGAGCTTATGTTTTCTTCTAGGAGTTTTATAGTGTCAGGTCTTATATTCAAGTCTTTAATTCATTTTGAGTTGATTTTTGTGTATGATATAAGCTGGTGGTCTAGTTTCATTCTTTTGCATGTGCTTGTCCAGTTTTATTACCATTTATTAAAGAGACTGTTTTTTTACCCATTGTGTATTCTTGGCTCCTTTGTTGTAAATTAATTGATCATATATATGTAGAATTTATTCTGGGCTCTCTTTACTGTTTTATGGATTTATTTGTGTAGTTTTATGCTAATACCATACTGTTTTGATTACTATAGCTTTGTAGCATAGTTTCATATCAGAGAATGCAATACCTTTAGCTTTGTTCTTAATACTGTTTTGGCTATGCAGGGTCTTTTGTGGTTCTATATAAACTTTAGAAATACTTGTTCTATTTCTGTGAAAGATGGCATTGGAATTTTGATAGGAGCTGCATTGAATCTTTAGATTGCTTTGAATAGTATGGACATTTTAAGAATATTAATCCTTCCAATCCATGAGAATGGAATATATTTTCTTGTTATTTGTATCTTCTTCCATTTCTTTTATCACTGTCTTATAGTTTTCAGTGTATATGTATTTCACCTCCTTGGTTAAATTTATTTTTAGGTATTTTATTCTTTTTGATGCAACTGTAAATGGGGTTACTTTTAAAATTTCTCTTTCTAGTAGCTCATTATTAGTGTATAGAAATGCAACAGATTTCTGTATGTTGATTTTGTATCCTGTAACTATACTGAATACATTTATTAGTATTTTGGTGAGATCTTTAGGGTGTCCTATATAGTAACATGGTAACTGCAAATAGTGACAGTTGTACTTTGCAATTTTGATGCATTTTATTTTCTTTACTTGCCTAAGTGCTGTGGCGAGGATTTCCAATACTATGTTGAATCAAAGTGGTGAGAGTGGGCATCTTTGTCTTTTTCTTGATCTTAAAGGAAAAGCTATCAGGTTTTCACCAATGTGTATAATGTTAGCAGTAGGTTTATCATATATGGCCTTTATTATATTCAGGTACTTTCCCTCTATATTTACTTTTTTGGGAGTTTTTATTATAAATGGATGTTAAATTTTGTCAAATGTTTTTTACATCTTTTGAGATGACCATATGATTTTTATCCTTTATTTTGTCAATGTGATGTATCAGGTTGATGGATTTGTGAATGTTGAGCCATCCTAGCATCCTTTGAATAAGTTTCCCTTGATCATGCTATAGGATCCTTTTAAGGTGTTATTGAATTTGGTTTGCTACTACTTTGTTGAAGATTTTTGTATATGTGTTCGTCAGGGATATTGGCCTGTAATTTTCTTTTTTTACGGTGTTTTGTCTGGTTTTGGTATTAGGGTGATGCTGGCCTTGTAAAATGAGTTTGGAAGCATTACTTCTTCATTTTTTGGGATAGATTAAGAGGAATAGGTAGTAGATCTTTGAATGGTTTATATAATTCACTGGTGAAGCCATCTGGTCCTGGACTTTTATTATTGGGAGATTTTGATCAGTGATTCAACCTCCTGCTTAGTAATCAGTATATTCAGATATTATTTTCTTGATAGTTCAATCGTGGAAGATTGTATGTTTCTAGAAATTTATCCATGTTTTCTAAATTGTCCAATTTGTTGGCATATAATTGTTCATAGTAGTCTCTTATGATCCTTTGTATTTCTGTCATATCAGGTAACTTTTATTTCACTTTTTTTTTCATTTTATTTATTTGAGCCTTTTATTTCTTGGAACGTATAACTAAAAGTTTGTAAAGTTTGTTTCTTTTCAAAGAACCAAATCTTAGTTTCATGGATCTTTTCTATTTTTACTTTTTAGTCTCATTTAATTTCTTTTTGCTTTGATCTTTATTATTTCCTTCCTTCTGCTAATGTTGAGCTATATTTGTTCCTCTTTTTCTTGTTCCTCTGGGTAATGATTTAATTTAGTCTTTTTTGGTTTTTTTGTTTCTTGAGTAGGCCTGTATTACTATGAACTTTCCTCTTAGAATGGCTTTTGCTACATCTGATAGATTTTGTATTGTTGTATTTACATTTTCATTTATCTGAAGGTATTGTTTGACTTATTCACTGACCCATTGGTGGTTCAGTAGCATGTGGTTTAATCTGCATGTATTTGTGATTTTTCCAGTTTTCTTCTTGTAATTGATTTCTAGTTTTATACCATTGTGATCAGAGAAGATCCTTGATGTGATTTATTTTTAAATGTATCGAGACTTATTTTGTGGCCTTATATGTGATCTATACTGGAAAAGGTTCCATGTACACTTGAGAAGAAAGTGTTTTCTGCTGCTTTTGGATGGGATGTTCTGTATGTATGTATTAAGTCCATCTGATCTAATGTGTCATTTAAAGCCGATCTTTCTTCATTAATTTTTCTCTCAGGATGATATATCCATTGGCTTAAGTGAGGTATGAAAGTCCACTACTATTACTGTATTTCTGTCAGTTTCTCCCTTTAGGTCTGTTAATATTTGTTTTGTACATTTAAGTATTTTTCTGTTAGGTGCATAAATATTTACAAGTGTTGTATACTCTTATTGGATTGACCCATTTAATATAGTGTAATAACATTCTTTGTCTCTTGCTGCAGTCTTTGTTTTAAAGTATATTTTGTCTCAGGGTGCCTGGGTGCCTCAGTTGATTGAGTATCCAACTCTTGATTTCAGCTCACACAGTTCATGAGTCTGATCCCTGCATTGAGCTCTGCACTGACGGCACAGAGCCTGATTGGGATTCTCTCTCTCCCTCTCTCTCTGCCCCTCCCCCACTTGGACACACACACTCTCTCTCAAAATAAATAAACATTTAAAAATAAAGTATATTTTGTCTTATATAAGTATAGCTGTACCAGCTTTCTTTTCATTTCTATTTGAATGGAATATCTTTATTTTTTTTTTTTTATTATTTTTTTTTTTTTTACTTGAAATGATTTTATTTCATTGTATTACACTATCCAGGGACCCAAAAAAGTATAAAAAGGAGTTTTTCCGGGTCTTCTGTTATTTGGGCTTTAAGTAGAACATATTGAGAAGCAATAACTTCAAAAAATGAGTCTTTAGAACTATACATGAAGAAATAAGTGGCCATAAAATCGAAACACAGTAGGATAAAATAATAAGCTTCATATAGTCCTGTATTCTAAATAAATACTATAATAACTATACTCATTCTTCTTTCATCTTTGGATTTCCTTTCATTTTCGTACAGAACTTCTTGGTACTAAAATGATAGTTCTGACTCACTGTGTACTCTTTCAATTATCCTCAATGTTTATCTTTCTCTGTTTCTATCAAATAGTACCTGGTTTTCAAATTAAGCTTTAAATTTTTTTTACTGATTTATACTTTTTAAACCTTATTTAGTAGTACAATAATAGCAGTTATTTTTTGCGTTGTGTGTCCCCTTTATTTTGTATTCCATCATGAGATCTAAGGCCATTTTTGAAGATACAAATTACTTCACACCCCTGATGGATGTTATCACCATACACTATATTAAAATTGAATGGAATATCTTTATACACTTCACTTTTTGCACTTTGATTTTAAGTCTGTGTGTGTCCTTAGTCTGAAGTAAGTCTCTTGTAGGCAACATCTAGATGAGGCTTGTGTTTGTGTTTGTTTGTTTTAAATCTATTCGGCCACTGCCTGTCTTTTGATCTTTGAATCTCATCCATTTACATAAGTAATTATTGATAGGCATGTAATTGCCATTTTATTGTTTTCTGGCTGTTATTCTTAGTTCCTCTTTGTACCTTTCTTATCTTGCTTTCTTTGTGATTTGATGCCTTTCTTTAGTGTTATGCTTAGCTTTCTTTTTCATTATCTTTTGTGTATCTTCTCTAGGTTTTTGCATTGTGGTTACCATGAGGTTTACATATGACAGCCTATGTATATAACAGTTTAAGTTGATAACAACTTAAATATGAATGTATTCTAAAAACTCTACCTCCTCCCCTCATGTTTGTTTTTGATGTCATATTTTATATCTTTTTGTTTGTGTATCCCTTAAATAATAATTGTAGTTACAGTTGCTACCTTTGTCTTTTATCCTCATAGTAGCTTTGTAAGTGGTTAATCCGCTATCTTTTCTACATATTTGTCTTTACTAGTGAGATTTTTACTTTCATATGTTTTCTTGTCTTTTCTTTCCGGCTTAAAAAAAGTCCCTTTAACATTTCTTATAAGGCTGGTTTAGTGGTGATGAAATCTTAACTTTTGCTTGTCTGAGGAACTTTTTATCTCTCCTTCTATGCTGAATGACAGCCTTGCTGGGTACAGTATTCTTAGTTTGAAGTTTTATCCTTTCAGCACTTTGAATATATCATACCGCTCCCTTCTGGCCCTTAAAGTTTCTGTGGAAAAATCGGCTCATAGTCTTATGGGGATTCCCTTGTACATAACAGATTTTTTTTTTTTTTTTAAGATTCTCTATCTTTGATTTTTGGTATTTTAATTATAATGTGCTTTGGTGTGGATCTCTTTGACTTCATCTTATTTGGAACTGTCTTTGTTTCCTGGACCATGATGTCTATCTCCTTTCCAGGTTAGGGAAGCTTTTAGCCATTATTCTTCAAATAAGTTTTTTGCATTTTTCTCTCTCTCCTCTCCTTCTGGGATCCCTGTGAAGTGAATGTTACTTCACATGATGTTGTCCTGTTGTCCCTTTAGTTATCTTTACTTTTTAAAATTCCTTTTTTCTTCTTGCTGCCCTATTCAGGTACATTATATTATACTGTCTTCCAGGTCACTGGCTTTTTTTTCTGCTTCATCTAGTCTGCTGTTGAACCCTTCTAGTGTATTTTTCAGTTCAGTTGTTGTGTCCTTCTGCTCGGTGACTTCTGTTTGGTACTTTCATATATTTTCTATGTTTTTGTTTAAAGTTATCTCTGTGTTTATCTTCTAAATTCAGTGAGCATCTTTATGATTATTACTTTGTACTCTTTATCAGGTAGATTACTTTGTTTAATTTGATCTTTTTCTGTTTTGTCTTATTCTCTCATTTGGAACACATTTCTCTGTCTCTTGATTTTTTGTTTGACTTTCTTTGTTTGTTTCTATGTGTTAGGAAAAACAGCTTTTCCTCCTATTCTTAAAGGAGTGGCCTTGTGTAGGGCATGAACTTTATTGAAAAACCTTGTGTTAGGTCTTGGTTGTCTCTCAAACCTTTGTGATTATCTGATATCTTTTCTCCCTTGGAGAGAAAGATTATTTTTATCTTTTTATTTTATTTTCTTTATTTTATATTTTTATTTCTCCTGTTTCTTCCCAGGAGTACCACTTTATCCTATACTTATGCTCAGTCTGACACATTGAATTTCATGCTAGGTCTTTTGAATCTACATCAGCAAGTTGAATTTCTCCTGCTTGTTCTCATTCTTCAATGTATAGTTAAGATATAATGAGGTCATGAAAAACAAAGTGTCTCTTTTACTGAAGAGATAACATTTCATAGCGTCACTTTTGCTCATCATGATATTAGAAAACCTCTTCAGCATAGTGGTGATGATGGAGAGGAGTGTAGGGGTTAAAAGGAAGAGAGTTCCATTCTGCTAATGATAGAAGTGGGCAGAACACAGGGATGAAGTTAGTTGATGATCTCATCTGGCTACACAAGAGTGGGTATATCACTGTTTTGCAATTGGGTGAAATGGAGATCTGACCTATGGTAAGGAATTATTTCATAAAAATGGAAGTTAAAGTGGAGTGATACCTGCCATGTTCAGCTTTTGATCCCAGACACCTCTATCTTTGCCTTAACTCCTTATGGGGACCTGAATAATTCTTTGCTCACGAGAAGACTCTTTTCTAGTGATTTCTGGTTTTTCTTTAAAGAATTATCTTGTCCTCTCTTGGTATATATTTCTCAAAGATCTTTGTGACAAGCATGTGGTATTATTAAGAACTCATTGCTAAACTCCTTCTTATTTCCAGAAAGTTATGATTCTTATTGATTTTACTGCTGCAACTGAATTGATTTTAAAAATCAAAATGTCTTCTGGTTAATGCAAAGGCTAACAATGATGAGGAAATCTAATAATTTTTTTTAGCAGATTGTCCTATACATAGTGGTCTTGTACACCATTAAATCTAACAATAAAGGTGAATGACGTGATAGTAAATAATGAAGGTGGGCTGTCTTCTTCATCCACATTCCATTGTTATGTTTTTAAAATAAAAATAAAGTCAGTCTTTAAGAGAATATACAAGGAGATCCTTCTTTCTGGTCTTAGTTACTATTAATTTAAATATAAGTTTTAGGTTCGTCTGTAGCCTACCAAGAAAAGTCATCTCATTTCCATTTGTTCTATCCCAGCTAACAATAAGTGTTGGAATATTGAGAATGTCTCTCTTGTAACTCCAGTCAGGATTTTGGGAGGGTGTATCCCACTTAATGCTTTAAATGGTGATGTGGGCTCTGAAGTTACCACCTCACTAACCTTTAGATACTTTCATAAAGAATACGAACAATGGCTCAAGATGGTGAGTTTTATATTCCCTGGATCATAGAAATTTGAATGATGATTTATTTCAACTTGGATTGGAAATAGAATGGTCACCTATTTTTGAATAGTTCTACTACTTCCATCATTACTAGCTCTCATACTAAAATCATTTGTAGTTTTCCATATTTTTATTTTTTCTCATATATTGTGCAACAGTAAGTTTTAGACTCAGTTAAAGGTTCCTACCTTCTTCCCCTTACCCTTTTCTTGTCTAAAGACCATTAAAATATTTTTGTAATGCTTGTTTTTCTCTCTGAAGTTCTGTGGTGGTTTATGTTTTGCAGGGTGTCTTTTGGTAATTTTTTCACAAAATGTCTATAAATATTCTTTGTCCTATGCATCCTTATGTGTACTTTCATTTTGTTCTTATACATGAATAGTAGTGTTATTTTTCTCAGAAAATTGAATATGTGATTTATAATTTAGTGTTACTGATAAAAGTTCTGATGCCAATTTGATTTTCCCATGCCAGAAAATAAGTTTTTATTCTTTCTCCAGGGAAGCTGGTGACTTTTTCTCTTCCATTTAGATTCTTGAGACTTCACCACAATACACCTCAGTGTGAGTTTCTTTTGCACTAATAGTATATTCAGTCACCAGACTTGGGTCATTATAGGCTTTGACTTTATTTTTTATTATTCCTTCTTTTCTATTCCCCCTGTATTTTCATTTTGAAACTCATAATTGATGGGCCTTGAAGGTTCTGGATCTAACCTCTTTGTGGCTCAGCTTTTCAGTCATATTTATCCTTTTACTGGGCCTGCTTCTGCTTATCATGGGGAGGGAGGTGGTACAGAGCTCAGTGGGTGCTTGGAATTGATTTGTTTTCCTAGTGTGAGAGCTCTTGGTCCCTCCAGGACTGTACTATGTCTTTGGTGCCTGGATCTTCTTCCAGATCTGAACTGATACTTCATAGAACAGTATTATATGCAGGCAGAAGTCCTTTTTGTCTTTCTGTCTTTTTATAGACTGCTCTTATCTTTCATTGCCCGTATATACTGTGAGCCCTCCCTGAACAGATGATTCACAGGCTTTCAGGAAATAGTTCTCAGGGCATCAGTCTGGGGGCAGTAGACACTGTTCTCATCTGCTCTGCAGAGTGATAAAGAGTGAGCCCAATGAACACAATTACTTTATTGGATATCTGATGTTTTAGGTTTATTTTTTTCCCTCTGCCTTTTTGTATCAGTCTTGTTTCATTTGCTTCCTATATTTAAGGAATATTTTTTAATTTCAAAGATATGAATGACATTGGTTCTTGTTTCCCTGTGATGTTACAAGACCTTCATTTTTATATATCTTTTTTTTCATTTAAAAGAGATTTTTAAATTTGAGAGAGAAGATAGAGATATTTGGTCTCATTTCAGTATTCGTATCATTAAAAATTCCAAGACAACACGCTGCATGCTCAATGAGATTTTTCAGCCTTACTGCCTGTTCAAAAAGCAGATCTGTGGTTGAGGATTTGCCCCCAACACAATCAAGGATGATCTCTCTTCTAGGAGTTTCCTTATCAGATCTGCAACAAAGCTCATTCCCTCTCCTGGGATAAACAGGAAAGTATCCAAGTTATATTAAGTATTATATTATAGTCTGGAACCTAACATTTCTTTTCCATAATACTTTTACACTTAATAGCTTATCTTACCCACATGTTTCCTGAACTGTAAAGTATTGCTCACTGTATGGTGCGGCTGGCTACACTGAAGTACAAAGACTCTAGTCATCTTGTATTCATGAGAACCAAGACAGGACTGTAATTAGAACCTAGGTATCCTAATCTATTGGTCTCTTTCTGCTTTTGCAGAGCAACACATGTGATGGGAGTAAGCTCGCATACTCACCACATTCAGTGTGTTTCCTGCTGCACTAAACAGAAACTGCACTCTGACTTTAAAGAGCTGGGTGGGTCTGTTAATTTTTGGTGGACTGATAGGAATTTCTTTAATTAAAAATGATAGTAAACAGTTTTGGAGCACTTACTGGTCAGGCAGTGTTCTTAATTAACTAAGTCATTCTCACCACTGTCAGTTGAGTTAGGGGATATTATCATCTTCATTTTACAGATGAAGAAATTGAGAAAGAGAAAGTCCATCTCACAGCTAATTACAGGTGATGCCAGGACCCTGGCTTTCTGACTGCAGAGCCAATGCTCCAAACTAAGGACACAAAGTAAAGGCCTGTGGGCTAAATTGGGTCAGCTACCTGTTTTTGTTTTTGTTTTTGTTTTTGTTTTTGTTTTTTATTGCCCATTAACTAAGAATAGATTTTACATTTTTAAATTGATTACACTTTAAATGGTTGTGTAAGTACCTCCAGGATATCCTCAATTTTGCCTCAGCCCCACGAAGCCTGTAACATTTACAATCTGGCCCTTTAAAAAAATGTGTGCTAACTCCAGCGAATCTAACCATGAGACTAATTCACACACTCCTGCATTTTGAGTTACGGTTAGTTGGGCATAGCTCATTGTTGGCCACACTAAGATACACTTTCGAGTCTGGAGAGTGAAAACAATTTGTGGCTTGTATTGCTCTTCCTGCCCATTTCTTCCTTTCTTGTAAGTAAAGTCTTAATAGGATGTGTGTGTGTTTTTAAATTATTGATATTATTTTAATTTTTTTTAACGTTTATTTATTTTTGAGACAGAGACAGAGCATGAACGGGGAAGGGTCAGAGAGAGAGAGGGAGACATAGAATCTGAAACAAGCTCCAGGCTCTGAGCTGTCAGCACAGAGCCTGACGCGGGGCTTGAACTCACGAACTGTGAGATCATGACCTGAGCTGAAGTCAGATGCTTAACCGACTGAGCCACCCCGGCGCCCCTTAAATTATTGATATTAATTGATAAAATCTCTCCCTCTGTCTTTACCTCTTTCTAAATGTACCTAGTTTTTCCTAGGGAAAAAGGATTGTGCAGAGACATAGTAAATCTAAAAATAAATCAAGAACTCTGCCTCAGGATCTCAGCTGTTCTTTTCAGAATCCACAATAGCAATTTATTTGGTGGTAGGAAGGCTCTGGAAAAGGAATAGGACATACACCTGCCTAAAATACAGAACAGGTCTTCTGCATAGGCATTGCTTTCCAAATAGGTAAATTCATACCAAATCCCCACATTATGTTCACAGGAACCCTTGCTTAGCATGAAGTTAGGGCAAAAGAACTGGTTTGGAAATAATATTTTTATCTGTAACAAGTGTTACACATAATTGTTTCGAGGAATACTAATGGTCGTTTGGTGTTGGGAGTCAGGACATCCACATGGCTGAATAAGTTTGAAAAATTCTTGGTTAACCAAGTTTTCTTAGCCAGAAATTCTCCTAGAACTCATAATATGCTGATTTCTAGTATCAGTCCATAAGTAGATTGATAATGGAATCAGTCCATGACTAGAATATATAGCGTGCAGTGTTTTTTAAAGTTACAAGATGATGAAGTTTGTTGTTGTTGTTGTTTGGTTTTAATGAAATGACTTGTGCTTTAGGGAATACAGTTTAGGGAACACTGGGAACCATAGTGAATTGCTCTTTCCACACTAGAAACTTTTTTTCTGCCCAGTGAATCAGTACCAGTTGATTAGAGTCAGAGCACCGTTTCTCCTGGATATTACAGAACAATATTTATAAATCCCCATTCTCCCATTCCCGTTTCCTGTTTTAGATTTGATGCAAACTATCAGCCTTCTGTGTGTATATGACATTATATCATTCTTTCCAATTCCAACATACTTTTATAAGCACAAAATTTTTAGGATGACAAATTATTCCTCATTGCTTTTCTTCTTGGTTTAACTGTCTTGTGTGCACTCAAAGAGCTACCTTAATCTAATCAGCCATTTCTCTCTAAATCACAGTGTAAAATAGTGACAGTTAATTCTTACCAAGATGGTGAGTTTCTGGTAACTTATATCTCCAAGGCTCTTTGTAAACCAGTATTTAAGTTTGGAGGTTATAACATCAGGTAGGGAGGTGTAAAACCTTTTGGCAACTGACCACATTCTTCATCTATAACATAAAGTGTCACCTACATAAATAGACAGCTATTACTTTTGTACTGATTTACATTCTATCCAGGGATTGTCTGAAATTGATTTTATTGGTTTTCTTTTTTTTTAAACAATCTTAAGATGGAGAAACTTACTGAAATCTCTAAATAAAGATCAGTCTCATCTGCCCTGACAACCTTTGGCAATCTTGTCCCCACCCCTGTGTGGCAGAAATTGGCATTCCCACCTTACAGCAGGGATCCAAAAACGATAGCAATTTCCTTGTGCACATCAATTTCTCCTTGTGGATGGGCAGTCTTTCGCTATAATCAGATATGTCAGCTCTTTGCAAAAGAATTGGAAAGTGGCCTTACTCATGTGGAAATCTAATAGCGACTTGTTGTCACTCCCTTTTAGCAGCACAGCCCCAGGCTGTCAATGTCCTATCCTGTGTCATGCTGCTGCAGTGGGCTGGGACCCTGCCTGAAGAGAAATTGCTGAACTGGGCCACTTTGCTCACATTTGGAGAATTCATGATGTACACTAGTGCTCGCTCTCTCTTATGATTGACTTAGACAATGAGGTTGCCAAGTCCTGGGTATTTTAGTCTGTCAGGAACTAGTATAAATTTTGGAATCATAATTCACCCAATGAAAATCAATTAATGAAAACAGTCCAGGTATTGGTAATAATCCATTTTGATTTTTTTGCACTATGAAAAACATGGTGCCCTGTTGTACTGAATTGTCATCCTAAGTTTCTGTCATTGCACTTAGATATTGTACCAAATGGGAGAGGTAATATTGGTAAAAATGAAATTCAGAATATATCTTGAGCAGTCATTCTCTCAAACATTAGATGCCAGCTAATTGATTTTTAAGTTTTTACTTTTCAACTCCATTACACTTTACACCTCAGTATATTTTTGTACTCTCTTACATTTTGTGGAGACATGGTATCAGATTTCTAGCTTTTAGCAGAACTGTTCAGTATATCAATTCCTGTTAACACAGCTGTTAAATATTGAGATCTTGCTGCATGTTAAATGAAATCAATTTTCAAAGTAAATTAAATCCCTGAATGAAGGTGGGTGTATCTTTCCACACGAAGGAAGAAATGTTAAGAGAGTTGCATATATAAGCAGATCTTGGAGAAATAAACTGAGTTGTCTATGGAACAGTTGTATTAGGATGCAACCATTCTATCTTTCTCTGGTGCCTTAAAAAGTAAAATACATTTAGTACAAGTTCAAACACAGAAGGCAAAAATAGAGATTTTGAAAATATGATTTTTGTCTGGCAGACAGTTGGTTGTCTTTGCTTTAAAAGAACATCTTCTTGGTCTAGAGTTCAATGTACCCAGATTCCTCATTCATTTCTTCCAACCAGGAGAGAAAAATGAGGTCTAAGTCAAGTCTAAAGCAATTATTACAGTTTAATTAGCTAGTTTTCACTATAGCTGAAACTGTAGGAGTCACATACAACATTTTAAATACTGAATGCTGTAGTCTTCTATAAAACCTACCTTGCCTATTACACTCCTAAAAAGTAGGCTTTAACCTCATTTCCCCTAGTTCTCACCTCTTTCTCCAGCTTTCTTTTCTATGTAGAGAAAACAAAAAGTAAGAAAAACCTTAAGGAGTGTGAAAGAGTAAACACTTTCCCCCCACCTCCAGTTTTCCATTTTAGTGTGGCAAGAAGTGTAATGATTATGTATTACATGGATTACAGACTGTAGTATATATGAAAACATCATATATAATTCATATTCAATCAGACTACTGATAGAAAAAAGTTTTATGAGGTTTTTACATCTTCTCATATTCCATAATATTGTGAAATGTAAGATAAACAGTCACTTAGCAAATACTTTGTCTTGTGGCCTCAAGATACTGTTAGGTAATCCAGAGGGGTGAGATTCGTGGAAGAGAAGATGCAGGGAGGGCCTTCATGTAACTTGTTATCTGCTTTTTGAGAGAGAAAACTTACTAAGATAAACATAATTGTAAATCTTTCAATCTTTTCATGGGGCAAAACTATATGTAAGATTATTCTGCATGAGTCTAAATGCAAATGAATATAATTAAAGTTGAGGCAAGTTGAAGACTTGAGGTGGAATGATCAGGCCAGGAGAATTAACTGAGGGGTCATGGAGAAGAGAAACTTGCTGATAAAAGGAAAAATCAGAAGGTGGGCATATTGTTTTTGTCAGTGAGGGAAATGGTCTAGAGGAGGGGTTGGCAAATTATGACTCGTGGGCTAAATCTCGCATGTGGACAATTTTTGTCTAGTTTCATGTATGTATATGTGTATGTATGTATACATTTTTTGTTATTGAAATAGGGTTGACATACAATGTCATATTAGTTTCAGATGTATGACATAGTGATTCAACAATTCTATACATTATTCAATGTGCAACCATGATAAGTGTAGTCACCATCTGTCACCATACAGTATTATTACAGTATTTGACTATATTCTCTGTGCTGTACTTTTTATTCCTGTGACATATATTTTATAACTGGAGGTATGTACCTCTTAATCCTCTTCACCTATTTCACCTGTCCCCCACCTTCTTCCCCTCTGACAATCATCAGTTTGCTTTCTCTATTTATGAGTCTGTTTCTTCTCCTTTGTTTGTTTTGTTTTTTAGATTCCACATATAAGTGAAATCATATGATATTTGTCTTCCTCTGTCTAACTTATTTCACTTAGTGTAATTCTAGTTTATATAACATAATAATAAAGGGTAGTTTTTAATTTTTAAAGCATTGTAAAAAAAAAAACAAAAAAACGAGAAATCTGAGACAGAGGCAGTATGGTTCAGAGCCTAAAATAGGCATTATCTGGGTTCTTCACAGAACACATTTGTTGACCCTTAAGATTTTTTGTTAATGTTTATTTATTTTTAAGAAACACAGTGCAAATGGCAGAGGGGCAGAGAGAGAGAGAGGGAGACCCAGAATCCAAAGCAGGCTCCAGGCTCTGAGCTGTCAGTACAGAGCCGGATGTGGGGCTTGAACTCACAAGCCATGAGATCATGACCTGAGCCAAAGGTTGGCTGCTCTGTGCGACGTTACCTCTGAAGCAAGCTAAAAGTGACAGGGCACCAAACTGAGATTAAGGGGTAATATTTGGAAACTTGAAAAGTTCTGGCAGCAGGAGGTGGCAGGAGGACAACCCTATGGAGAGTTCCCATACCAGGGATACAATTTAAATTCTCATTGAGGTTGCCAGATTCCAGCTGTTTCTTCATCATACGGTAAGTATCCCGAAGTAGAGATCTTTTTTGGAGGAATGAAGGTGAGTATTTAGAATGCAGCATAGAGATGATTGTTATGTCAGACAAAAGATGAACCAAGTGGAGGAATTCGTAATAGAAAAAAGGCAGAATGTTGCTTTATGTCTTCAGAAATAAGACTGACAGGAAAAATGGACAAACAGACATTTTAAGGCAGCGAATAGGGAAGTGTTCCTTCTTCGTGGAGCACTAGTATTCTGGAGGGAGGAGAATGGAGAAGTTTCAGGGTCTAAGAGATTCTGGCATAGGATACCCACATGGATGTTAGAGCTGAATGGGTGCAGCAGGTACCTTGAAACCTCTATCTCCTAGCTTCATGGAACAAGAGCAGGGTTGCAGATAAAATGCAGTGTAACCAGTTAAATTTGAATTCCAGAAAAATAGAAAATACTTTTAAAATATAAGCATATCTAAAATAGTATATGTTACATACTTACACTAAAAAATTTATTGGGACGCCTGGGTGGTTCAGTAGGTTAAGCGACTGACTTGGTTTCAGCTCAGGTCATGATCTTGTGGTTCATGGGTTCAAGCCCCACGTTGGGCTCTGTGCTGACAGTGTGGAACCTGCTTGGGATTCTTTCTCTCTCTGCACCCCGCCCCCCCCCACCTGTGCTCTCTCTCACTCTCTTTCTTTCTCTCTCTCTCAAAAATAAACATTAAAAATTTATTGTTTGTCTAAAATTCAAATTTAACTAGGCATCCTGTATTTGTATTTGCTAAATCCGGCAACACTAGGTAAGAGCTATTGACACTGCCTACTGACCTTCTTACTGGCTCCGTGAAAGGGTAGGATAGTTTACTGGAGGCTCCATGCAAATGTCTGGAATCAGGGTCAGCACTTATTAGACATATGCTTTTGGCCACATCACTTAAATTCTCTTAGCCTTCTGTTCTCATTAGTGTGGAGCAAAGAAATTCACTTGAGAGTTAGGTCTGTCCTACTGTGAATAGCAGAACGTTGGAATCACATGTGACCTTAAATTCTTCTATCTAATGCTCTTTTTACAGAAGAGAAGCAGGCCTAAAAAGGTAAGGTGACTTTTCCAGGAACCCACATTGTAGAAATGTGGTTCTTTTTGTAGAAATGTGGTGTACCTGTGATGATGTGAGCATTCCTGGAATCTGAGTATCTTGCTTCTCTGTTCAGTGCCTTTTTATTTTCCTTGACACTGTCTTCTATTTTCAAAAACTATAGGAAATAATGCACATTCAAGTTTTTTTTGTAAATTGTAATATGCAGAATATAAATGCATAAAATGATTGTTTCTAGGTTGATATCAGAGCATGGAAATCACCTTCCTAATTATACTAATTCATAGTCCTTCTTCTGGAAAAATTTTTGGGTATCAGCTCCTCAGGAGTCACGAGTCTTAACCTTTTAGATGGTCTCTGGAAAGCACAACTGATAAATTAAAGCCAGAGTTATCAAAACAGGTTACCTCTTCTAAATCTTAAAATCTGACCTCATTGGAAACAAGCCAAAGCCATTTGATGAAGGTAAATATCCTTAGATGCGCACACACCGGCCTTTTGCAATTCACTGTTGACAGCTCAGGCTAGATGTACAACTCGTATATTGCTATCTGCCTTGCAGGAGACGATTCGTATTGCAAGGCAAGTCACATCCCTGCCAACATTTATAGCTGCTCTGTCACCGTGGCAGTGACAGGCTGACACCTCCCAGATGCCTAGATTATTTTCCCCTCAGTGTTAATAAACAGGGCGAGGGTGGAGGAATGAGGTAAAATAATAACATTGTCCAGGCAGTTAATGCTAAAGAAATATTTAAATAAAGGAGGAACTGACCTGAACATGAAAAGAGACATTGAAAGGCAATGTTTAAGATCCAAAGTCTAAGAAGAGCTCTTTAGAGGTCCCTCTTTGGAGGAGAAAGATTTGAGCCTCCGTGGTTGCTGCTCCTTTGTGCTGTTGCCGTGGATCATACCCTCTCTTTCCTATAATTGACTCATTTTGGCTCAGTTAAGAGTGTGGGAAATTTTAATCTTATATCGAGATATATAACTGCTGGGTGATACAACTGGTTCATTGTCTTGTGAATGTGTTTAAGATTTCTTTTTCACAAATGATTCTGTGGGAGTTGGGTTTATTTTTATATTGCTAAATGTTGTATTACATATGTAAATGAAATTTTGCTTGAGGAAATTAGAATGAAATATTTTAAGATATGTAAAGCTTTTAATCCAGCAAATTATTTTGGAAATAAAAGGATTTTTCTTCCTTCGTGCTTATTGTTTGCTCAAAATTATATGTGCCATACATAAATACCATAGATATACTCATAGGGACTTAACACAGTCTAAAAATTCTTCATTTCTTACAGAATCTTTTAAAAAACTCAATCCCCTCGTATTTTCTTGCATGTAACAAAATATTTTGTACTTCCACTGAAGTCTAGAATCTAGTTTTTATCTCCATTGCCTTTTAGTGGTATCTAGCCCTTTAGAATTATCAAGTAGATTATATATTGCTTTTCTTTACCCTATAAAGCACAAGAGCAGCTTTCAGTTTACAAATTAAATGCATATGCTTTTTTTTTTTTTTTTTTTTAAACCAAGCCAAATTGGCAATGACTGCTAAGGATTTACTTTTCTGAACCCAAGTTAGAAAGAGACCTCTAGACTTCTTAGCTGTGTTGTTGAGGTTTGAGATACACTCCTTGCCTCCTTTACAGTATACATTATACATGTACAGTATACACATAAATCACTAGGCTTCAATCTTCTACAGTAACAGTTTGGGACTATGTCACTTTGGGTTTGTGACTATAAATACCTATTCTGTGCTGATCACTGTACTGAGAAACATTATTTGAATTGATGAAATGCTTGCTTGTTTGCTTGTTTAAACCAGTCTTTTAAGCCTGGTACCTTTGCAACTCTTGAGTTGGTGGACTGGGATTGGTATCAGTATTAGTGCTTTGGGAACTTGTGAAAGCATGCAGATTAGAAATTTATTAGGAAGAAGTAAGATATTCCTCATCTTTTAAATACAGTGTGAATGGTATTCTGTGTTGATGTTTTTATGATTTGTCCCCCTCTCCTGTTTCTCCACTGCTATCCACATTTTAACCATTGTTTTTACTGGGATCATTGCAAGATCATTCTGGTTAAGTTTCTGTCTCTCTTCAGGGTCCACACCCATAAAATCAATTAAGCAAATAAAGAATCAACCCTTATCATTTCTCTGAATAAGGTAAGGTATAAGTTTTCTTATGATGGATTCTTCCCAGGATTTATAAGCATTCACCCCAGATTATTCTTCAGAAGCAAATGAACTAAAATTAACTTATAATAAAAAGGCATTTAAACAGAATCCCATGGAAAATTCCTGAATTTCATGGAGTACTGATTTTTAAATTGTGTTCCACATACCTCCATAGAAGGGTTCCTTGAACGCTGATATGAACATGTTATGTTGGTTGTTTTATTTGAAACCTGTCTTTAGGAGAGGTTGTGTTTCCACAGACACTAAAATGAATCCCTTCCAGCACCAAAGTTTCAAAACTCCGCAGTAGATGTCTGTGGTATCATAGACACTGTGTCTTTATTTTGTGGATAAAGAAACTAAGGATTAATGTTATTTAATGCAAAGTCTTAAAAGGGGGAAATGCTCTTATATAATGATGACTAATGCCATGTAAAAGGAATTATTTTGGCACAATTGATGATGTCTTTTTCCCTTGCAGTTAAATTTTAAGTTTCTTAGCTGGTAAGATAACTGTGTCAGAAAAGTTGCTTTTGATTTGACTTTCAAAAGAACTTAAAACAGTTCATTATTTCTGTTCTATTTTCAAAAGAAACCTCCAATTTTTATGTCTTCAATGAAAGTGATTTCATCCACAGTTAACTATTTACAATTGCCCCACAATCTGCAGAGTCCCCCAAGGGAACTGCTCAAGTTACTCTGGTCTGCTCAGCTGTCTCACTCTCAAACAACTACCCAAATCTTTTGGCTTTTCTTTACCCACATCTGTATATCTCTTCTGAGATTTGTCTTGCATCTGTCCCCTTCCCTCTATTATCACTGCCCCCATACTTTCAAGACCCCAGTCTTCTCTTGGCGGGATGATACAACAGGCCTGCCATTCTCCTGGTCTTAGATCTTCCCACATTCCCATTTATTCCCCGTATTTATTACAGCCCTGGTGGTTTCTATAAAACACAGAAGTGAGCACTTCACTGCAGCCCATACAAACCTCCCTGTGTCCCTGTAGCCCTCATTCTGAAGTTTGTGCCCCTCAGAAAGCCATTCAAGGCTCCACAGCTTCATTCCCCAGCTTTTCTCTGCAGCTGCATCTTTTGCTGTTCGTTCCCTCATACTAAGATGTAGACTTAGTGGGCTCTTCACAGGTTCTACGTTCTATCTTTTTTGTGACTGTTCTCAGGCTAGTCCTTCCTGAAACACCCTTCCCCAGTTCTTTGGTCTCATATTCCCATTGACATGGCTGACTTCTGTTCATCTTTCAAAACCCTCCCCACAGAAGACATTAATCACTACCTATTCTGAACAGAGGCCCTCTTAGTTGGTGCTCTTGGGTCAGACTGGGTGGGATCAAATCCAAATACCATCTTTTAGTAGCTGTGTTACCTTAGATAAGTTCTTTTCCTTCCCTGAGCCTCACCTGAGGCCTCTTATTTGAAATGATAATAATGTGTCACTCATTGAGTAGTTACCAGAATACAATAAAATTTAAGAGGAGCACTTGCTATACAGTTTGGGCTCAATAAATATAACTACAATTACTATTATTATTTTTATCAATTAACTTTAATGAATTAATTTAATGTTTATTTATTTTGAAAGATTGAGAAAGAGAAGGAGGGGCAGAGAGAGAGAGAGAGAGAGAGAGAGAAATCCATGTTCAGCATGGAGCCCATTGCGGGCCTTGATGTCATGACTGTGAGATCATGACCTGAGCCGAAATCAAGAGTTAGATGCTTAACTGAGTGAGCCACTCAGGCACCCTAATTAATAACTTGTTCAAAAATATTTACTCTGTGTGTGTGAGTGAGTGAGAGAGAGAGCGAAAGAGAGAGAGAGAGAGAGAGAGAGAGAGAGAGAGAGAGAGAGAATGAATCCCAAGCAGGTTCCACACTGTCAGCGCAGAGCCTGAAGTGGGGCTTGATTTCACAAACTGTGAGATCATGACCTGAGCCGAAATCAAGAGTCAGCCACTTAACCAACTGAGCCACCCCGGCACCCCTATTAATTACTAAATCTATATTCAGTTATTATCACATTTCACATTGTATTGTAATTATTTCTTTATACTCCAGTATCTCAATAACATTTAATGAGGATTTTAAGGGCAAACACAACATTCTCTTCATCTCTGTATCTTTAGAAGTTGCTATAAGGCCAGAAACATAGCAGACAGACAGTAGGTATGAAGTGCTTTAAAAAGAACAAAATACTATGTAAGTACACAGCAATATCACTCTACCATGAGAAAGAAAGCACAAGGAAAATTCAAAATGAGAGATGACATAAAAAAGTTTAAAATTGACATTGGTTTAAATTTTAAGATGTACCTTGTTTAGACTAACATCAAAATATGAATACGTTTGCAAGTTAAGTGCCTCTATGGTAGAAAAATGAACTGTTCTGATGAGTAGCTTAGTTAAAAAAGAATCCATAAATTACATTGTTGGGAAACGCACAAAATTGATCAACTCTCATGAGAAACTTCAGCTGTTGAATATGGTGCCTCCACTGTACCCCTGAACACCTCAGCCCCTACATACCTTCTGCCAGAGTCACACTCTTGCTGTCATTGGTACATTGAATTAATTGCCACATAAGTCTACATATATAGATTCATGGAATCATTCCCCCAAGACCCACACACCCTTGTAAGTTTCCATCCTCCTTTGTGACCTACCAGAAGCTTGGAGGGCTCTGGTAGTAATCTCAGCCCCACTTTTTCATTGCCTTACTCTCCAACCATGAATTTAGGCTGTACTTGAAATGCGGTTGTTTGGTGGTAAAACCACGTCTAGAATTCCAAATAACTGAAAATAATGATCTTTGCAAGTTGAGCACAGTCAAGCTTACTAAATCCATGTAAACCAATAATTGAGAATATCCTGTAGATTTCTTTAGACTTTACAGTTTTACATAAGTACATAAAGATCAGAGGAACATAGCTTCTTCCAATGCATTTGTGCAAACTTTTTGCATTATCCATGGAAAAACAAAAAAATATTTAAATGGTTGATATAACTAAAGTTCTAGTTGACAAGACAGGAAGAGGAGACGTGGGGTTAGGGATTAAAATGAGACTGACACAATCATAAGCAGCAACCATGAAACTACAGAGGTCATGCTTCGTACTCTGAGCTGATATACACCTCAATTCACATGTGTCAGTGCTCTTTCTGAGACTGAAAGTTGTCAGAGGCTATGAGATTGAAAATAAAGTCACATCCTACTTAAGATGAAGCTCTTTGTAAGTGCGTTAAGGGTGGGATGCAGGGAGAATGGCTATATGTAGCAGCTCTATGAATAAATATTTACTGAATAATTTATAAAACAGACTGATGCTGGTGGGATTATTTGATTTTTGTGAAAATCAAAGACTTTATGATAGCAATAATAATAATGATGATGATACTAATAGTAATAGCAATAAAAATAAGAAGAAAAACATCCTAAAAGTGTTTTGATAGCATGTACATTTTTTCTGTAACTCCAAGAAGAGCTAATGATGTGCATGTAATCTTATCAAGTTAAATTAGAAAAACAAAACAAACAAAAAAACCCCAGAAAATTTGCTATTGGCGTGTGGCACATTCCTGAATTTCATGCTGTTTTTGGACTTTGCCCCAGGGAAAGAGATAGATTATTTTGGATGTGAAAGAGAGATATTATTTTAGCTGTGACAGGATTGCAGATCAGGTATTAAACTGGCCAATGGGAAATTTTGCAGATAGAGTGGCCCTTGTTTCATAATTGCTGCAATTTTCTGGCTCTGAAATAATAGGAAGTTCCAATATGGATTTGAGGCAAATGATATGAGTAGTTTTAAAAAAGGAGACTCCTGTTGACAGTAAGTACAAGACAACATATGATATTGGGGGTGCACATACCACATGGCTGGTTAATCTTCGAAGCTTATTTCATGTCAGAAACCAGAGCCAAGTGAGAACAGCCTCTTCCAAATCCAGACAGCTACCCGAAAGCCAACCATCAAATGCAATATTATCTCATTAAACAAAGCTGTTTCCTCCTGATCAATCTTCTTGAAAAAAAAAAAATAAAGTGATGTTCAGTTTTTTAAAAAATATAAAATTGGTGAAATTCAAGAAAGCTGTTGGCATACATTCAGCCTCCACCATATCATTGCTTCCTCAGCATGAGTTGTTTTCAGGAAAAACAGCAATCGACACTAATTAATACTAATTACTCATCTTATTCTTTGAGTTTTTCTGCTCTTTCCAATATGTACCGTTCAAACTAAATATTTGAGGAATGGAGAATTTTTCAGTTCAGCCCTAACATGCTATTTTATTGTAAGCAGGAAAAGGAAGAACAAAGGATATGGTCATGTAAGAGTAGAGATGTGCTTAGGCCTCAGGGGAAGTTATAAACTTCTTAAAGATGTAATGTTTTATTATGGGATTTATTCCAACAATACTTTTTTTATATCTGTGTAGTTATTACAAATAGGCAAGACAACATTGCAGGTATTATTGCTCCTGTCCTTGGTATTATCCTGCTGTTACTGGTACTACTCCTATAGTATCTTTCCTAGGTGGTACTCTGTACTTAAAAACCATCAATGACTCTTCATTGTCCACTGAGTTAAGAATAGAATTCTGATTTAGGGATTACAAACTGCATACATAATACAGTCCCCTCTTCCTTCTCTAGTCTCACCTTGTATTGTTTCCTTGGGTATTCTTCTCATGATACGCTGGGCTCCTGCTAACTAGACCAGTCGTGACTCCCAACCCCATTCTTAGTTGATGTGCCTTCTTTACTCATGCATGGCCCTTCCATTTTTTAGTTTCTTTGATCTACCAAACTCCTTATGAATAAATAATTTCTTCCACTTTACAATTCATGTAACATTTTTACACTTTTGTTAATAGTACACCTTAGTAAAAGTGTACTTTTGTGTACTTGTATCTGCCTAGTGTCCAATACAGTTGTCATATTAGACTTGAAATAAATATTTGACAAAACTAAACCATCTAAAAGGGTAGTTATATTTCCTACCCTTTACAAGGGGAGGTGTGGTTATAAACTATTTTCTTGGTTTTAGATATATTTGTATAATATAAATACTTACATATGATTATGGCAGACAGTTTTTTCTGGTCTGCACCTAATAAGCATATCCTCTTGGAACCTGCGTATTTGAAGTCCCTCTAAATTTTGTCACTACTCTTCTGATTAACTCTTATATTTTATCATGGTTTCCAACATACACCTAATAAGGACTGGTGGGTCAGAGCTGACCATTTGACAATGATAGTGGGATATTGGGACTGGGTGGGAAATTTTGTTCCAGCAACTGCTATTCAATGTGTTAAGTGGCCATTCCAAGCTACATCACTCTTTAAACCTGTTTTTTTCCTACTATGGCCCAGACCTGGTGTAGATTGAAACTTTATGACAACTTTCATAGAGAGGAATTTAATGGTAGTAGAAACTTGCGATTTTGTTGTGTTACCATTTAGTGTTTGTTCCTTTGCCCTCAGATCTTTTCTACAAGATATGGTAGATCTGTATTTCTGTGAGATCTTCTTTAAACGCTGTTCAACACTTGACTTTTTTTTTTTTTTTTTTTAAGTTTATTACTTTTGAGAGAGAGACAGCATGAGTGGGGGAGGGGCTGAGAGAGGGAGACAGAATCCCATGCAGGCTCTGCACTGAAAGTGCAGAACTGTTTGAACTCACGAAACCATGAGATCATGACCTGAGCCCACAACAAGAGGTGGGCACTTAACCCACTGAGCCACCCAGGCACCCCAACACTTGACTCTTAATTTTACCTTCTATGTTATGTAAATTCAATACAGTACATGTTTAGCACAATCAATGCATCATAATTCTTTATGTAATAGTCATTAGACCTTTTTTACATAATGCACTATAGCCCCAGGGCGCCTGGGTGGCTCAGTCAGTTAAGCATCAGACTTCACTCGGGTCATGATCTCACAGTACTTGAGTTGAGCCCTGCGTCAGGCTCTGCACAAACAGCTCAGAGTCTGGAGACTACTTCGGATTCTGTGTCTTCCTCTCTCTCTGCCCCTACCCCGCTTGGGTTCTCTTACTCTCTTTCTCTCTCTCTCTGTCTTTGTCTCAAAAATAAATAAACATTAAAATAATGTGCTGTAGCCCTATTTAAGGTAAATCCTTGTGTGACTAAAGGCATGACGCTGAACTGCAAATATGTATATTACAAATGTCCACACGCAAAATATCCTGGCAAAAAGTCTTTGATTAACATAATAGATCCTGCTGAGTGATTAAAATGAGTGGAGACAGTAAAGGGGCAGGAGTTTATAAATATTGATTCCTCAAGAGAGACATGAACATTGATATACCTTAAGAACAGGTTGGTGGTACAGCAGAAGTGGATGACATCAGAATTGATAATCTTTTCTCCTTTCCTCCAAGCACTTCCAGAGAAATAAATAACTGTTGTATTGAAAATTTGCAAACACGTTCTTTGTTCCTGAGGTATAGTTGCCATTTTATGATTGACTTTAGGCTATTCGTCATGTAAATACTTTAAGATGATGGAGCTCTATATGAATTAACTCACCTCCAAGGTAGTTTAACAGCTTTTAGTATATTCCCTGTCTGGACATGGGAAGGATTTCTGTTTGGGACCACTTATTCTCACATGACTGGTTTACTTATTTGAACATTCAGACCTTATTGCTTTCTGAGAAAGAAATTACTCTAGAGAGAAGTGAGATGGTGAATCAGTATTAGATGGTTTCAGGCAAGGGAATAAGCAAGGTAATAGCCTTCTTTATCATTAGTATTTATTCAGAAAGCCATTTGGAATTTTATAGTCAACTTCTGTGATAACCCTCCAAAAAATAGAAAAAAAGAAGATTTTTTTTTCTATTATGGAGTACTTCCATACAGAGAGACTGCCTACTCTTTTGGGAATTCTAACCCTTAAAATGAGTTCTTACCAATACAGTCCAATAGCCCCCAAGACATCTCTAACAATTTTCTGGGTGGCAGTTTACATTTATCAACAATTGCTATGAGAACTCAAAATTGAGAAAAGCATAAAACTAGAGATATAATACTTACCATCATTGGGAGATTAATCAAGAACCTCAGGGACTAACACTTCATGGCTTTTCTTTTCAAACACACACACATTTTTGAAGAAAAATTAATAAAACAAAGATAATAACCGTGGGAATTAGAAATTTATTCAGGATAAGAATAAATTATAACATGACCATGGAGGCAAAAGGGAGTGGGGGCTACGGAATTAACATACGGAACCAGCTTCAATGTGTCCAAGCATATCCCAACAAGTTAAGAACCACATTAAACAAAGCTTTGTAACTTTCTCTGAAGTTGCATTATTGGTATTAAAAAGTGAAAATATTGATGCTAGGGGCAAATCAGACTCTTGGCAGTACCTAATAGAATTGGAACACAGAAGAGAATCTTATTCGCGGTTTCATTGTCCCAGAATTTCAGTTTTGCCAGGGTACACAGTTTGGTCATAGTTAAGAGAGACTGATAGAAGGTAAACAAAGGTTTAGGACACTAAAATGTCAACTAGCCCAATTAAAGGATTTACTACAGGCAGTATTATTTCTCATAGAAGATATAGTTATGTTTACTCTGTAGGACAAAGAAGTTGGTTATGGAGAATATCACCAGAGGTGATTTGTTTTAAGAGATGTTATATTCATTTGATGAAAACAACAACAATGATGTTAAATCTGATTAAAATTCTTCTCATTGTTTTATAATAAACATCTCAATGACAGCCATTTGAGCAGGCCAGATTCAAAGTCCCTTGCCTTCTTAATCAGTGCTGGATAAGTCATTTGATAAATCTTTTTACTCACCTTTTTCTAGTACACTTGCATATATCCCAACTTTCGTTAATGTTGACCAGATTCTTCAGACAGGTTATAATAAATAGATGGTGAAGTCCTCTATTCCTTCCTTTTCTTTTCTGCCTCAAAAAGCTATAATTATAGATTTGTAAAGAAAAATCCTAAGCATAAAGAAAAATGTAGAAAATATAACAAATGCCCATAATATAGTCATCTTTCAGCATAAACAAATTATAATAGTTTGTAATATTTGCCATTAATTGTGGGTTTTGAGTGGATTTCTTCTATTAGGTTAAGGAAATTCTTTACTTATCCTTATCAATACTGGTCCTGAATGGGCCAATCATTTTTCTATTTATGGTATTGGTACTATGTGGTCATGAGGTTTCGTTTTTTTGTTTTTTACTATGATAATTTGATTTGCTCCCATTTAGGAATTTTGCTGCTGTTGTACATCTTTGCACAATTTTGATTCTTGATTACATGTTATAGAGTGATTTGGATACCTTTCCTTTGTTTTGTAGTCTTTGAAAGGATTTGTATCATATAAGCTTTACCTGTTCCTTAGAGGTTTAGGTTACATAATGTTTTCTTAAAATTACGTGGCCTAAGCCTTTTGGAAGGTTATATATGTGTGTGTGTTTGTGTGCGTGTGTGTGTGTTTGTATAGTGAGTTGAGTGGTGGATGTAGGTGAACCATCAGTAATGAACTGGGGAAATGGGATTTTAACTGTTTATTAAATTGCTTTAATAAGTGTTGGTTTATTTTCATTATTGAGAATTCTTCTAAAGGTAGCTTTAGAAATGCTTTTTTATTTTAGTTTCTCATTTTATCTCAGTTGTCAAATTTATTGTTAGAGGTTGTTCACATTATTCTGGTTTTTCCTTTACTCTGCCTGCTAATGGTTCTAGTTTTTGAACCATGTGTCAGTTATTTGTACCTTTTCCTATTTTACTAGAAATGCCTATATTTTATGAACATTAACAGCTTCAAAGAATCAACTTTTGATTTTATTAGTTTAGTGTTTTTCTGTGTTTTCATTAATTTCTGCTTTCACGTTTAGGAGTTTTATTTCTCTCTATTCTATTAATTTTATTTTTATTCTCTGAGTTGAATGCTTAACCTGTTTTACACTCTTATATGTAACGAGTGCATTTAAGATTTTCCCTTGCCTTTGATTAAGACTTTAGCCATTTTGTTATATAATACTTTCGATTCTGCCTAGGCTTTTAAATTGTAAGTATGTTATGATTTTCATTGTAATTTCCTCATTTATCTATGTATTAGGAGTTTATTTTCATTGTATTGAAAAAAATTTATAAACACTTTAAGAACTTGCAATTTCTAATATATTTTGACAATAATCAGAAAGTAGTCTGACATTTATTCTTCAACATTTGTTATTTGAATGCTCTTGAATACCATGGACCAGGAGACAGAATTTAAAGCTGTGTAAATAGTAAGTGCAATGACAATTCTGCCTTGTGAAGGTTAACGTAATTTAGTTTCTGGCCTAATCCAGAATAAAGCATCTTCCTTTTCTCTTCCATTTATAAAAATAACATTTTAAAATTATTTTCACTTGCTGTCACCACAGGGTAGGGATGTATGGATGTGATATGGAGAAGTACTTTATAAAAAGTGAGAAAATGAGCTTTAGTACCAAGGAGCATTGATTTGAATCCAATTTTGATATTTAATATGGCATTGGGCAAGTAACTTGAAATCTCAATATTTTCTCTTTAATTTACCCATATGGAGCTTATACGTTTTTAAACATCATCTCCTACTCCTATACAGATGCACGCATTGGTCCACGCTCTGAGAGGACACTGTGTGGAAAGGTGATTTTACTAGGTGAGGCGGGCCTGTTCACTGCTTTGTCATGTTTTCCGTGTGAAATTACAGTGCCATCAGAATTTGAAATGGCTACTTTCCTAGACCAGGTACAAAGTTTCTAATAAAATTTGCTGGGAGAAGACCTAAAAAGGCAATTTTCTTTCCACTTTGATATTCAAATGAGCAATGTGCAGACTTCAGCTTTTCTTTCTCTAATAAGATGGTAAGGAAATGAGTTTGGTGATTTTTTTTTTTTTTCTGCTGTTGGTTATCTACAACACTGAAGTTTGCAGCCCTTTAACTTTCCCTCTGAGCAGCCATGAAATTAGTGATGTTTTGAACATGTGTAAAGTAATATCTTTATTGTCCATCGGCCTTAGTTTTCATCAGCAGCTATTGCTGTTTTGGCTGTGGGGCTCTCCCTAACCCCTGATGGGGCAGACCTGGGAGCTCTCCCTGAGATGCTGGTTGTACAGTGATAGCAGGGGAGCCCGGCAGACCTACCGGTTCACTTGCAGGGCCTCCTGCAACTCACTCAGGTCCCTGTGAGACAGCACATTTTGTGTTGGTATGAGGCCAAGGAGCTCACAGCTGTGACTAATCAGCTGGTGTTCCCTCAGGCTCTCCCAGAGAAATTGAGGTGGGTGGAATGTGCATGTTGAGAATTTGGGTGCGTATTATATATTTCTCAGTGTCCTAGGGTTGTGAGGGTACAAGGGCAAAGTAAACAAGTATTTTTCTTTCCTTTTTCGTGGGTAGTATCACCCTGGGCCTAGAGAGGAGAGAAAAGTTTTATTTTTGGGTTTTCTATATATTTGTGGTTGTTTCAACTAGTTGTTTTTTAAAGTTCTGTGGGGGGTTTCTTATCTTGGCAGAGAAGAGCATTAGAAGGCATATATCAAGCTTGGTAAGCAACTCAAAAATAGCAAGGCCACAAATGCTTGAACTCTTTCCTAAGTGACATCTCTTAATAACCCAGTGCATTTAAAAAATCTAGTTACTAATAGGTTTTCATAATCATTTTAAGAAAGCAATATTTCTGTGCAATATGGAGAACAGAAATCAAGCAGTTTTCCTAAGATGAGGATTTATCTATAGCTTTTAAAGTAATTTTTTTATCCTCAAGAAAATGTAATAGGAACAGAGGAATTGTGGGACCCCTGTAGAGGCTGGGTCTGGGCAAATATATCTTCATTTGTTAAGTTGTTTACATGTTTATAGCAAGCCTTGCTCTTGGCAACAGACAGAAAATTCAACCAAATGTTGCCTTTGCAAAATCGTTCTTATTTTCCACTTAAGCCAAAGGAAGTTGCATATTCATTTGAAATTTGTTACTGGCTTACTGTGACTAGAGACATCCTAAACTATGAATTTTTAAATCCATGGATTATTAAAAAAACAAAGTTTTGCCAATTCTTTTAGAAATGTGAAAAAATAACTTGGGAAATAGGGAAAGTATCGAGTTAGAAAAGATAGGGTGGGGAGAAGTGAAGGGAAAACGAAATGAGAGATTCTTCTCTGTAGTCAGTGCCTTTGTCGTAGAAGTAACAATTCTGAAGGAAAAAAAATGGCTTCTCTTCAGCACGTGAAAGGTGCTCAGATTTTGTCTAATATTAAAAATCATGACATATGTCAGATGGCTGTCAGGATTCCGAGGTAATATTAACTTTGGTTTCATGGCAGTGCTCTGCCACTACTGATTTTACATTTAGCAGAGTCCATTTCTTCATCTCGCCTTCAGAGCTGCTAAATTCAAGATTTATCGATCTAGTGTCAATCATAGATGCTTTATTTTCTGAGTCCTTGCCTCGCCTAACTGACTGTAGCCCCTGGAAGAGAAGACACTGTTAACACCGGTGAATGTGTGTTGAGGCCTTGCAAGTGAGGGAGGAAGGGTTTAGTGGGGTCAGTTTGTTCAGAGCATGAGTGTTAATTGAGAGTTCAGGCCTGGGAGCTTCTAGGTCTTGGTGCTTTGCTTCAATTAAGAGTAGTCAGAAAGAGATCCTCTAAAGCAGCACATACATCAGGGGAGGTGGGGGATAAAAGTAGTGGTTATGATACTGGGGAAAATGACAGAATTTTTTTTGAAGATTTGCAATATTGGTTTTGGCATTTTATGAAAAAAGACTAGCATAATTTATTTAACAAAATTACCAAATCTAATTACTTAATACTTTTCAAACACTAATTTTGAACAAAATGTATTCAGTGCAAAGTTACAAAAAAATATAAAAGTTAAAAATATTTTTTAATGTTTATTGTTTGAAATAAAGAGGGGGGGAGGGAGAATGAATGAATAAGAATGAGCAGGGGAGGGGCAGAGAGAGAGTGAGACACAGAAACTGAAGCAGGCTCCAGGCTCTGAGCTGTCAGCACAGAGCCTGACATGGGGCTGGAACTCAGGAATTGTGAGATCATGACCTGAGCTGAAGTTGGAGGCTTCACCCAGGTGCCCCAAAAGTTAAAAATATTTAAATTACTAGCCACTAAGTGACATCTCTGGGCTCTGCTGTTTGCTTGGTCTCCATTTCTCTCCATCTTGGGACCAGCGAGGTCACTTGGAGCTGTATTTTCTGGTGTGTTCAGTCCAATTGACCTTCAGTATCTTCCTGTCATTTAATAGCTCCCCTGAGTGGAGTTATCACCTCTGGGGATCTTGCCTGTTCTGTCCATAGGGTCAGGTTTCAGCAGTTTTGATTTCTTTGCTTGCCGTCTTCAAAGAAGCGGTCCTGTCCCTAGTCCTTCTTTGTTCCCAGCTGAGGCATCTGCCTGTAAAATGAGCTCCTCCATCCCTGTCAATCTTAGGCTGTTTGTGTGGGATTGTGGTGGGGCTGGGGGAAGGACAACAAATATGGCAGGAAGACAGTGACAGAGAGTAGTTGGTACGGCTTGCAGTGAGGATGTCAGGAAAAGGGTTTGCACAGGAAGTGGAAGGGGAGTCTATTAGAGACTGAGGTAAAAGTGCCCAACTAAGTTGCTGACCTTTGTCTCAAACATTTGCATGACCACAACAAAAGTCCTAGTGTTTCAGTTTTTAAAAATAGCGATGTAAAAGGTGGCGGTTTTCAATCTTGGCTGCACAGTGAGAAGCTCTAAAAATATTGAGGCTTGGGTTCCATCCCCCTAGAGATACTGATTCAACTGGTCTGGGTTGTGGTCCCATCACGAAAAGTGCAAAAATCTTCCCAAGAGATTCCAACATGCAGCTAATGTTAAGAACTGTAGTTATAAGGGAATACTAGGATTTTGAAAATTAGTACTATGATCAGTATTTGGAAAGTATAGCTGTTATGTTTATTTTAACCAGAGGGAGACAGGCTCATCTTTAAATGCATCTTCCAGGTGCTGGGGACAGTGCTGAGTTACTTATATTATCTTTCTCATTTTTATAGTAACACCATTAGGTGAGGGTAGTCAACCCCATTTAAAAGGTGAAGAAAGTGAGACTTACGGAAGAGAAGTAATTTGCTTAAGGTGAACCTGCGGAGGTAAAGCTAGCAGCTGGGACTTAATTCTGGGTCTATATGATTCATCTTTTTTCTTACCTTTCCTTTAAAACACAGTTGTAAAGTGTAGTTATCATGGATTGCTTGAAGACCTACATTTTTTGTGCCTTATGTGTAGGGATAAGAAAATAAGTCTATGTGTTGTAATTACTATAATCTGTAAGATTGCTCAAAATAAGAAGTCAATAAATTATTACCCACTGTCTGTTTTTGTGTGGCCTGTAAAGTAAGAATGGGTTTTATGTTTCTAAATGGTTGAAGACAAATTAAAGAAGGGTATTTCATGACCCATGAAAATGATTTGAAATTCAGAGTTTGGTGATCACAAATAAAGTTTTATTGGAACACAAGTACATTTGTTTGTTTATGTATGTTCTATAGCTGCTTTCACACTGTATGGCAGGGTTGAATAGTGATGACAGAGACCATATGGCCAACATAGCCTAAAGTATTTACTATTTAGCCCTTTACAAAATATTTGTTAACTTCTGCTCTAAAGTAAGACCAGATAGAGAAATCTTAATGTACAAAACTGATGTATATATGGAGAATGCTTGTACACATTAAATATATATAACAATATAAAATAATTTGTAAGGTTCTTTGAAGGTATGCTGTGCCCTAGTGCATTTCAGTGTTGGTTTTAAAACCATTAGGTGACCTTGGGGGTTGGTGCTTAGACAAATGAAAAGTGAAAGCATAATAAACCATTATTCACAGAAGAATAATCATAGGAAAGGTAAGACCTTTTGCAAATGGCGTCAGTAGCAATTCAGGATTAATTGTAATGACTGCATTCCTTTTTAGCTTTACTTGTAAATTAAGTAAACCACTATGTAGTACTGTTTCTAGTTTTGCACTACATTTCTTTTTCCAAAATTTCAACTTTTTTATAATTTTTTTATAATATTGGTATGTATAGCAGTGTTTTCAGAAATGTACCAATTCAGTTATGTGCTGTCTTTGCTATAGCAATATATCAGAGTTTTTCAAGATGTGTTACATGTGCATCAGAACTACTTAGGATGCTTGTTTTAAATACAGATTCCAGTGTCCCAGACTAGACCTACTGATTCAGGACCTCTGAGGGTAGGATTCTTTCAGCAAGCTCCCTGGGTGAATTCCATGCTCCCTGTAGAGTGAGAATCACACGCTAAGTCATGAGTGAAAATATTTATGGTTATACTAGGAGCATAGATTTATGGGAGCAGGCAAGCAGCGTGTTGAGATGCCTGCAGAGAAATGGAGCAATGTCAGGTTTCTGTAATCCCAGGTTGTGTGAATGAAAGCAAATATCAAAACCATCTTATTAATAATAAACAGATTCATTCAGGGAGCCTGGGTGGCTTAGTTGGTTGAGCGTCCCAACTCTTGGTTTCAGCTCAGTTCATGATCTTGTGGTTCATGAGGTTGAACCCTGCATCAGGCTCTGCAGTGACAACATGGGACCTGCTTGGGATTCTCTCTCTCTCCCTCTCTCTCGCTGCCCTTCCCCCACTCATGTGCTTGCTGTCTCTCAAAATAAATAAACTAAAAAAAAAAAAAAGCAGATTCATTCAACTGGGCAGAGAAATAACAGAAATGAGGAAACTCATTAAAAGAATGGAAGCTGGGATCCATTGCTGCTAGTTTTATTCCTGCTTTATCAGCATATGATTAATTAAGGGCCTTCCTGGTGTCCCTTCTTCATCTTGGAAATGACCAAGTTTGCCTGGAATTTTCTGTTTGCTCCTTCAGATCTATTCTCCATCCCTTTCCACCTACTCTGTTCTCTGTTTGCAGAGGCTGAGCTGTGTGGACTGCATCAAGAGGCTTCTCTGCCCAGTAGTTTCTATTTGGGGTGATAAGCGGGGTGCCTCAGCAGGAGATTGAGGGGAGGGAGGAAGGTGAAGCTCCTTCACTGTAGAACCAACTCTGACTGTAAATCACTGCTCTTCTCAAAGTGACCTTTTCGACACAATACTCCACTGCCAGGTTCTGTTACATGCTTTTGCATGCTTTTGGGTCCGAGGATAGTAATAGCTCTGTGGTTGCAAACCCCCAGCTTAAATGCAGAATCCTTTGTGTTTGTCTGCAGTCTGCCCACACGTTTATATATTTTGACCCCTCTTTGAATTACTCTAATTTGACTATGACATCTGTTTCCTGTTTGGACCCTACTGAAACAACAGTCAAACATCTATAGACAGAGTCCAAAAGGAGAGAGGATGCATCATTTCCTCATTGAGCAAGGGTTTATTTTATCAATTATGACAAGCTCCTTTCTTCAGAGCCCTCACATATACTATTACCCCTGCCTAAGACCCTCTTCCCTCCACCTGTTTGGCTAACTCTTTGGCCTTTTAAAAGTCACCATGATTGCCAGCTTCTAAGGGATGCCTTAAATGCTTCCCCAAAATTAATTCCCCCTGCCCTACCTTCTCATAATATGCTTTACTTTTCCTTAATTGTACCCATCCATGTTGTAAGTAATTTATGTACATTGTTTTTGGCTATCTATCACACTGGGCTGTAATCTCTAGGAGGCCTCTGAATAGTTTAACACTTGGCCTTCACAAGTGCTCATATGATTTTTGTTGAATGTGTGAATGAAATATAGTTAACCCAGCAAATTTTGTTGTTGTCCTTTCCCCCTGGGAAAACCTATGACACATATAAACTACATTTTTTGCCTGCTATTTTCTATGCTTCCATAAACCCACACCCTTTTGTGTGACCAATTATGCCACTGCCTACATAGAACTCTAGGTCTCAGGTGAATGGTTTTACTTGTCTCTCAGAAATTTGCCTATTTTAGGAAACATTCGGTATAAGAAAGGAGGCAGAAACCTACCAAACAGATTGTCAGTAACCGATAAAAAATACATTATACAAAGCAGGAACAATTGCATGGTAAATGTAGAACTGGTGCTGGGTGAACCTCAGTGAGCAGCCATTTACATTTTCCTGGGGAAAAGACCCACTGAATTCGCCTCTCCCCTGTCCTTCTCTCCAAAGAGTTTCTAAACAGAGACATTAGCAGACATGTATCTAGAGTAAAAGGCTTCTCCTTAGAGAATCAGAGTGTCAGAAATTTTTAGGTGATAAATTTGACAAAACTGCAGGTTTTTATTTAGATTCCCTTTTTGGGAACTTAGTAACATTTCCTACATGAGTAGTCTGGATTAGAAGGAGAGGGGAAGGGGATGCCTGGGTGGCTCAGTCGTTTGGGCATCTGACTTCTGTTCAGGTCGTGATGTCTCAGTTCATGAGTCATGAGTTCAAGCCCCGCACTGGGCTCTGTGCTGACAGCTCGGAGCCTGGAGCCTGCTTCGGACTCTGTGTCTCCCTCTCTCTCTGCTCTTCCCTTGCTCATGCTCTGTCTCTCTTCTTCAAAAATAAATAAAAACATTAAAAAATTTTTTAAAAAAGGAGAGGAGAAATAAAACCATTTAATCACAATAAATATTTGGAGATTGAGTAGCCAGTGAGAACTCCTCCTGATAGTGCTTCCTTTTTTTTTTTTTTTTTTTTTTTTTCCATCCAAACTCCTCATAATGCATATTTCAGTTTCTTTATAGTGTAAGACTTTGGGAGACATAGATGTGAATGAGTAAGGTGCCCATAGGGATCCATAAAGGTTATCAGTTTTTCTTCCATTTGTATTTCTCCTTTCATCTATCCACTCATAGTCCTCACCCCATTTCAGTTTCTCCCTTCATGGAACAAAATGTCCTGGCCCCAAGGACTCATCTCTTTCTCTTCTTGAAGGACTGCAGTCAGTGCACTTTCTCCTGCCAGCTGCCACCTCACGCTGAGAAATCATGCAGATAACTACCCTTCTCCAAGTCCTCACAAGCCCAGAGACAGTCTTTCTGCATTGCACCAAATGCTGCTGTGAAGAAAAAGAAAATCAATGAGAATCTTCCCGTATTTCAGTATGGGCTGGCCTTCTTCCTTTGTGTGAGATTTCAGGGCTCGAGAAAAAACTTTTCAGGCCCTCCCCACCATTTTGCTAATTTTTGAAATTTCTTTGTTAAAGACTTAATATTATAGGCCCTGTATTTTAAAACATTTTTCCTGTGTGAGGTAACATATAGCACACTGTTACCACTTAAACATTTCAATTTAAGACTGTCAGATACAATTTGAAAGCAGATTTCTGCAGGGACTGAGGGGACAAGAAAACATGAGGACCTGTATTAACCACAGAGAGGAGCAGAAAGGGGATACTCTGCTCTCAATAGAAGCATCCTTTACTTTTGCCTAGACACATCCCTTATTACAGTCTCAATTTTACCTAACTTTATTACATTTTGTCTAGTTATTAAAGGCATCCAAATAAAATGATACACAATGAATTTTCCCTGACTTTGGCTAAGGCAGAGAAGTATTTACTTCATTATTAACAACCTTTCAATGTATGCGTATGTTACAGAACTAATATAAAAATGCATGCATTTTAGACTTGTCATTAGTAACATACATATATATATATATATATTTTTTTTCTTAACATGAGTTAAAACAGTAATATGGATTCAGTATCTCCAAGGCAGTAGGATTTCTAGACCTGTAAGACCACAATAGTGATAGTATGTGTTACTTTGTACCATTACCCTTCAGAAAGTGCAAACAGGGAACATTTATTAAGCACTTCAAAATTTGTACCTCCATCTAGTGGCAACTGACAGAAATAACATGTTTTTAAATTGATTTGGTAGGCCTTGGGAGAAGATAAATGGAAAAGTTCTTGGTCAGCCAACATTCATATTCAATTCAGTTACGTTTTGGTAAGGAATGGAAAGTGCAAAGTCGAGTGAGACTTGGAGTAGGAGTAGACAAAGCAAAGGCAAGGAATCTAATTCATGAATGGTAGAGTAGGCTGGAATTATTCAGGATGGAATAAGCCAGGGTTCCAAGCAGTATTTATGTCCGGGAGAGATCACAGGACTAAAGGAGGGGTAATTTGTTTTGAACACGAAAAAGAAGGTCAGGGAATTACCCCCGTTTACTCCTTTTGCATCATCGAATGGCCACCCTTCGTTATGGCTGTCCAGTGTCAGTCTCCTTGATGACAAAGAATGCTGTTAGGAGAAGATATTTTGGGATGGGAAAGAATCCCCTAGTTTCCTTAAGTGTCTCGTTTGAAACCCCAATGAGAATATATCTCATTAAAATTTTATTTTAAACTGATAGGAACAAAGGATATCTGCTTCCCGTCAAGCCACCAACGAGAAATGCTTGAGAGGGTAACTTGTTAAAATATATAAGTTCCTTGTCCCAAATTTTCTCAGAACCCTTCTTAGATGAATTATTTCCAGAATTCTTTCTGAAAGCAGTAACCTGAGGTTATTTATTTTAATATGAGCAAGACAAGCCAGTTCCATTTTACCTTTATTTTAATGTGATAGAAGAAGGGATTGCTTAGATTTTTCAAATGTCACAAAGAGCTTTCATTCTACTAAGGGTGGGAAAAACTAGTAAGTCTAATAAATCTGACTGACTATAACATTTATAGGTACATATAATTTATATAAAAATTCATGCTTTTTATTGTGAGTTGCCTCAGCACTGGAAAAATCTAGTAAAGACCTTACATATGCTGTTCCTTAAGCTTTGCCTGCACTTGCAAGGGACAAAGACCCGAAAAGTGCGTTTTTCAAAGAATTCATCCTATATGTCATGGACAACTAAGACAATTGATATTTTTTAATTTTATTTTTAAATTTCTGTTTTGAACCATAAGTGTTTTGATTTTTGACTTGAGATTATGTAGTCACTTTATGATAGAGTAGTGATAGTGTTAATACCCTGTAATATTTAATTCATTTATTCATTCATTGTTTTCATTAATTTGTTCTGGTTTTATTAAAAGAATTCTTTCTGGATTCAAGTGGCTTTGGGCTTTAGTGCATAGCTTTGCTGTGTGTGCATTTATTTAACAGATGCTTATTGGTTGTTATGTATCATGTCTGGAACTAGGTGCAGGGATACAGTCATAATTTTGGACTGTGTGAGGGAGACTTTGTAGGAGTTGTCTTCCTGAAAAATATTTATGCTAAGTGCCAAAGTTGTAACAACTGTGGCCTCATTAATAATTACTTCTGATGGCTTCTCACTTTTCTTTTGGTTCTGGAAAGATTTCTGCAAGGAGGTAGCTTTCTTAGTTTTTGAAAATCATAACTTAACCCTCCCTGCAGGATTCTGCCTACTGTGGAAGCATCATTCTTCTGCCAGCTCTAGGTACCCAGTTCTGTCCGAGGGTAGATCACGCTGTCACAAAACACACCGGTAGGTCTGAGCAATAGCCAAGTGGAGCTGTTGGTGGAAGTTATATAGAGGGAGTGTGGGCACTTAGGCAAGGTGTCCACATTGCATTTGAGAAGTCACTGGAAGGCTGGCCAGAGTCTGGGTAGGAAGTAAAGGCCACCAGCCAGGGCAATCAGCAGCTCCCAGTGCTAGTAAACTGGGGATCACAAGAAGGTAGGATAGGAGAGATTTTACTTAGCAGTCTTGTAGCTCTGTTTACAGCTTTTAAATATTTAGATACATATTATGTTGACTCCATTTATTCTGTTGCCCCCAGGCCTGTGAAGGTTTCGGATGGGCCAGATGGCTGCTTCCCATGGACTGCCCCTGTTCTGCCCTGGCTCTGCTGGGTGTCACTGTCTCTCATCAGCTACTCTGCACTGCCACTCCTCCTGGCTGCTCTGTCACTGGTTTTCTTGGGCCTTCACTGCCGTTGCTCTCGGGAAGTGCTAGGACTCTGCTGGTACGAAGGCTTTTTGGGAAGCACACTTGCTCCAGGTTTGTTTTCACTGTTATCATTTCTCAGAGGTGAACCCAGACAGTACCGGTGCTCTTATATTTGAAAGAGATGTTGAGTGAAATTCCTCTTTGTTTGCATATACAGACTTCACAGGACTCAGGTACGAGTCCAGTAGAGACTGGGGACAAATTCCCATGAAAGAATATTAATCTGCGAGGAGATTGGGGTTAAGTAATTTGCCTAAAAACATATAGAAATAAGTGACAGAACTATGTTTAAGTCCATGTTTCTGATTTCAAATCTAGGGCTCTGTGATAGTCTGGCACTTGCTTTCATTTTATCAGGACTTACTTCCTTTTGAATTATTCCTTAATTGTTTTATTCATGTTTATTTGCATTGTCTGTTAAGAGTGTAAATATCTAAGAGCAAAATCAAACATTGTCTGGGAACTGTATCTCCCAGAGCACATGGGATAGTGCTGAAAAAATAGCAGAAGCTCAGAATAAATTATGGATAATATAAGTTTTGTCTTTGGGATAGTAATCTGAGGTATCAAAGACAAAAAGTCTTTGGAGGTTGATTCAGGTCACTGCAACATCACTTACTATTTGTGAGATCTTGGGCAGATTGCTTAATCTAAGACTTTGTTTATTCATCAGTAAAATGGGCATAGTAAAAAAAATTATCTAATGGAATGACTATAATTCAATGATTAACATAGGTAAAGCTCAGAGAACATAATATGCTCCTAATAAATATGCTAGCTAGCATCATCATTTCCTAATCAAATTTCAAAAATCACATGGCATATAATATTTGGCCATTGCATTAAGGAGTCAATTTTCCTAATAATGAGGAGTAAGAACTAATTTTCATACTGGAATATGTGTTAACAACTAGCTCAGTGATTGTTTTAATGATGTTGACAGCTTCAATGGATCTATTTCTTCACTGACATCAGTGATAAAAACTTAGATATCAAGGATATATTGCATAGATGCCAGTGGTCATGAAGAGCTCAAGCATATTCATTTATGGACACGGTGGGCTGAGTAGGCATGGAGTGTAGAACTGGGTCATGCCCTTTTTGTTCTTAAGTAAACTCGTTCTCACAGTACAAAAAAAAAATACTCCTGTCTTGTCTAAGAGCTACTCCTTATTTTCTATTTTTTGAGGAAGACATTACAAAAAAAATTTTTTTAATATAAATGGGATCCAGGGAGTCCATTTTACCACCTCATCATAACTCGAGAAATTAACGCTTGTATGGTACCTCAGAGTCTTAAAAAGAAAGCAGTGTTGAAAGATAAAATGTCTTGCATTTCTACTGTGTTATCTATATTAGACTTATTTGAAAGTTCCTTGAGGACTGAAACCCTGCCTTTTCCCCCACTGTCTACAGCTCAGGGCTAAATACATGCTATGAAAACCCATAGCAAGTACATCTTCCCTCAGACCCCTCCCCATCATGCTTTCTTATCCCCCACCAAAAGTAGAATTCCTTGTATATGATACAGGCCACAGACAGGCCACCTGCCAGTTGAAGAAACCGATTTAAAGAATTGACTACAGTTCCACATCTATCTTTCAGCTCCAGCTATAGATGGTTTATTGTGCAAAATAAAAGGCTTGGGTATTCAGCTGACAGAGAAAGTAGAAACCTCTTTGTTTGTTGACAGAAATAAAATGTGTCTTGTCATAGGTGTTGATATCACATATTAATCGCCCCTGCTGGGGAACATGGGCACCCTAGTGTGGTGTGCTATAAATATTGATGTGATCACCCTGAACTGGCAGGATGCCTGGGAAGCCATGAGAGGTATAGATAAAAGATTTTCATAACAGTGTGCTCAATTGCCCTCCACCCTCCTTCTTTTTTCTGCTTTGTAATCTATGCATCTCCAACTAATTTCTTCCCTGTTCAGTCCCCAGAAGTATGGATGTTCCAGGAATATGGTCGGATCTCCTCTCTTCAAACAGAACACCTAATCCTTTTATCTTTTACACTTTATATAGTTTTTGACAACAATCCCAGCTTCCTCCACTGGCTGCCTATCTGGTGGAGTGGAGGGTTGTCTGTCATTGGCTGCTGGTGAGGCACCATCCAGGCCATTTCAGCTGCAGGGGCAGAATTTTATGCTGTGATGTTATTTTCAGTTCAGGGGACACTTTCTAGTAATCAAGTTGACAGTCTTAAAGTTACATGCCGACTGGAAGAAAATTATTCTGTTTCTGAAGGCTGAGCAATTGCTGATGCTCACAATGGCCAAATGCCAGTCATCTGTGGGATATGTGTTGTTGTTTCGCTACTGTTTACTGATCCTTGCCAAACACAAGACATAGTCTGAATTGTGACCAGATTGAAGTCAAGATTGGGATCCATCATTTAAAATAAGGCTACCTTACTGCAGCAGACTGCATTGTGGACTGTTACTACAGTAATACCTTTTGTTGCTTCACTCACCGAATATTCATTGAGCATCCAGTGCACATAGGTACTGTGATTATGGGGATGAGCAAGTAAGACAGACAGAAAGGCTCTTTGCTCTCAGTCATATTCTCATAATAGGATCTTCAAGTAAGCAAATAAGCAAGGAGCTCATGAGTTGTGGAGACTATTCATTACATTAAGATAGAATGGGAGAGTGGGTGGTTATAATAGATTGGGTGTTCAGCAATAGTGTGAAATGTAAATTTTTAAAAGGAACCAACCGATTATAGCTGGGATAAGATTTTGGCCCAAACAGACTATTAGCTCAGGTACAGTTTTTAATGTAGAATGTATGGCAGTTTGAGGAACAGTTTGGTCAATACCTTTGAATATTTTTTATTATTAAATGACGAGAGGCAAAGCTGATTGAGGATAGGTGAAAAGAGAAAGGGGGAACCACAAAGAAATAGAGTGGAAGCAATTATTTAAGGTTGTTTAACAAAAGATAACTTTAAGCTCTTCCAGAAAAGGTCTGAACAACAAGGGCCAAGAAAAAATAACAAGATTATTTTTAACAGTCTTATCTAAGATGAGGATTTTGTTGGTAAGAGAGACTCTGTGTTGGATCCTCAAAAGGCTATCTCAGCACCCTTAGTTTGGATGAAGTCCATATGCCTTGAGAAGCATTAACAATTCCCTTTTTTTGTTGTATCTGTTCTTAGAGGTCGGCATGCAATTTAATCAATGTTGAATGCTCAGATTTTATAGATGATGTCAGTAAGTAAGCAAATGTGAAAAATCTTCCTCCTTCCCCCAATTGGAAATTAGACCATTTGCAGAACTATGTAGAATGCCTTGTCTAAATCTGTACCATTTTTGCCATTTTGAAGCACTGATAGAGATAAAGAGGTAGGAGGGTTAAGAGAGAACAATGCATTTGTTTCAAAATATCACTTAAAATGGCTCCAAACCTTTATTTTTCAATATTTGGGAATGAACATCCTATGAGGAATTGTAGGAACTAGGTTAACTTAGTCAACTAGGTTGACTTCCTTTTGTGATCTCCTATATATGCTTATTCCAGGAAAATTAAAGACTTTTTTTTGTAATATAGAATAGAACATGCTTCAGATTATTCTCTCAAGGAAACATACAGTTACAAGTAGGTCTTATTGACTAAATTTGTCCGGCTTTATGTACATTGGGGAGATTTTATTTGAGGCAGTTTTTTTGGTTTAGATGTTTTTCCCTGAACCTAATTTACCACATTCTCCACAAATTTCTGCATGGAGCATGATTATTATATTTGGGAAGGTTCTTTTTAGAGACAGTCTGAGAGATGCAAGTAGGGCTTTTTAGGTGGGAAAGTAGCTCAAAGAATTTTTTAGATTCAAGATTTGATAATGACTACTAAAAAAAAAAAAGTTCTTATATTTAAATGACAATTGACAGCTTAAGACAGACAGGTTGGATCCCTATGCCTATCTTCAGAAGCTTAAAGTTAAAGAGATCAAATAATTCTGACTGAAAGCCATATTAAAGAGCCTGGCTAATGTGGGAAATAGATTATAGAGTCTGATCACAGGCTTTATGCAGAAATTGGGTTTCATAGATATAATGTGAATTGCACAAAGCGATCTATCCAACAGGGGCAGGACCTGACAGTACTTAGAGATTTCATTTGGAAGGGTTTGAAAATACTGGGTATTTCAGTTTATTTTAAGTGATGGATGAATGGGAGCAAGCTAAATATTTGATTTTAAGAATTTTTTTAATTGAAATAAAATTATAATGATTTTATAAAATAAAAATGATTTCAAGAACTTTGGCAAAACTATAGGGCTTTGAATGAATCTTATTGTTTTTCTGAAATACTGTTTCTGTTCTGGATTGGTGAGGCAGTAAACATTTTGCAGATATTTCTAGTTCCTGCCGAGTTTTGATTGAAAAGAGAATAGGCATTTTGATACTGATTATGTTCTTTCTCTTGGGCCTTCTGACCTTTCCAAAATAGAACTGTCAACTGAATTAAATCTTTTGTTGAATACGTCTAGTGCAAGGGCCTGTACTTGAAGAAACATGACAAAATGAGGAAAACAAGGTCCTTGCTCTTAATTTGTTCAATCTAGAAGTAGAGGCATCCTTCTATTGTCTAGTGGTTATCACTATCTGAAATTTCTGTATCACCTTAAATTCAACATGTCCCAAGCTAAACTTAATTCTTACCTTGTTTAATGTTGGTGATGAACTACCTTATCTTCCAAGCCTGAAATGCAGAAGTCTTCCTTGAAACCTCTTTACTCTTTCATCCAGTCATCAAGTTTTTTTCAAATCTTTCTTCAATATGTCTTAAAACTGAGGTTTTATTCTCATGTACAAGGGCATAATAGCTATTCCTAGGTTATAGCAGTCATCTCCTAAATAATTTCTGTGCATATATAAATATAAAGTTATCAACTGTCTTTTCTTGAAAGATACGTCCTCATTTTAACTAAATTATTTAATTGCCCATTTGAAAACTGCTTGATTATATGCAAGTAGGCATATGAGAAAATAACTGCTCCAATTTATTGAATGGTTAATGACGTCTCATTTGGTGTTTCTGTGGCTTTTTGCATATTTTTTTCCTCTATTCTCTCAATAACCCTATCAGGTGAGTACTATTAGATCTGTGTTATAAAGTTTAACATATAATATTTAAAGATTTACTTTCTATGGTAAAAATATATTTTGTTTTCATGGAAATAGTTTTATTTTGCTTTTTTAATTGGCTAAATAAAAATATTTGGCTCTTCTAGACAAATTCTAATGGGTTGGTTGATTGATTGAAAGTTAACTGAAATGTAACGTGAGGCGACCTCTGGTAATGGGATGCCTGATAGATTCTATTACCTGATCAGGACTGTCATTTAGAAAGATACTCTGACAACATTTTATACAATGTTTTATTGAATATTCTACCACAGGGAAGGTATTCCCCAAGTTTTTGTTCAATTAATAAACCTTGAAAACTAGTTGATATACTGTTACATAGATCTGGAATAATGAGGATCCATAGAGTGGAATTCATATGAGAAGGAGAGGTCAGATGTTACAGAGCCATGGGGTAAAGTGACCAGCATCTGGTGATAAAAGGAAGTTTCCAAGAGAACTCTGGAATTTTAAGGGCAGCTAGGAGAAAAGTGATGCTGTAAAGGTACAGAAGGATAGCAGTTCCTGCAGTGATGCTCAGATTGAAGCTTTGGACATTTGAGTGTCATAATAAAATAGTTTTGTATATTTTGTTAAAATTTTAAATGATTATTCTTTTTCTTTTCAAGCAATTAGTGCCAGTTTCTCCTAGTTCTGTTATACTTTATGATGTCCAGTCTTCATTTCACTATCAATATTGAAGGGAAGTCTCTCACGAAAGTAATTTAGACTAGCATACTTCTTCTTATGGACATTTATATGGTAAGTCAGCAACACTCATTATCTCAAAGCTTTTGTGGGTCAGAAGTCTGGGCACAGCTTCTCTGCTTAGAGTATCATAGACTGCAATCAAGATGTTGTCCAGGGCTGGATTCTTAGCCGGAGACTCAGCTGGGGAAGTGTCCACTTCCCTTTTTGCATGGTTATTGGTACCATTTGTTTCCTTGTGATTTTAAGTTTCATGAAAGAAAGCTTGTTTTTTCTGCAAGAAAAGAACTAGGCTAGCGAGATTGAGTCTTATATAATGTTACATAATCGCAGGACTGAAAGTCTATGGCTGTGGCTGCATCTGTCGGTTAGAAGCAAAACACAGGTCCTGCTTAAACTCACCGGGAGGGAATTTACAAGCTTATGACTACCAGAAGGCAGAGATCGTGGGACTACCTTCACGTCTGTCTGACACACAGGAATATAAGAATTGGTTTATAATGAAAAATTTCCTATAATTTTAATTTCCTTTCATATCTCTTCACACATGAACATATTAACTTTGGATGAGAATTGAGGGCACCTGGGTGGCTCGGTTGAGCATCTGACTCTTGATTTCGGCTTGGGTCATGGTCCCAGGGTCCCACAGAGGATTGGATCCCCACATTGGGCTCCACAGTGAGCATGGAGCCTGTTTGAGACTGACTGACTCACTCTCTCTCTCTCTCTCTCTCTCTCTCTCTCTCTTCCTCTCTCCCTCTCTCCCTCTCCCCCTCTCCCCCTCTCCCCCTCTCCCTCTCTCCCTCCCTCCCTCCCTCTCCCCCTCTCCCTCCCTCCCTCCCTCTCCCCCTCTCCCTCCCTCTCCCCCTCTCCCTCCCTCTCCCCCTCTCCCTCCCTCTCCCCCTCTCCCTCCCTCTCCTGCTGCCCCTCCCATGCTCATGTGTGCATGTCTGTGCTCTCTCTCTCTCTCTCTCTCTCAAATAAAAATAAAAATATTACAAAATGAGAATTTAATGTTGTTACCCACTTTCTGGTGTTTTACTAACTAATGGCAAAATGTGTACTACCATGAAATAATGTTTGCTCTATATTTTTTCCAGCTCTATTGAGATACTATTGGCATATAATATAGGTAAGTTTAAACAACACAGTGTGATGATTTAATACACATGTATATTGTTAAATAACTATCACAATAAGGTTAGTTAACACATTCACTCCTTCACAAAATTACCCTTCCCTCTGTGCAACACCCTCCTCCCCCTGGAGTAAAATATGTAGGATCTACTGTTGACAACTTTCCAAATAGATAATACATTAGATCCCCAGAACTTACTCATCTTACAGATGGACATTGGTACACTTACACCAACATCTCCCTATTTCTCACCCACCCGCCAGTTCTTGCCAACCACTATTCCACTTTCTGAGTATAGCTTTTTCAGATTCCACACATAAATGAGAACAGTTTGTCTGACTTATTTCACTTAGCATAATGCCCTCAATGTTCCTCCATGTTGTCATAAATAGCAGGTTGTACTTCTTTTTTCATGGCTCAGTAATATTACATTAAATATATACTCTTTCTTTTTTTAATGTTTATTTGAGAGAGAGAGAGAGAGAGAGAGAGAAAATGAACAGGGGAGGGGCAGAGAGTTAGGGGGACAGGAGACCCGAAGTAGGTTCCATGCTGACAGCAGAGAACTGGATGTGGGGTTGAACTTGTGAACCACAAGATCATGACCTGAGCCAAAGTCAGATTTAGCTTAACTGACTGAGCCACCCAGGTGCCCCTATACTCATTTTCTTTATCCATCTACCCTTCAGTGGACACTTAGGTTGTTTCCATGTGTTGACTATTGTAAATAATGTTGCAGTGGACGTTGAAGTGCAGATATCTCTTCAAGATAGTGATTTCATTACCTTAGCATATATGCATGTAAGTGGGATTGCAGGATCATATAGTAGTTATATTTTAATTTTTTGAGGAACCTCTATACTGTTTTCCGTAGTAGCCTTAACAATTTACATTCCCACCAACAGTGCACAAAGGTTCCCTCTTCTCATGTTCTTGCCAACCTTTGTTATTATTTTTTTTTAATAAAAGCTACTCCAACAGGTGTGAAGTGATTTTTCATTGTGGGATTGATTTGCATGTCCCTGGTGGTTAGAGTTGTTGAACATCTTTTTATGTACTTATTGGCCCTTTGCATGTCTTCCTTGAAAAAAATATCTATTTAAATCCTTTGGCCATTTTTTTAAGTTTATTTATTTATTTTGATAGAGCTACAGCATGAGCAGGGGAAGGGCAGAGAGGGAAAGAGGGAGAGAGAGAGAATCCCAAGCCGGCTCTGTGCTAATAGCATAGAGCCTGACATGGGGCTTGAACTGTAAACACAAGATTATGGCCTAAGCAGAAACCCGAGAGTTGGAAGCTTAACCGACTGAGCCACCTCGATGCACCCCACCTTTGGCCATTTTCAAATTGAATTATTTGTTTTTTGCTGTTGAGTTGTAGGAGTTCCTTATATATTTTTAATATTAACCCCTTTTGCGATTGCATATATCTTCTCCCATTAGATTGCCTTTTCATTTTGCTAACTTTTTTTTTTTTTCTGTGCAGAAGATTTTAGTTTGGTGTAGTCCCACTTGTTGATTTTTGCTTTTCTTGCTTGCACTTTTGGTGTCATATCCAAAAAATCATTGCCAAGACCAGTATCAAGGAGCCTTTTTTCCATTTTCTTCTAGGAGTTTCATAGTTTAAGGTCATATATTTAGCCTTTAATTGATACTGAGTTAATTTTTGTGACTGGTATAAGACAGGGGTCCAGTTTCACTGTTTTGAACAATTCAAATTTCCCAGCAACATTTATTGAAGAAATTATCTTTACTCCATTGAATATTCTTGACTCCATTATCAAATATTAGTTGACTGTATATTCATGTATTTATTTCTGGGCTCTCCATTGTGTGCCATTGATCTATGTGTTTGTTTTGATTGCCTACTAGTACAGTACTGTTTTGATATAGCCTTGTAATAAAATTTTGAAATCAAGAATTGTGATAACTTCATCTTTGTTTTTTTTCAAGATTACTTTGGCTATATTTGGGGTCTTTTTTGGTTCTATACAAATTTTGAGATTATCTTTTTATTTCTGTGAAAGATGCCATTGGAATTTTGATAAGGATTGCATTGAATCTATAAATGGGTTTTGGTAGTGTGGACATTTTAACAATATTAATTCTTATCCATGAACATGAGATATATTTCCATTTATTTGTGTCTCTTCAATTTCTTTCAACAGTGTGTTATAGTTTTCAGTGAACAGATATTTCACTTTTTTGGTTAAATTTATTACTAGATATTTTGCAGATTTTGATGTTACTGTAAATTTGTTTTTTTCTTTTCCAGATAGGTCATAACTAGTATATAGAAAAACAGCTGATTTTCAGATATTGGTTTTGCATCCTGTAACTTTATGAAATGTCTTTTTCTTCTATGTCCTTTTCTGGCTTTGGTGTCAGGGTAATAATGCTAGCCTTGTAAAATGAGTTTGGGCATATGCTCTCATCTTCAGTTTTTGGAAGAGTGTGACAAGGATTGGTGTCAATTCATCTTTATATTTAGTAGAATTCACCAGTGAAATCATCTGCTCCTGGGCTATTTTGGTTGGCTGGTTTATGTTTACTGTTTTAATCCCCTTACTCATTATTTGTTCCCTCAAATTTTCTATTTCTTCGTGGTTCAGTCTTGGTAGATTGTATGTTTCTAGGAATTCATCTATTTCTTGTAGGTGATTTGATTTATTGGCATGTAATTGTTCATAGTAGGATATTCTGATCCTCTGTATTCTTTGTTGTCAGTTGTTATGTGTCCACTTTCATTTTTTGTTTATTTGAGTATTCTTTTATTCTTGGATAGTCTAGCTCAATTTGTTTATCTTTTCAAAAACCAGCTTTTAGTTTTGTTGATCTTTTCTATTGTTTTTTAGGTCTCTGTTTTGTTTACTTTGCTCTGATCTTTGTTATTTCCTATGTGCTAATTTTATGCTTAGTTTATTCTTCTTCTAGTTCTTTGAGGTGTAAACTTAGGTTGCTTATTTGAAATCTCACTCTCTTTTTTAATGTAAGTATTTATCACTATGAACTTCTCTCTTTAAACCACTTTTGTTTTAGGCTGTAGGTTTTTGTGTTGTAATTCCATTTTCAACTGTGTCAAGATATATTTTGATTTCCCTTTTGATTTCTTCTTTGATCTATTGGTTGCTTAGAAGTATGCTGTTTAATTTCCACACATTTGTGTATTTTCCAGTTCTCCTTTGTTACTGATTTTTGGTTTTATACTGTTGTGTTTGGAAAAGATACTTGGTATGATTTCAGTCTTTTAGATTTGCTGAGGCTTGTTTTGTGAGCTAACATATTGTCCATCCTAGTGAATGCTCTGCTTTCTTGAAAAGACTCTTATGCGACTGTTGGGTGCAAAGCTCTGTGCATGTCTATTAGATCTGTTTGGTTTAAGGTGTTATTTGAGTCCTGTTGCCTTATTGATTTTCTGTTTATATGATCAATCTATCCATTGTTGTAAGTGGGGTATTGAGCCCCATACTATTATTGTATTGCTGTCTATCTCTTCCTGTATATCTGGTAGTATTTGCTTTATATATTTAGGTGCTTTGATGTTGGGTGCATGTATATTTACATTTGTTATATCCTCTTGATGAATTTACCCCTTTATCATTATATAATGACCTTATTTGCCTTTTGTGACAGTTTTTGACTTAAAATATATTTTGTGTGATATAATCTTAGCTTTCCCTGCTCACACTTGTTTTCCATTTGCATGGAATATCTTTTTCTATTCCTTCATTTTGAGCCTGTGCGTGTCCTTAATGCTGAAGTATAGACAGTAATAGTTGGATCTTGTCTTCTTGTTTTTTAATCCATTCAGCTGCTCAAAGCCTTTTGACTTGGGAAATTACTGTATTAACATATAAAGCAATTATTGATAGGTAAGGACTTAATAATGCTAGCTTATTTTCTGACTGCTTTGTAGTTTCCGTGTTCCTTTCTTTTGCTGCCTTTCTTTGTGAATTGATGATTTCCCTAGTGACATGCTTTGATTCCCTTCCCTTTTTCTTTTGGCTATCAACTTTAGGTTTTTGGTTGGTGCTTACCATGAAGCTTATATATAAATTATCTTGTAGATATAACAGTATTTTAAGATGATAGCAACTGACCTTCAATCACACATGAAAATTTTACACTTTTACTCTATTTTATGTTTTTGATGTCCTGTTTACTTATTTTTTGTATTGTTTAGCCATTAACAAATTATTGCAGCTATATTTATTTTAAATACTTTTATTCTTTAAACCTTTTTACTAGAGTAAGTAATTAAAATACTACCATAATACAGTATTATTCTGAAGTTGACCATATACATACCTTTTTGATTTTGCTTGATATTTTTATGTTTTCAGTTAATAATTAGTATCCTTTCATTTCAGCCTGAAGAACACCTTCCAGCATCTTATGAGGCAGGTCTAGTGTTGATGAACTTCTTCAACTTTTGTGTGTTTGGAAAGTATCTCTCTTTCATTCCTAAAAGATCACTTTGCTGGGTAAAATATTCTTGGGCAGTTTCTTCTCTTAGCAGTTTGAGTATATCCTTTTACCCTCTCCTGGTCCTTTAGGTTTCTGTTGAGAAATCCACTGATAGCCTTTTAGGGATTCCTTTATATATGAAAATGTCTTTCTCTTGATCTTTTTTAAAATTCTCTGTGTCTTTGATTATAGACAGGCTTATTATAACGTGTTTGGAAAAGATCATTTTGAGTTGAAATTTGGGGGTGACCTATTAGCTTCCTGAAATTGAATATCCAAATCTCTCCTCAGATTTTGGAATTTCTCAGTCATTATTTCATTAAATAAGCTTTCTGCCTCTCTTATGATACAATGACCCTAGTAACGTGCAGATCGTTTCTTTTAATGGTATTCTATAATTCAAGTAAACTTTCTTTCCTATTTTTATTTATTTTTTTTTTACTTTTTGCTCCTCTGGCTGCATGATTTCAGATGACCTGTCTTCTACTTCATTAATTCTTCTACATGATTGAGTGTTCTTTTGAAGCTTTCTATTCCGTTCTTCAGTTCAGTCAATGTATTTCTCAACTCTAGGATTTCTGGTTTTTTAATGGTTTCTGTTTCTTTGTTAAACTTCTCTTTTGTTCCTGTATTGTTTTCCCAATTTCATTTAGTTGTCCTATCTATGTTTTTTTGATGTTCATTGAATTTCTTTAAGAGGATTACTCTTAATTATTTTCAGGCAGTTCATAGATCTCCTTTTCCTTAGGGTCATTCGTTAGACTTATATTAGTTTTCTTTGATGGAGTCATGTTTCCTTGATTATTCATGATCCTGTGGCCTTGGATTGGTGCCTGTACATTTGAGGAAGTAGGCACCTCTTTCAGTCTTTAGTGATTGGCTTTTGTCAGGCAAAGCCCTTCATCAGTCAGCCTGTCCAGAGATTCTGGGTAGGTGTCTGAAGGTGGGCTTGCTGCTGATATCCTCTGGTGGTCAGGTGTCGTGCCTGAATCAGCAAGTGGGCAGTCTTCCTGTTTGTGTACATAGGGACAAGCCTGATGCCTGGGTCCATGTGGGTGGGCCTGGCACTTAGGTCTTCTGTAGTGGAACTGGGACTTGGATCTGTGTGGACTGGCTTGGATCATGGTTCATAGGGCCAACCAGGCCCTGGGTACCACAACGGTGTGCTTGGCATCTGGATCTAACAGAGGCTGGACTATCTGACAGATGGGCTGGAAGCCTGGGGTTATGGGATAGGCCTGGCCCTGGAGTGAGCTTGAAGCTTGGGGCCATGGGAGTTGACTTGTAACCTGGCTTAGGGGACTGGCTTAGCAGTTGAGCCTGCTGAGAGCAGACTGTCACTAGGATGGGCTGGGAGCCTGGGTCCAAGGGGACTGGTCTAGAGTATAGGTTCATGAAGGCTGGGCTGGTAGTTGGATGGGCTGGGGGTTTGGGTATCTGGTAGTCAGCCTGGTGCTGGGACTGCCTCAGAGCCTAGCCTCATGGAATCCTGAGGCTATAGGAACTTCTTAGCACCGTGAGAATTCCCCGGGGCTGCTGCAGATGGCAGGTGCCAGGGTGAGCTAGGGGGCTGGATTTATAGGAGCCTGATGGAAGCCACCTAAAGCTTTGGAGTTAGCCTGGTACTGGGGTGGGATGGTTCTGTGGTCTGTGGTAAGCTGGGTGCTCAATTAACTCTCCTCCCATGGGGAGCATGTCTCTCTGTGTGCTGCACTCCTCTGGGCTTGTGGGAGGGATGATTAGAGTAGTATAAATCAATGTTTCCTACCTCTTTGACAATTATTTTCTAATTTCTTTGCTTCACCTAGGTACTGTATCCCTCACCTGGAATCCTTGTCTCTTGTGAAATAATTTTCACATGTAGGTAGTTGTTCCAATTGATGTTTCTGGAGGGAGAGGATGAGCTGTAAGAAATTCCCAGGCTGCCATTTTTCTGCTGTTACTCTCCCCATATTTTAAGTTGTTCTTCTATCCTAGATATTAGTTCCAAGTATAGTAAAAACAAAGGGAAAAAAAACCCAACAAACTAGGAAACCAGATTCAAAACAAGAGAAACAAGCAAGCAAACAAATATAACAGAACGCTAAAGGTCTAATGGTATAAATCTAACATTATTTGTTCATGTTTCACTTGCTCAGACTGCCTCAGTGCATCCCACTGTTCCAGAAAACATGAATTTAGGAATAGCTTTCCTAAGCCATTATGAGGGTTAAGTCTAGAAACAGTCATATAGTTTCTAAAGGCAGTAGGATCCAGAGAAGTTATCTATCATCTCTAAATCTGTTGGTGCTTCACCGATATGTTTTTATTAAAGCAACTTAGTCCATAGAGCGAAAGAAGCAAAAATGTCCCTCAGAATGGTAACTATCTTCTCATTACATGTTTAATTTAAAAAATATATTCTCTTTGCATTTTATTGCTGAGTGATTGAGTTGTATGGGGATATATTGTGGGTGAGGAGAAGTGTGTGAGAAAAATATCAAATCCTTTGCCTGGCATTTGATTTAAGCCTTCTGTCCTCATAAACATTCTTGTAGTGATGAATTCAAAATTTCTAGCTGTGTTTGATTTATTAGTAAAATGAACAAAATTAGATTGTAAATATTTTGTAGAAATTTTGCTACTTTGGTTTGTTAGGATTTTGGTTATTTTTTTGGGAGAAAGATTTGTAAATCTTTAATCAACTTAAAATGTTGTATATTGATCCCTTGGTTAAGCATGAAACTCTAACCCTTTATAATCAAGTTCAAATAAAGTTTTTAGACCCAAAATATTTTAATTTGATCTTGTTGTAGTCAAGGAATATTGGCTTATACAGATAGCCCTGGAAGAATTCTTTTTATTTGGAATTATCACACCAACAGTTGAATTACTTGATGGCTGAACTTATATGTTCACTAACATGTGGTTTTCTGAATAGTTAACTTTGCTCTGTATGTGGATGGATGGATGGATGGATAGATAGATAGATAGGATATGAATTTTATTTAATGGTAAACATCGTTTTTTGGACAATATTTTCAAGCCCTCCTTACTAAGGAATTGGTGATACTCTTAGCTGCATCAGGTCCAGAGAAATATTTCTCTTATGATTCTGTTTGTTTCATTTTTTGATAGCCTGATGTACCATCTCAAATAAATTTTTTGATTTTCACCCTTAGAGATGTTAGCTTGACAAAGTTATCACAGGTTGTATTCACTCTCTGCAATTTCTCAACTATATTCCTGTGGTTCTACCTACTACTCTGCTGATTTTCTTTTTTATAGGGATGTGAAATCTAGAAGTTAAAGAGTTTTCTCTCCTCCAGTATATGTTTAGCAAGAGGCTATGGCTGCCCTAGAAAGTAATCATTTTCTCTGTGCTGTTTAGACAGACATTTCAGGTTACAGATCTTGCTCTCTAGTTGTTTTGGGATAAGGAATGACCTCTAGGTTGAGTGTTCTGAAAACAATGGGCTGCAATATTCGTGAACATTAAGTCAGTTTCCTTCTAGGTCTACTATTAAATTACCAGGGTTCTGCTGTTTACCTGGTTCGTTTTAGTGTGTGTGTGAGATAGCATCTATAGAGATTTGTAAGCTTTTCAAACCAAAGAGCCAAAAATATCTATATTAAATAAGTGCTATGAAATGAGGCAGTGTGAAAACAAGGGCTGAGATTTTGAATATTTGTCTCAGAATTCATTCCTCTTCACACTCCGTTCTTGGCCTTGTGCCTAGATCCCTATTTTCCTCTGTGCATGGTACCTTTTCTTATACTCTAACTATTCTCCCTTCAACCTCTTACAATAATTAGGTAAAATGTAGTGGGTTTTTTTTTGTGTTTTTTTTTTTTTTTTTTACCTCAGACTTAAAATTTAATGATTTTTAAAATTTTTATCTCTTATGTCTTGTTCATTAGTTTCACTTTAGGAGATAGCATTGAAAGTAATTCATTAAGGGTTACATGCTAAGGGGTGTATGTACTTGGGGGTGTTTTGGAATTGTTGATGTTTAAAGTTAAAATATGTTATTTTAATTTAGACGAAATGTTTTGGAAGTGAGAGGTCATATTACAAGGTCTCTTGGTTTCCAGAAGATGGTGTCTGTCTCTAAGGTTATAGAAAAATGATCACTTCTGTTCATGGCTGATTAGTGTATATGGAAACTAGAAAGAAAAAATTCTAGAAATGAATTTCTCTTCCTACATAGGGTCAGTTGGAAGGGAGACTTGCCATTTCCAGATATCTTCTTTAGAACATATATAAGCCTTTTTCTCAAATACAACACAGCAGTGCTTAAAGTTTTCAATTGGATTTTAAGTGAACACAAGTCAGGTAATTATTGAAGAATATACAGATTTTTCTCCCTGAAGTGAGTATGATTTCCATTGTTTTGGCTTGTCTCCATTCATAGGGCATGAAGTTTGTAATTATAGCTTTTTACCAAGCTTATTTTAAGGAATAGCTACTTCCAAAGTCTCTCTGGACACATGTATTGTGTATTCAGTTGTATGTTTCTCCTGCTGACCAATGCACTGAAGGAAGCTATAGTATATTTAAAGCTCAAATGCTCAAATGCTCAAGAATATTTGAGATTCTCAAGCCTTAATAGCAAGCAATACAATATTCCCCCAAACTGTAAAGGTGGAAAAGCAGAGATATTTTTAAATGTCTGCTGAGCTTTTGAAAATAAATATACTTCTCTGAACTTATAGCAATCATGTCTAAACATCATAGGATATTGGAGCTAGAATAACCTAGAGATAATTTACTCATCTCATAGTATCATAGATGGGAAAAATGAGACTCAAAATGTGAAGGGGAAGGTCCGAGGTAATATAAATAGTTATTGGTCAAATGAGTCATAACCACATCTCTTGCTGTTTCATTTTCACCATATGATGCATAATGCACACCTCCCTTTGAAAGTAGGTATTTGGCTTGGAAGAATTGCCTTATATATCTAATTACATGAGAATTACAAGGCTGAGAAATAGTGATAGCTCAATGTCAACTCATTGATCTAATGCAGATTTGCAATGAATGTAATTAATATACCATTATGGAATCATCACATACCAGTTTTAGGTCTTTTTATCTTAATTACTTGCAGAAAAGGTATTTTATTTTCCTTTTCATAAACAGAGATGACCCAACAAACCTCACTTTTTATACCTCTTTAAAAATTCTAGACAGATTCATTTTTCTCACTGACATCATTTTAGGGAGAGCTCATTTTAGCCAAAAATAAATGAAAGTAGCTTTATTCCATCCTCCTTAATGTCCCTTGCCTGGACCTCCCCAAATACCAGAATCACATGGGACTTGAAATCAGCCTATATAATTAAGCAGTTTAGTTGTTGTGTCTTCATAATGTTTGATAACAACAAAAACAAGTTGGTGTCTGGGTTATTTCAAGGATGTTTAGTATAATTCTAGCAAACTGAAGAAAACTTAGATGCAAATAATAATCACAACCTCTTCACTCTGCATTTTTAACACCTACAACCCTGTAATTCACTGGTTGGAATATTCACCTTATACATTTTTGTTGTAAGTTGCTAGGGTATAGAAACATAAATTAATGTGAAAGACTTGCTTTAGATTTCATCTCTTTAATATTCACATTCAAGTTTTTAATTGGAATGAGTTTAAAATATGCATATCAGGGCTCTTTTTGACAATATAATTTTGTAATTTTGATATGATTCTGTCTCTTTGAGTCTTTGTTTTCTCATCTATAAAATGGAGATCATGATAGTTCTGACATAACTGGAGTTTTGCACAAAATGAAAAAAAACCCCTATATACTTGAAAACATTTTGCATGCATTTTAAAAAATACCTTGGTATATATATTTATGATTGCATTCTATTAAGATTGCAATTTGATAAGATGCTGCTACTTTCATTTCTAACTCAAATTCTACCGCACCCACATCTCATCACATAAGGCATCACCACTTCTATAAAGAGCCAGTTCATTTGTTTCAGGCCAGTGGAAATGCCTTTCTCTTATCTTCTGCTCCCTTTAGCATATTAATTACAACACTGATTATTATTCATCTTTGCATCTCCCTAGCTTGGTAACTGACACTCATTCAATGAGTAATCTTGTTTTCAGACCAAGGACGCCTAGACTAATCTGTAGCTATCATTGTATAGGATATTGTGAAGAGCCAGTAAATTGGCTAATCCAGTTTTTTAAGACCCTACTCCTAAGAAAATGTTGGGAAGATCAAATGCTTAGTCACCTTTGCATCAACCAGTTTTTACTATCTTTCTAAAAAGGAACAGAAACAGGAAACATTCAGAAGGCAAGGAGTGGGTTGATTATTGTGAAACGTTCCTCCCTCTGCTCTTGAAAGTGTAACTTGGCAGTAGTTCTCACTTCTGAATATTGACAAAGTGTTGAAATGAAGCTGAGCTTCACTTACATCTCTCTACACCTGATCGCCCACTTCCACTAAATAGAATGACAGCAGTTACCATCTATTTGCCTTCTTGCAGGGACTTTTGAGATTATCTTTGCAAAGTATTTTGAGGCTATTAAGAGAGAGACACTCCAAACATATACTGGCATTTTCTGTTCCTAAATTTCAGTGCTCATCTTAAAAGTTAATATTTTCTTCTTGGCATTCTTGGGGATAGTATCATAAACTGGCATAAAAGTTTTCAGTACTATGTTATCAAGCCCCCATGCTCTTTTGCTGAAAGTAGAGGAAAACATCTGAATTTCATGAAAGATTGGTCTTATGCTCAGTAAAGTGCAAATATCTACAACATTGTCTCTGAAAACATAATAGGGCAATAGCACAACACTCTTCAAAGATAAAGTCATTCAAAACAACATTTCACAGGGGTCATTTCCTGACAATGGCATTCTCCTCTCAGAGTTTCAGTACTCCTTCACTCTATTATTGATGTAGAGGGTCTTGCTCTTAGCCTAACCATTTTCCCGTCATGCTTTTTGGAGTGGAATGTAAGGTTACTCATGTGCTTTGCTATACTGACTTAAGACAGATCAAAAAGGAAACACAGGCAATTTTACTATCACCATTCTTGTTATCTCAATTGTGACGTGGATATTTATGGTTTAGATGGTTTCAGTGCCTCCCAGCTTTCTAATACACCCCTATGATTTACTCCTCCAACTGTTCCTTCCAATAACAAATTCAATTTTTTTAAAGTGTCTAAACATGCTCTTATGCTTCTCAAAACCCATCACTGATATCCACTGCCTAAATATAAAATCCAAATATCTTAGCCTGGCATCTAAAACCCACCACTATATGGCCCTAACATGCTTCTTAGCCTTAACTCATTTGTTCCCTAGGTGAACTGGTACTCTCCACAAACTGCTATTCTAGTCAGTGTATATTTAATCTGTTGTTTAAGTTTTTATTTCCCCAGATTTTTCAGCCTGTTTTTCCTATTACCATAATTGTAGGCCATGTTCAGATCCTATCTTTTCCAACTATTCTAGTGGGAAATGACTCCTATATTTTTGAAGGTTCAGTGCTACCCTTAGGTATAACTACTTTTGTTAGTATTGTTGTTGTTTTTATATGTTTCTTACATCTCACACTGTACTAATAGCACCATAAGTCAGAGTTAACAGATCAACCACGATTATCATCCTCACAAGATCATATTCCTACTCTGTGCTCAAATATGTGTTTACTTGAAGATAGCTAATACCATTTATCATACTTCTGTGGTTAGTGTTGCAGGTGCTACATCAGAAGTTTAAGTGTATTTTTATTAATTTAATAAATCTCAAAATGATACTGTAAGATAACTACTTTTACTATTAATTTTTAAAAGGGGGAACAAAGATTAAAAAAAAAATGAAGTGACTTGTCAAGGTCATAAAGTCAAAGTGTCCAGTACAGAGTTTCAAACAGATTTATTTCATTTAGGAACTTCATCCCACTAAGACTTAGGGTTAAAGCCCACTAAAGGTTTCAATAGAAAAACAAAAGCAAAAGAAGAAGCATTTGTGCAAAACCCGCCAGGCTGGTTAATGAGACCACAGCTTCCCAACACTTCTCTGACAACTTGAGTATGAGAAATATCCAAAATTGAAACACTTTAGGGATAACTTTTTGTCATAGGTTGTAATCATATGCTATATTTACTGCTTAATTTAAGTTATGCTTCAGACAATGTGAGGGTTGGATTCTCTGCTGATTATCATGCTTGAAGTTGGTATATTTTGGGTCAGCTGTAGATCAACTTGTAAAGGTAGAAAACGTTTTATTCTATATGCTTTTGTGTAGAATCAGGTCAAATTTATTGGGGGATAACCTGACCTACATGAGCCCCTCCAAATTTTTTTAGGGTGCTCATATGTTCCACTGGGAGCTCATGTTAAGATCTGATTTCTGAGCTAATGTCAATCAAAGCTGGCCCTCTGTAGTTTAATATTATGTCACCTGTCTTAGATCTGGTAACTGGGTTGTGATTGCTAACTCTGATTTTGTTCCTGTGTCCCTTTTGCTGTCAGGATAAATCTTGGTACATCTGGAACTGATTTCCCTAGGGAAAGAGTTTAGATGTGGACCTGGGAAATGAAAACTCAAGCATGGTGTGAGATTTGCCAAGGGTATAAACAGCCAAAATGTATTTGAACAAAACTGATGCCCAAAAGGGTTTACTAAAGAATAGGATCAATAAGAGTTCTAGGGTATGGAAGTCAGAGTAGGTGATATAAAGCAAAGGGACAAGCAGATGAGAAGATCTGGTTTAGAGAAGTCCAGAACTAAGGGACTAAGATGAGAACCTGAGAGGGTTAAGGCAAGAATGATCTTTAGGAGTCCAGAATATGTTCTGAGATGAGTCAGATAATGCCATAAACAAAGCTTGCTTATTTTAAGAGCTTGTGCCACTCTTCATATAGTCCTTGCTTTTCTCTTTTAAAGTAGTCATCTTTACAAGTTGTCTTTTTTATTTTTCAAAATATATCCGTGTGATGACTTCCATCAGTTATTCATCCATTTATCAGAGAGGATACAGTACCAGTCATAAGGGAGTTTTCAGTCAAGTGGATAAGAGAGAAGAATCAAATAATCAAGCCATACATAATAAAATTCAAGCAGTTGAATATAATTTTGAATACTTATAGAAAGGAAGAGAACATAGAAGACCTTCATGAGTAAGAATCAGGGAAGATGAGACTTAAAGTGAGATATTAACCACCTATAAGATGGAGTATTTGCCTCAGGCAAAGGAAATAGGAAAACCATGGTATATTTGAGGAGCAAAGAGAAGTGTGGTGTCACTGGGGCATAGTAAGGGATAAGTGACTGGCATGAGAAAAGATTGGAAAGGTGAACAGGGGTCAATAACACATAATGAAAACCAATAAAATGATAGCAACTAATACTTATATGTCTATGTCTATGTATATGAATATCTCTGTATATGAGTCTATATATATATGAGTATAGATGTAGATATGTATTCACTTAATAAAACAAATCTATAAGGCAGATATTAGTAATGTTATCCTAGTTTCCAGATGAAACATCTGAGACTCAGGTAACTGAACAACTCCTAAGTTCATCCAGCTAAGAAAGAGTAAAACCAAAATTTGAATCTGGGCTGATTAACTGTTAGTCATGAATGCCTTTACATAGTACCTCTGGACTTTATTAGTGTTAAAGTTAATCCTAAAAGCATTGGGGTGTTAATAGCAAAGTGGGATAATCGTGGTTCATGATAAAAAGTAATTTGGGCTTGTGGATACAAAATAGATTGGAGAAAGACACTAACTAGCAGGCTATAAGAGTAGGTAGAATACCCTGCTATCTAACACTCTTAAATTCCTTATCAGTTGATGGGATGGAAGCTTTAAGATCATCTGATTATCCACCTCAGCTGTTCATCCAAGAGGATCCTGAGGTCTGGAGCTATTTCCTGTGAGTCACAGTTTTATGCTGCTGCTCTTCTTATAAAACTGTAAGCAGTTTGCAGAATTGGCAAATATTCAATATTCCAATATTTCTTATTGCAGGCTGGGTAGTTGCCAGTAAGATTCAGGTCAATTTCATCAGGCATTTTTTCCTAAAATCAGCAGACATTTGCATAACTCAAACCAATTTTGACCGAATTTTAACTCTATGGTATAGACAGGGGCTCAAGATAGTGTAAAAGTAATAAGAGTATTATTTTAACATTTTTCAAAAACTATATGTATTAGGAATATAGCTTTGAAAAAAATCTAGACCATTTAAACTTTTTATATGTGTTAGGAATATAGCTTTGAAAAAACATCTAGACCATTTCATGTATTTGTTCATTTACTTAATCTATATATCTATGTCAAGGATATTCTGTGTATCAGGCTTTTTACCCAAAGTACTGGGTATATATAGTGGTGAACAAAACAAATAGAGTTCTTCTGCTCATGGAGTTTAAAATATGATGGAGACATATATTGTTGGTGAGAATATAAAATGGTACAGCTGTTGTGGAAAACAGTTTAGTGGTTTCTCAAAAAGTAAAACAGTTACATATGACCCAGTAATTCCACTCTTAAGAATGTATATACCTAAGAGAAATGAAAACATTTGTTCATGCAAAAACATGTAAAAGATATTCATAGCAGCATTTATAATAGCCTAAAAAGTGGAAACAACCTGAATGTCCATCAGCTTATGAGTGAATAAACATTATATGATGTATGCAGACATCCAGGGAAGATGGTGGAATAGGAGGGTCTTAAACTCACTTCCTCCTACAGTTAGAATGAAAATACATTCACATCAGTGTAAATAACCGAGAAAATGACTGAAAGACTGGCAGAACAGACTCTCCACAGCTAAATGTAGAGAAGAAGCCACATCGACAGGGTAGGAAGAGCAGAGACTTGGTCTGGAGCCAGATTCCTGGGACTGTCCTCAGGAGAGAGGAATGCAATGGGCATGTAGAGGGTAGAGGACCAGACCCCCCACACCAGGCATGGGGCGCCCACACGTGGAAGATGAATCCCCATAATATTTGACTTTGAAAACCTGAGGGGTCTAACAATCACTGAGGCTTAACCCCTGGAACGTTAAAAATCAGCAGGCAGCTTTGGAAGAGCTGGCGGGCAATAGGAAACCAAGTCTCTGCTCTTAAAGAGACAGCACAACAAACAGCCATGCTGAGATACAACAGAGAAGCAGCAATTTGAGAAACACCTGGGGTATATTGGAAGAGATTTATTTATTAATTTCAGAACACATACTGGTGGAGCAGGGATTTTTGGGAGACTGCTTTAATAACAAAAGAGCTCAAGAGCACCATTTCCTTCCCTTACCAATCAGACTAAACACACAGACCCTGGAGGAACCAGCACCATGTGAATATTCTCCACCTAGCTTGTTAACCGTGTGCCCTGCCCCTACATTCTCCTGCAAACCTACCCCCTCCAACCCTCCTTCCACATGTGTTTTCCAAAGCAGCACTCTAGCCTGGCAGTGTGCAAGCAGCTCCAGCAGATGCCATCACCACTCCAAAGTGACTGCTTTGCATAAATGGCTCAGCCACACATAGGAGAAAACCCTGAAGCTCCAGGTTCTGGTGAACAGGGGACAGTGCACTGCAGGGCGCTATAGGACCTCTTCATAAGGCCACTACTTTCAAGAGCAGGGGACGTGGTTGACTTTGCTAACACATAGATACAAACCTAGGAGTATTAGACAAAAATAAGAGACAGAGGAATATATCCCAAGTGAAATAACAGGACAAAATCACAGCAAGAGAGCTAAATGAAATTGAGGTAAATAGTATGTATGATAGAGAATTGAAAGTAATGATCATAAAGATATTCACAAGACTTGAGAAAAGAGGAGGTCTGGAGGACCTCACAGAGACATTCAACAGAAAAAACATAAAAAAGAAAGAAAAAGAATTCAATAATTGAAATTAACAATACACTAAAGAGCATAGTTAGTAGATTGGAGGAAGCAGAAGAATGGATTAGTGAGCTGGAGGGCAGAGTAATGGAAAGCAATAAAGCTGAGTGGAAGAGGGGAAAAAATGATATAAGGAACTCACTGACACCTTCAAGCATAATATTTGCGTTAATAGGGATACTGGAAAAAAGAGAGAAAAGGGGGCACAAAATTTCTTTGAAGAAATAATAACTGAAAACTTCCCAAATCTGGGGAAGGGAACAAATGCAGATCAAGGAAGTAAAGAGAGCTCCTAATAAAGTCAACACAGGGAGGTCCATACCAAGACACACTTAGTAATTAAAGTGGCAAAAAGTAGTGTTAAAGAGAATTTTAAAAACACCAAGAGAAAAGAAAACAGGTACATACAAGGGAAACTCCCTAAGACTATCAACAGATTTTCAGCAGAAACTTTGCAGGCCAGAAGGTAGTGGCATATTCAAAGTACTGGAAGAAAAAACCATGCAACCAGTACTCTAATCAGCAAGGCTATCATTCAGAATAGAAGGAGAGATAAAGAGTTTCCCAGACAAACTAAAGTTAAAGGAATTTATCACCACTAAACTAGCCCTACAAGAAATGTTAAAGGGCACTCTGAGTGGAAAGGAACTACCATAAGTAGGAATAAGAAAAGTAAGAAATACAAAAGCAGTAAAATTGAGTATATCTATAAAAATTAGTGAAGGGATTCACAAAATAAGAGGATGTAAAGTGTGATACCATATACCTAAAGTGTTACGGAAGAGGGGTGAAAATTTAGTACTTTTAGAATGGGTTCTGACTTAAGTGACCATGATATTAAGTAGACTGCTATATGCACAAGATGTTATACACAAACCTAATGATAATGATAAATAAAAACCAGTAATAGATGTGCAAAAAAATAAATAAGAATGAACCTAAGTTATCACTAAAGAATGCCAGAAAACTGTGATACAAGACAGCAAGAAAACAAAAAGGAAGAGAGGGAAACTACAAAAACAATCATAAAATGAGTAACAAAATGGCAACGAGTACATTATGTTGAATGTAAATGGACTAAACACTCCAATCAAAATACATGGAGTGATGGAATGGATAAAAAAGCAAGAACCATCCATATGCTGCTTATAAGAGACTCATACCTAAATGCAGATGTAGACTGGCAGTGACGGAATGGAAAAACATTTATCATTGTGAATAGAAGTGAAAAGAAAGCTGGGGCAGTAATACTTATTTTTGGACAAAATAGACTTTAAAACAAACACTGCAACAAAAGACAAAGATATAATCATAAAGCTAACAATTCAGCAAGAAGATCTAACAGCTGTAAATATTTATAGGCCCAATAGGGCAGCACCCAAATATATAAAGCAGCTATTAACAAACAAATGAAGTAATCAATAGTAATAAAATGATAGTAGGGGGCTTTAACATACCACCTACCACTTGCATCATCCAAACAGAAAAACAATAAGGAAACTGGATTTGAATGACACATTAGATCAGATGGATCTAACAGATCTATTCAGAACATTCCATCCTAAAACAACAGAATACACATTCTTTTCAAATGCACATTATACATTCTCCAAAACAGATCACAAATCAAGCCACAAAACAAGTCTCAACAAATTCGAAAAGACTTAAATCATAACATGCATCTTTTCTGAGCCCAACACTATGAAACTAGAAATCAATGACAAGAAGACATCTGGAAAGAACACAAATACATGGAGGTTAAATAACATGCTATTAAAGAATTAATGGGTCAACAAAGAAATCAAAGAGGAGATCAAAAAATACATGGAGACAAATCAGATTGAAAACACAGTGGTCCAATAACTTTGTGATGCAGCAAAAGCTGTTCCAAGAGGGACATTTATAGCAGTACAAGTCTACCTCAAGAAGCAAAAGAAATCTCAAATAAACAACCTAACCTTACACCTAAAGGAGCTAGAAAGGAGGAACAAACAAAATCCAAAACCAGTAGAAGGAAGGAAATAGTAAAGATCAGAGGAGAAAAAAAAAATAGCAAAATAGAAGGTAAGAAAACAAACAAAAAAACAGATAAGTTAAAACAGAAGCTGGTTCTCAAATAAACAAAATCAGAAATGAAAGAGAAGTAACTGACACCACAGAAATACAAATGATTATAAGAGAATGTTATGAAAACTTATATTCCCACAAATTGGGAACCTAGAAGAAATGGATAAATCTATAGAATAATATAACTTCCCAAAACTGAGTCAGTAAGACATGAAATTTGAATAGACCAGTTGCCAGAAATGAAATTGAATCAGTAATCAAAGGAGTCCCAACAAAGAAAACGTGATGACCAAGCAGTTTCACAGATGGATTCTACCAAAAATTTAAAGAATTGATATCTATTCTTCTCAAACTATTCCAAAAAAATAAAAGGTAAAGGAAAGCTTCCAGATTCATTCTATGAAGTCAGCATTACCAAAACCAAGTAAAGACACTACCATAAAAAGAGAACTACATACTACTCTCTCTGATAAACATAGATGTAAAACCCCACAAAATATTAGCAAACTGAATCCAACAATACATTAAAAAAATCACTCACCATGATTGATTGCAGTTTATTTTGGGGGCTCAAAGTGGTTCAATATTCACAAATCAATCAACATGACACATCACATCAACAAGAGAAAGGGTATAGAAACATGATCATTTCAGTAAATGTAGAAAAGGTATTTGACAAAACATAGCATCCATTCATGACACAAACCCTCAATAATGTAAGTTTAGAGGTAACATATCTCAACACAAGAAAGGTCATATATGAAAGACCCACAGCTGCTATCATCCTAAATGGTGAAAAACCCAGAACTTTTCCTCTAAGGTCAAGAACAAGACAAGGATGTCTACTCTTGCCAGTTTTATTCAACATACCCCTGGAAGCTCTAATCATAGCAATCATACAAGAGAAAGTAATAAAAAGCATCCAGATTGGTAAGGAAGAAGCAAAATTTTCACAATTTGCAGATAACATAACAAGTAAACTCAAGCCTCCACCAAAAAACTACTAGAATTGATAATTCAGTAAGGTTGCAGGATATAAAATTAATATACAGAAATCCATTGCATTTTTATACATCAATAATAAAATAGAAAGAAATTAAGAAAGCAATCCCATTTATAATTGCACCAATATAATAAAATACCTAGGAATAAACTTAACCAAGGAAGTGAAAGACCTGTACTCTTACAACTATAAAATGTTGATGAAAGAAATTAAAGAAAAATTAAAAATGGAAATTTATTCTATGTCCATAGGTTAGGAGAACAAATATTGTCAAAATGTCCATACTACTTTAAAGCAATCTACACATTTAATGCAATACCTGTCAAAATACCAAGAACATTTTTTTCACAGAACTAGAACAAATAATCTTAAAATGTGTATGAAATTATAAAATACCTAGAATAGCCAAAGCAATCTTGAAAAAGAGGAACAAAACTGGAGGTATCAGAATCCCAGATTTTAATATATACTATACCAAGCTATAATAATCAAAAGAGTATGGTACTGGTACAAAAAAAAAAAAAGCACATAGATCAATGGAACAGAATAGAGAGCCCAAAAATAAGCCCACAATTATATGTTCATTTAATCTTTGATAAAGGAGACAAGAATATGCAATAGGAAAAGACAATCTATTAAAAAAATGGTGTTGGGATAACTGGACAGCTACATACAAAAGAATGAAATTGGATCATTTTCTTATACCATAGAAAAAATAAACTCAAAATGAGTTAAAGTTGTAAATGTGAATGAGATCTATACCATAATAATCCTAAAAGAGAGCACAAGCAATAATTTCTCTGACCTCAGCTGTAGAAACATTTTTCTAGATATGTCTCCTTAGGCAAGGAAAGAAAAGCAAAAATAAACTATTGGGACTCATCAAAATAAAAACTTCTGTACAGCAAAGGAGACAATCAACAAAACTAAAAGAGAACCTACTGAATTGGAAAAGATATTTTCAAATGACATATCTGATAAAGGGTTAGTATCCAAAATCTATAAAGAACTTATCAAACCCAACACCCAAAGAACAAATAATCCAGTTGAGAAACGGGCAGAAGACATACATGAATAGACACTTTTCCAAAGAAGACATCCAGATGGCTTAACAGATGCATGAAAAAATGTTCAACATCATTCATCATCAGGAAAATGCAAATTAAAATTACAATGATATATCACCTCACACCTGTCAGAATGGCTGAAAACAAAAACAAGTGTTGGTGAGGATGTGGAGGTAAAGGAACACTTGTGCACTGTTGGTGGGAATTCAAACTGGTGCAACTACTGTGGAAAACAGTATGGAGTTTCCTCAGAAAATTAAAAATGGAATTATCATATAATCCAGCAATTCTACTGAGTAGTTACCCAACAAATATGAAAACACTAATTCAGAAAGATACATGCATCCCTATATTTATTGAAGCATTGTTTACAATAGCCAAAATATGAAAGCAGCCCATGTGTTTATCGACAGATGAATGAATAAAGAAGTGGTGTGTGTACACACACACACACACACACACACACACACACACACACACACACACAAATGGATTATTAGCCATAGAAAGAATGAAATCCTGCCATTTGTAACATTATGAATGGATCTAGTAGGTATAATGAAAGTGAAATAAGCCAGTCAGAAAAAGACAAATACCATATGATTTCACTCATATGTGAAATGTAAGAAGCAGAGCAAAGAAAAAGAAGAAACAAAAGAAACACAGATTCTTAAGTATAGAAAACAAGGAGTAGTTTCCTTGTAGTTACCACAGGGAAAGGGGGTGGAAGGATGGGTAAAGGAGATTAAGAGTATACTTACTGTGATGAGCATTGAGTAATGTATAGAATTGTTTAATCACTATATTGTATGCCTGAAACTAATATTACACTGTACATTATTTATACTGGAATTTAAAAGATAAGTCAGTAGAAAATATGCAGAAAATTGTGGAATTTGACGACAGTAGTAGTGTATCTTACAGCAGTGAAAATAAACGAGCTATCAGATAACAATCATGAAGCACGAAAGCATAATATTGAGAGAGAAAAGCATGGTCCAGATGACTGCGTAAAGTATAATAGTAATTATAAAACACTAATAAAATACACTAAATATAGTGCTTACTCCTATACAAATATGTGATAGAATAATGTTAAATTAAAAAGGAGTAATTTCTAGAATGTGGGATAAGGATTAATTTTGAAAAGATTGGCTTAGGAGATAGTCACGGAGGTAAATTAAGTAGATTAAATAATGTTTTATTTCTGGGTTGGGTGTTGGCTTACTGTTCATGAAATTACTATTCTCTACAATTTGGTAATTGTAAATGTATTATATGTTATACTAAAAAAAAAAAAAAGATAGGAAGAAGATTGAAGAAATATCATTCTAGACAGAAGGAGAAACATGTGAGGCCCAAATCCAAGAGGCCCTATGAAGTGTTAAAGAAATTAAAAGAAGGCTACTGGACAGCCGTGAGCAGAGAGAGGAGACCAAGGTAGGCTGCAGAGGTAGAAGAAGCTTTCAAGTCCATTATTTTATTTCATGTTCATAACCATCCTGGGAAGAATCCAAGAATCCAGCTAGCTGTTACTCTTCATGTTTTGCAGATAAGGAAATAAAAGTAAAAGAAGAAAAAAGGTGAATGGAGTCTTTAGTAGAGCTCAGGAAAAGAAAAGTGCTTGTTGAGAAAGAATCCAGTCAGAAGCAAGCTGCACCTGCCTGCAGAGTCTCTTGAGGATGACCTTTTCAGCTTAAACAAGCGAGTGTATAACGCCTACTCATGGAGAAGTTAAACCAGCTAGACCGTTTCCTCCATATCTCTGAGCAAAGTGACCATTCTTAACAGACTGTAGTTGCATTCTATGGAGAAATTGATCTAATGGTCCCAAACTCAGGCTGAACAGGAAACAGTGAGAGTGAGGAAATATGCTCTATTAAGAACGGTGGGAATAAGTAAAAATCTGTGTACTGAATATGTAGGTTTCTTGCCCCTTTATGTAAGTCTGACCCAGGGGCGTTGTCATTAAGGTGTATATCCTCCTGGGAAGGAAAGCAGATTTCTCTCTGAGCACACAAAAAAGTCACAGAAAAAAAAATATTGTAAATGCTAATATCTGGGACTGCCCCAATGAAAAGCCCTGATCCCCATCTGATAAATGTACGCAAATAATTCATCAGTTGATATAACTTCCATTAAGTTTTTAATGCTTCAGTATGAAATATGAATACATAATCTTTGAGAAGACATTGCAAAATGAGAGACAAAAGGAAGAGATAGTAAAATACATGAAATCCAAGAAAGACAAGAAATCTTTAAATATATAAGTAATATCCCCAGAGAGGAAAGAAAGATATGCACATAAAATAAGAACAGAATGTTATATAAATCAAACACTAAAAGAGTAAAAAAGTTCTTAGAAACAATAGAACATTATGACACAAGAAATATAAAGAAAATTTGGGAGTTAAAGGGTGAGAAGTTAACCCATAAATAAATGAAAAAGCCAGAGATAGACTATAGGAAAACTCTTCCCTGAGAAATGTACATTGGGAAGCTCAATCCTTTAATCTCTCATGTCTTTACTGAAATGGTATCTGATTTGTGAGTCCTTCTTTGATGAATGTACTTAAAATTGGAATTAACCCTCTTCCTTGTGGCACACTCTGTTACTAAAACTTGCTTTCCCCTCATAGATCTTATTGCATAATATATATCACACTTATATATTGCCTATATCCTCACATTAGAATGTAAACTTTGCAATATTTTGTTGTTGATGTTGTTGTTGCTTTGTTTACCAGCAACTAGAACACTGACTAAATAGGAGAAGGAGAAAATACAAAGAAGAAAATTAAAAAATATAAATTATTAAAGTTAGATTTGGAAGGGAGGGAATGGAGGTGAGGAAAAAGTAGATATATGCAACATTATTCATATCAAAGACTCACACTATCAAAATAAATAAAAATATTAATGTATTTTACAAAGGAGTAATGATAAAGAGAAGCAGAATAGTAATTACAAACCTTAAAATTATCAGCAATTAAACACAAAATGCAAATGGAAACTACAATGATTTTATTATGGTTAGTTTTATACTGAGAAGCAATAATTTCCAAGATGTATTTTAGTTGAAAATGTAAGGTTTAAATTGTATAATATGCTATATTCTTGTTTTAAAAAATCCATATAAACATGCTTATATATGTAAAGAATATATCTATAAATACCTACTGATATTGATAGAAGATGATGCTTATGCATAAAAATCTACATGATATTTTGAATTTGGGTATCATAAGCATGCATTCCAATATGCCTATGTTAGTTTTTTTTAGACTGTCTAGGTAAATGAGAACTTATTTTGTTTTACAAAATGGCCCCTTCCCTTCTTGAATAACTTATTTCCTTTTATATTCTTTCTGATGTCCCTTCCAGGCTGTCTTCTGCCCTACCGCCTATGTCTGGTCGTTTATCCCTCTTGTAGGGTCCAAGTATACCTTTTATCAGCTCTTTTGTGGCACTTACCATATTAGTTCATTGTTGTAACAGTTAAGGGAATTGTTCCCTTAGTAAACTATAATCTTCTTAAGGACGGAAACATATTCATTTTGGAATCCCCAATAGCTGGCCCATAGCCTTAGTTTTATATCTATATTGGCTCACTGTATCTAACCATCCCTTGTAATAATAAGCACCTATAAATGATCTGTTGCCTGAATACATGAGTATTTTAAGGATTCTCTCCAGTCCAGTGTCCCATCTGTTTTCCAGAATTTTCTCATTGTTTCTTTTTGTCATAATTGTATTTGAGCATAATTTATACACATTAAAAATCACACTTTTTGGTATACAATTCTGTGAGCTTGACAAACACATATAGTTATATAACACCTCAACACAGCAAAACAAAAGTATAGAATATCATCACCAACCCCCTAAAAACTCTACTCTTCCACCATCATCCATCCACTCCTGGTATCCACTGATTTGTTTTCCATTAGTTTTGCCTTTCATTTCACAGAATGTCACAAAAATGAAGTATAAACATATAGCCTTTGGGTATGGCTTTTTTCATTTACCCAACATGCAGTGTAGGTTCACTGATATTTTATGTATATGAGTAGTTCATTTCTTTTTATTGTTGAGTAGTTTTCAATCATATGAGTATACATTTTGTTTATCCATTCACCCACTGAAGGAAATTTGGGTTGTTTCAAGTTTGGGGCTATTATAAATAAAGACATACATTCATATACTGATGTTTCGTATTTAGTATATTTTGTATTCTAAATTTTCAGTTCACTTGGACAAATACCTAGGCATAGAATGGCTAGGTTAAAAGGTAAGTATGTCTTCCACTATAAAAGAAACCGAAAACTGATTTTCAACTTAACTGAAACATTTTTCATTTTCACCAACAAGGGCTGAAAGTTCCAGTTGTTCTCCATCCTCAACATTTCACATTGTCAGTTTTTTAAAGCCATTCTGATAGGTATGTCTTATTGTGATGTTAATTTATATTTACTTAATGACTAAAGACATTGAGAATCATTTCATGTGCTTATTTACTTTCCATCTAGTTTCAGTAAAGTGTCTGTTCATATCCTTTGACCATTGTTTTTTTAACTGATTTTTTTTTAAATTTAGTTTTCAGAGGGGCGCCTGGGTGGCTCAGTCGGTTAAGCGTCTGACTTCAGCTCAGGTCATGATCTCACCGTCCGTGAGATCAAGCCCCGCGTCGGGCTCTGGGCTGATGGCTCAGAGCCTGGAGCCTGCTTCCGATTCTGTGTCTCCCTCTCTCTCTGCCCCTCCCCCATTCATGCTCTGTCTCTGTCTGTCTCAAAAATAAATAAAACGTTAAAAATTTTTTTTAAATTGAGTTTTCAGAAGTTTTTATGTACTCTGGATACAAGGCCTTTAGTAGACCTATGTTATTTAAATATTTTCTTCTCAGGTTTTTTTTTAAAGTTTATTTATTTTAAGAGAGAGAGAGAGAAAGTGTGCAAGCTGAAAAGGGGCAGAGAGAGAGGGAGAGGGAGAATCTCAAGCAGGCTCCCTGCTGTCAGTACAGAACCTGATGTGGGGCTGGATCTCACAACTGTGAGATGACCTGAGCTGAAATCAAGAGTCGGTCGCTTAACTGACTGAGCCACCCGGATTCCCTTCTTTCACCTTTCTTAATGCAAGATATTTTTTCAGGAATAAAATTCTAGGTTGATAGTTTTTTCTTTCAGTAAGTTCAGGGTATTAGCTGTTCTCCTTTACACTGTTTCTGATGAGGTTTTTTTTTTTTTTTTCTTTATATATTGTGTCCTTTTCCTCTGACTGCATCTAAGATATTTTCTTTATTACTGCATTTGCCTTGGTTAGTTTTCTGCATGTTTCTTTTTGTTGAGACTTCTTGAGCTTAGATCTGTGGGTTTGGAGTTGCCATCAAATTTGGAAAATTATTAGCTATTATTTCTTCAAATATTTTATTTGCCCCCACTTCCTTCAGGGGAATCCAATTACACATATATTAGGTCACTTAAAAGTGTCCTACTGGGGGCGCCTGGATGGTTCAGTTGGTTGACTGTCTGAGTCTTGCTTTTGGCTCAGGTCATGATTCCACAGTCCTGGGATCAAGCCCCGTGTTGGGGTCCATGCTGAGCATGGAGCCTACTTAAGATTCTCTCTTTCTCTCTTTGTCTCTCTCCCTATTCCCCTTTCCCCAGCTTTCACACTCTGTCTAAAAAAAAAAAAAAAAAAAATTGCCCTACAGGTCATCAGTGCTCTTTTTTGAAAAACAAACAAGTAAACACCTTCTTTCCCTCGTTTCATTTTTAGGTAGTTTCTAATGCTGCTTGCTTGTTTATTTATTTATTTATTTATATATTTATTTATTGTTTTATTGTTTTAGAGAGAGAGAGATAGAGCATGAGTTGGGGAGGGGGCAGATTGTTTTCAGGTCTCAGGTTGTTTTCTAGTGATTTTTCTCCTCATTACTGGCCATATTTGCTGCTGCTTTTCATTCTGGTAACTTTTTTGTTGTATGATGATTTTTTGGAATTATCTTGTTAATTGCTGGGTATATATTTGTATTCCCATAAATATTCTTATGTTTTTATCTGAGATTCAGTTAAGTTACTTGGAAAGAATTTGATTGTTTGGGGTCTCACTCTTTAGTTCCATTAAGCACATTGTATTAACCAAGGTTTTCCAGAGAAAGAGGATCAATACAGTATATATATATATATAAAAGAGATTTATTAGAAGGAGTTGGCTCATGCAGTCATGGAAACTAAGAAGTCTCATAATCCGTCTTCTGCAAACTGGAGATCCAGGAGAGTTGGCAGTTTCATTCAGTAGGATTCCAATGGCCTAAGAAACAGGAGCACCATGGACAGAAGATTGATGTCATACCTTAAGCATTCAGGCAGGAATGGCCAAATTCTTTCTTCATCTTCCTTTTTGTTCTCTTTAGCCCCTCATTGGATTGGATAATATTCTCACCCACAGTGGGGAAGACAAATTACTGCACTGGGTCCACTGATTTTAATGCTAATTTAATCCAGAAAAACCCTCAAAGACACACCCAAAAATAACATTTATCCAAATATTGGGGCATCCTGTGACCCAGTCAAGTTGACACATAAAATTAACTATCACATAGGCCCATGGCCATGCTGGACTTAGGGCAAATTAGTTACCATTAACAATGTAAAACCCTTCTGAGTACTAAATACCTTTTAAATTATTAGGTTTTTCCAGTCTGGCTTGGGGAAATAGGCATTATGACTGCATGAGCAAAAGGCCATTCTTTTACCTGTGTCCCCTTAGGTACCTTATTCACACATGTGCTAATCAGTACTCAACTGCATCAACAGGAACCCCCTGCATTTATACAGAGTTACCTCTTTGTCAAGATCTCTCCTCTTTAGCACTCTGTCCTATGAAATCTGGCCTTAGATGTCCTAAATTATCAACTTTACCTACTTAGGGAATTTGCCAAGGTACACATGGGTCTCTCCTGTGTCCTAGCCAGGCTATTCTTTTAAGAAGGAAGCTGGGGCAGCCAAAGGGATCACTTTATCATTTCCTGTCTCTTAGGAAATACTGTTTTTCTCACCTAAAGTCAAGTCTCTGCACAACTAATGTTTCTCATATTTTGTCCTTTGTTGTTGTTGTTGTTTCAGGCAGGAAGGCAAATTCAATCCCTGTTACTCCATTTTGTCAGACAATGGAAATCTTTCAGCTATTTTTTTTTTTTTTTTACTAGGTGTAACAATAAAAAGAAAATTCTGATGTATTTACCCATGTAGTAACCAATTTTGGTGCTCTTCCTCCTATTGTTTGAATACAGATTTCTATATATGCTATCATATTCCTTCTGTCTGAAGAACTGCCTTCAAAGTTTCCTAAAGTGAATGTCTACTAAGAATAAATTCTTTCAGTTTTTGTACATCTTTAAACATTTATTTTGGATTCAATCTTTTCTTTCAGCTCTAAGTCACATACCATAAAATTTATCTTTTAAAGTATAAAACTGGATGGTTCTTAGTATTTATACAAAGTTGTACAATCATCACCACTATATAATTACAGAATATCCTTATCATTCATATTCAGTGGTAGTTATTCCCCATTCTTTACTCCCAGTCCTGATAACTACTAACTTACTCTCTGTTACTGGGATTTTTGTCTATTTTTGACATTTTATATAAATAAAATAATATATGGCATTTTGTATTTGATTTCTCTCACTTAGCATTATCATATGGATATACTGCATATTGTTTATCCAGTCATCAGTTAATGGGCTTTTGAGTTATTTCCACTTTTTAGCTATTATGAATAATGCTGTTATGGATATTCCTGTAAAAGTATTTGTGTGGACATATATTTTCAGTTTTTTTGAGTGTATAATCAGGAATGGAGTTGGTGAGTCATATGATAACTCTACCACATTTTGGAGAGCTGCTTAACTGTTATTCAAAGCAGTTGTTTAATTTTGTATTTCCATCAGCAATATAAAGGTCCAGTTTCTGTACATCCTCACCAATACATATCATTGTCTATCTTATAGCCATCCTAATAGGCATGCAGTAGTATCTCATTGTGGTTTTGATTTGCATTTCACTAATGAAAAAATGATATTTAGCATTATTTTGTGTACTTACTACACATTTGTGTATCTTACTTGGAGAAATATGCCTCATATCCTTTGCCTATTTTGTTAAATATTTTTGAAACTAGCATAATATGTTCTAAGTATTTTATCCCATTCTGTGGTTCATCTTTTTATTTTTGATGGTGTCCTTTGAAACACAAAATATTTTAATATAATATTTCTTTTTTTTAATGATTTTTTTTTTGAGAGAGAGAGAGAGAGAGAGAGAGAGAGAGAGAATGCACAGGGGAGGGGCAGAGTGAGAAGGGGACAGGGGATCTGAAATTGGCTCTGTGCTGACCGCAGACAGCCCAGTGAAGGACTTGAACCCATGAACTATGAGATCATGACCTAAGCTGAAGTCAGATGCTTAACCAACTGAGCTATCCAGGTGCCCCAGTGTAATATTTCTTATAAGTCAGGTCTTCTAGCATCCAGTTCTCCCAGTTGTTGTTTATCTGGGAATGTGCTAATTTCTCCTTCATATTTGAAGGACAGTTTGTTGCATATAGCATCTTTGATTGACAGTCTTTTTCATTCAGAATTTTGAGCATGCCATCAACTGCCTTTGGTCTTCCATGGACTCTGATGAGAAATTATACGTTGGAGCGCCTGGGTGCCTCAGTCGGTTGGGTGTCCAACTTCGGCTCAGGTCATGATCTGTGGTTCACGAGTTTGAGCCTCATGTCAGTGTCTGTGCTGACATCTCAGAGCCTGGAGCCTACTTCGAGTTCTGTGTTTCCCTCTTCCTCTGCCCTTCCCCTGTTTGGACTCTGTCTGTCTGTCTGTCTCTCTCTCTCTCAAAAATAAATAAAACATTAGAAAAAGAAATTATCTGTTAATCTTATTGAAAATTCCTTACACATGTTGAGTCACTCCTCTCTTGCTGCTTTTAAAGATTCTTTGTCTTTAAAAGTTCTATTTTGATGTCTCTAGTGTAAATTTATTTGTATTTTCCCAGTATCGAGTTTGTTAAACTTCTTGGGTGTGTATATTAGCATTTTTAATGAAAGTTGAACATTTTGCAGGCATTATTTCTTCAGATATTCTTTAAAAAAATTTTTTTTAATGTTCGTTTATTTTTGAGAGAGAGGGAGACAGACAAAGTGTGAACAGGGGAGGAGCAGAGAGAGGGAGACACAGAATCTGAAGCAGGCTCTGAGCTGTCAGCACAAAGCCTGATGTGGGGCTCGAACTCACAAACTGTGAGATCATGACCTGAGCCGAAGTTGGATGCTCAACCGACTGAGCCACCCAGGCACCCTCTTCAGATATTCTTTATAGTCATATATTTCTTTCTTTTTTCTCATAAACATACTCTCCATTATGTATATGCTGGTATATTTAATGGCGTCCTACAGGTCATTGTTTATTTTGATTCTTTGTTCTTGTTTCTCAGATTGGATAAATCTCAGTAGACCAGATTAAAGTTTTTTGTCTGCTTGTTTGTTTGAGAGAAAGAGAGTGAATACAGGTGGGAAAGGGGCAGAGGAAGAGGGAGAGGGGGAATCTTAAGCAGGCTCCATGCTGCAGCACAGAGCCTGGAGTGGGACTTGATCTCACAATCTTGAGTCATGACCTGAGCCTAAATCAAGAGTCAGACGCTCAACCAACTTAGCCACTCAGGCACCCCAAATTTAAAGTTTTCTGATTGTTCTTTCTGCTAGCTCAAATGCTGAGCCCTTCTAGTAAATTTTTCAATTCAGTTATCATACTCTTATAATCTAAAATTTTTATTTGGTTATGTTTCATAAATTTTATCTCTTGATAGTCTCTATTTTGTAAGACATCATTCTCATTCTTTAATTTTTAGATATGGCTTCCTTTACTTCTTTGATCATATTTAGAATAGCTAATTTAAATGATTTCTCTAGTAAATTCAAGTTTTGGGCTTCCTCAAGGACAGTTTCTATTGAATACATTTTTTTTCCCTGTGAATAGTGCATAATTCTTATGTGTTTGCATGTCCCCTAATCTCTGCTGAAAACTGGACACATCCATTCAATGTGGCAACTATTGAGATCATTTTACCCCACCACCAGTATTTTTTTATCATAGCTATAGATTTCATTGGTTTTGCTGCTGTTTATTTTTTTAGTGACTTTCTTGAAGCAATTCTGTAGTGTGTATTTGTTATTGTTATATGTGGCCACTGAGGTCTTTGCTACCTCATCTCAGTGGTCACTTAATCACTGCAGACTTTTTTAAGTTTCACGGCCTTGCTGATGGGCTCTGTGTATGCTAGAGTACAACTTCAGTGTACAGGAAAGCAGTTTGCAGCCCTGCCTTAGATTTCACTTTCTGCTTGTGCAAGAAATCTCAAGGTCCGCCAGAGATGAGACCTTAGAGATTTCTCCCAATTCTTCTAGGCATGAATATATTCCTCGCTATGTATGCCACCCTGTGTATGTTTGTGTTTCTCTAGGCACCCTGGAACACATTTGAGATTTTCAAAGCCTACTGTAAATATCTCATTGCCTAGCTTTTCCCTTAAAGTTGTTTGTTTTTTTGTTTTGTTTTTTTCTTTGAGGTATTGTTTGCTCCATCACCATCTCTGAGAGTGTGATGTTAAATAACTGCCACTGAAAAATGCCCCAGGGGAAAGACTCTTTACTCTGTGTAAGTCTAAATAAGGTCAAATAAAGACATATCCTCTATGTGATTATCTCCAGAGAAGTGCCAAACAGTTCAATTAATGCCAATTCTCTAAGGAAGGTGATTTGGGAGCTCCAAATCTGCTGTGCCTTCTCCAGTGGCTGGTAGGCTTCTGCTTTTATCCATTAGTATAGGATTATTGGTTTTCAAAACTTTGGAGCTAGGAGAGAGGTGGAGGGGAATGGTAATAGGATAGGCTTAAATACCAGAAATCTCACTGTTCTTACAAAGATACAGTTATTTTTCTTGAATAAACACTCTTAAGATTGTCAAAACTTAGGCGAATTTCCAGAGATATGAAAAGGTTGATTTTGGCAAATTTTGCCAACTGTTCTCATTGCTTTTATGAGAGGTGGATTTTTGGAAGTCCAGAAAGGCTTTTCCATTTCTAATGACATCAGTTACCTCAGTTTTGAGAATAATACTGCATGTAGAAGCATGATAGAACTTTTTTTCTTTTTGGTACAAAAGATGTTGTTTTACTGTCCTCTCCCTTGCACTATTGCCTGTGAGAAGTCTGTAGTTGTTCATGTCTTTGTTTCTTTGTACATAATTGTCTCTTACCCCCACCCCTGGTTTCTTTTAAGATCTTCTCTTTTAAGTGGTTTTATTCAATTTAATTTGAAAAATTTTCATCATGTTTCTAGAGTTCGTGGTTCATTGAGCATCTTGAATCTGTGAGTTTATAATTTTAATCAAATTTAGAAAAAAAATGTAGCTATTATTTCTTTAAATAATTTCTGAACTTCTCCCTGTTCTCTAGCCTCTTTTGGGGCTCCAGTTACACATTTTCAGGTCACTTTACTTTCTCCCACAAGTCACTGATGCTTTCATCATTTTTTTCTCAGTCATCTCTTCCCATCTATTTTATTTTCTATCATTTCTATTGCTGCTTTTGTTCTTTTCTATATAATGTGACTTTTCTCCAGATACCTTTAAGATTTTCTTTTTGTTGGTCTTCAGCAGTTTGACTATGATGTGTCTGGTTGTGGGTTTGTTTTTTTTTTCTTTTCTTTTTTTGTGTTTGTTTTGTTTATTTTAGTATTTATCCTGTACAAAGCTCGCTGAGCTTCTTGGATTTACTTTTTGTTTAATGTCTTCCATTATTATCCTGCATCATACATCCTAAGCAGTGCCTACACTCTATTTAAACAACCATTAAACAAACATGATATTTTCTTATCCAAAAAGTAAAATTGCAGAGTAGTTTCAAGGGGGAAGATGAAAGAATAAATAAGTATTAGCTATTTTAGAATATTCTGCATCTAACCCGTGGATCAGTTCTCTTTAGAAATGTTGTTTTTTTTGTTTTTTTTTTTTTAGTGTTTGTTTATTTTTGAGAGAGAGAGACAGAGTGTGAGCAGGGGAAGGGCAGAGAGAGAGAGAGGGAGACATAGAATCTGAAGCAGGCTCCAAGCTCTGAGCTGTCAGCATAGAGCCCAAAGTGGGGCTCAGACTCATGAACTGTGAGATCATGGCCTGAGCCAAAGTCAGATACCCAATTGACTGAGCCACCCAGGTGCCCCAGAAATATCTTAAGAGTAAAAAGTATGTACCCCAATGTATGAAAACTGTACATGTTTCTGTCCATACCAGGACAGAAACAAAACCCATTAAAACTATAAAAAGCTTATTACTTTTTAATATAGGTGAATTTCACATCATTCCACATAATAGTCTTAAATCATGGTATATTCATAGGGGTAAAATTTCCTCACAAAATAATGCCATTATAAATAGCCTTTGTAAAGGTAATACTGGAAACTACTGTACAATTTTAGCATTTGGAAAGTTTGAAATGGGATATACATTTAAGACAACTTTGCTGTTTGAAGTTCTAAATAATCCATACACATACTGCTTTATACATCATCTGCATTGATTTCAAGTAACAACTGTTTGGAGAACAAAAGTGAATTTCTACAAGGCAAGTAGGATTCATTTTATTTTACAGATTGTCTATATAGATTGAATTAGTTAGAAAATCATGAAATCTCATCTTCAGTTACTGCAGTTTAGGTAGAACTACATTACTAATTCATACCAAAAAACCACTTATTGAAGTAGAGGAGAATTAGCCTTAAATGTCACACTTAACAGCATTAGCTCTCAAAATACCACAGTTGGTTATGAACATGAAATACACTCACAGATGTTCACAAAACCTACCTAATCATACCAACATTAGAGTTCAAAAGAGAGAACAATTGATTTCCTGAAGAGAAAGGTTTTTGAGAGCAGGATGAACCTAATGAAATGCAGAATCTTTACTAATAATTAATAACCTGGAGGTTCTCAATTCAGCTATAGCTAAGAAGTAAGTGAAGGTCAGTCTTAACAGAATATTTGCCAGCTGCCTAATAGTCCCCCCAACCCCCCCACCCAGAGTTACTAAAAACCAAGAAATATTAACGTGTAAAATGTGGAGAACTTCAGAGTGCTTGAGAGATATGAATGAGATTTTTTTTTTCTTGTAGCATTTTATCCAAGGTATTATAAAGCAGTAAAATAGGAAAACACATATTTTCATACAGATAAACAACATTCCTTTGGGAACAGCAGGCTGTGTCATTTTCAATTAGATGGCTCATTCTGACCATTATGCAGTTAAGTCAGAAACTAAAAAGAAAGAAAATACTTTTTTATTTTGCATTTTCTTTAGGGGTTTATATATCATCTGCATGGGCAACATGAAATATTTTCTGAGTATTAAATTTCTGAGTATTTTATAATGTTAATACATAGAAAATGCACACACACATACGTTTGTGTCAGATAGTCTGGCATAAACATGGGTGAAACCAATACCTAACTTCACAGCTAAAATATTAAAAATACTATTGAAACTCCTATGTATTCCTTGCAGATTGAGTCCATGTGCTCTACTACATCCCCATCTCCACCAGAGGCAATCAGTATGCCTGTACTGATTTTAAGAGATTTTTAAGAGATTTTACCTGTAGGGGCACCTGGGTGGCTCAGTCGGTTGAGCATCCAACTTCGGCTCAGGTCATGATCTCACTGTCCGTGAGTTCAAGCCCCGTGTTGGGCTCTGTGCTGACAGCTCCGAGCTTGGAGCCTGTTTCAGATTCTGTGTCTCCCTCTCTCTCTGCCCCTCCCCCACTCATGCATGTGCTCTCTCTCTCTCTCTTTCTGTCAAAAATAAACATTAAAGAAAAATAGATTTTACCTTTATTTAGCCATAAACCATATATTCTTTTATTTTGCTATTTTTTTCTGTTAATAAAAATAATAATACTATATGTAGTAATCTGAAATCACTCCTTTACACAATGTATTTCTAAGATTCATACAAGTTATTGTATGTAAGAGTAGTTCATTCATTTCTGGGGCACCTGGTGGCTCACTTGGTTGAGCATCTGACTCTTACTTCGGCTCAGGTCATGATCCGTGGGTTGTGGGATCAAGCCCTGGCGAGCCCCACACTGATCATGGAGCCTGCTTGAGATTCTCTCTCTCTTTTCCTCTGCCCCTCAGCTCAAATGCTCTCTCTCCCAAACAAAAAAATCACAAGGATGAATTTATTTCCCTAGGATATTCAACAGTTGTCTATTCTCCTGTCAATAAACAGTTGTTGCCAAAATTTTGTTTTTGTAAGACTTGTTTCAATGAATTTCCTTGAAAAATGTTTGATCTCTACTGATGTATATATGCAAGAGTTTCTGCAGAGTGAGGATTTTCAAGCTGTAGATCATGTCATAATACAATCATATACTTCCAATAGCTTGTCATGGTTTTAAATAGAAAAGAATAGAAACATTTCATGAAAAATGGTTTCAATTGTTTCTGTATTCCTATACACATATATACTTATATATGATTGTAGTGGGACACAATGTAAAATGCAATGTAATGTGGATTAGGTTCATGAAAGTTTGAAAACTGTAGCTATGGAGTGGAACTGCTATGTTACAATGTATTTTCATACTTCATGTTACAAGCTAAAGCCTAAATGTTTTCAAATTGGTTATAGCAATATACAGATTTACCTAGTCTGCCAAGAGTATATGTTTTCCATATTATTATTAACATTTATTTGTTACACAATTTTTGCCTATTGGGAGAAAAATGGTCTCTAATTTTGGTTTTTAATTTGAATTACCTGATAACTGTATTTTTTATTTTTCTTCATCTTTTTAAAAATTTTAATTTCAGCATAGTTAACATAAAGTTATATTCGTTTGAGGTGTACAATATAGTGATTCAACAATTCTATAAACTACTCAGTGCTCATCATGATAAGCACCCCTTCACCTATTTCACCCACCCTCCCACCAGCCTCCCCTCTGGTAACCATCAGTTTGTGCCCTACAGTTAAGAGTCTGTTTCTTGGTTTGTCATATACTTCCTTTGTTCATTTGTGTTGTTTCTTAAATTCTACACATTGGTGAAATCGTATGGTATTTGTTTCTCTCTGACTAACTTATGTCACAGCTTTATACTCTCTGGTTCCATCCGTGTTGTTGCAAATGGGAGGATTCATTCTGAACATCTTTGTTTTGTTCCTGATCTTTGAGGAAAAGCTCTCAGTTTTTCACCATTGAGTATAATGTTCACCGTGGGTTTTTTCACATATGGCCTTTAAAATATGTTGGGAGTAGGTTTCTACTTTGTTGAGGGTTTTTTCCATGAAATGATATTGTACTTTGTCAAGTGCTTTTTGTGAATCTATTGAAATGATCATATGGTTTTATCCTTTCTCTTGTTGATGTGATATATCACGTTGATTAATTTGCAAATACTGAACCACCTTGCTTCCTAGAAACAAATCCCAATTGATTGTGGTGAATGGTTTTCTAATGTATTGTTGGATTTGGTGTGCTAATGTTTTGTTGAGGATGTTTACATCTATGTTCATCAGATACATTGGCCTGTAGTACTCTCTCTTTTTTTTTTCATAGTGTCTTTATCTGGTTTTGTTATCAGGTTAATTAATGGTGGACTTATAGAATAAATTTTGAAGCTTTCATTCATCTTCTATTTTTTGGAATAGCTTGAGAAGAATAGGCATTAATTCTTCTTCAAATGTTTGATAGAATTCACCTGTTAAACCATCTGGTTCTGAACTTTTGTTTGTTGGGGGTGTTTATTTTTTTTTTTTTTAATTCTCTAAACAGCTTTATTGAGGTAAATTGACATGTAACAAATGGTACATGCTTAGTGTAAAATGTGATGTTATGACATTTGTATACACCCATGAAACCATCACCATAATCAAGATAATGAACATACATATCACCTCTAAGTTTTCTTGTGCCATTTTTTTAATTGTGTTAAAATGCACCTTACATAAAATTTACCATTAACCATTTTTTTCCTTTTCATTCCTGTTTTTATTTTTTTTATTGTAAAAATTTTAATCTTTAAGTCCAAATTAGTTAACATACAGTGTTATAATTATTTCAGGAGTAGAATTTAATGATTCATCGTTTACATATAACACCCACTGCTCATCCCAACAAGTGCCCTCTTGAATGCCCATCACCCATTTAGCCCATACCCACACCTGACACCCCTCTAGCAACTCTGTCTGTTCTCTGTATTTGAGAGTATCTTACTGGTTTGCTCCCTCTCTCTTTTTAGTGTATTTTTCCTTCCCTTTTCCTGTGTTCATCTGTTTTGTTTCTTAAATTCTACATATGAGTGAAATCAGGTGATATTTATCTTTCTCTGACTGACTTATTTTGCTTAGCATAATATACTCAGCCCTATTGACAATAGCCCAATTATGGAAAGAGCCCAAATGTCCATTGACTGATGAATGGATAAAGAAGATATGTATGTATGTATATAGACAATGGAATATGACTTGGCAACCAAAAAGAATGAAATCTTGCCTTTTGCAACAATGTGGGAAATGTTTTGATTACTGATTCTATTTCATTGCTTATAATTTGTTCAAATTTTTTTATTATTGACTCGGATTTTGGAGGTTATATGTTTCTCAAAATTTGGCGTAAAGTGTACTGGACATTATCTTATAATGATTTGTATTTCTGTAGTGTTGTTTGTTTCTCTCTTTCATTTCTGATTTTGTTTGACTCCTCTCTTTTTCTTTAAAAAATATTTTTAATGTTTATTTTTGAGAGAGAGAGAAAGAGAGGACAGAATCCAAAGCGTCCTCCAGGCTCTGAACTGTCAGCACAGAGCCTGACATGGGGCTCAAACCCATGAACCATGAGATCATGACCTGAGTGGAAGTGGGATGCTTAACTGACTGAACCACCCACGCACCCCTCTCTTTTTCTCTTTTTAATGTTTATTTATTTTTGAGAGAGAGAGAGAGAGAGAGAGAGAGCGCACACATGCATGGGTGAGGGGCAGAGAGAGAGGGAGAGAATCCCAAGCAGGCTCCACACTGTCAGCACAGAGCATGATGCAGGGCTTGATCTCACAAACCATGAGACCATGACCTGAGCTGAAATCAAGAGTTGCATGCCTAGCTTACTGAGCCACCCAGTCACCCTGACTCCTCTCTCTCTTTTTAATTTTTATTTTTTGATGAGTCTGGCTAAAGGTTTATCAAGTTTATTGATTGTCTCAAAGAACTAGCTCCTGGCTTCATTGATATATCCATTTGTTTTTATTTTCAATGTTATTTCTATTCTCATCTTTAGTATTTCCATCCTTCTGCTGCTTTTGAGTTGTTCTTCTTTTTCTAGCTCCTTTAGATAAAATTTAGGTTATTTATTTGAGATTTTTCTTGCTTCTTGAGGTGAGCCTGAATTGCTAGAATCTTCCCTCTTAGAACAGCTTTTGCAGTATTCCAAAGATTTTGGACTATTGTGTTTTCAATTTCATTTGTCTCCATGGTATATTTTGATTTCCTCTTTGGTTTCTTGGTTGATCCATTCATTGCTTAGTAGCATGCTTTTTAACCTCCGTGTATTTGTGTTATTTCTAGATTTTTTTTTTTTTTTTTGTGGTTGATTTCTAGCTTCATAGTGTTGTGCTCAGTGTTGTGGTATGATTTCAGTCTTTTTGAATTTGTTGAGACCTGTTTTGTGGTTTAATTTGTGAGCTGTTTTGGAGAATGTATCAGGTGTACTTGAAAAGAATGTGTATTCTGCTGTTTTAAGATGTTCTAAATAGATCTGTTAGATCCATCTGGTCCAAAGTGTCATTTGAAGCCACTATTTCCTTATTGGTTTTCTGTTTGGATGATCTGTCCACTGAAATAAGAGGTATGTTAAAAATTCCCTACTATCGTTGTATTACTATTGATTACTTTATGTTTGTTAATATTTCCTTTATGTATTTGGGTGCTCCTATGTTGGGTTTATGTATAAATATTTATAATTTATGTATAATATATTTATGTATAAATATTTATAATTGTTAAATCTTCTTGATGGATTGTTCTATGATCATACAGTGTCCTCCTTTATCTCTAGTTAACAGTCTTTGTTTTAAAATATATTTCGTCTAAGTATTGCTACCCTTTCTTTTCATTTCCATTTGCATAAGTGATTTCCCATACTTTCACTTTCAGTCTGCATGTGTCTTTAGGTCTGAAATTTGTGTCTTGTAACTGACATATAAATGGGTTTTGCTTTTTTATCCATTCTATCACTCTCTGTCTTTTGATTGGAGAGCTTAGTCTATTTACATTCACAGTACTCATTGATAAGTATGTAGTTATTGTATTTTGTTGCTTGTTTTATGATTATTTTCATAGTTCTCTGTTTCTTTGTCTCTTGCTCTCTTTTACCATGGTTTGATGGCTTTCTTTAGTGATATATTTGAATTCCTTTCTCTTTATCTTTTGTATATCTATTGCTTGGTTTTTACTTGTTGGTACCATTAGTTTAGATATAACATCTTCTGTATATAGAAGTCCATATATTAAGGTGATGGCCACTTAAGTTTGAACCCATTCTAAAAGGACTAAATTTTTACTCCTTTATCCCCATGTTTCAGGTATATGGTAGTGTACTTTACTCCCTTTAATTTTGTAAATCCCATGACTCATTTTATAGATATACTTAATTTTATGCCTTTGTGCTTGTTGCTTTTCTTCTACTTATGATCTTTTCTTTTTCTTGAAGAGTCCCGTTCAGCATTTCTTGTAGGGCTGGATTAGTGATGATGAATTCCTTTAATTTTTGTTTGTTTGGGAAACTCTTTATCTCTGCTTCTACTCTGAATAATAGCATGGCTGGATAGATTATTATTGGTGGAAAGATTGTTTCTTTCGGGACTTTGAACGTATCATTGTACTCCCTTCCGGCCAGCAAAGTGTCTGCTAAAAAATCAGCTGATAACCTATGAGGCTTCCTTTGTATGTGATCATTTTCCTTTCTCTTGCTGCTCCTAAATTTCTCTCTTTATCACTACATTTTGTCATTTTAATTGCTGAGTGTCTTGGTTTGAACCTCTTTTTGTTGATTTTGTGTTGTGCCTCCTGGATCTGAATTTCTATTTCCTTCCTCAGATTTTGGAAGTTTTCAGCTATTATTTTTTAAAGAATTTTTCTGGGACCCTTATAATGTACATATTATAGCTTTTGATGGTGTCACTGAGTTTCCTAAGTTGATTTTCATTATTTTATTTTATTTTATTTTATTTTTATTTCCCCCTTGTAGCTTGATTGCTTTCTGTTACTCTGTCCTCCAGGTTGCTAAGCCATTATTTTGCTTCCTCAAATTTACTATTTATTCCCTTTGTGTATTTTTAATTTTAGTTACTGAGTTCTTCATTTCTGATTTTTGTTTTGTTTTGTTTTCTATTCTTAAGGCTCTCACTGAGATCTTCCACTCTTTTCTCAAGTCCAGTGAATATATTTATGATCATTACTCTCAATTCTCTATCAGGCATATTACTTATTTTTGTTTTGTTTAACCTCTTGCTGTGATTTTGACCAAATCTTTCATTTGGGTCATATTTCTCTGTCTCCTCATTTTGTTTAACTCTCTGTGTCTGTTTATATGTGTTATGAAAGTCAACTTTGTCTCCTGCTCTTGAAAGTGGTGGCCTTATGAAAAAGAGGTCCTATAGTGCCCTGCAGTGTAACGTCTTATGTTCACCAGAACCTGGAGCTACAGGGGTGTCTCCTATGTGTCTCCTTTGCCTTCAGTCTAGCCACTTGCATTGTATCTCTTTGTTTGCTGTGGGCAGGGTTTGTTCCCTGTGTTGTTAGTGGGCCAGTCCAGAGCTGCCTTGGCCTTGAGTTGAGTCAGACCAGGTGTTTACCAGAGATGTGGTTGCATCAAACTGCAGGGCACTCTCCCTGTGTTGTCCTCTGAGAATCTTTAGTTGTTGGGTGGTGCCTCCAGTCAGACCAGATATGTGCCTTCAGCCCACTGTTGGGGCCACATTCTGACTGGTGTGTGTGTGTGTGTGTGTGTGTGTGTGTGTGTGTGTGTGTGTGTCTTTGGAGAACTCCTGCCAAGGGGAATCTGCAGGAGAGTACAGAGGCAGGTTGTATGATGTTAGCAGAGTTTGCTCTAGTCTGCTGTGGGAGAAGACTTGGAGCTGCTTTGGAGGGCCATTTCAAGGAGGCAGGTCAGCAGGAGAATGTGGGGGAAGTAAGCTGCTATAAAGCTAGGTAGAGAGTAAAAGTTGTGCTGTGCTGGTTCTGGCTGATGTCCTTATATCTAGGCTGGAGGGAAATGACACCTTCCAACTCTTTTCTTCTTTGGAAAATCTCCTAAAGATCCCTGCCCCGCCAGCATATTATTTGAAATTAGTAAATAAATCTCCTTCCCATATATCCCAGGTGTTTTTCAGAGTGCTGCTCTATGCTGCTGGGGCTTTGGGTCTGTTTTGCTATACTTTCTCTATAAGGGTGGGAACTTGGTTTCCTATAGCTCTCTGGCTTTCCCAGAGCTGCCCATTGATTTTTAAAGTTCCTGGTATTAAGCCCAAATGATTGTAAGAACTCAGGAAGTTAAGCCCTTCTGGTTTTCAACACCAAGGGTTATGGGGATTCATCTTTCCAATGCTTGTCCCTCTTGGCTAGGGTGTTTGTTGTGGGGTCTGCTCCTCTCTGTTCTCCATGCCTGTGGTGTCTCTCCCTCCCTTAGACAGTGTCATGGGTCAGTTTGATTCCCCAGTGTGTCTCTGCCCTTTCCAATGTGGCCTCTTCTCTACTTCTAGCTGTGAAAAATCTGTTCTGACAGTCGACAGGTAAATTTCTGGGTTATTTACACTGATGTGGGTATTACCTAGGTGTTTCTGTGGGATGAGGTGAGTTAGGATTCTCCTACTCTGCCATATTCTAGAGTAGCAAAATTGAAATTCCACAATTACTGATCTATTCTCTAATCTGTGTATACATTTTTTCTTTTTGTTATGAACTGTGTTGCTATGAAAATCCTTGTACATGTATCCTGGTACACATATGCAGAAGTTTCTCTAGGGTGTCGGGATGGAATTGCTATTTTAGAAGTTATATAGAAGTTCAGTTTTACAAAATAAGGTAAATTTTCTTTCCACAGTGATTTTGTCAATCTATACTGCCAACATGACTGTTTAATTGTATGTATTGATCCACATCATTTCAAACACTTGTTGGTCATTTCTCCATTTTTAATAATTCTTGTGGGCGATAGTAATACCTCACATAGTTTTAACTTACATCCCCCTGAATAATGACTTTCAGCTTGTTTTTCATATTTTTATTGACCATTTGGATATATTTTTTGGGAAGTGTATATTCAAGTCTTTGTCCCATTTTTCCATTAGGTTTTCTGTATTTTCCATATTTACTTGTAAGAATTAAAATAATATGTATTCTGGGCATAAATTTTTGTCAACTTGCCAATATCCTATAACAATGTGTATTTTATCTCTTCACTTCTCTAATGAGTATATTTTAGTGGACTTTCAATGTAGTCTTGTATATCTACTTGTGACATGTTAGTGCATTTTTAATGTCTAAGAACTCTTTTTCTAATTCAGATTCATGAGGTTATTCTTCTATGTTACTGTCTAGAAATGTTATTGTTTTGACTTCACATTTAATATCTTTCTCTTGAATTATAATTTTGTTATGATATGTAGCCATGCTCCATCCATTTCCCCCATATCTGCATTCAGATGTCCAGAGCCATCTTTACCTTGTGTTTTCTGTGTCTTCTTTTTCATAAATTAACTATTCATTATTATAGGCTTTCTACTCTGTTCCATTTGTCTATTTATATACCTTTTCAACAATATTACTGTGTCTGTATTACTAGATTAAGAAAGATTTGATTTCCTTATAGCAAGGTTGAGCAAACTGTGGCCAGTGGGTCAAAATCATCTGATATGAAATTTCTCCTGGTAGAACACATGTTTGATAAGATTGATGATCACTGAGAAAACCAAATCTACAGTGATTAGACCATGAGATACTACTTTTTGTCAGAGAGTGAGACATGTAAACACAGAACCATAGAAACCACATAAAAAGAGGAGTATTCAATGTGTTCATCTTCCCATCTGAAACTGATGCTCACATATATTGAGATACAAACTTTGTATTGAAATATGGATTTGGGTTGCTGTGTTCCTGAAACCTTGCTGCTTCCACTTGATATATACTTGAAAAGAGGCTGGCTGTGGTTCCAATGAATCCAGTAGTCGTGAAATAGAGAAGATTCAGTTGCCTCCACCTACCACTCATCTTCAGTAGCAGAGTGTTCAAACCATATGTGCTAACTGCCAGAGTGACTCAATCTTGGGTCACTGGACTGTATACAAAAAGTCTTTACAGATGATGATCTAAGGTGTGACTACGGATATATGTATTGTAACTACAGATGCAGCTTCTTTTGGTTTATTATACATCTCAGAGAAAATTCATGGTACTGAGCTCCTGTGCCACTGCCAGGTACTGAGCTTAGAAATGCTAGTGATGCTGGGGCTCTTGGGTGGCTCAGTTGGTTGAGCATCCAACTCTTAGTTTCAGCTCAGGTCATGATCTCATGGTTTGTGGGTTTGAGCCCCACGTCAGGCTCAGCGCTCCTGGTGCAGAGCCTGTTTGGGATTCTCTTTCTTTCCCTCTCTCTCTGCTCCACCCCGCCCCCCCCCCCCCCCCCCGCTCTCTTCCTCTCAAAATAAATATACTTTAAAAAATAATTTAAAAAATTCTAGTGATGTCTTTAACTTCAATTCCACATTGTTGAAAAGTGCCAAGATCAAGGAGTTCAGTTGAAGGTGATTTTTCCCAACCATTCTTTACCTTGGTCGGCTCTCTATGTGAAAAACAATGCCCCAGCAATCTTTTGGAAGGTGAAAACTATAAGATCTGGAATTAAGAATTCTTGTTCAGCCAAAAAAAGAGTTGCAAAGTTAAAATTTGTACTGTAACTTAAGAAAAAAAAGATGACCTTAAATCTGGTTCACAGAGCATAATTTCTCCAGTGCTTCTTAATTTATGTGCTAATGACATGGCATAGCATGGCTAATAACATCAATAATAATATAGAATACTTAATATCTATTTGGATCATAAAGATTAGTTTCAGGTTTGAAGTTCAAAAGTCATTTTATTTTTAAAGATTTAAGGAGAATCGAGACATTAGACTGAGAAAACATATCTTTTGGGAGTAGACAATCTATAGTACTCTTTTCTGGAGAATGATTGCCACAGATTCTATTTTTGTAATGTGATTAATGCATGTTCATGAATGTGGCTCTGAATTAAGACTGTTTATTTTCTTTTCCATTTTTCTGATTGGCCAGATTTTGGGTAATAGTTTATTCTTCTTGTCCATTGAGAGGTAATTTTAGTCAAATTGACCATATAGGGAAGTGAACTATTATAACCAAATAATATACAGTAATAGCCTCATTATATTGATGTAAGTTTGGCAGTGACAAAAATGCAACTGGTTTCTCGAATTGCTTGACCACGGATCAGCAGTCCTTTATCTCTCATCCTACCCCTCGCAAGCAGTTAAGTGGATAGCGGTCCCCTATTGCACACCCCCACCAAAGCCATCTAAATTAAAGCTGGAGAGATAGTATTATAGCATTTGTCATGCTCTTTGACCACCCAAAATCTTTTCTTAATTGACTATAATATATAAAAGTTCATAGTAAGTATACAATTGAATTGAAGTTAGAAGCAATGTGTTTGGATATTAGCTACTTTTTAGCATTAGGGAAATATTTAACACCTTGAGCATCATTTTTCCTAATGTATTAAACAAGAATATTGTCAGATTTTGTGTGAACTTTATTTGAGGGGTATGTGTAGTGTGTGTGTGTGTGTGTGTGTGTGTGTGTGTGTGTGTGTCTGGTTTATGTATGTGTCCGTGCATACCAGTTTTAGTTGAACAGAAGTCATGTACCAAGTGTTTTCTTACCTTCTTAGGTGCCATTTTATTAAAATTAGGATGACTAGCATCATACTTCTCTTGCTTCTCAGTACCCTCGTTGCATGACAGATTGCCTGGTGACACTGTGTTTAATATTTAATTAGCATTACATAGCAGTTTACTATTTCCTTCTCTAAACTAATAAAATAATTGTGTTAATGTATCTTGAGTCTCTATCAGATTATCCATATAATGGTAGCACTTTTTTGAGTTCTTTAAAAAACATATATTGGTTTGCAATGATGATCATTCATGTGACAAATATTTACTGAAGCAAAGGTTTTTAAAGGCCCTTCTTGAAATCAGGGGAAGAGGTGGAAAAATTTTCCATTCTCCAACGCTGCCACCCTAGAGCCAAAGATGAGAAAAGGATGAGATAACTGTGAAGGTCCAGCATGATCATGAAGGATCCTATGGGGATAAAACAATTAGAGCATGAGAACAGTATCTAAGTTGTCAGCAGATAGGACACACTAATGTAAGTCAGCAAAGCAGTCATGAAATGAGAAATGAATTGATAAGCTTTTTAGCTGAAAATACATGTACACCAATATTTAAAAATTTGAAGATGAGAGACCTAGAAGGAAAACAGAATTACAGTTAGGCATGGATGTGGTACAGAGAAGGGGTGTCCGGGAATAACTTTAGTTACAGTAATATTGCTTCATACTGCTGTGTTCTTTTGAGACAGTCATCCTTGCCTGCCAAAAGGCTTTAAGTTTCTACATGGATAAGTAAGAGGAAAGGAATTGCTGATTGAGTCTGTTCAGTATTTAATAGGTGTCATTTTATTCAATCTATATACCTTATTTTAAGTGAATAACCAAGGCTTATAAAGATCTATTCTTTCTATTATTTTTATACCAAATCCTGCTTAGATAAAAAAAAAAATACATGACTTGTGCATATCCAGTCTATACTTATTTCACATATAATCTTTTCATCTATATTAAAATACTTATTAGCAAACTGCTCAAGTCAAAGCAAAGTATTTGTATCTAATAAGATGTGCAGTCATGTGCAAGAACACACATTTCCTAAACTTAAGTTTTGAGGCTGGAAAAGCTAAACTCATAATGATAACATGTTGAATATAAGTATTGTAGTCTTTATTTTTCGCCCTTTTTCAGCAAAGAAAAGGTGTTTTTTATGAAAAGAAAATTTTCTCTGATAAGATTATTAATGAGCTAATACATGAAGATACATGAAGGAAAAACATGGAGTGGGGGAGAATTCCAGGAAGGTGAACAAAGGCAAAAGCCTGTGCAAAGATTCTGTGGTGTAAGAGACATAAATTCTTCCAGAACTTAAAGAGTCCACGTGGCTAGAATGCAGAGACCTGAAAGAACAGTAATGTTAAGGGCCAGGCACGGTAGGAGCAAGACCATACAGGAATTGGAAGACCATGGCAAGTGTTTTGGTCTTCATCAGAAACTCCATAGGAAGCCAATGGATTATTTTAATAAGGAAGGTGGAGAATGTTCTGATAAAGTTAGTTGCATAATTTTTAGATAACTCTATGAGTTGAACGCTTATTAGAAGGGGATAAGAGTAGATACAGGGATGCCCATTAAGAGACTATTTTAGTAGTGTAGGAGAGGTAAGTGTAGGAGAGGGATTGTGGTGGCTTTGGACTTTGGATTTGACTTGAGGGGAAGATAGGACCCTAGAATACCTCCTGGATTTCTAACTTATATAATTGAATGGAAGTTGTTAGTATTCACTGCAGTGGAGAGCACTGGGAAAAAGAAGAGTCATTTTGGATATTCGATGCTCTTTATGTTATCCCAGTAGGAACATTATGTAAAGATTGGAATATGCAATCCTGGAGTTCTGAAGAATAGTCTAGCCTGGAGATAAAATTTTGCGAATCATTAGCATGTCAGCGGTAATCAAAGCCTTCAGGAGGATGAGATTCCATGGAGAAAAAAGTTTTAAATGGTGAAAGGGGAGGGCATGTCTGAGTTTTGAGTTACGGAGAGAGTATAAGGGGGCAAGTCTGTAAAAATGATAAAGGAGATCATAGTATCACCTACATCAAAGAAACAGAATCTTATAAATGAAGGTGGTTAACAGTGTTGGATCCTACTAAGGAGTCAAGAAAAATAAAGACTGAAAAATGGCAACTTTCTGCTATTTGTGTATGTTGAGTTAAGCAGGCAGCCAAAATGATCTGTTGTTCATGTCAAAGAGTTGGGGTGCTTTATTTCCCAGTAGTTTAATGCTAAAGAGAGTAAATGTATATTTGTGTGCAGACATTTTGAAGTGTTATTATTTTTCTGGGGCAAATGTGAGAATACAACTGATGACCCTGGAAAACAATTCCAAGGAAAAGAGACTAGAAACTAGCCTTGGAGGTACTGACTGGCACTAGCACTAAATTAGATTTCTCCTGCTGTTTCATCCTCAGCATGGTTTTCCATGGCAACCAAGTTTAAATGGTTCTGCCAGGTGAACAGGTCAGTACAATTACAGCCATTTGTCTTACCACTTTTATTTGTCATATTAGGAAGCCTGCATTTTTGTTTGGGAGCCTATTAAAATATGGTCAAACTTCATATCACTGTTTCAGTTCAAAGCTTTTAAAAGTTCTTTTGCAAGCAAGGAAAAATATATATTAAAACTAAATCTAAGTGAGGAATAATGTTCACTATATAAATTGGAATCACGTTTTGAATAGAAGAATATAATGAATTTTAAGTATAAAAACCTATTATGTCTTGGTGGAAGACACAAAGGGTTAGATTAAATAACTTTAAAAATCAAATAGCAGTCTGAAGTAAAATATATTACTTTGTGAAGATCAGCACACTTTAATAAATTTACTTTTGTTACTGAAGACAATAAACATAATCAATGAATCATTAAACTGAAAGCATAAACATAGCCAGTTTTTCGTTTATGAAAGGTAGTGGTGCATTGCTTTTAATCTTCACATGTGCTACCCAACCCTGAAGAAAAAAAGTCCTAATGTAACGTTGGGCCATGTAGTATTGGGACAATGTAATATTGACAAAGTGGAGATGGTTTCCCCAAAGTGACTTTAAGCAGTGGAGATGCAAATTATTCACACAAGCCTCTAAAATGGTTCTGAAACCGGGCACAGGTTCTTTTAGCCAGGTACACTGCTGCGTGCACTGTAACGTGACAGATATTTTGCTGTCACTATTCACATGCCAATAATTTTGGTCAACTTTTAAATTGATTTAGTTTTGATTTCTAGGAGCAAACTAATTGTAAGGGTCTCAAATTTGTTAATTTATAGTTTTAAAAACTGCCACCTTGAGATCTTTCACAGTTCCTTCTAAGTTAAATGTCTCATTTGAGCAAAAAACAAAATGTCAACATGAAATGACTCAATTTAGTTTTAGGTCTCAAGAAAAATACAGGCTGAAGTTGCAACCTTTAGAAATCACAAGGCATTACTGCATCACAAAACTGGAAAAGGATTAAAGCCTAATTATTCATTAAATATTTACTACAGTTCCGGGTTTGATTTGATTACCGTATGTCGATTTCCAGGAAAGATAATACAAGTTCAGATTTATCTGTGCCCTGAGCTACTGATTGTTGTGGATCATTTGTTCTGAGCATGAGCTGAGCTTGCAGATGTTTAACTTCTCCTCCAGCATTTATGACAAAACAAAGCAGGATTGCTTGCTCACAGAAGCAAGCAGCATGGCATAAAGGTTCTATTTTAAGCTAATGAATTCCACTTGGGACAACAGTTCTCTAGGTTGCAGGGAGAACCAAACACTTGACTCATGAAAGATGGTAATATTTTGAAAATCCTACGAGGGAGAGATTTCTGTATTTCTGAAAGAATGTGAAGATGCCCCCCCCCCCCCCGCCATGTCATTATATCCACTGTTTCAAATTTTGCTATTAACAGACACACAAAAACTTTCTTGGTAATTTGGGGGTGAAAGTTTTGGGTTGTAAAATATCTCTCTCAATGTGTTTTTTGATTGTGTATGTGTGCCATAAATTCTTTGAGCTTTATTCTGTCACCACTTTGGGCACATTAACACAAGGTGATTTTGCTAGACCTTTTTGTGTACAGAATACACAAATACTAGAACCCTTAGAACCAACAGTAAAAATTGAAGAGAGAAAGGAGAATCCTGTACATCTTGTATGTTTTCTTTATATATTTCATGGTCTAAAATTAGGCAAAGCACAATGAGAGATATTGATATGATGAATCACTGAATTATAGTTGAATGACATTTATATGCTCTGATCCCCTAGACAATGTAATAATGTTAATTTTAATAATTCTATTTATATTATGGAGTATTAAAGTAAGGCTCTTGGTAGGGTGGATGAGAGGGTTACTCTCCTCTCATATCAAATACTTTTTGTGCACATATTCTCCCTAGACAGACTTTTTATCATGGAGATATTTTGAAATGGCTGGAAAACCATTGTTTTAATGTTTTGCTTGACTTTTTCTCTTCATGGGTCCAGCACTTCACAGGAAGCTTATGCTTCTTATTTGTAATAATCATGTTCACATGGGTTTTAATTTGGGCATCTATGCAATGATTTCGAAAGCAAAGGAATCAAAGCTGACTTTAGTTATTTGCATATATGGAAGATTGACAATATGTGTCTACTTTGCTGGTTATAACCTAACATAGTGTAGGTCATAGTGTAGTATAAGTTAGCTGCTTTTAGTAATGGAGTTAAGACTTAGTGTGTCACAACTGTATTGCAAGAAGTAAATTACTTATATGTATTACTGAAAGTTGCACAATCAGATCAACTTGGAATAACCGATCAGATCATCATTCTGTTTATGCCATTTTCCCTTAAGTTCATATATCCACTTTAGAGGGGGAAATATAATATTGGAATAGCACAAACACCAGGAACTGGTCATAATCCTGAGTAAATAGACATATGAGATAGCATGGTGCATATGTTAACATTGTATGTATATGTACCAGTGTAAAAATTGTAGAATTATTGATACAGGCTCTGGAATGGTGTTTCTAAAATTATATACACATACAATATAATAAATATATTTTTATATAATATATATATTATATGTATATCCACAGATAAAATAGATTATATGTATGTTTATATATATATGTATATGTATCACACATAAACTAGAAAAGTCAGTGTTTCTTTTGATCATAACATTTTCACTACTAATCACACTGTGTATGAATCTGTTAATTTAAAGATCTTGTTAGTGTCATTAAACAGGTTGAAAGTAAGGGCTGTGCATTGAGTTTTCCATGACCTATGGAGTGGATGGATTTTGCAAGCCCATTTGAGTAAGTGAGCAATTATTTGATACTCATTTATTTGCTTAATATCATAGACAATGCAAATTTTGTTTTATTGGCTGCATATGATACAACTATTCTATTTGTTCTTCCAAATTCAGTTTCTAGCTTTCTCCCCTCTGTGCTGTGCTCCGGGAGACTGATCTCTCTGGACTATATCAGTTTTGGTCTGTGGGAAACCTTGACTGGAGATCTGAGGGAGAAAGGGAGGAGAGTGAGGTTAGAGTATTTATAACCCCAGCTCGCTCTGGTAGCTCTGTCATAACTCTGCCAGGTGGCTGTCTACACAAAGTGCTTTCTCTCTGTCTCTCCCTTCCTCACTCCCTCTCTCTTCCCCTCTCTTTTTCCCTTTCTTTCCCTTTTTTCTCTCTAGCCCCTGCTCTTTTCCCACCCCTGTTTCCAGGTTCCAGTAACCTGTCTTGACTCCTATCTCATCAGGCTGATGATGATGATGGTGATAGTACCCAATTCCTTGATGTTACTAGGCTAAGATCCTGAAGTTTCTTGAGGTCTCCCTTAACCATGCCCACACTTTTATAAACTGTTCCTTTATTAAATGTTTCTTAAATTATCCAGTCTGATGTGCCTTCTGTTTCTTGCTGGTTCCTTACCTGATAAACTGATATCAGTGACATAAATTCTGAAAATAGGAAATGTACTGGACATTGCCAAATCATGTTGGTTGAATTTAACTGTTATTTTTAATATTATTTATAGAATTATAATTTTTGTTCCAAATAAAGAGTGATACTTTTATAAAATCCAATTCCCTAATGGCATCTAAAATCAAAGCTTTTTGACAATTTTCATTTGAAGAAGAAAACAATTCATGGTATTCGGTTGAACTGTCATACTATGAAATGATGCTGTTCAACATTTAATATGACTTTTCACTCTTGGATATATTTAATAAGAATATTTGAGATTTATAAGGTGTGGCTACTCTGACTGCCTCAGCTTATGATGTCAAGGCTTCATTCCTTCCTTTTACCCACAGTAGTTTTCTGTGGCTGTTTGAACATGCCAAGCTGATTTTCTCTTCAGGACCTTTTCACTTGTATAGGTATACTTTATACTCTTCTGCATCTCCATATTAGTCAGGTTTTAACTCATATGTCACCTTAGAACACCTAACTCATATGTCACCATAGAACAGGGGCCTCCTCTGTTCTATCTAAAATATTCATTCACTACCCATCATACTCTGTATCTTTACCCTGATTCATTTGCTCTCTAGCATATTTACTATATAAAAATATGTTTTGTTATATTTGTATTTATTTATTATTGGTCTTCACATTTTTCCAACTTAAGTTCTATAAGAACAAAGATGGCATTTTCTTCAGAGATAGAATACTCCCACATAAGCAATATTTTACCCCTAATTCCCAGTGTGATCATATTTGGAGAAGGGACCTTAGGTCATCTTAAGAGTGAAGCCCTCACAACTGGGTTTAGAGCCCTAATAAGAGACACTACAGAGCTTGCTTCTTCTTTTTCTTTCTTTCTCTGCCATGTGAGGACATAGCCAGGAAGAGAGCTCCTACCAGGAACCAAATCAGCTCACACCATGATTTTGGACTTCCCAGCCTCCAGAATTATGAGAAATTCTTATATTTAAGCCACCCAGTCATTGGTATTTTTTATAGCAGCCTGAACTACAACTACAATGAATTTATTTTTTCTAGAATAATGGTAGTTGTAGAATGATGTTACTCCAAGTGCTCTATACAATGTGACAATTGATCTCAATTTAGCAATGGGAAGGAGAAATTTTAGAGTCTCCTTATAATCTAAAAGTACCAATGAACTTATAGACAGAGACAGAAGTTTACATGGGGAATGACTTGTGTGTATATGTCTGCGTGGTGGGGAGGGTGAATATTTTCTTGTTTTTAAGAATTATCCACGACAGTAAGTGAATGTATCAGTTTTAGCACATTCTACATGTTTTTACCCTTTCAAGTACATGCCTTTTGAAGGTGTGAGGAGACTCACTTTCTTTACAGAGTGATAAGAAGTGCAGATTGCATTTTAACAATACAACTGTGAAATAAGAGGAGGCATATGTTTAGAAGAGGGATTTCAACAACCTATGGACAAATTCCAATGCCAGGTCCAACTCTTTTATAATAAAAAAGAAATTTTAGTGAAGAATTCCAGGGAAGACTAATAATAAAAAGAATGACAGTTTCTAAGGAAATAAAGTGGTACTTTTTTCTTTTATACTTCATGTTTATTGAAAGACCAGCATAAATTTCAAATGTTAGTGATAGTTTATAATCAAAACAGTGAGTTGCCTTCCATAATTTTCTGTAGCATGCACAAGAAATATGTATTCTCTTTTTTCTCCTTTCTTCTGACAATGATCATAATCTACTTAAGAGATAACTTCTTTGTGTCATATGGCTCCTGCAGTGACAAGAAAAATGTACTTTCCACTAAAGTTCAATATTGATTGATTACAATTAACCTCAAAATGATCACAAAAAAACTATATACATCATTTATTTTACTTCCTCTACAAAATCAGCTTACATTTTCATCCACAGTATTTCGGTTGTGCTTGAGGCATATTAGAATATTTTCATGCAGTTCACTCTTGCAAATAAAAGAGAAATTCTGCTTTGTGGTCTTTTGCATATATGTTTAATAAATTCAAGGCAAAATCTCTACTCCACCTTCCCTTTCCTTCTCTTCATCCCTACTCCTATTAAACTTTTCCTAGTTGGTAGAAAAGGCAATTAAAATATATAACATATAAATATGAATATGTAGATGAAATAAGGGAGGGTTTTGAACTGATTGATAACATTTAGTCTGTGTTTTAAAAGTATTATTCTAGCTGTTATATGAAAGCTAGACTGTAATGGGGGTAGTTGTGGAAGCAAATGACTGGTAGGAGGCCATTGCAATAATCTAGTTGAGAAATAATGTTTGTTTGTTTGACTAGTGTGTAGGTAGTAGTGTTAGTGAGAAGAGTATATAGAATAGTATATCTTGTGTACAGGAAAAGAGAAAATAAGGAGTTAAACATGGCCTATATGTTGGTGAGGTGATCTTATAATTTTTAGTGCTGTGGGCAAAAAAGAAATCAGAAAAAAACACTTGATACTTAATGTACTCTGTGGGCAAAGAAAATAATATGGGTAAGGGTGCCTGGGTGGCTCAGTTGGTTGAGTTTCTGACTTTAGCTCAGGTCATGATCTTGCAGTCTGAGTTTGAGCCCCGCATTGGGCTCTGTGCTGACAGCTCAGAGCCTGGAGCTTGCTTCGGATTCTGTGTCTCCCTCTCTTTCTGCCCCTCCCCAGCTCATGCTCTGTCTCTTTCTGTCAAAAATAAATAAACATTAAAAAAAAAAAAAAGAATATGAGTAATTCTTCTAAGAGAAAATCAGAAAAATTAATTCCATGGGTACTTGGTAAATATTGTCAGGTAATGTCCAATGGTTGTTTGATTTTTGTCAAGTCATATTAATTTTCAGATTTCTATATATATTTTCATAGTTTTCTTAAAGAAAAATAGAATATTATTAAGCATTCTTTGATTAAGCAGGAGCTTTTTAGAAATTCTACTTTTCTCTCTCATGATTGGTATTTCTGTAGTAGACATTAGAGCATCCTCTGCCAAGAATATAAAGGATCTAACACATTGAGTTCAAGATGATGCAAACTATTTCATCATGTCCTGAAACGTGTTAGTTTTCTGGAAACATAATTGAATCGAAGCGTGTTAAAATGACCACTGGTTTTAAAAAGTAGAAGAAATGTGCTGTTATGTGTAAATGTATCTCTCTTTTCAATTCATAATATAATGGACTTTTTAACTAGTGGTTAAATTGTCAAATATAAAAACCTTCAAGATTTATATAAATTCCATTTTCATGAAATATTTTATAGGAGCAAAAGTTCACTTTTAATGAATTTGAGATTTAGAAAATAGTGTGAAATCCAGAGTGCTTTCCTTAAGCAATGTTGCTAAATATAGCAGAAATAATCTTGCTTCAAGACATTTTCCAGTCTCTTGATGCTGACTACTGCATTATTTTGAAAGTTGGAAACTAGACCAAAGATAGAAGTAAGCAACTATAAGTTTCAAGTTCTGCCTTGAGGAGTCCAGATAACCAGTGTCTGAGTTATTTAGAGTGAGGTCCAGGATTTTACAAAGTTCTCCTTCTGATGTTCTTCATGTGCTGTCTCACGTAGCACAGCTTTGCTTGCTCTCAACCAGGGGTCAACAAAGTACAACCCAATGCCTCTTTTTATAAATACTATTTTATTGGAATATAGCTACAGACCTTCATTTAGGGTTTTGATAAGGATGTTATGGCCCACCAAGTCAAGAATGTTTACTATCTGGCCCTTGAGATAGATACAGATAGCTACAGAAGAAGTTTGCTGGTTCAGGACTCCCTGCTATGCCTCTAGTGTTGTCCCCTCACCAGCTTCTCCAGAACTATGCACATGTCCCTTGACTTTGCCCCTTGGAGGCATGCGCCCCAAACCTTAGATTTAAAAATATGGCTAAGACCAAATAGTGATATTTAACAAAGAGGCACAAAGCAAGTTAGGATGGGGGCTTGTAAGAAACAGTGACAGCAAGGTAATGTTCTGTTTTCTTATCTGAGGTGTTGCCTACAGAGATTTGTTTGATTTGTGAGAATTCATGGAGTTGCACACTTATAAGATATACACGTATCACAATTTAACAAAAAACAAAAGGTTTGTATTTGAAAGCTTGTGCATAAGGTAGAGAATTCTGGAACTGGCAGAGAAACAAATTTCAAGTAGGGTTATATTTCACTTGGTAATGAGCCATGCCTCTCAGTTTGGGATGCCCCTGTCACTTTTTTACTTACAGGCAACTTTTTAAACTTGGTATGTATATTATATATATATATAATATATATATTATATATATTATTATATTATTATATTATTATAATAATATATTATTATAATTTTTATTAATAATAATTATTAATAATTATTATTATAATTATTATAATATTATATGTTATATATTATAATATATATTATATATACTATATATAAATATATTTTAATATATAATATATATTATATTATATATATTATAATATATATTATATATATTATATTATATTATATATATAATATATATTATAATATATATAATATATATTATATAATATATAATATATATATTATATATTATATTATATATTATATATATAATATATATATTATATATATGTTTATTTTATATATATATTATATATATATTTATTATATATATATAAGTAACTTATGTGTATATAAATTAGTGCCTATATAATACTTTCTATAGGCACAAGCCATGATTCTGTTTGCGATGTTCTTCCTTCTCGTCCTTCTTAGAACTGGGAGCCCTACACAGTTGTACAGAAGCTTCCATAGCTTCCGCCTTTATCCAAATGCAGACTCCTCACTTCCTACTTTTCCTTAAGAAGGAAAACCCTCCAAACCTCATAATAATTCCTACAATAATGCAATGGCGATCACAGTGAAGTCAGGCTCTCACGTTATTATACAGAATTATTATTTGGTTGTCTTGAATGTCCATTCTGGAAAAAAAAATTCCTTTACCATGAAATAACCAAAATGCCTATAAAAGTGGTCCTACCCACAGAAAAGAAAAAAAACAAAAGACTTATTGACCTTTGTGATGACTTCTCCATGCCCTGAGCAGCAGTTGGTTAATGTATACTTTGACAGCTTTAAAATACCAGTTTGCCCATAATGAAAAGCTCCCTGATTTGTTGGAAAACTGTCAGTGGAGTGCTTAAACAGATTTAGGAATCAACACTCCATCTTTTGTAATGCATTACTTCTTGCTTTAAATGAGAAACTATGTTTGGGTAGCTTTCTAGAAAAAGTTATTTTAGGCAGATACCTATTCTAGGGTATAGTACTCAAAGCGTTTTTTTCCAAGCACCACTGTGTTTGTATGTAAATTATTTACTTACAAGCAAACACATGATGGAAAAAAATATTTGGCAACTGTGTCCACAGTTTAAACTGAGATTGTTTTTTAGCTTCTACCATTGAAAAATGAAAACTGAAATTACCCTGGCAAACAAACAAATACTTTCATATACTTAAAATGATAACTGTTCACTTTGAGGCTGTCTCCCTTAAGCATCTCTTGCTACTCCTGAACTAAAAAATGGGATCATGAATCGTCACTGATCCTTACACTCAGAAGTGCTCCAGGCATTTCTGCCCTTTTCAACCCTCATACTCAGACACACACACAGTTTATTAAGAACCTATTCTCTCTTAATGCCTCCTAACTTTCCATCATTCTTTGTATGGGGAGTCCTGGATTAATCTGTTTTATATGGGGTGTTTCCCTGGGATGTTGCTTCCCTCACACTTGCACCTGTAGACCTGTAATGGCTCACTGGTCTGTACCCCAAATAGTCCTACAGTTTCTCTCTAAACTGCTGTAGTGTTTTTTTCCCCCTAAGGGAATTGGGAAAGCAGGAGTTGCTGCTTTAATCTTCATCTCCTATCACCTTACCTTTAACAAAGCTGTTAAGTCTTCTTTGAAAATGTGTGTTCTTCCAAGCAGGTGGTTTAGAAGCAGAAATATGCTGTTAAATACTACTTTTACCTTTAGAGATATGATCCTCATAGACTGAATAGCCCTGTTCAGTGTGGATTTAGATTTTAGGCATAATCTTTAAATGATATCTCATTCTGTCATTAATATGATTGCATTGCTTGAGCTCTCCTAATTATTAGCACCTGTACTAGAGGTGGGTGTGGGGGGTGCAAGTAAAGGCATGCATAAAGCCCAAACTACACTCTCAGCATAAGTGGCTGCCTAGTCAGAAACCTGGGAGGGCTATGGTAGAGTGAACAGCTGATTTCCCTGGGACTGAGGGTTTTCCAGAACATGAATTTTTCAGTGGTAAAACCAGGAGTCCCAGGCCAGCAGGAACAGTTGGTCACCCCACTGGAGAGATTTGTTTAGTTTCTAAAAACCTTCCCAAAGGGAGATTCTAAAATCTTTGGGAAAATACACCATAAAGGATGTTTTAGCATAGTCAAACTAACTCTGTCCAGCTGTAATCACACGTGATGTCAACTTTTTTATAAAGGGCCTTGAGGGCCATATGGTTCTCATTGCAGCAACTCAATTCTGCCACTCTAGCCTGAAGGCAGCCAATACGTAAATTAATACACATGGCTGTTTCTGAGAAAACTTTATTTACAGAAACAGGCCATGGGCTGGATTTGGCCCACTGGCTAAAGGTTGCTTGCTGTAAATCCAAACTGTTCTTATTTTAAAATTATTTTCTATATTCTCCATTTATGCTTAATATATTTAGGTAAATGCAAACATGTGTTACCATTTAGTTAACAAGGCTTATCAATATCACTACCATCATACCTGTTTATGGAAGATGTGTCATAGAATTTAAAATATTGCAAAGGAAATATAGGAAAATGTAGAACATAGGATTACATTAGACATGATTATACTAGTTTAATCTCTACGATAATTTTTATAGTATTCTAATGTATGTATTTGTATAAATGTCTGAGAAGGAAGAAGGATCTGTGAATTGGAGGAGGCTATATTTACTATAACTTCTATATAGCCTATAGTGTTTGACTATTTTAATTGTTTTCTGTAACTTTGAACCCCCTAATCAAAGTACACATATTCATCTTGAGAAATATTTCCCAAATCCAAGATGCAGGTAGTGGCACCTTTTAGAACAATAGCTTAGTTGCACACCATGCTCCCTCCCCTCTCTGCTGCAGCCAGGGCCTCAAGGATCCCATTCTGTTCCTCCTACCTGCTGTGCTTCCTTCTGCTATATACCTTTTTTCTTGCTCTTTCCTCTTCTAGGAATTTTCTTCTATTTCCTTTAGCGTCTATCTACAGATGGATGAATAAAGAAAAAGTGTGGGGGGGGGGGCTCCTGGGTGACCCAATTGGTTAGGCATTGGACTCTTAGTTTCAGCTCAGGTCATGATCTCACAGTTTGTGGGTTTAGGCCCCACATAGGGCTCCGTGCTAGCAGTGAGGGGTCTGCTTGGGATTCTCTCCCTCTCTCTCTGTCCATCTCCTGCTTCCTCTCTCTGTATCTCTCAAATTAAATAAATAAAAACCTTTTTTAAAAAAGTGGTATATACATACAATGAAATAGTATTCAGCCTTAAAAAAGGAAATACTGTCTTTGTGATAACATGGATGAACCTCAAGGGCATTATGCTAAGTGAAAAGCTAGTCCCAGACAGACAAATACTGTATGATTTCATTTATATGAGTTCTCTAAAATCGTGAAACTCATAGAAGCAGAGAGTAGTGGCTGCCAGAGATTTGAGGGCAGGGAATTGGGGAGTTGTTATTCAAAGGGTACAAAAGTTCAATTATGTTAATTGAATAGGTTCTAGAGATGTCCTGTACAACATAGTGACTATAGTTCATAATACTGTATTCACTTCAAGATTTGTTAAGAGAGTAGATCTTATACTAAGTGCTCTTACCAAAAAAATGAAATGAAACAAAACAAAGGGACACAAGGAGACTCCACAAGGTATTGGAGTTGTCTTTTACCTTGATGCTGATGATAGTATCATAAATGTTGGCCTGTTTCTGAACTCATCAAATTGTACATGTTCAATTTTTGCAGTTCTTTATATATCACTTTTACCTCAAAGCTGTTAAAAAAAATAGACAAAAACCTGACCATCCTTCCAATTATAGTTCAAGTGTTGCTTCTGGAGGACAGTCTTTTCTGAGCTCCCTGACTAGGTCAAACTCCCCATTTTTTAGTCTATTAGTGTTTCTTGTTTGTTTGTTTTTTAAAGCATTTGTCATGGCTACAGTTCCATAATTTTATGTTTGATACTGTAATTGTTTCACATATATCTGTCTATCCCTCTGTGTTGTAAACTCTAACAAGGTAGGAACTATATCTAGATTTCTCACTGCTCTGTGCCCAAAGTATAACATATTACCTAATACAATGAGCATTTAAGCAGTCAATTGAATAAGGGAATGAATGAAAGATAAAGAAATGAATGAAAATTTAATTTGAGGGAGATAAGAGACAAGATACTTAGGATATAGGAAAATTTATTTTGATGTAATCAGTATAGAAGGAATTTTGAAAGCAGGAATTTTGACTTGCTATTGCTATGGAAACATTTAAAAATTTGCATGGGAGACACCACTGGACAAGGTTATTTTTGCTCTTTGATTATCATACACCCTAGTAGAGAAGCATGCATTAGTATGTAAATGTTTCAGATCCAAAATGAGTTTTTATAGTGATAATGATCAGTGTATGGAGGATATCAACCTTAACTGAAGTTATTTTTATATTACTGCCTTATTTGCAGATCAACATATTGACAACTAGTATTATAAGTTAATCTCTTTTATACTTTTCTGGGCCTGCTATTAGCATTTTTTCTTTGCAGATATAGATATTACATATCTACATTGCGTTTCTTCACAAATATAGATATTACATGTCTATGTTGCTTTTCTGTAATAATGGGAAGATTGAAACTGTTTCCCTATTCTATATGAAGTTGAAGTTGGGATTCATTATGGATTATCAGTCATTATGTGCATGTGCCACTTAATGGCAATATATGTTCAGGAAGCTGAAGACTATAGTGAAATAGGGCCAGCAAAATGTGCATCTGAATGATAGAAAACATGAGAGGGCATTTATGGACCACATTCATAAAGTCACCTCAAATTTGCTTAAAGAACCCTAGTGGAAGATAATCAAAACAACAAAAGGTTTTGCTTGATTTTCCTGTGCTGATGTTTTTAGCAATCATGATATCTATTCAAGTACTTGGATACTAAGTTAAAGTTAGGAAGAGATAGGCTTAAATTTTGTCTGTTAGGCCATTAAAAGTCAATCTAGGCCAGTGGTTCTCACTCTTGGCTACACTTTGGGATCACTGGGGGACCTTCAACAACTATTGATGCCAGGAACTACCCCCTCAAGATTATGATTTCATTGATTTGGGATGTGACCTGGGCAGTAGGAGTTTTGAAGACTCCCTGGGTGATTCTAATGTGCAGCCAGGTTAAAAGCCATTGATGTAGGACAATTTAGACTAAGTGGGACTTTAGAGAAATCTAAAAAAATCAAACTCCTTTCTGTATGATGGTGATTTACCTTTTTATATATAACTGCTATTCAAGGAGTGTTCCCTGGACTGGCAGCATCGACATTACCTGAAAACGTGTTAGAAATGTAGACTCTCAGACCTGCCAAGTTAGAATCCGCATTTTAACATGATCTTCAAGTGTTTCAAACGATCATTAAAGTTTGGGAAATGTTTTTAGCACATTTCTTTCTTTGTCGTTTTGCTCCTTCCAAATGTTATCTCAGCCTGATTGTCTTCAACTATTAAATGGACATCAGATATTACTGGAATGGATGGCCAATCTCTTTCCTGGAGATAGCTCATTATTTATTTTAAGTCCCCTAAGTTAGAAGCTTCTAGGTCAGAAATTGCCTATCCACTGTGCACATTCTGAGTTTCTTTGACTATAGAAATATACTTCTAATTATGAAATAAATATCCTTTTATATACAATTTCCAAAAATACCTAGCAGTTTTTATTAGGCATATTCCATTGGTGGTGAGTATTAGATTATTCATTTAAAGCATTTTACCATACATTTCAAATTCTGGTCCATTTTTCTGCTGAAGGATATTTCAGGATTTCAGTGACTTCTTGTTCTGAAACTGGTGTTTCAAAGATAAAATGCTGTTGAATGTTTTTAATATTTTATTTTGTTTTGAATTCAACAAAGAATGTTCTCTAAGCAGTCAGTTGTACCTGTGGAGAATGGTTTGGAGCTTTCAGTTACCCTTCACTTATAGGAATAGGGAAATTTGCATGTGTCTGAGTGGATGATTTTGTTATTTAGGTCAATCAAGTAGAACCATTCTGATGCAGCTTTATCCAACATTACAAACTATAGTTTAATGGACTAGTAATAATACATTTTGAGTACTTCTTTTTGTTCTCAAATGAATTGTAGAGCAATCTCTTGTGTACTGAATCAGTACTTGTCATTAGTACTGATTCCCATCTAAGTTGGCATTTTGTCTACTCCACTCCATTCCCATCACAGGGTCCTATGACTGCACTCCATATTGTAGATTGAGAGGAATAACATGGAATGAGCTTGCCTGGTAAACTGCAATGACAGAAATGAATTGGTTCATCATCAGGAACGACGATGCTGTGTCAAGTTTTCAACCATGTCGTTTTCTCACACATCTTGTGACATTTTGCAACAGTTGGTTCATTGCTAGTTGTATTTTTTATAATGTAATGCTAGTGGAAATTATTTTCTGCAATTCAAATTTATCATGCGTGATAAGGAGACACAGGGGACTTTTGGAAAATGAAAACATTTGCTAGGAGTGGGAACTTGTTTTGACTTTCACACTAACCTTTATTAGCATGAAATAAAGTTAGCATGGACATGAGTAAAGGTTGAACTCCCTCATTAGAAAGAATTTTTCACATAATTATATAAAATAATACCATATTCCTGAGTCCCTGACCACTTACATTAAAGGCATATTTCCTGGCTCTGTAATGCCACACTAGCAATGAAACTCTCATTCAGTTTCATGACTTGTGAAACATGGTGCCCAACTGCTAACAACTTTCTTCTTTATTGTGCCTTGCAATTTTCACTCTTCTGATTTCCATCCATTAAATCATACATGCATTCTTTCCATCTGTCAGGCTTCTTTAGACTGGTGATTTATTTGGATATTATACCTGGGCTTTTTATTTTTGCTGATTAACTTACCCTAAATCAGTTTCTTGCACTATAGCTCCTAGAATCTGCAGGCTAGAACTGCTTGACCTCAGATTCCTATTGGTCTTGGAAGAAGAATTGGACACAATCTGACTCCTACAGATTTTGGATCTTTTGCTTATCTTGAGTTAATGACTAAAGCTCAATAAATGAAGGAGTAACATTTGATCTTGGGATGTTTCTTCTTTAGGTAGAGCTCTATCAAAAGCTTTAGGTTGCATTCCTGGCCTTGCTGATGTGAAACACAGTGAGATGAACCACTTTTCAGAATCTTTTTGGGCCTCCTGAGAATGATGACCAAAGTGTGTGATGAAGAGGTGAACATGACCTTTGGGGATTTTAAGCTTTATCATCATTTAATGGCAAATCAAATTCCCAGACATGACTGTCTCAATGAACACTGACTTTAAAGGTGAGAAATGTTTTTAATTTTTGGAGGTAGTTGCTCTTTTCTAGCTGTCAAAGTCCTTGTTTACTTACCCTATCTCATCCTTTCCCAGTCTGGTCTTAGAGTTAGAGGAAAGGATTTAGAGTATTCCTATTCAAGTGGGGACTTAGTGGTCCTCAACCTCATGCCTACTTCTTGGAAGCTGGCTTCGGAAGCCACAGTGGGAAGGGGAACTTTACTATCACATCCACCTTTAATTTTGGAGATGCTACTTCCAAAAAAAAAATTAAATACCTCATGAAAGTATGATCTAGCCTAGAGTTTGTAATGAGCCAAAAGCACACCTTACATGAGATCTTGCTGCCTAGGCCAAAGGAAGCAACGTCATGTGGTTAGCAGGTACATCCATGCTCATAATTATAGGACCTAAAAATTCAGAGTCCCTGATGGCAATTCATTTTTGTTTATTTAAATATTATTTATATATATATATTATATATATATATAATAGTATATATTATATATAGTATATATATATAATATATATAATAGTATATATTATATATATAATATATATAATAGTATATATAATATATATATTATATATATAATATATATATAATAGTATATATAATATATATTATATATATAATATTATATATAATATATATAATATATATTATATATATATTATATATATATTATATGTACATATATGTACATACATATGTACATAATATATATATATATTTTTTAAATTTTATTTATTTAATTTGAGAGAAAGAGCACAATTGGAGGAGGGGGAGGGGGAGATGGAGAGAGAGAATCTTAAGCAGGCTCCAACCTGTCAGTGCAAAGCCCAATGTGGGGCTTGATCTCATGAACTGCAAGATCATGACCTGAGTCAAAATCAAGAGTTGGGTGCTTAACTGACTAAACCACCCAGCCATCCCTGTTTTAACCAGGCACTTACTGTGCCAGATCCTATTTTAGTCATTTTGCATATATTATCATGTTTAATCTTTATACCTTAATTGCTTTTTTTACTTTATCTTCTTTGCGTATGGAGAGATTCAAGCTTAGAAAGGTTACATAACCGGTTAAAAGTTCATCTAGCTACTACCTGATGGAACTAATATTTGACCCAATGGTTGGCTGACTTCAGAGTTCAAGTGTTTAGCTCACTTATGATTCTGTGCATCATGAAGAGCTAAGGAGGCCTCCTCTAAAATGGCATGTGAAAAAAGATCCCACTTGGAAAGGCTTGCATTACAGTATTTCAGTTGTCTGTTACAACATTTTCAAAACATTGAAGACCACTTGCAGAGATTACTGGTGACAGTACACTATCAGTTATGACAGTTGCTCCTTAGTCACAATATCAGGTAACTTGAGTGGCTGTTGCCCATGTTTCCATCCCTTACATGAATATCATTCATTCAGTTCTGGTCTCCAAGCTACACCTGCCCAAATATTGGCAAGACTGTCCTAGTGGTGGTTGGCACCCCACTGAATATTGCACATTTTATCTTATGTGACTAAACTCTGTCATTCTGTTTATCAATAATACCTTCTTTTAAAAATTTTTTTAAATGTTTATTCACTTTTGAGAGAGAGAGAGAGAGAGAGAAAGAAAGAAAGAAAGAAAGAAAGAAAGAAAGAAAGAGAGAATGAGCAGGGAAGGGGCAGAGAGAGAGGGAAATGCAGAATATGAAGCAGGCTCCAGGCTCTGATCTGTCAGCACAGAGCCTGATGTGGGGCTTGAACCCATAAACCATGAGATCATGACCTGAGCTGAAGTCAGATGCCTAACCAACTGAGCCACCCAGGTGTCCCTATCAATAGTACCTTCTATTACCACATGCTTTCAAAGCATCAGAAATCTGACTTCAGCCCCAGTCATCCAGATTTTGACATTCTGAGTCCATTATTGATAACTGGAAGTATACCAATTGGACATTTGGTGTTGAGAGGGCCTTGGGTAACAGTATGGAGTTTCTATAGCAAGCTTTACTTGTTATTTCTCACTGTACTTCCATTTAGAAATCTTATGTAAACTAAAGGCTCAGATATTCCTGATGCTCCTGACTTGATACCTCATCAACCCTTTAGTACTTTGGGAACTATTGCCCGATCAGAAGTTACTTCCAGTATGAAAAGAGGTAGTTTAATAGGTGAGCTAATAAGTAAAATTACTTATGTCCATGGCTTCTCAATGAGATCCTGTGCAACCAAGTGGAGCCTCTCTCTGGTTTTAATTTAGGCACACCCACACAGAAAGCTATAAATACCTTGGTCTCCATCCACATATTCTCTCCTTATTTATGTAAGAGATCACAAACACTTGGCACATTTGTTACAGCTCTTTCTTATATCCATAAGAGTGATAGACAATCAGTCATAGCACTGTATCCCCCTGAACTTGGCTATAACCTCACATTCTTCACCACAGTCCAAGAAGCTTCTAGCAATTGAAAGGCATTGCCATGTAAGATGAAAACTCCTTGCCATTCCTTTTCATTTCAAGTTAATGACATAGATTTGGCTGTCTGCCTGGCTCTTTATTTCAGTTTTTTGATCTCTTGGTCTAGCTTCTCTGTTTCACTTGCTGAACCTCAATTTTGTTTCCTTTCCAGACTCCTGCCATACTCTTAATTACATGGATTTCAGTGACCATGCTCCTGTCTCTCAGTTACTAGAGTTGTAATCAGACACCTGGTAACCACTATGCATGTCTCCCAGAATAAATACATTTTACAGTTAAGAAAAATCATTTTCATCACCTCATAATATGAATAAAACTACCAATAAAATGAAAGAGAAGAAGACATTTCATGAATCTAGAATGAGAGTAAGAGTGAAGCTAATCAAAAGAGAAAATAGTCGAGACCAGCATACACGAGGAAGTGATGATGACTATCGCTAATGTATCTTCTTTTCTTCATTTTATTCATACATAATAATTATTACATAGTATAATTAATTCCTCACAAAAATAATCTTCCATTAAACATTTTCCCTATTAAGCTTTTTTCCAAGTATCTCTGTTCCCCCTCCATTTCTCTGGAAGCAATGGTTAGGGCAGAGAATGTAAAGGGGGTAAGTTATAAAAGGATTTCAATTTCCTTTAGTAAGTTACCCTCTGACTATTTTCACTAAACTTCCCATAAACAAATAGACTCATATATTCCATCCAAATCTTCTCACTATGCAGGTAGGCCCTAAATATCTATCTTGCCTAATGCTACTTTCAACACATTTTGTTTTCAGAGATACAAATGCAAGGGAAACCAAAAGAGGTCTTCCACTGAATCTTTCCATATAATCTATTTGAAGTGAAATTTCTTTAGGAAAAGATACTTGATCAATGATGTTTTATATCTTGACTTTTTGGAATGAAAAGCTAAAGTAAAAAATACATTTTGTGCATGATTTTTTTAGAAGTACATATTTTTGTATACTTCTGCTGGCAGATTCTTTCGGTTTCAATGATTATTTGGAGTGTTTATATTTTATGTGTGGATAGAAACATACTTCTCAAAATTAGGCTCGAGACTAGTCAAGCCAAACTGATTGCATCTTAGACTTCAGACATGTGAAAATTTGCCTGAAAGAAACACTATAGAAACAAATGCTGATTCCAAATCTAACCTATCATTTGCATAAATAGATATATTGTGTATCAGATAGAAATTTCTTCTAGAAATTCTTTTGTAAGTGACTTAAAATAGTAGGCATAGTTTATGATTTACATTACAAAAATATTTTTTGTTTCATTCTATCACTTTTATTTATAATCTGTAAACAAAGACTAATTTGACTTTGATCAAATTTCAGAATAGTAAAAATGTCAGATAAAGGCTACTCTTTAATCACTTGATTAAATTATTAAAGAAACTTTCTGGTGTCTCTTTAATCACAAAAGAGGCATATCACTCTCATTAAGTAAGAAGCAAGGAAAGGCAGAAACAAGGATGGGAAGTGGAATAAATTTTCTGTGGCAATAACAATTTTAGGGGATTAAAATTATACTGTATAAGGGCGCCTGGGTTGCTCAATCAGTTAAGTGTCTGACTTTGGTTCAGGTCATGATCTCACAGTTTGTGGCTTCAAGCCCCACGTTGGCTCTATGCTGACAGTGCAGAGCCTGCTTGGGATTCTCTCTCTCCCTCTCCCTCTCTAAGCTCCTCCCCTGCTTGTGTGTGTGGTCTCTCTCTCTCAAAAATAAATGAAAAACTTAAATAAATAAATAAAAATTATACTGTATGAATTTATTACTGCATTATGCTACTGATGTCATGTTTGTGTGTATTTCATGTTATACATTAACTAATTACATATAATGCTCTAATTGAGCCTATTTATAAGAACTTTTGTTCTTTTTATTTGTGTGAAAGAAAATATTTTCAAAAGAAGTAAAAAATAATATGATGACTCTTGATAAACTAATCATATCCATTTTTTTCTGCTTCTTCCTGTTATGATTATAACAAGGTGAAAATGTAACCTGTTAATCAACCAAGATGCACTTCTGTAAGTAAATGGATAAATTGTGGCATATCCAAACAATGGAATGTTATGTAGCACTAAAAGGAAATGAACTATAAAGTCATGAGAAAACATGTAGAAGTCTTAAGTGCATATTACTACATGAAAGGTGCCAATCTTAACAGGCTATATACTGTATGATTCCAACTATAGGACAGTCTGAAAAAGGCAAAACTAAGACAGTAAAAAGAGCAGGGCTTGCAGAGGTCAAGGAGGAGGGAGAGATGAGTAGGAAGAACAGAGAATTTTTTGAGCAGAACAGCTATTCTGTATGATACTATAATGGTAGATTCAGAGTTAACCTTAATATAAACTATGGATTTTTAATAATAATGATGTATTAATGTAGGTTTATCAGTTGTAGCCGATGTACTATTCTCATCGAGTATATTGATAAGGAGATTATGCACATTTGCTGTCAGGAGGCGTATGGGTACTCTGTACTTTTTTCTCAATGTTTCTAGCAATCTAAAACTGCTCTAAAAAATCCTCCTATTTAAAATAAATAATAAAATATAACCGGTTCATATTGCTATATCTAGGAAGACTAGCATAGTCACAGTGATCATATTTTTAGAAATGATTATCCAGACTTGTGGCTCATCAAAGGATTGTTTTCTCATTTGTGAACTTATTTATGGGCAAAGAATAAAATTAAGTTACATTATTCCTAACCTAATAAGCCATTTATATAGTAACAAGTACTATTTCTGTTTCAGTTGGACTTCCTAGAGAGACTTTACAGTCTGAATGGCATGCCCTTTCTGATTGATCCCAACTCTTTTAGTTAATTAAATATAGACTTTACATTTTCATGTTTGTATTTGGTAAAGCAAAATTGTGTATTTTTCATTATCAGTGAGATGGATTTTCATGATAATGAATAAAATACTTAAATACTTTCTTTTATCTTTGATTTGTAGATACATTCTTTGGCTTAATTGGCTACCAAGTTTTCATTAAGCTATCAGGATTTATAAATATTTTCATGTGGTAGTATACAAAGGCCAATTTGGAGAAGACGTAATGTCTCATTCATATCATTCCATTAGGAATTTCTCCTCTGCACACCCACCCAAAGTCCATCATAGACAATTAATAATTAAGAATCAAGTTTTATCTCCTAAATATTAGTATGTCCTGACGTGTATTCTATGGGCCTCAGGTGTTAATGGATGCTATATGGAAATACTTTGTCATCAAATATATCTAAAAAATGCTAAGAAATTCTTTTTGTAGGATTTTTCAGATCCTTTTATTTGTTAATGTACAAAATTAATCTCAAAGCCAAGGTAGTGTGGTGTATTTTACCATGTGGTCATTTTTCTTTTTGAAAGAATATCTTGCAGAATGAGTGTACCATGAGATGTACTTTGGAACTGTTGATCTAGAATATTCAGGCAACTAATGCAGATGCCACTTAGGTGTTTCACCATTTGTAAATTATAATGAATTATCTTTGACAATTTTCCATCTACAATTCTGAATAGCAAATATCAGAGAAATTTTCTTCCTCTAAATCTTAATACAAGTAGAAAAGTTCCCAGATCCCTTTATTACTGATTTTTTTCTGTACTTCTGTTTTATAAATCATGAATCATAATAGAAACCTGGCTTATGAAACATAACATACATTATACCTTAATATTTCCAGAAATTTGCACAAGAGCTGGCATTCTTAACTGATAAAAAACTCACAGAGGGTGGAACATTATTAGTATTCTTTCAAGAAGAGGCTATTAGTTTCAGAAACGATGTCCAATTTACCATAACTGGTTTGCCCTATTCTAAAAAGGGGAATTCTGGCATCTTCACCAATACTCTAAAAGCTTGAAACATGTATCTGATAATTTTTAATTGGAAAAATAGATGGATTAATACTATTATGGGAAACTTCTGAATCCCTTCAGAAAAGGGATTCTGAACTTAAAGTATTAAAAGCTATTCCGCAAGTGATGTGATAAGGTATCTTATGTGAGAGGGAAATAAGAAAATTTAAATAAGTGACCAAAGTGTCTAGAAACTATAAAGGGTAGTTTCTCTACCTATAAAACTGTATCTTTTTAATCAATACCTTTTATTACTACCAATATCAAAGTGAAGTGACCCTCGTTCTAACCTCAGAACAGACTGGTATATGATTTAAATTTATTATGTAGAAAACTACCCGATTATGTTGTACTCTCTAGTGAAAAACTGTATGTTTACAATTAGGTTTTTTAGCCTGGACAGTGGCAAAGTGAACCGCTTATCAGAGTGTGCTGGGGAAAATATGAAAATGTAAAAATGGTAATAGTCCATATTTGATTATTCTGATTTAGTAGGGCTGGGATGGGGTCCCAAAATTTGTATTTTTAAAATTTTTAGAAAATGTTTATTTTTGAGAGAGAGACAGGGTGCGAGTGGGGGAAGGGCAGAGAGAGAGGGAGGCACAGAATCCAAAGCAGGCTTCAGGCTCTGAGCTGTCAGCACACAATCCAATGGAGGGCTTGAACTCATGAACTGTGAGATCATGACCTGAGCCAAAGTTGGATGCGTCCAACTGAGCCCCCCAGGAGCCTCCCAAAATTTGTATTATTAACCAGATTCTCAATGGCTCAGTATGCAGCTCTCCAGTGCCTTTTTTGTGATCCTGCATTTAGAGTCACTGATGTCGAGTTATGAAAGCCCAAAGAGCCAGAAGTGAGCAGCATTTAGCTATCAGTAACTGTAGGAGAGGCTATGAATCTAGTGAATATATGGATATAGTCACAAGAAAATCACAATCTGTGTGGGTCAAGAATAATCAGTTAAGTCGTCACAGTACTCACCTCTCTGTCTTCATCCAAGACTTAGTTTACTAATTCAATATACTGTACTAAATTGTCAGATAAGAGGAAAGTTTTTTCCTGGTTGTCACATGAGTACTGTGGTTAAGTGAAAGTGATCTTATCCATTACAAATTAATAAACTTGACTAACCTGATTCATCAACCTTTGGCCTGTCAGCAGTGGAACCCTGAAAAACCAGAGAGCCTAACTGTGGATGATAACAGATTTATCAAGAAAATGACACTTTGGGGGCTTCCCTGGAGCTAGACATTGGATTTTCTCCCGCTCAGTCTTGAAGGAAGGGAGAAATGGTAGTTCCCTCACCCCATCCTAAACCCATGTCTGCCACACTCCTCTAGATACCCCATCATAGCTTGGGTTCCCTGAAAAGCAGATGAGACAAAGAAATTGGAAGAAAAACTAACAATAGTTGGAAAAGCTATTTGTATAGTTTGGGCAGTTTTTGCTCTTATTATTTAGATTTTTATAGTATTGGTTAATCAAATCTTGCCCTTTTTTGCTCTTTTTCACAGTATATAAGCACCAGAGGACTGTAAAATACAGTAAAAGGTGGCATATTTAATCAATTTTGTCATTTCCTTATTGTATTAGCCACAGGGCCAGATTATTGAACTTGAGTAACAAATCAGAGCAGATTAATTTGCTCTTGAATCTTAAGAACATTCTCTGGCAGTCTCTAATATTTCACACAAGACATATCACACAGCAATAATGGACCTCCAAAATCCTTATTTCAATTTGGTGCTCATTTTTGTTTCCCTCTTCCTTTTTTTCCACATCTACACTCTCTTATTTCCTCAGTCTACTGCCATAGATTTGGTTGCTTGTTGATAATGAAGCTCTGACTTAAAAATGTCAAACTTAATGAAAAACGGGGAAAAACATGGTACAGTGGGCCACCAAAATTCCTGGGAGCCTCACACTCATCAAAGGTCACTGGTTTTGCAAATTCATCAACTAGACTTTGAAATGAAGGTACCATCTTCTGACTCTTGTCTCTGGGCAGCTCATTCACTACACTGGGATTATTTCACTGTGAAATATAATAGTGAGCATTTGGAGAGTTTGATATGTATATATATCTATGACAAACAGTTCAAATCAAGTTTTATCTTAATTTTTTTAATGTTTGTTTATTTTTGAGAGAGGGATGAAGCATGAGCAGGGGAGAAGGCAGAGAGAGAGAGGGAGACACAGAATCTGAAGCAGGCTCCAGGCTCTGAGCTGTCAACACAGAGCCCGACGCAGGGCTCAAACTCATGAACTCCAAGATCATGACCTGAGCCAAAGTCGGATGCTCAACCGACTGAGCCACCCAAGTGCTCCTCAGGCCCTGTACTGATGGCTCGGAGCCTAGAGCCTGCTTGGGATTCTGTGTCTCCCTCTCTCTCTTCCTCTCGCCCACTCACGCTCTGTCTCTCTCTCGCTCTGTCTCTGTCTCTCTCTGTGTGTCAAAAATAAACATTAAAAGTTTCAGATGGAAGGAAAATAGAAACTGAATCAGTAACTTAAGAGAATATTTTAAGTAAATATTTTGTTATATATTTATGTGTGTGTATATATTTTAATTCCAAGAAAAAATTTTACCTCTTATTAAAAAATTGGTTAAATATCCTGACTACCCACTAAATGTTTTGTGTTATACTTGTCTCTTATCACAAATTGATACAGAACAAACATTAGAGCATTTAAGCACCTAATTAATATATATATTTTACTTTTCCTCCATCTGATAATCTTAATAATATTCTTGTTCTAGATGTTGCCCATGGACAAATATATAGTGCTAGCATATGTTTGAGAGAAGGAAAGTGAGATAAAAGTAATCTGAAGGAAATAGTTCTGTAACTGTACATTTGTATCCATGCATAAAGATGGTCTCTTTCTACTTATGTTTTATAGAAACATTACAACACAAAAATTAAACCAAATGAAAAGACTACTCTGGGTAATTTTTTTTTTTTTTGGCTTGTAAATGACTTGAGAAGAATAGTATATTTTCCACTTAAGTATCAGTTAAACACACTTGAACCACCTGCTGTGTGAGTTACTAGGCACTATCCTACATGTGTGTTACCCCTTTAACCCTATCTTGGCTAGTTATAATATGCCTTTTAAAGAGTAGAAAACCAAAGACAAGAGATACTCGATAATGTTCCCTTGCTTACATAGCTAGCTATGTAACTGTGTAGAAATACCACTTTCTGGACAGCTGTGGTAGATTAGGCCTCATGGCTAGAATTTTTTGCTTCCAGAATCTATGCTTTTTTCTCTATAGCAGAATTACATTGTAATGTAGTCAGGGTAAAAAATAAAGTCACGTATTTGTTCATCAGGCATTCATTCATTAATTATTCCCCAAAAGCTTAGCGTTGTGTTTGGTAATTTTGGGGAATTGCACATGAAGACAATGGTGACCCTTCTCCAACATACAAAAATAGAAGGAGAAATGAAATATCAGTAAATAGGTACCTATCCTACCAGTGGTACCCACCTGTCTTTGATAACTCTGTATTAATTGTTTCCCAAAATGTTGTTAAGAAATCCATCTCACCTCTCATCATTTCCCCTGTCTTTTGAAGTTTGTATGGCAGTGGAAAAGTACAGTACTCAATTAGTCATGGTGGCTAACTGTTATAATGACTCCCAGCTCTTGTAGTTTAACACAACATAGTACAAACTCATTTCTTATTTGTGGCAGTTTGCAAAGCAGATTGGAGGGGATTATGGGGAGGGAGGAGCATGGGAAACACTCTATTTCAATCACTTACAGATTCAGTGTCTCTCTATTTGTGATGTTATGGTCGATACATGATCTGCAAAGCTGACTGAGGAGAAAGGATGATGCAAAAAAGATTTTTATGGAGCCAGTTTTCTTCTACATGCCATTTGTTGGAATGCAGTTGCATGGCCCTGACATAAAGGCAGAGAGGTTGGAAAATGGATGTTAGCTGTGTTCCCAGTAGGAAAATAAAATGATTCTATGAATACAAAAAAATGGTCTTTGCCACAAGTACCTCTGCCCCCTTGTTAATTTAAGAGGCTTGATTAACAGAAAACAAACCTGAAGTTCAGATCAAAAACTAGTTTTCTAGGGTATATGTGCGCGTGGGGACATCTTGGGCTTTTCATCTGTAAAAAATCCACATGCCTGATTCTGTTCTCTCATACTCCCCTGTAGACTGATACTTCATTTCTTATACAGTCTGAGCTGGGGTGGGGACAATTAGCATGTTTGTTCAGCCTCTCACAATTCCCTTGAATGCACTTCAAGACTGAGGTTTGGAAATATTCAGGGATCCTCTTTCATTTCTGTCTCAGGGAAAATGATAGATTTCTCCACTGATGTGTTTGTCATTTACTCATTTTTTCAAAAATATGTGTGTGATGTCTACTGTGTACTAAAAATTAAAGCTGATGGTGTGTGTGTGTGTGCGCGCGCACGCATGCATACACATACAGTGGTCAAAACGGACATGGCCCTTGTCCTCTTGGAATTTGTAGTTTAGTTCATGGGGCACGGAGAGGGGCATATATTAAAGACTACATGGAATGAGGATACTTCTAAAAGCTGATACATATTATGAAAGACATTGAGGGTTGGGCAATATATTACAGTGAGGTTTATCCAAATCTTGGTTGATTTTTGAGAGCTGAAGAATAAGTGAGAGTTAACTAGGAAAGTGGGAAAGAGGTCCTAAGCAGAGGAAATACTCTCCTTACTCCCATTCCCAATGCAAATGAGTCGGGTGCCTCCACTTACCACTTTCTGTGAAGCCATAGACCATGCAGTAGCAATCATAGAGATTTCCCACCAGCATCACAGGATAGAGAAAATCATATGAACCTTCTTTATAGTCTCCAAGGAGAGAAAAAATTAACCTCTGCTGATGAATAAGAATCTTTTTCCTCCTGTGACTGTAACACATTTACTCTCTTGATCTGAAAATTAAATCCTGTTTAGGTTGGGTTTCCCTGTGGCTTTTCAGACCATGTAAATCTTCTAGTACCCCTTTTCTATTCTCTCCTAAGTAAATCTTGTTGTACATTTCACAAGAAATAATATGAATAAGACATTGGTATAGTTTTATAAATGTTTATGAAAGATTCTAGAAATAAATGAGTATAAGTAATCAAGTGTCATAAAGTACTTCAAACAATGAAGAATGAAATTAGTTCTGGAGTAAGTGCATCGATCCTATAGTAGTCAAGACCAACACTTTATGGATAGGAAGGGGAAATTATAATTATTTTTTCAGGAAAGCTGTATCCAGTTGGTGTGGAATTGGCTAATATTGATGCCAACTATAAGTTAAGAATTGATTAGTGGTTTGAAGAATTACTTTTAATTTTTGTTTTATTTGTACAAAATTAAAAATTTATAGCCTTCAAGCAATGATAACCTGATTACGGTCTTAATAGCCAAAATACTACACTAATTTTATTTCAAAATCTGAAATAGAAGAATGTAATTTTCTAGCAGGCTTATGAAATTTAAGCACAGTCAAAATTATAATGGACGCTAATGACATGTAATCAAGGTTGAGTCTGTTAGCTAAATAAACAATTTTAATTCGTGTTTGAAGTGTAAATAATGTGATTCATGAATTTTGTTTGGTCCTACTTGGATACTAGCTGACATTTTGTCTTTATCCTAGCCATTACAATGGTGAAAATGTTTCCAATTTTTTTTTTTGTTATGAATGGATCTTACTTTAAAATTATTCATAACTCATTGATGTATTTTATTTCACAGAATTACTACAACCCAAATATGAAGCAATGCTTTTAAAACCTTCATAGTAGGGGCTTCTGGGTGACTCATTTGGTTAGGTGTCCAACTTTGTTTGGCTTAGGTCACGATTTTGCAGTTTGTGAGTTCAAGCCCCACATCAAGCTTTGTGTGGACAGCTCAGAGCCTGGAGCCTACTTCAGATTCTGCGTCTGCCTCTTCTGCCCGTGCTCTGTCTCTCTCTCTCAAAAATAAATAAACATTAAAATTTTTTTTTAAAAACTTTCAAAGTAAAAGAGAAAAAGGCATTTCATTCAGCAAATATAATATCAAGCACAGAGATTAGAAAATCCACTTCACCTACTGTGTTTTGCTGTAGAGCATGAATAATCCATCAACCAAGAGTTTTAGGAAACATATTTTCCTCTAGAATGAGTGACTGTCATTTTGTATCACAGTATATTAGAATCTTTTCTGCATCTGTGACACCAGATGAACTTCCATGGTTGTACCAAATTTCAAGAATTTGATTCACTATCCTTCTAAGGAATATTCTACAGAAATATGACTCTTTATGTTGTAAATAACAACAAAAGAACCTGTTCATTGTGGTCTAAACAATAGTTGTTTCATTGGCTCACATTACTGAACCATCCAGAGATAAAATATGAGATTCAAGTTCTTTAACACGATAGCAAGGCTAAGGCCCCATTTCTCTGTGTTCTTTACCCCTGGGGGTGCTGGCTTTGTCCCAGGGGACAAAACAGCAAGATAACTACTGCTAGTGTTAGGGCAACATGGTTTTGGTTTATATTCACTGGAATAAAAAGGGGTTCCTTTCACTCAAATATAATAAGAAGTGCTATGTAGGCCAAATTAAGAAACTGCCATGAATTTAGGCTTGGTTTTGTTATTCATCCATAAAATAGTAACTGTTACGAGGAGTAATTGGGTCACCTTGAGTTCTGGGTAATAGTTTCTCGCTTGGTAAAAGAGGGAATTGTAGGATGTTAAGAATGCACACATGTTATCTAAGTGCTCCTTTTTCCAGCTAGTCCTGAATTTGATATATTCTTATAATATCATTGCTAAACTTCTGCCCATAATGTTAAAAGTCATTTTACTATAAATCCTAAATTGGGTAGAACCCCAGAATTTATCTGGTATTCATTAACCTTTACTAAGTTTACTAGTTTGCAAGATACCCAGTTTGTGTCATTTTCAGATTGAAGAATGATATTATACCAAAAATGCACATCTTTACTTTATTGAAAGTAGGGAAATTTTAATGTAAATTAAGCCTTAAATGAGACTTTGGAAATTTTTTAAGTCATATGTTCTTGTTTCTTGGGGGATAGTAGGAAGAACAAAGAGAATTTGATCATTGGAAAGCATAAGTCCTAGTATTAAAGTGGTATAACATTCTTATCAAGCTTTTGGAATTACTTTTTTCTTGCCTTGAAAATACAAGGTTTTTGAAATTTTTATGCACTTTCAAGCTTTCATATTGTGAGTGTGTTGGAAACAAATCTTTAGTGGCATTTAAAAGCAAATTAATTAAAGTTTATGAAAACCTACAAAAATTATAGAGCTTAATTCTGTTTAAGATTCTGCCACACATGGAGAATAGGGGATAATATGTGAAAGGAAAGTGTGTCTTCTGGCAAACAAAATGGGGCGGGGTGGTTGGAGAGCAAAACAATTATGAGGAAAACATTAATGTGATGTTACTGCAGAGGTTAGACATTTCCTTAAAATAGTAACATTTCATAAGGATTATAGGAAAGTGGAGGGAAGCAAACATTTCTTGGAGTATAATCACATATGACATGACTTTTTTCTTTGTAGAGTATAAGTGCATGTACACACAGTGAATTTAAACTACCCACCTCTATCGTTCCTTTCTTATCATACAGATAAATATATAAAATATTGCTAATATTCAAAGTGTTCTGGGGACGGTGAAAATATGCATTACTATAAATTGCTAGTGTGACTATAACTTTATATATCCTTTCCTAGGGATCATTTTAATACATATAAAAGTCTTAAAATGTATGTACCCACTGGTTCCACTTCCAGAGATTTGTGCTGAATTGATAATTGGACAAATTTGAAAAATACAGGGAAGATATTCAACAAAGCATAGCTCAAAAGCATGAAAGAATGAAAATAAACCATATAATAAAGTATTATGTTACAGTTAAGTGATGATATAAATCAATATTTCTTGGAATAGAAAGGTGTTAAATGTTTTATCTACACTGATGGATAAATGTAATGTCATTTCCAATAAAAATGTCAACAAAAATAAAAATATAAGGTAAGCTAAAAAAATTGGAAAATGGAGAATAACTAGAAGGCACTAATAGTGCCACACATATAAGAAAGAGAAAAAGAAAGGTAGAAAAGAAGGGAGGAAGAGAAGGGAACAAAAGGGAGCCACAACACTGAAGGACTTCAGTGTCCTATTGCTGCATAACAAACCACCTTGAAATTCCAAGGCTTAAAACCACCATCATTTACAGTGACTCTCGAATCATGATGATGGGCTAATCTCAGTTGGTCCCTCTAAAGAATTTGAGGGTGGGATGGTTCTAGGATTATTTAGACTGACCTCATCTGAGAAAAATGGGTTGGTTTGGGCCTATTTCACCTGATACTCATCCTCCTTCTGGGCCTAGTGGGCTAATTTGGATATCCTTCTTGTGGCAATAAGTACAATAAAACAACAGAAACACAGATGTCCTCTTGAGGCCAAGACTCCGAGTTGCTATATCATAAGTTCCACTACTTACTCTTAGCCAGAACAAGTCATAATGTCTGTTCAGATTTAAGGAATGAGGTAGGAACTACAGACTTACAGGATGAAGGGCATGGATAAAGGGTGAAGAACTAGGGGCATAAATACAACTATGAAAACACCCATGTGACAAATTACATATTTTTGTAATGTGTAAAGAGTTCCTACTTATCAATCAAAGATTAATTATTCAAAATAAAAAATACACAAGAAACAAGAAAACACAATTCATTCAAATAGGAATACAAAAGTTTTGTAAACATATAAACCTCATTAATAAACTTCAACTGCATTTGGAATTAAATAATGCTTATTAAGATAATAATATACTTCCTCTTACATCCAAGAGACTGACAAAGTTTAAAATTTTGATAGTAGATTATGTTGAGCAGGGTGTGAAGGTACACAAATATTCCCATTCTCTCTTGGTAGAAACCTAGTTTTTAAGACTGCATTGGATGATAATTTGATAATATCCATCATAATATGAAATGAATATATATTTTAAACAACAGTTTTATTGTAAGAACTTATCCTCTGAATATATATGTGTGTGTGTGTGTGTGAATATATATATGAAAGAATGTAAATTGTAATTGTAACACTCAACATAATTTGAATATCCATGAATACTTTGTGCTTATGTAAATTATGGTACATTCATATAGTAGTATACCTTGCAAACACTGAAAGAGTGAAGTAAATCTATATGTTGTCTCTTGTAGGGTTTTTGTTATTTTTTAAAAAAAATTTTAATTTGAATAGTTTAAGGTGTCTGAAGTTGGAAATAGTTTCCTTTTTATTATATAACTGTTTATACTTGTTGATATTTTACAATGTATAATTCAAAATGACCATTAGAAGCAAAATGTGCATGACATAGTAAAGCAGCAAATGAACAGAACATTTAAGTATTATCCTTTCTCTGCAGAATTATACACATAAAGGCACATACACATAAGAAAGACTAGAAAGTTGTTCACCAAATTATGAAAAGTAGCTTTAATGGAATGTCAGGTGATATTTATAATTATTTGTATATATAATTTTGCTTTTATTTTATTTTTAAAGAGCATGTAGTATCTTTCTAGTGAAAATCTACTTTTATGTTTTTAGATCACATCTTCCTAATCTAAATCTACAAATGGGGTACCTTTGAATATATTCCTTTAACTATTGTTAAACAAATTTTGAGTGCCTGACCACTCTGTATCAGAAAGTATTCTGGATGCTGCAACTGCATCCAGTGTAAGGGGCTAATATTCCAGTAAGGGAGCCAGATAATGAACAAAAAATAAGCAAGTGAATGAGTAATATAATTGTATATAGTGGTTAATACATTTAAACATTTAAGAAATAACCCAGTCTGCTTCCTGCTCAGAGGAGCACCATTGTGCCTTGACTCAAAGTTTTGAGCCAATCTCCGATTCTCCTAGACATTTATTTGCACATATTCCTTTAATACACTTTTTATACATTGACGATCTACTTTGTGAAAGGCATTGTGCTACATGCTAGGGATATGATCTTAAATGAAATATGCTCTACCTTGTGGTGCTTATAGTCCTCAATATCACAGGTGATTTTTTTCTCAAAAGACGAATTTGACATGATCATGGCTCTTAAATTGGGAGAATCAGAGCATTTAAGCACAATTTGGGATTTTTATCGAAGTACACATGACAGACTGATTCCTTCTTACTGTATTCTACTGAATTCACACCATTATTTTGGGTTTGTATCTATGGGAGCAGAATATGTGGGTGGTGTATACTCTTTAAACATACCTTCGATGATTGCAAAATATGTCTCCAACTGGGAACCACTGAGTTTGATCATCAATATGGCCCATTCCTGCTCAAAAATGGGACATTGCTTTAGCTTATTTAGGCAGCCAATGGAAAAAGAATTACAAAATTTATGTCTATGTCTCTATCAGATAATAAGTAATTCCTGTGAAAATATTAGTTGGAGTTACTCCCCTGAGAATTGTCTGGCATGATTCTTTATGTTCAGAAATGATGCTACTGACTACTAGAAGCAAATGTGACTTCAAAGTCAGTGAGCAAAGGAAGCAAGAATATCTCCTTGAATATAAATCATAGTGCCAAAACAACTTACTGAGTCAGAAGAGTCAATGGGAACACGAGTTAGCTTTATCATTTGTGTCATGAAGATAAAGCCACTGGTTAAGTTATTGGTTCACTTTTGGAAGCACAGTTTTGGTGACAAGTGTGGGCTGCTTTTGAGGTTCACTTTTCCAGAAACAAACAAACCAACAAACAAGTGAGGAAGAGAGACAGGAAAAGAAGAGGGAAAAGAGCATTGTACCAGCGACATGGCTGTAATTTCATGGGGTATTTTCAGTATCTCTGCAAACATCTATTGTATGGCCAATGTTGAACTCAATCTTTTGCCCCTTTTTCTCGGCTTGAATTCCAGGGCATGTGATAAGTTAGGAGAGTAATGACCTGGAAGATATCTGATAATTCTGTCTAGCTACCTCTAGTTCCAGAATACTCATCTTTGGACTTTTTTTTTTTTTGTTTTAAGAGAGAAATATATCTTCATTTGTTAATTTGGTGTTATTAAAAATTTTTCTTGGGGCGCCTGGGTGGCTCAGTCGGTTAAGCGTCCGACTTCGGCTCAGGTCATGATCTCACAGTTTGTGAGTTCAAGCCCCATGTCGGGCTCTGTGCTGACAGCTTGGGGCCTGGAGCCTGCTTCGGTTCTGTGTCTCCCTCTCTCTCTGCTCCTCCCCTGCTCACACTCTGTCTCTCTCTCAAAAATAAAATAGAGATTAAAAAAAAATTAAAAAAAATTTTCTTATATATAGCCATACTAAATCCTCACTGATAGAAGTGATCATGCATGTACGTAAAGTAACCATGACAGACAAGTAAATCTTTTTATTTATTTTTGAGAGAGAGAGAGAGAGAGAGAAAGAGAGAGAGAGGGAGGGAGAAAGAGAGAGAATCCCAAGCAAGCTCTGCACTGTCAGCACAGAGCCCGATATGGAGCTTGAACTCATGAACCGTGAGATCATGACCTGAGCCGAAACCAAGAGTTGGAGGCTTAACCAACTGAGGTACTTAGGTACCCCGACAGACAGATCAATCTAATTAGCATTCTTGCAGATGCTCTTATCTAACAGAATATCCCAAGTTATATAGTTAAATTTTTAAAAATCTGCACACATTAATCATTGATAAAACAATAACAAAAATATTTGCATGTGGAGGTAAGACCAAAGAGATAAAATTCAAGAAATAGAAAGGTTTATAAAACTTTATTATAGTCATAATAATAATAGGAATGGTAATCTAACATTAAGATTTTAAGCAAAGCATTCACAATTGAGTAATAATATTTGAATATTTATGTCACTAAAATGAAACAATGCAGAGTTGCAAAAATATACTGGCAATGTTTGATTTGTGTATGATTTTACATTTTAAAAATCTTATTGAGATATATTTGACATTCAACATTGTATAAGCTTAAGGTGTACAGCATATTGATTTAATGCATTTATATTGTAATATGATTGTCATTGTAGCATTGGCTAACACGTCTATCATATCACATAATTATTTCTTCTAGTGTTGGGAACAATTAAGATTCTAGTATCTTAGCAAGTATAATGTTTATAATATAGTTTTGTTGGCTATAATCACTGTAGGGTGTATTAGGTCTCTAGGGCTTATCTACTAGTTGCAAATGATTTGCGAATAATTTTAGTGGCGGATTAAGAAAGGGATGGTTTTACCTAATGTTTTTGTCACCCCTAATGTTTTGTCACATGAGGATAACTACTCATGGGTCACCTTTCTAATAGGATGGCCCTGATTGTCTACTAGGTGTTTTAATGTATTGTGATTAATTTGTTTGGACAGAGAAGCATATAGAGTAAAACAAAAACTATTGAGATGGAATCAGATCCTGAAGGGACACAAAACTATTAGAGTGGAAGTGTCTGTTATTCTGATGCACAGCTTTTCTAAGTTCTTTGAAGGGGATGATAAAGCACAAAGTATGTGGCCAAGAGTCCTTGACAGGAGAGACACCATTTGATTAATGAGATATGATGTATAGTTGATTGATTTTTTAGCACATTTGGTGTTTTTCACAATGATCCATCTTAATTTTGGATACATTATCAATATATTCAGTAAATGTCACTGATGATGACTATCACAACAGACATGTTTTTTCCATGAAGAGTCTAATTTTCCCCGTAATTCATCATTTGTGTTTAGTTCAGACCCAGTTTTACGTAGCTTCCCATAAATATTGATCTTGAAAGAAATAGAGAAGAAAAGCTCTTTTACTACTGTCTTTTATTTGTTAATATTAAATCTAAATATGGCTGTATAATAACAGTGCATCGTTGAATCTATCACATACAATGTTAGATTACTTATAAATTGTTTGCATATCTTTGGGCTTGCTTTTGGACTTCTTTTTCTATTCCACAGGTCAATCCTTGCATTTGTACTCTACTAAGTTAATACAGCATGCTAATAATTATTATCTGATAAGACAAAGACCCCACTTGCTTTTCTTGCTCTTAATACTCAGGTTCTTTTAGGGACTTTAACTTCCTACAAAAATTATACAACCAGCTTCTTAAATTCCTACCCCAAAAGTGACTTAAGTTTAGAATTATCATAAATTTGTAGATCAGATTTTGAGCAAGTGTTACCTTTGTGATTTTAAATCTTCTAATCCATGAATAAAATACATACAGGTATTGATTTAGGTGTTCTTTAATAGTTTTAAAGAAAATGTAATCATTTGGTCTATAAAGCCCCTGTGGGTTTTTTTTTCAGATTTATTTCTGGAAATGTATTTATATTTTATTATTTATATGTTATATGTTTTATTTATATTTTAGTTGCTAAAGTTATATTTTTATCTGTTCCTATAATACAGAAATACAATTATGTTTGTATTTTCTTTCTCTATTCAAAATTTGCTAATCTCTCTTGCTAATATAATATATCCTTAAAATTGTGGGAGGCAACTATGTAGAGCAGGGGTTACAAAATGCAGTCTGCAGACCAAATCTGGCCTGCTCTTAGTTTTGTAAATAAACTTTTACTGGTACACAGTCATGCTCATTTGTTTATGTATTATGTATGGCTCTTTCCATGATACAGATTTGAATAGCTATAGCAGAGACCAGACAGCAAAGTATTTAATATCTTGTTCTTTACATGAAATGTTTGCTAACCTCTGATGTAGATAATCATATCTAACTCTCCCCCACAAAAAAAAATCCACAAAACTTTATTTTTTCTTTGCAATCCTTACACCTTTTAATTATTATTCTTAATAAAATGAAAGTGTTTCTTTTTCTTAATTTTTTTTTAATGTTTATTTATTTTGAGAGAGAGACAGAGTGTGAGCAGGGGAGGAGCAGAGGGGGAGGGAGACACAGAATCTGAAGCAGGCTCCAGGCTCTGAGCTGTCAGCACAGAGCCGAGGCGAGGTTGTAACTCACCAACTGTGAGATCATGACCTGAGCAAAGTCAGGCGCTCAACCGACTGAGCCACCAAAGTGTCCCGAAAGTGTTTCTATTATGATATTGTGTAAAAATGTTCATATTGGGTAACCGTTTCTTGTTCCTGCACTATACAGAATTGCTTTCACCATTATGCCACCAAATATGGCATACTATAACTATGTAAATCAGGTTAAATTCACTTTTATTCCTAATTTGAATTTTGACCAATGCCTTTCTGCATATATACTGAGATGGTCATATATTATTTATACTTTTAATATTTTAATATGGTAATTTATAATAATCAGTATTCTAATATGTCAAAATTGTATACCTGCTATAAAGTCAACTTAGTTATATTGTATTATCTATTTTAGAAAAAAATGTATTAGTGAATTTAGTTTTATAATTTTTTGAGGTAATGTTTATAACTGAGATTGTTCTTTAATTTTCATTTCCCATATTGTCCTTCAGTGGGTTTTGCCGTCAAGATATAATAGCTGGATCAAATGCTTAAGATTCGAATCATTTCCTTTATGGATGTTTATTAAAATTCACTATTTGGGACTGGAGTTTTCTTTAAGATGTTTTAACTACATTTTTAATAATTCTAGTGACTGTAGAACTATTCAGGTTTTCTACTACCTTTAAATTTTTTTTTATTTTATTGTGGTAAGAAGACTTAATATGAGATCTCTCTTTTAAAAAAAAAATTAATGTTTATTTATTTTTGAGAGAGACAGAGGCAGGGGAGTGGCAAAGAGAGAGGGAAACACAGAGTCTGAAGCAGGCTCCTGGCTTTGAGCTGTCAGCACAGAGGCCAACTAGGAGCTCAAACCCACAAACCGCAAACCACAAACTGCAATATCATGCCCTGAGCCAAAGTTGGATGCTTAACCGAATAGCCACCCAGGCACCCCCGATAACTACTCTGTTAATACATTTTAAAGTTTATAATATAATAATGCTGAATATACATACAAGGTTGTACAGAAGATCTCTAAAACTTAGTCATCTTGCAGAACTGAAACTTTAAAATGCCCATTTGTTGTTAATTTTCCTTTTACCCTTACTTCCAGCCCCTGACAAGCAGCATTCTGCTCTTTCAGTTTATGAATTTGACTGTTATAGATACCCTACATAAGTAGAATTATGCAGTATTTGTCTTTTGACCATTTGTATATCTTCTTTGGAGAAATGTCTCTTCAAGTCTTTAGCTCACTTCGTAAGTGGGTTGTTTGGATGCTCAGATGATTGACTTCAGTATTTTATCTTTATTTTTTTAAGTTTATTTATTTTGAGAGAGAGAAAGAGAGAGAGCAAGTGGGGGAAGGGCAGAGATAGAGGGAGAAAGCGAGAATCCCAAGCAAGTTCCGCATCTCCAGCACAAAGCCCGATGCAGGGCTCAAATTCATGAACCATGAGATAATAACCTGAGCTGAAAACAAGAGTTGGATGCTTAACTGACTGAGCCACCCAGGCACCCCAGTATTTTAGCTTTAACTTGAATTATCATCCTAGTTGTACTCCACAGTTTTAATATATAATATTTGTATTATTTTTCAATTCTTGATTTCCCTTTATTCTCAATTTTGCTTTTTTTGTTTTTAATTTTGAGACCATACCTTTAAATATGTACAACTGTAATTCTATATTTCTGGTGACTTAAAACGTTGGTCATTCTAAATTAACCTTCTTTTATCTGTAGTAATGATTTTTCCCTTGTATCTGTTTTATCTGATATTATCTGGTCATACCTATATCATTCCATCAAGCCAACTGTCAGTTACCGTTTCTTGGTGTATCTTTTTTCCCTCTCTTTACTTTCAAACATTCTGTATCTGTATGTGATAGATAATGCTCTAGAATTTTTAGTTTTAAAAAATATTTTTAATGTTTGTTGCTATTGGAGGGAGGGAGGGAGGAAGGGAGGGAGAGAGAAAGAGAGAGAGAGAGAGAGGGGAAGAGAGAGACCAAGACAAAATCTGAAGCGGACTGCAGCCTCTGAGCTGTCAGCCCTATGCTCTAGAATTTTAAATATAACATTTATTCCATTTTATTTTTTGTAATTATTGATATATGTGAATTTAAAACTATTAATTGTGCTGCTTTTTGCCCTACCTTTATTTTTCTTCATTTTTGCCTTTATTTGAATTTCAGGCTGTGATTTGTTTTTCATAGATTTTTCTCCCATTTTTACTAGTTTGGAAGCCATCGACTGTTTCTGTTCCTCTAGTGTTCATATTACAGAAATTTTATAACATACATCATTCATTTATCAGAATGTATTGTCATATGATTATTGGTACCTTAAGCATTTTTATGGAAAATGCAAGGAAGTTAGAAAAATTAATTATTTTTAACCTCCTGCTGACCTGTGTTTTGGTTTTTGTGCAGTCATACATCTAAATGTGTGGAAGTACATACCTGCCCCCCCCAAACATTGTTTTATACATAATTGTTTGTGTATATTTATCTACACGCTTACCATTGATTTTCTCATTTCCTTCTGGCTTCTTTAAGCTTTTACCTGTTGTCATATTACCTTCAGCCTAAACTACATGTTTTAGAATTTTCTTTAGTACTGATCTGAAATTCGTCCACTTTTTGTGTCATTATTTATCTTCATTCTTTAAAAGTATTTTGAGGACTACAGAATTACGGTTTGACAGTTACTTTCTTTCAAGCTATTTACATGTCATTCCATTATCTGTAGCAGTCCAGTATTACAGTTATGAAGCCTGCTGTCATCTTTCACTCTTTTTAGATTCTCTTTTCTTTTCTTTCCTTCTTTTTTTTTTTTTAAAGGGCTTTCCTATGATGTTTATAGAGGTGGATTCTTTTTTAATCAAACTTATTTGAATGTTGAATCTTTGAATTGATGTATTTGTTTTGGAAATTCCTTAGGTGTGGTCTCTTCAAGCATTGCCTTTGCTTCATTTCTTCTCTCCTCATCTTCAATTAAAGAGACGTTTGATAGTCCTGTTTTATTCTCTCCTCGCCTCCCTTTTCCAATCTTTAACTTTTAATCTCTTTATACTCATTATGAATAGTTTCTGATCTATTTCTCAGTTTACCACTTTTCTCTCCACTGTGTTTAATAGAGTATTAAACTTGTCCATGGAAATCTGTTCATTTTTTTTTCCCCCAATCTGTTATTTGTCTGTTGTTTGAATTGGGTCAATTATATATTTATCTCCTCTCAAGCTTACTGAGTTTATCTCTCATCTCCACTCTACTATTGAACCAGTTCACTGAGTTTTTAATTTCAGTTATTGTATTTTTCAGTTATTTTCAACTTGGTTCTTTTTTTTTTTTTTTTTTTTTTTTTTTTTTTTTTTTTAAGACCCAGCGCAAGTAAGGAGAGGGACAGAGAGATAGAGAGACAGAATCCTAAGTAGATCCCATGTTCAGCACGGACCTTGACACGGGGCTCGGTCTCATAACCTCAGGATCATGACCTGAGCCAAAACAAAGACTGACTGAATCACCCAGGCACCCCCAATTTGGTTCTTTTTAAAGAAGTAACTACTTTATATTTTAGAATAGGTTTAGATTTACAGAAGAACTGTGAAAATAGCATTGAAAGATCCCATCCTTAGTTTCCCCTATAATGTTACATATTAATATGGTATATTTTGAAAATTTAATGGACCAATATTGATATTATTATTAACTGCATTCCATAACTCATTTAGAATTTTATAGTCTTCATGTCATTTCACTTTTCTGTTCCAGGATCCCATCTATGGTACTACTTTATTTGTTGCTCAGGCTTTTCTAGCCTTGTATATTAGAAGCTTTGTCAGTTGTCCTCTCTGTCCCATCGATACATTCTCACCATTATTGAGTTATTTTAACCACTCTACTATTTCCTAAAAGATTAGCTCCATGCTCAAGCCTGCTAGACACCACCTAATAGGTGACTCTCTGATTGGACGTAATGAAACAGGGACCGTGGCAGTGTGCATGTGTGTGTGTGTGTGTGTGTGTGTGTGTGTGTGTGTTTCTCCATTGGTGTTTTTCAGGTTTGAAAAAATATTTGTTTAAATATTTTAAAGACTAGGATGATGTTGCCCAAGTAGTTGTATAGAAAAGTGTTTTTTGACATGATATGATGGATCTTATTCTGCCAAAATTTGATGGTTTTACTAAGAAAAAAAAATGCCGCATCAAATTTGTATGCTGAAGACTACTATTACTTTACAGATATAGAAAATGCTACAAAAATGAAAGAATCTTAACTTTACGCAGAACCCACTATATTCAGCAGAGAAACTTCAGCATCTAAGTAAAAATAAGCCCAAAGTTTCAAAGGGCAAATTCTAATATTCTTATATTCTAATTAGTTTGAGCAAAAGCTTTGCTATAGATATTGTGAGTTGATATTAAAAATGAGTTGTCTTATTTTTATCTAATAAAACTCTTAAAGAAAAATATTTTCTTTTTAATTGACTTCAAAGGGCAAATCAAGTATCATTTTCTTATATAGAATATGAACTCAAGCTTTCTTTTTTCAAAAAATTTTTAATATTTATTTATTTTTGAGAGAGAGAGAGAGAGAGAGAGAGAGAAGAAGCAGGGGAGAGGCAGAGAGAAAGGGAGACAAAAAGTCCAAAGCAGGATCCAGGCTCTGTGCTGTCAGAACAGAGACTGAAGTGGGTTTGAACCCACAAACCATGAGATCATGACCTGGGCCAAAGTCAGACACTTACCCAACTGAGTCACCCAGGCACTCCTCAAGCTTTATGTTCTTGACCTCATGTTTGGAAATACCTTAGAAGCTTGGAAGAAATTTTTCTGTTCTTATGGCAGTTGTCAAAAGATCATCAAGAGAATTTAGAACTCAAGTGTGACTTATTTGCCAACTTGCAAATTAAATCACTTCATACCATAAAATATATTCTTTTTCACTCTCAATAAATGCATGTGGTTTTTTATTTATTTTTTTTTTTTTTGGTTTTTGGTTTTTGGGTTTTTTTTTTGTTTGTTTTTTTTTTTGGCTGTCATTCCTCCTTACACCTCTTTTATGTTAAGGAATAACAAATTGCTTTTTTATGGGTTTTTCACTTTGAAAAAAAAGCAGACCTAAAAGGTAACACAGAAATTGATTCCATTTAATAAGCAGCTAGAGAGAAAACTTAGGCCACAACAGTATCAAGGCTTATATTATTATCATATGATGCATATTTAAAGAAAATAACTTGGAAATATGGAAATGATTTTACTGTATTTTATTTGTGTTTATTCATAATATTTAATTCATTTTGAAATACTTTTAAATGGGATTGTGAGTTTTTACATTTTTCAGAAAGTAGGCATGAGTTCTCAATCTTAATGGCTTTCATTAAAACATTTCTAATTTTAAAATTAGTAGATAGTGACAGGCAACTTAATGCTTTTAAATTCTTATAGAAAAATAATAAAAATTAACAAATGAAGTATTTAAAGCAAGATATTATAAAATAGAAAACAAAATAACTCTAGTACTTGGGAATTATGATTAACAAATAAAGTATAAAATATTAAAGAATAAAAACAATGAAGTTGATAAATCAATAACTGATTTTTAAATTTCATAACAATATTGACAATATATGGCTAATCCAGTCAAGGAAGCAAGAAAAAAATCTATAACATAAAATCAGAAATGTAGACATTATTACAATAAAGGAAGCAATAAAGTGCATTATAATGAAAAACTGTGTTTATCTGTATACAAGTAAATTTTAAATCTCAACATAGTGGATAATAACCAATATTTATTGATTCATGATGGGTCAGTAATTTGTATTTTTTTTATTATACAATTTATTGTCAAATTAGCTAATATACAGGGTATATGGTGGGCTCTTGGCTTTGAAGTAGATAGCCATGATTCACCACTTACAAAAATCACCCAGTGCTCATCCCAACAAGTACCCTCTTCAATGCCCATCACCCATTTTTCCCACTCCCCTACTCCCTCCCACCCTCAGTTTGTTCTGTGTATTTAAATGTTTCTTATGGTTTGCCTCCCTCTCTCTTTGTAACTACATATTTTTTTTATTTCCCTTCCCCCAAGTCTTCCATGAAGTTTTTCAACTTCCACATATAAGTGAAAACATATGATATCTGTCTTTCTCTGACTGATTTATTTCACTTAGCATAATACCCCCGAGTTCCATCCATATTGTTGCAAATGGCAAGAGTTCATTTCTTTTCATTACTGAGTAGTATTCTTTTGTGTGCGTGTGTGTGTGTGTGTGTGTGTGTGTGTGTGTGTGTGTGTGTGTGTAGCCCTGCTACAAACATTGGAGTACATGTGCCCCTATGAATCAACACTCCTGTATCCTTTGGATAAATTACCAGTAGTGCTATTCCTGGGTTGTAGGGTGATTCAATCAGTGATTTTTTGAGGAAACTCCATACTGTTTTCCAGAGTGGCTGCACCAGTTTGCATTCCCACCAACAATGTAAGAGAGTTCAGTGGGGCAGTTTGTTGAATTGTTGGGATAAAATAAGTCATGTACCAAAGTTGCAATATAATCTGTATTGTAGGAATTAAATAGGTAAAAGTGAAAGAAAAACACCTAAAAATGAAAGAATTATGAAAGTATGAAAAACCAGGTGAATAATTATTTGATCTAAATTTGAGAGCATAATAATATATATCTGGCATTTTAAAAAACACCCCAAATATATCTTCAAAACCCTAGTATTTACAGGTAATTATAAACCATTAACCACTACACAGTATTAAATTTTATGATTACTTTCTAAAATAAGGTTATAGTTGCATGATTTACCTTATTAATGTTCATGTGCTCAAAATTTTATACAGATAGAGAAATGTTTGGGATCAACTGGGCTTAGTGTCTGGCTAGGTAAGTGTGATGAAAGGAAATAAGAGCCAAAAAGTTAAGGATATTTGTAAGAAGGAAATCACGGCAGACCATTATATTTAAGATGGATATGAAGGAAGACAAGATAAAGTAGACAGATACTGAGAAATAGGCAAGGTCAATTCCTTCAATAATTCAACTAATATTGCATTTTTATTACAGGTCTCTTCCAGAAAAGAGGGTGAGGAGAAAGAAAGAAATAGATTGACTTGGAACTTAAAGTCTAAGCAGAGAGCAGTCTGAGAAACATACAAACACACAATCACAAAACACCTAAGTTAAACACTTTGAAGGATTTTGTTGTACATCGAAAACATTATTGCAGGGCAATTTGATCCACATAGAAAGTGTCAAAGAAAAAGTTGGATGGGACATATTAAACAGGTAAGGAAGACCTCATTTAAGACTGTTGCCAATAGGGAAGAGAGAGAACTCCATTCCTTTGAAACCAAAGCAAAAGAGGTTTTAAGCATTGAAGTGAGCTAGTGGAAATATAGTGGAAGTTGTTAGGGGTTTTGGTTAATGTGATTAGGCTATCATTGTTTGCTAATTGACACTTCAGAAGTAAGGCTCCTTCCCTTTCACAGAGACTGGGACCTAGGGGCACTATCTTCTTGATGATTACATTTCAAAAGAATGGCTCCAAGGTTCTTGAGGCAAACATTCCTGGGTTTTAAAATTGACAAATGTCTGGGAGATGATTTACATTGAAAAGGGCCAAAGAAACAATTCATGGTTATAGATTTTCTGAAGTAAATGATCTTAGAAAAGATAGGTCTGGGGCCTGAGTGGCTCAGTCTGCTGTCTTCATCTCATGGTTGGTGAGTTCCAGCCTACATCAGGCTCTGTGCTGATAGCTCAGAGCCTGGAGCCTGCTTTAGATTCTGTGTCTCCCTCTCTCTCTATTCCTCCCCTGCTATCTCTCTCTCTCTCTCTCTCTCTCTGTCTCTCTCTCTCTCTGTCTCTCAGAAATGAACAAACATTAAAAAAATTATTTTTAATAAAAAAAAGAAAAAGGGGCACCTGGGTGGCTCAGTCGGTTAAGCGTCCAACTTCAGCTCAGGTCATGATCTCAAAGTTCGTGAGTTTGAGCCCCGTGTTGGGCTCTGTGCTGACAGCTCGGAGCCTGGAGCTGCTTCAGATTCTGTGTCTCCCTCTTTCTCTGCCCCTCCCCTGTTCATGCTCTGTCTCTGTCTCAAAAATAAATAAATATTAAAAAAATTAAAAAAAAAAGAAAAAGAAAAGATAGGTTAGGGGCTGATATTCAGTAGGAAACCTGTGTGAAGTTTAGTTAGGCTGAGGGGAATATTAAGGTTACCTGATCAGATGTCAGCTTAAATTTTCCTAAAAAAATATGAGACTCTAAAGAATGACTGCTAACCAGAAAAAGAATTGGGGAGCAGGGGATATTTTGGCCAAGAAATTCCAAGCAGAGGAAAACAACCGATGCAAAGGCAGCTGAATCTGTAGAAGAGAGGAATGATGAGCCATAAAGCAAAGTTGGAGGAAGATATCTGACTTGCATCCCCAGGAAAACCTTATAGGAGTATTTCAGGGCAGAAGTGTCAACAGAATCAAATACTGCTCATAGTTAAGAAAGATTAGGATAAAAATATCCCACTGAAGTTACTTCTGTAGAAATAATGGGAACATCAGCAAGAGCTATATTGGAGGAATGACAGGGGCTGAAGCCACTTTGAAGTAGGCTTTTGAGTGAGTGTAAGCTTAGGAACCAGAGAGGTAAAGAAACAAGATGTAGATTTACTCGTCCAAGATACTTTCTTATGAAAGTCAAGAAGTTACATCATAGTGAGGAGAATGTGGTATCAAATTGTTATTGGTTTGTTTACTTTTGTCTGTTACTATTTTTGAGAAGGTAGGAAGTTGAATACATTTAAAAGTTATGAGAGAGATCCTTTTGTGTGTTAGAGGTTGATTATGTAAGAGAACTTTGTATGAAATTTCTAAAAATATAGGCGAGAACAGGATCTAATATAAAGGCAGAAAGATTAGTCTTAGATGAAAGATGGGAAGCTTTTCTGTTCATGAGAGTGGAAGGGATTAGAATGAGTACAGATGTGAGTAATTTTGTAATTTGGTAGCAGAAAGAGGAAGATGCAATCAGAGGGTGAAACAAAAGATTAGATCATCTGCTTAGAGTGAGAATGGTATCCAATAGTTGATAGTCATATATTGTGATATACATTTTGCACCCTTTTGAGATTTATAATTATTGGGAAGTATTTTGGCCTCTTGGGTGGCAGTTTTCAAAACTTCTACTTTGATATATATACAAATATATATACAAATATACAGTTTTGTCGACCCAGGGTTGGTATTTTTCCATATTGAATGGGGGGGGGGGGAACAAACCCAAAAAACAAAATAAAACAACAACAAAAAAAACAGCAATACAATGGATTGTATATTATTGACAAATTTCTTAATTAACGGACCATTTATTTTAGGGGAAAATGTGAAAAATAAGAGGTTGGTTCATCGTGAAAAAGTGGAGATGTTAATTGACTAGATATCTATCGTAAGAAGATTAAAGCATACTCCTAGTAAGTGAAGTAGAACCAGAAAGATGGATTAATTATGTTCCCTGAGGAGGATGTCCAAATTAATGATCTCAGAGGCCATTAAAAATTCCAATATATGGCAATGAAATTGGCTGTCTGAGGTAGAGAAGAGAAAATATTTTGTTGAAAATAAGAAGGTCAAGAAATTTAGTGGCTAGAGCGTTAGAAGAATCACCCATTTTAGATGCTGAAGTCAACAAGGAAAATAAAATAGTAAGAATGGGAATCTTCAAACCAGAAGTCAAGTCTTCAATAAATGATAATTTATCCAAAAGTACACTGGTAATAGCAAGAGGAGCAATTGAGATAGCCAAATAATTTGAACATCAAAGAGAAGAATATTTTTTTCCAGAGGACAGGTGGAGAAAACATCTGGAATAAGCAAGAGGGAGCAAGGAGAATACCACAATGCCTCCTGAACCTGAGATATTTTATGATGAGAGAGAAAAATAAGCCTGTTATAGGGAGGGGTCTCAGGAATAAAACAGTGAACATTATTTCATTTGAGGCAAGAGTAAAAGAGAGTTTTTGAGAACTATGTAGTCATGTACAGTGTAAAGGATAAAACTTCTGGGGAGCCTGGGTGGCTCAGTAGATTGAGCATCCAACGTCAGCTCAGGTCATGGTCTCATGGATCTCAGAGCCATTTCGGGCTCTGTGCTGACAGCTCAGAGCCTGGAGCCCGCTTCAGATTCTGTGTCTCCCTGTCTCTCTGCCCCTCCCCTGATCATGCTCTGTCTTTCTCCCTCTCTGTCTCAAAAATAAATAAAACATTAAAAAAATTGTAAAAAAGGATAAAGCTTCCAAAAACCAGAGTGAAGTTTTTTTTTTCTTAATGTTTATTTATTTATTTTAGAGAGAGCACAAGTGGGGGAGGAACAGAGAGAGAGGAAGACAGAGAATCCCAAGCAGGCTCTGTGCTGATGCGGGGCTTGAACTCATGAACCATGAGATCATGATCTGAGCAGAAATCAAGAGTCGGACACTTAACCAACTGAGCTACCCATGTGCCCTTAGAGTGAAAGTTTTGAGAAAGAGGAGAAAGGAAAATGAGGGACAAGGCAAGAAAGTGAGGAAAGGAGAATGCAAAGATAAGGTGATATTCTGTAGATTAACTGAAAATAAGGAAACTAGGCTTAATTGAAAGAATTTTTGATAGCCTTTGAAAGGACAATGAAAATTTAGTGCATTTTAGTCCCAAAATCTTAGCTCAGGGATGTGGGGTTTGGCCCGGGCAATATTGTCCTCTTATCTGCAGCATATGGTGATATAGCAGGTAACCCCCTTGCTTTTCTTGCCTGTAGACTACACTTTCACTGTGGTGTATGAACATCAGGCATTCAGATATTCTGTTAAAAGGTGCATCGTAAACTATAAAAATAAACATGTCTGGTAAGATCCATCTTTATCTCACAACTTAAATGTGTATATTTAAGAGAATGTGTATGTTGAAAACAAGATTGTGAGATGGCTTTGAAAATAAGTGTTTTAGGTCATTTTTAAAAGTATGGCTTCTGAATGTTGGTCAATTAGAGGGAATGCCAGTGGCCCTGGAAGCATAATAATTGATCCCTACTATGTGACCTTCATTGGAATGGAAAATATGTCTTGTCTTACCTTTCTAATTTAGGGCTCAACAAGAGTGGTGAGTGGCAAGTTTCAGGCATTGATTTGAATGAGATTAGACTGTGGACCTTACATGTGAAACCATTGTTTGTTTTCTGTGATGGTGGCATTTGAATACCTATGATGTGTCCCAATCATCATTTAAAATATACTGCCAGAATTTGTAGCCATTTACTAATTCTTGCCTAATGGTAAGAAGGAAAGAACTTACATTTTGTTTTTAATAAGGACTTGAATTTTTTATTCCATATGCTTTTTTATTGCTGTACCACAACATTTTAACTTTTATTACAAGTACATACTAATTATATCAAAACAAGAAGATAAAAATATACTTTAAATGTCTTACTTTTAAGGCACGTTGGAGTGAAATATTTTGTTAATGAATTAGAGGGCAAAGCCTTTTGCTTATTATGAGGTGACAACATAACTTGCTAAAAGAAAACAATATATATACATCAACATTATCAGACCAAACCCTCATCACAAATATCCTCAATTCATGGTAAAGGAGTGGTCAGAAAAATTAGAAAACAAATTCCAAAGGTTGTCTTTTAGTCTTGTTGATTGTTTCCTTCGCTGTGCAGAAGTTTCTTATTTTGATGAAATCCCAACAGTTCATGTTTGCTTTTGTTGCCCTTGCCTCAGGAGAGATATTTAGTAAGAAGTTGTTACAGCCAACGGCAAAGAGATTACTGCCTGTAACCCTCTAGGATTTTGATGGTTTTCTGTCTCACATTTAGGGAGAACATATTTGCAAATGACATAGCTGACAAAGGGCTAGTATCCACGATCCATAAAGAACCCACCAGACTCAACACCCAAAAAACAAACAATCCAGTGAAGAAATGGGCATCCATATGCTTTTTAGCAAGTTTAGTGTCACTGTACCCCAGTTTATTTATCTCTAATAGAAAGTTATTCTTTTCTCAAAATTTGTTTTGAAAGGTTTTGAATAAAAATAGCACCCAGGAAAAGCACTGACTTATATAAAACACTCAATTACTTGTTAGTCTTTTCAAAGTGAGTATCTCTGTTCTTTTTTTTTCTTAATTTTTTAAGATGTTTATTTTTTATTTTCAAGAAAGAGAGAGAGAGAACGTGAGCAGGGGAGGGGCAGAGAGAGAGGGAGACACAGAATCTGAAGCAGGCTCCAGGCTCTGAGCTGTCAGCACAGAGCTCGATGCAAGGCTCAAACCCACAAACAGTGAGGCCATGAGCTGAGCCGAAGTCAGATGCTTAACCGACTGAGCTACCCAGGTGCCTCAGAACATCTGTGTTCTAATTACATAGTTTTAATGTTACAAGAGCTAAACCTATATTATAACATTTAATAAAGCAAGAGATAATTTTGTGGTCCCATTTCAAGTGAGATATGCCTTCTATGTACACAGGCATTCTGTTTTTGACCTTTCAGTAATAATGTAATAATGATATTCTAATCTTAGTGTATAGAAAGGAAAGTGGAGTAATGTTTGTTGCTTTTCTCAGGTTGTAGATATCAATAAAGTTATTTTTATAATTAGCTTAGGTAGAAATTTAAAGCACTGATAAAAATCAGTAATATTATTTGTCATTGCTGCTATGAAAGTTAGATACTATAGATTCTTATATTTTAATGTAGCAGTTCCTAGCAATGGTTAGTAAAGAAAAATCATTCCATTTAAGTATCATTGTTATTTGTATGGTAATTAAGTGAACAAGGACCAAAGCTTATATTTAATATTCATAACAAGCAGAAACATTAGTGTAGTAAACAAATTTAAAAGGTATTATTATTCATTACCGTACATATTGTGGTTTGGAAGCATTAATGGTAAAAATGTTAGGGAATTACAGTTGTTAACTATATAATACCAAGTAGTAGAAATTTTAATTTCACACATGAACCAAACTTGTGGTTTGAATAATTTTATAGGCAAACATTTGATTCTATGTTGTTTGTTTGTAATGCAAGTTTGTTATAAACAGAAAGTACTAGTCTTTCATTTTCTATCATTTATTCTTTAATAAACAAATATGGCACATGGTCAAGCAAACACTGTACTGGATACCAGGGCTGCAACTCTGACCCTACCTGTGAGACCTAGTTAAAGCCTATAGTTAACCCTGTCCTGTGTGTGTGTGTGTGTGTGTGTGTGTGTGTGTGTGTAGTTAACCCTGTCCTTGTGTAATAAATCATCAAAAAATACAAAGTCATATGATAGTTGGAAATGTATGCAAAATCAAATGGACAACTAGGGTAAGGAATACCTACATCTTCCTGGGAAATTCCAGGAAGGTTTCACAAAGGAAGCATTGATCAAAAATAAGATTTGGTAGACCTGATATTTCTTAATTAGAGGAAATATGGGAGGACAAATTGTACCTGGGGTATAGAAGCATGAGAGAACATGGCATGTTCTGATTTTTTTATGGTTTGAGTACAGGATTATTAGGGGAGAATAACAGTTAAGCAGGAGAAAGGTGGTATACAATTCTGTAACTCATGCTAAAGTATGTAGATGTAGAGGTCGAGCTAAAGCTAATGATGCATCCTATTGTTTCCTTTCTCTGGAGAACCCTGACTAATAACCTTTTCTGTTCTGTTATTTTTCTCTTCTCTGGCTTGCTTGCTTTCTCTCTCTCTCTTTCTCTCTCTTTTCCTTCCTTCCTATCTGTCTATCTATCTAATCTATCATTGGGAGGAGAATGAGACAAGAGAGGGACATGGCAAAGGACAAGAGAGAGAGAGAGAGAGAGAGAGAGAGAGAGAGAGAGAGAGAGAGACAGAGAGAGAGAGAGAGACAGAGACAGAGACTGACCAAAAAAGAGAAACACCAGATTAGGAAGGGAAGATTATTGTGAGTGGCCTGGATAGTTGAGATCCTATAATCATGTGGAGGCTTTTCTAAGATAGTTTTGAGTACAGTTACTTGATCATTTCTAATCTGATGTTGGTATGATGCTAAACTTTTGATTCTATAAATTGAGTTATAATCCTTTTTATTTGACCTTTAAGCTTGGTGTTTGAAATTGTTCTGTCTGTGGATTCATCTTGGAATTGTATTTTCTGGCTTTTCCTCTTCAGAGCACCTTGGATTTACACTATATACTAGTTTCTATCCTCAATCTTAGTCCACCTATTTGAGCAGTCAATACTATCTTTTTTAAAAATTATTTGTTATTATTTTAAAATTTACATCCAAGTCACTTAACATATAGTGTAATAATGAATTCAGGAATAGAGTTTAGTGATTCATCACTTACATATAACACCCAGTGCTCACCCCAACTGTCCTCCTTAATGCCCTTTGCCCATTTTGCCCATCCCCCTACCCAACACCCCTCCAGCAACCCTCAGTTTGTTCGCTGTATTTAAGAGTCTTTTACGGTTTGTCTCCCTTTCTGTTTTTATATTATTTTTGGTTCCATTCCCTTATGTTCATCTATTTTGTATCTTAAACTCCACATGTGAGTAAAGTCATGTGGTATTTGTCATTCTCTGACTTATTTTGCTTAGTAATATACACTCTAGTTCCATCTATGTTGTTGCAAATGGCAAGATTTTATTCTTTTGATTGTGAAGTAATATTCCATTATATATATTATATATTATATATATGATATATATAATATTGGATTATTATATATATTATATATATAATTATATATTATATATAATTATGTATAATTATGTACATAAAATATATATATATATATATATATATATATATATATATATATATATACACACACACACACACATATATATTTCTCACATCTTCTTTGTTCATTCATCAGTTGATGGACATTTGGGCTCTTTCCATACTTTGGCTATTGTCAATAGCACTGCTATAAACATTGGGGTACATGTGCCCATTCGCAACAGCACACCTATACCCTTTGGATAAATACCTAGTAGTGCAATCGCTGGGTCATAGGGTAGTTCTGTTTATAATTTTTTGAGGAACCTCCATACTGTTCTCCAGAGTGACTGCACCAATTTGCATTCCTACCAGCAGTGCAAATCTGCATCGTTGCCAACATCTGTTGTTGCCTGAGTTGTTAATTTTAGCCATTCTGACAGGTGTGAGGTGGTATCTCATTGTGATTTTGATTTGTATTTCCATTATGGTGTTGAGCATTTTTTCATGTATCTGTTAGCCATCTGGATGTCTTCTTTGGAAAAATGTCTATTCATGTCTTACGCCCATTTCTTAATTAGATTATTTGTTGGTTTTTGTTTTTGTTTTCTTTGTTTTTGTTGATGTTGGTATTGAGTTTGATAAATTCTTTATAGATTTTAGACATTAACCCTTTATCTGATATGTCATTCACAAATATCTTCTCCCATTCTGTTGGTTACCTTTTAGTTTTGTTAATTGTTTCCTTCACTGTGCAGAAGATTTTTCTCTTGATGAGGTCCCAATAGTTCATTTTTGCTTTTGTTTCTCTTGCATCCAGAGGTATGTCTTTTAAGAAGTTGTTGTGGCCAAGTTCAAAGAGGTTGTTGCCTGCTTTCTCTCCTTGGATTTTGATGGCTTCATAAGAAGATATTTGCAAATGACATAGCAGATAAAGGGTTAGTATCCAAAAATCTGTAAAGAACTTATCAAACACAACACCCAAAAAACCAAATAATCCAGTGAAGAAAAGGGCAGAAGACATGAATGTATACACACACACACACACACACACACACACACACGATGGAATATTACTCGGCAATCAAAAAGAATGAAATCTTGCCATTTGCAACAACATGGATAGAACTAGAGGGTATTATGTTAACTGAAATTAGTCAGAGAAAGACAAGTATCATATGACTTCACTCATGTGGAATTTAAGATACAAAACAGATGCACATAGGGAAAGGAAAGCAAAAATAATATAAAAACAGGGAGGGTGACAAAATATAAAAGACTCTTAAATACAGAGAACAAACTGAGGGTTGCTAGAGGGGTTGTGGGTGGGGGAATGCCTAACTAGGCAAGGGTTATTAAGGAAGACACTTGTTGGGATGAGCACTGGGTGTTATACATAGGGCATTATACATAGAATCACTGGATTCTACTCCTAAAATCATTATTGCACTATATGCTAACTAACTTGGATGTAAATTAAAAGAAAGAAAGAGAGGGAGGGAGGGAGGGAGGGAAAGAGAGAGAGAGAGAGAGAGAGAGAGAGAGAGAAGAAGAAGAAGAAGAAGAAGAAGAAGAAGAGAAAAGAAAAGAAAAGAAAAAAAAAGAAAAAGTCCAGATTCATTCTTCTGCATGTCGCTGTCCAGTTTTGCTGAAAAGACGGTCTTTTTTCCATTGGATATTCTTTCCAGCTTTGTCAAAGATTAGTTGGCCATACATTTGTGGGTCCATTTTTGGGTTCTCTATTCTGTTCCATTGATCTGTGTGTCTGTTTTTGTGCCAATACCATACTGTCTTGATGATTGCAGCTTTGTAATACAGCTTAAAGTCTGGAATTGTGATGCCTTCAGCTTTGGCTTTCTTTTTCAGGATTGCTTTGACTATTTGGGATCTTTTCTAGTTCCATACAAATTTTAGGATTGTTTGTTCTGGCTCTGTGAAGAATGCTGGTGTTATTTGGATAGAGATTGCATTGAATATTTAGATTGCTTTGAGTAGTATTGACATTTTAACAATATTTGTTCTTCTATGAGAATGGAATAATTTTCCATTTCTTTGTGTCTTCTTCAGTTTCTTTCATAAGCTTTCTATAGTTTCCAGTGTATAAATTTTTCACCTCTTCTTTCAGGTTTATTCCTAGGTATTTTATGATTTGGGTACAGTTGTAAATGGGATCAATTCCTTGGTTTCTCTTTCTGCTGCTTCATTATTGGTGTATAGAAATGCAACCGATTTATGTACATTGATTTTATATTCTGCGACTTTGCTGAATTCATGTATAAGTTCTAGCAGTTTTTTGGTGGAACCTTTAAAATTTTCCACATATAGTATCATGTCATCTGTGAACAGTGAAAGTTTGACTTCCTCCTTGTCAATTTGGATGTGTTTTACTTCTTTGTGTTGTCTGATTGCTGAGGCTAGGACTTCCAACACTATGATAATTAACAGTAGTGAGAGTGGACATCACTGTCACATTCCTGACCTTAGGGGGAAAGCTCTTGGTTCTTCCCCATTGAGGATATTAGCTGTGGGTCTTTCGTGTATGGCCTTTATTATCTTGAGCTGTGTTCCTTCTCTCCTACTTTCTTGAGGGTTTGTGTCAAGAAAGAATGCTGTATTTTGCCAAATGCTTTTTTGCAACTATTGCGAGGATTATGCAGTTCTTATCCTTTCTTGTATTAATGTGATGTATCACATTGATTGATTTGCACATATTGAACCAGCCCTGCATCCCAGGAATAAATCGCATTTGATTGTAATGAGTAATTTTCTTAATGTACTGTTGTATCCTTTTTGCTAGTATCGTTTTGAGAATTTTTACATCCGTGTTCATCATGGAAATTCGTCTATAGTTCTCCTTTTTAGTGGGGTCTTTGTCTGGTTTTGGAACCAAGGTAATGTTGACCTCATAGAATGAGTTTGAAAGTTTTCCTTCCATTTCTATTTTTTGGAACAGCTTCAAAAGAATAGGTCTTAACTCTTCTTTAAATGTTTGGTAGAATTCCCATGGAAAGCCATCATGCCCTTGTTTGTTGGGAGATTTTTGTTTACCGATTCAGTTTCTTTCCTGGTTATACGTCTGCTCAACTTTTCTATTTCTTCCTGTTTCAATATTGGTAGTTTATATGTTTCTAGGAATTTGTCCATTTCTTCCATGCCCAATTTTTTCGCATGTAATTCCTCATAATATTCTCATTATTGCTTGTATTTTTGTGGTGTTGGTTGTTATCTCTCCTCTTTCATTCGTGATTTTCTTGATTTGGGTTCTTTCCTTTTTCTTTTTGATCAAACTGGCTAGTGGTTTATCAATTTTGTTAATTCTTTTAAAGAACCAGTTCCTGATTTCATTGATCTGTTCTACTGGTTTTTTTTATTCCATATCATTGATTTCTCCTCTAGTCTTTTTTATTTCCCTTCTTCTGCTGGTTTTGGGCTTCATTTCAAGTTCTTTTTCTAGCTAGTTTAGGTGTAGGATTAGGTTGTGTATCTGAGACCTTTCTTCCTTCTTTAGGAAGGCCTGGATCGCTATGTACTTCCCTCTTATGATGGCTTTTGCTGCATCTGAAAGGTTTTGGACTATCATGTTTTCATTTTCATTGGCTTCCATGTACTTTTTAATTTCCTCTTTAATTTCTTGGTTAACCCATTCGTTCTTCAGTAGGATGTTCATAATCTCCAAGTATTCATGGTCTTTCCAAATTTTTTCTTGTGGTTGATTTCAAGTTTCATAGTGTTGTGGTCTGAAAATATGCAAGGTATGGTCTCAGTCTTTTTGTACTTGTTGAGGGCTCATTTATGACCCAGTATGTGATCTATTCTGGAGAATGTTCCATGTGCAGTTGAGAAGAATGTGTATTCTGCTGCTTTAGGATGAAATTTTCTGAATATATCTATTAAGTCCATCCAGTCCGGTGTGTCATTCAAAGCCATTGTTTCCTTGTTCGTTTTCTGCTTATGTGATCTGTCCATTGTTGTAAGTGGGGTGTTGAAGTCCCCTAGTATTATGGTATTATGGTATTATTATCAATGAGTTTCTTTATGTTTGTGATTAATTAATTTATTGGGGCACCTGCGTGGCTCAGTTGGTTAAGTGTCTGACTTCAGCTCAGGTCATGATCTCACAGTTTGTGAGTTTGAGCCCCACATCAGGCTCTGAGCTAACAGCTCAGAGCCTGGAGCCTGCTTCATATTCTGTGTCTCCCTCTGTCTGCCTCTCCCCTACTTGCAGTCTCTTTCTCTCTCAAAAAAAAATACAAAAAAATTAAAAAGAAAATTTGTATATATGGGTGTTCTCACATTGGAGGCATAAAATATTACAATCGTTAGATCTTCCTGGTGGATAGACCCTTTAATTATGATATAATGCTCTTCTTCATTTCTTATTACAGTCTTTATTTTAAAATCTAGTTTGTGTGATGTAAGTATGGCTACTCCAGGTTTCTTTTGATTGAGTCTTTAGGTCTAAATTGAGTAAGCAACATATAGATGGGTCTTGTTTTCTTATCCATTCTGACTGTGTCTTTTGATTGGAGCATGATATTGCCCTCCACCTCCAAACACACATAGTATATTTCTATTTTTAAGGATCAAGTGATTTACATTTTATATATCTGTTACCAATATAAAATGATGGAAAACTCCCCAATTGTTTTAAAGATTGTTTTATAGTATTCATAGTGAAAACCAAAAGATTTGATAACAAGAATAAACACAAAACAACAGAGGAGATTGCTCTCACAAAGAGAGATGTAAAACCCTAAATAAAATGTTACCCAAATTATACTTTATATTAAAACATAAAAATGGTGCAGTATAGTAATTACATCTATATCAAGTGGTCTTAAGATCTAAAAACACAAAATAAAGCTTTTTCATCTCTTTAGATATTTAAAAGGCATTTTATAAAATTCAATGTTTATTCTCAGAAAAATAAGTTTATTCAGATGATTAATCATATTTATCTAGAATAATAACAGCTATAATATTAAATAGTACATGTTAGAGGCATTCACATTAATATCAGGAACAAAGAAAGCAAATCACTAGGTAAGAGAATCAGTAATCTATAAGCAAACACATTATGTGATCATCTATCTAAAAAATCTCCAAGATCAACTGAAAAAATAAGATGGTTTTGAGGATAACTTAATAAGTTAGCTGATGCAAAATAACAGACATTGATAATATCGGCAATGACCAGTTAGAATTTTAATAAAAGTTAAAGTATTATATATTTGATTAAGTACCTTTAAAATTAGAATAAAATAAAAAAAGAACAGCTTACTATTCAATGATGGATGACATTTTTCTCAATTAGCATTTTTATTGTTCTTCATTTGACTATAAATAACCTTGGGAGTTTATACACTGGAATCTTGGCTAAATTTTGAGATGTAAAATTTATCTTGAAATTTAAAATTTTCTAAATTCCTAGATTTCTAATTAGTTATAAAAATATAATTTATTAAAATTTTTTTTACATTTATTTATTTGTGAGAGACAGCATGAGTGGGGGAGAGGCAGAGAGAGAGGGAGACACAGAATCCAAAGCAGGCTCCAGGCTCTGAGCTGTTAGCACAGAGCCTAATGTGAGGCTTGAAGTCATTAACTGTGAGATCATGACCTGAGGCGAAGTTGGACACCCAATGGACTGAGCCACCCAGGTGTCCCTAAAAATATAATTTAAAACAACTAAAAGCAAGAACAGTGCTTGTATGGATTTGTCAAAAAGGAAGTAAATTTCAAATTACATTTTACTAGACACATAATAGGATCATGAAATGTGGTAAAATTCTGATATATGAATAGATTGGTCTGCAGTAATTTATGGAAGTCCCAGAAATAGCAGAAGAATATCAGATATCTGTATATGTGGATATGAAACAGGAATTATCGAAAGACAACTTTGCCTTACACTGTCCCTGAGTCAGTTTATTGTCATTGACAACATTTTGTGACACCTCCTTTTTACCACAGTGAAGGAACTTAGCACCTGGTTTCCCCAGAGCAGTTTGTGGAAAGGAGAGAAAAACAGATATTGAAACCTTTAAAAGAACTCCAGAGTAGAAGTTTTCCATGCCCTTTTTGCCTTTTTCTTATTTCATGGTACTTAGTTTAGGTTCTAGTTAAGGGAAAGTTTTAAACATCTACCTAGAAAAACTTGAAAGGACTTTTTTACCCCTGCTGTATGCCAGAGTTGCCTGAGAAATCTCAGAGAAATACTGCTTCTCAGCAGGTATTAAGGGAACTTAAAACTGCTTACTGTGTTGTAGAGGAATAAACTTTGTAGCAAAAACTCCAATTATGTCATAGTCAGGAACATATTTTAGCAAACTGAAAAACTGTGTATAATTTATTCTTCCACATTTTTTTTCTAAAATTTCACTCATGTGATTAAAAAAGGAACTTCTTCAAAGTAGATTAAGAATTCCCAGAAAAAAGTATGTCTCTGATATATCGGGTTTTCTAAAGAATAATTCAATATTTTGAGGCTAATAATTATGCATGGAAAGTCTCTTCCGGGATGGTCAGCAGGGGAGGACTTAGTGTGGTTACATATTCAAGAGTCATGGGAGGTGGGCAGTGGTGTGAAGGATTAAAGCCTAGGGGAAAGCATTACAATGAGATGGGTAGAAAATAATATTTTGGCTGATCTTGATGAAAAAGAGGATTATAAAAGTAGGTTTCCATGACTATTTTTTCCTTTTCAATTCTAGCATGGAAAATTTTCCCCCCAAAATAATATAAATTCTTAAGATACAAATTTTTTTGCACTGGCGTTCATTCACAGGACACTCAGTTTGCTTTTTGGCCTTATTTTGATCACATAGAATTACTCAATGAAAATGTGCTTAACTATTTTGGGACACTTTGATATTAAGTGAAAATAAGATATCAAGAGATTTTCTAATACTACATTTCATTGTCAGGGACTGTATTTTACTTCTTTACCTTTTAACAATATGGTAAGACAATAAGGTTAATTGTCTTGAAAGTTTAGAGACATTTATGATTCAAGTAAAGAGATTAAGATACAAATTACAAGTAGAATATTGACTCCTAGGAATAGGAATCATTTGGTTATAAAGGATGCCTTTTCATGGATAATAATCCCTCCTCCACCTTTTTTGAAAAGATCTCCAAATTTGACTATAAAAGATACCAGATTTTTCTAATACTTCTCTTAAATCTTTACAGGGAGTTAGGAAACAATTGCGTAGGTATAATGGAAAAAACAAACAGATTTTATGGATTGAACAAGATGATTGTCTCTTTTGGAAAGTCACCTTGGGCTACTTTGAATACTTTATAGCCTATTTCCATGCTCTGTAAATTATATTTGACTACTGTAAGTTTTCTATTTTTTTAATTATATTCAGCAGAAGTGGAACGACCTTACAATCCTGCTTACAGTCACATCCTGGTCTTTTGACAGGACGTTTCACAGACCAAGTCAAGACTCATTTAAGAAGGATGAGTGGTCTGGGAAGAGTATTCAGACACAGCATTTATCTCTTTCTATCTCTGACTTATCTCACTTAGCATAATGCCCCCAAGCTTCATCCATGTTGTCACAAATGGCAGGATTTCCTTCTTTCTCATGGTGGAATAATATTCCATTCTGTAAGTATACCACATTTCCCTTATCCGTTTACTGGTTGATGGATGCTTCAGTTTATATAGCTTCATTATTGTGAATGAAGCTGCAATGAACATGAGGGTGCAGATATGTCTTCAATATTCTGTTGTCATTGCCTTTGTATGTACACCCAGAAGAAGTGGGATTATATGGTAGTTCTATTTCTAATTTTTGTGAAACCTCCATATTATCTTCCATAGCAAGGTTGCACCATTTTACATTCCCACCAATAATGCACAAGGAGTCCCTTTTCTACATATCCTTGCTGCCACTTGTTATCTGTTGTCTTTTTTGATGATAGATAGCCATTTGCACAGATGTGAAGTGATATATCATTGTGGTTTGATTTGCATTTTCCTGATCGTTAGTGATATTGAGCACCTTTTCATGTACTTGTTGGCTATTTGTATGTTTTATGTAGAAAAATGTCAGTTCAATTTCTCTGTCCATTTTTTTGATCAGATTGTTATTTTGCTATTGAGTTGAATGAGTTCTTTATATATTTTGGCTGTTAATCTCTTATTAGCTATATGATTTGCAACTATTTCTCCCGTTCTGTAGGTTTCCTTTGCTGTTCAGAAGCTTTTTTAGTTTGAGTAGTTCCACTTATTGATTATTGCTTTTGTTATCTTTGCTTGTGGTCTCAAATCCAAAAAAAATCATTGACTGGACCAATGTCAAAGAGCTTACTCTTATGTTTTCTTCTAGGAATTTTATTGTTTTAGGTCTTCTGTTTAAGTCTTTAATTCATTTTAAGTTGATTTTTGTGTGTGGTATAAGGTAGGGATCCAGTTGCATTCTTTTGCACATGGCTGTCCAGTTTTCCCAATATAATTATTAAAGAGAGTGTCCTTTCCCCATTGTATATTCTTGACTCCTTTATCATAAATTAATTGAATCTATATGCAAAAGTTTCTTTCTAGGCTCTGTATTTTCTTCCATTGATCTATGTGTCAGTTTTTATGACAATATGATACTGTTTTGATTATTACAGCTTTGTAATACAGTATGAAATCATGAAATGTGATGCGTCTGACTTTGTGCTTCTTCCTCAAGATTGCTTTGGTTATTCTAGGCTTTTTGTAGTTCCATACAAATTTTAGGATTGTTTTTTCTATTTCTGTGAAAAATGGCCTGAGGATTTTGATAGGGATTGTACTGAATCTGTAGATTGCTTTGGGTAGTATGGATGTTTTAATAATATTAATTTTTCCAATCCAGGAGCACAGAATAGTTTCCATCTGTTTGTGTCTTTAATTCCTTTTATCAATGCTTTGTAGTTAGTGTTCCATGTGCAGATCTTTCACCTTCTTGGTTAAATTTATTCCTAAGTATTTTGTTATTTTTGATGCTAATGTAAATGGGATTATTTTCTTAATTTCTTTTTATGATACCTCCTGTTATTGTATAGAAATGCAACTGAATTTTGTTTATTGGTTTTATATTTTGAAATTTTACCAAATTTGTTTATTAGTTCTAATGGTTTTTCATGGAGTTTTAAAGTTTATATATACATAATATCATGTCATTTTATAAAGAGAGACAGTTTTACTTTTTCTTTCTTTTTTGGTTGTCTTTTATTCCTTTTTCTTACCTAATTGCTCTGGTGGAATAAAAGTGATGAGAATGTGCATATGTTTCTTGTTCCTGATCTTAGAGGAAACCTTTCACCATTTAACATCTAGTTAGCTGTGAGCTTGTCCTGTAGGGCCTTTATTATGTTAAGGTACATTCCCTCTATATGCACTTTTTTGAGAGTTTTTATCATTAATGGATATTGAATTTTTTTCAAATGCTTCTTCTGCATCTATTAGGATCATATGATTTTTATCCTTCATTTTGTTAATGTAGTGTATTTCATTAATTGATTTGCAGATGTTGAACCATCCTTTCATCCTTATAGTAGATTCCATGTGATCGTGGTGTGTGATTCTTTTAATGTACTGTTGAATCCAGTTTGCTAATATCTTCTCGAAAATTTTTATATCTATATTCATCAGGGATGTTGGCCTGTAATTTTCTTTTCTTGTAGCATCCTTGCCTGGTTTTGGTATCAGGGTAATGCTGGCCTTGTACAGTGAGTATGGAAGTGTATCTTTTACTTTTTTTTAGAAGAGTTAGGAGAGTACTAATATTACTTTTTCTATAAATGTTTAGTAGAAGTTGCCTTTGAAGCCATCTGGTCATGGACTTTTCTTTGTTGGGAAGTTTTAATTAATGATTCAATTCCCCTACTAATAATTCGTTCTTCAGATTTTCTATTTTTTTTATGATGGAGTTTTGGTAGTTTGTATGTTTCTAGGAATTAATTCATTTCATCAAGGTGGTCCAATTTTGGGGTGTATGACTGATCATTATAGTCGCTTATGATCGTTTTTATTTCTCTGGTACCGGTTCTAATGTTTCGACTTTCATTTCCAATTTTAGTTATTTGAGTCCTCTTTTTTCTTGGTGAATATAAAAAAGTTTTCTATTTTGATTACCTTTAAAACAAGCAGCAAATAGTTTCATTGATCTATTTTATTGTCTTTTTAGTCTCGATTTTCTGTGTTTCTGCTCTGATCTTTGTTATTTATTTCCTTCTACTAATGTGGGGCTTTGTTTTTCCTTTTCTAGCTCCTTTAATGCACAGATCCATAATAAAGACTAAAGAAGCAAGGGAAAAACAAATAAATAAAGAAAAATGTTTTTAAAAAGAAATATTTAAAAGTTTCAAAACCTACAAAGAGGTTAATTACAACTTTGATCAGACAAATTTCCCACTGTCCTACTTTGTAGGTGTATACTGTCGGTTATCTTTTCTACAAACAATAAAGGACAGAATTTGCAGCTACAGATATGGTAATCTTTAATAAGCATTACAACATAATATGTCATACACATGTTTTTTCAAAGTGTGCCACCTTAGAATTTAATCTCTTAAAAGGTTGTCTGTGGTTTCTTAAAATGTGTAGATGGTTATAAAATTATCAGTGGTAGGTCTTCACCATTTGATCAAATAGATTTATTTACCCTAAAAATGAAACATTATTCTAATTTTTATATATGTAAAATGTATTTAAAAATTCTTCACCAATCTGTTCTCACTATTAACTGGGACACCTAATTAAATACATTATGTGAAAATATCTCCAGGGAAATCTTGTTGAGGTGTGTGATGAAAAGAGAATATTCAATGTAATAAATGCAGTTCAAAAAATAATAATAAGATAAGCAAGCAGAATTGTACTATAATGATAGCTACCCTACTCCATTAAACATCTCTAGTACCCACATGGACAATAATAATAAAGAAAGCAACATGTCATGAATTCAGGCATACATGTAATTTTTGAAAACAATTCAAATCTATATGTTTTCATTATACTACTCTGCCAAATAACCTTGCGTCTGGAGTGTCTTATGAATTCTGAAAGAATAGCAATACTATTATACTCAGAAGGAAAAATTCCACACACACACGAACAAATCTAACAAAATATTTTGTTTTCAAATATTTTTTAATGTTTATTTACCTTTGAGAAACAGAGAGATAGAGTGTGAGCAGGGTAGGAGCAAAGAGAGAGGGAGACACAGAATCTGAAACAGGCTCCAGACTCTGTGTTGTCAGTACAGAGCCAACAGGGGGCTGGAACTCGTGGAATGTGAGACCATGACCTGAGCTGAAGTTGGACACTCAACCAAATGAGCCACCCAGGTGCCACTAACAAAATATTTTAAATTATCAGAGTTAACAAAATCTATAGTGAAATCTGTTCAAATTTTCAAGAAAATAAAATTGGAAAATAAATGATTTATTTTTATATTAGTGTTTTGATTTTTAGAAATTGTAAGCAGGCAATTGCTTCATTTATACCTAGTTTAGTGTTAAGAAATTGTCTAGTAAATTTGTAATCATAGACAGGTAACAAGGTAATTTGTGTGAAAATGTTGAGAGACTGAATATACAAATGGACGATAGCCAAACATATATAGAAACAGAACTGTGGCTTACAATCTGCAGCAAGCAACCCAGGAAACCAACCTATATACAATAATCACCCCAGAAAGCCAGCTGACTATCTTTAAGTCAGACTTGCAGGAAGTCAGACCACTATCTCTAGCCAAACAATAGCTCCTATAATGATTGACCTCAAGATGCAGGGCCTGATTAACAACTGACACCTTCACTAATTTTTATATCAGCTTTCAACTTACCACTAACTAGAGAAAGCTAAGTATGTACCTCTAACCAATCCTATAGGATCAGTTAGCCTGTCTTTACTTTCCTCATGCCAACAGCCTCCAATCAGGTTATACCTGAATTCTTCCCCTTTTTCTACTATTCTAGGCTTTCTCATTCCTCTGCCTATTATATTTGTTCAACAAATACTAGTGGGCCTAAAGAAACTAGTTTCATGAAATGCTATTAGAATCTTCAATTTACTCTCTTACCTTTTTTATTACCATTCAAGGCATCTTCCCTCTCAAAATTCTTGCTGTCTGGTCATCTATGGAATTCTTGCTGTGGCTATTTTCTTCTATCTACAAATTATTCTCTATCAGCTCTTTAAGATAAATGTCTTTATTCTTTGTAATTGGTAAATCCTGGAACTCTATTCTGGTTTCTACTTTGTTCTTTTCAAGGAAGAGTCAGCAGAGTATTTTAGTCTTTCAGACCAGGTAATAATTAACTTCTGCTTTCTGTCTAGGACTTTTTTTACTCAGACATTTGCTTTTCTGAATTTCTATAATTAACACATTTAAATGACCTCAAATGTTGGCAGTAGATATGATTATATGATTCTCTTTGAAATTCAACATTATGATAAAAGAGTCCTGTCAGTGTGCCTCTGGCTTCCAGAAAGCATATAAACCTAGAACAATACCATTTGAAGTTTGTTAGCGTTGAAGCCATTTTTTCTTTCATCAAAAAAGAGTATCACGGATGCAAAAGACCTTGAAGATAATGTACTCAAAATTGCTAATCATGACAAGAAGGAAATCGAAGTTCAAGAAGATTTCATAGGTTGGACAACGTAACAATTCTCTAGTCTTTCTGAAACTGCTGCTCAGTGTTCTCAAAGCAGTTAGTACATACCTCACCATGGTAGAGACAGATTCCCTGTCTTCTTAGTCCAAATAGATATGGAGAGCCTCAGGGAACCTAGGGTATTTCCAGTGACCTTTAATTAGCTGCCTCTTCAGATCAAACTTAGTTTAATACTGTAACATTTCTCAGGCAGGATGCCAGTATCAGATAAAGAAAGGAATGTCTTCATAATATATAAAAGTGAACAACACAAGTTAACAATGACAGCTTGAAAGTAGTACCTGCACACACAGAGCACTGGGACAAAGCACACTGACCATGATTTCTTTTTCCCACAGTGCATTTCAAACAATTACTTTTCAAAGTGGCATTTTGTCTTTTCTTCCTTAAAATATGGCAGTACAATTCTGAACGGCTACAGAAAGACTTAGGCCATGGTGGAACGGTTACTGAAGAGTTTATTTTCCATCCAATGAAAAGTAATTATATGTAATTATCAGTTTATTGCAGATATATTACTGCATTCAAATAATTCAGACATTTTATTCAAAGCAAACATCTGGGCTATTTAAATTCTACAGTTAGGAAGGGTAATACTTGCCAGACAACAATGATAGTACAGGTATATCCCCTGCATTTCCAGTGTTCATGTTCTACCCCTTTGCTTTTACAAAGGACCTAAATTAGTACCTGTTTTCACTACCTGAAAGAAATGTGAAGAGGAATTTTGCTTTTATGAAAAAAGGCAAAAAGCAAAAATAGCATTCAGTGTTTGTTTTGCAGCAGGCCATTGTTGAGGCGGTGCATGCCTGGAGCAGAGAGAATGGTACGTCCATGCTCCTTCCCCAGGAACTAGACTCAGCATTTCACATCAAACTGCCATAGCTTTGAACTATGTCTGTAAGCATCTGTGCTTTATCTCGATTTATTTTGTGCATCCATTAGCAAGACATATCAGAAGAACCTAAGAGAGGTTGTTTTGGGGATCTGGGAATGCTCAGAAAATTTTCCATATAAATTAATGGTAATTGTTTCTTTGCTTTACTTCATTTCAGCTTACAAATGCTTTCATAGGAACCCTCTACTTTTGGATAGCAGAAATAATTTGTTGTTATCACATTTCTTCTTCTACTTTTCAACTTAATTTATAGGATAGATCATAAGAATTATTGCCACAAAGGTAACATTTTCAATAAATCAAAGGTTTGAAATGTATTGGCAATAAAAATAAACATATATGCAAAAGTATAGTAAAGAAGCCTTCTCCGCATGTAAGTTTGGAAATCATGCTGTTTACCTCATGAAAAATAGCTATTCACTAGTTTGATTTTTAAAGTAAAGATTATTTTACATTCTATAAAGTAGAACAAGTAACAGGTCAATCTTTTTAACATCTATTTTGTCTTTTGTATGTTGTCATTTCTCCCATATAACACAAAAAAATAGTGTCATAAAATTTTCTTCTGAAGGCATAGTTATTTCAAGGACAATAATTTATTTTTTTAATTAGTTACTTTTCTCAGAAACTATTGTTCTGATTGAGAAAAGTAATATCACATTAACCTTATAAGTAGACCATTAGTGTCCCCATCTTTTTGCATGATTTCATTATTGGAATCCATTTCAAAGCTATAATATGTAGCACATACATGTATGTACAGAGAACTCTATTTGCTATTATTTCTTCTACTCTAAATGACAGATTGATTCCCCCCTTATAACTAGTAAAAGTGTTTTTATAAACTGTAAAAAAAATTACGTGAAAATAATTTTACAAGCTTAAGTATGGTTTCTATGGCTATATAAAACTGCTGGTAAGATTTATCATAATAAAGAAAAATGCAGCTGCTTTTTTATTCTTATGCACAATATTTATTTGACTCGAATTACCAAGAACTGTACTCTTAATGTTTCACAGGACTTGGTTTAACAAGTACATGTACAGTATCCTTTTTGATCATTTAAATCTATAAAATCTTTCTTTTTTTCTTTTCTTTATTTTCCCCTTTTTTCCTTCCTCCCTTCTTCTGTACCTTCCCTCCTCCCTTTCTTTCTCCTCTGCTTCCTCCCTTTCTCCCTTCTTTCCTTCATGCCTTTCTTCCTTTCTTCTTTCCTTCCTTTCTTCTGTCTTTCCATGTAGGACTTGAATTGTGAAATGTCTGTGCAGTCCAGACATTACATAGTTGGTTCCTGCAATTTATTTCTTGAAAGTGTGGCAACAGTGTTTCTAGTTTAGATCTGTTCTGTTTATTACAGAACCATTTAGCAGTTGTGTATGAAAAAGCTCCACCTATATCATCAAAGATATATGTGTGTATGTTTGAAGGAAAAGAAAAAGAGCACTTAAATTAGTATAGAATCAGTGGAGTCTTACTGTTGTTACCAGTGCCTCAGGAGCTGAGCAACCAGTTTAGCTCTAGGTCAAGTTAAGGTAAGAACAAGAATAAAAACTCTTCAATGCAACTTTATTTTGTTAGATATGTCAAGGATTCAAACTTGAAAAATTATCTAGGACAAGATATGTGGAGTGGACAGGGAGCTTCATTTGGTAGGATTTAGCACACTGCAGTACCCTGATAAGCTACTTGGTCTCGAGGCACTATGTGTCTGCTGGTACCTAGGATATTGAGAAAAAGAAAATCCACCTAATATACAGTTAAGAAGCTTGTCATTAGAATATAGAGAGGAAGGGATCTTGGAGACAGAGCAGATGGATATTACAGGAAAGGAGACTTAAGAACATCCACTTACTTCCTGGTAGAGGGAGGAGAAAACAAAAGTTTAAAGCAGTGGCTCCCAAATAATGGTTACCTGTTAGCATCACCAGTCAAGCTTTAAAATAATACCTATTTTCAAGTCCCACACCGAACCAATTAAGTTGCAGTTTCTGGGATTAGTCCCTGGGATTAGTCTTTTAAAAAGTCTACCCAAATGATTGCAATGTGCAGCAAAAGCTAAAGCAAGCTTTAAAGTGATACCACACTAAATCAGAGTATAGGATATATACTTTGTCATTTAGTAAATTTGACATTGAATATTAGTGTGTTTCATTTGGCTTGTTTTGCTGTGTTGTGTTTCCATAAGTAAATTGTTTTTTGAACATCTGGATGGATGAGGGTATATTTGATTCTAGCTATAATTTGTTAACCTTGTTGTCCTACTCTAACAGTTATATTTTAACCAAGGTATAGGGGTTTGATGACAGCTTACGGGTATCACATATTTTAATTATCTCTGATACCTTTCTCATTGTTATAATCCATGGACTCCAAAAAGATAGTTTATCTAGGATGTTATCTAATTTCTCCCAGTAAATAATTCAGAGCTTTCTTATGGTAATGCCATGAAGGGAATGCTGTAAGACCTTGAGATCCCTTCATTCTTCTTAGAGACAAGGTTCCCAGCCTTATATCTCCACCTATAAATAACATCATTAAAGTGTCTTCCAAAGACCGCATGATGAAAGAAGTCTAAAAACAAACTCGTTGGTCGACAGATGCAAGCAATATAAATGGATCTGCTACCCTCCTTTATAATTAGCATGGCCACAGAGAGATTCTCCCATCTGAATACCTGCTATATATGCAGCTGCATAGATAGGGCTTAGCTGCACAGTGTGTACAATGGGTCTGATGAGATGCTGGAGAGCAGTCAGGGATTCCAAGAAACACTGTGTTTAGGCTAAGGTAAGGCTCACAGGGAAGGTGGCAATGAAGCAGAGTAGAGCTCCTGACAGGTACAGATGGCAGCAGCAGCCAAATTTAATCTCCCTTCATACGTGTGTGTGTGTGTGTGTGTGTGTGTGTGTGTGTGTGTAAGAAAATACTATTTTTTTCCAGTGAGGTCCATTTAGAAGCACCCAAATTCCCTTTAATTTGCAACAGTGTACCATAAGAATATTACCACTTTTTGTGTGCCATGACATGAAAAAAAAAAATTGGAAAGCAATAATATGGTTTAATTTTGCATACATCAGAAGCACCATAAACAGCACAAATTGTCACACAGTCAAGGTGTTGTTGTCTTCCTTGACTGTAATTCCAACGAATGTATTTCCAGTTTTCTTCTTTCTCTCTGCTATGACTCCCCTGTTGAGAATCTCCTCTTTAACTTTTGGAGAACCAGTAGACTCAGCACCTCATAGATCCTTGGTTTTAATGGGGATCCAGTGTAAAAGGAGCTCATCAAATTCATCTATGGAGATATAGAATTAAGTATTATATGACAACACACATTATACTTAAAATATATTATGTAATATAAATAAATATAATAAAAAATATGGTAAATTGGGAAGAATATCCTCGAGTGACTAGATATTTGGAGGCAAGGCAGTAAGCAGCCAGAGATAAAACTGCTATTTGCAGTGACATTTGTGAATTCATTTACTCTCAGTGCCACCTAAGTTTTAATTACAAATGTAAAAAACTTTCCTGAATCAACTTTGAAGAGACTAGTGATCAATGTTTGTCTCAGAAGATTTTTATAAATAATCTTTAAAAGAACTGTAAAAAAAATAAGAGAACTTCATTCACCTGAACAATTCAATTCAATTTAAAGTATATTTATTGAGTGTCTATTAAGGGAACAGAACATGAAATGTTCAAAGCCTTGATAGCATTGTTTGCCAAACATATTATGAATTGGATTACACAAGGAGTTGTATATAATAAGTAGGACAATGACTTATTTTTTCCCAGATACATCCTACTTGAGAGGCAGAAATAATTCTAGTAAAATAAAGTTGAAATCAGATAAAGTATTTTTTGCCCTCTAAAGATATTGTTATTTGCATTTTATATCTCTACCGACATTGGCCCATTATTGTTTACACAGTCTATGGCTTCCTCAGTTATGTCACTTAAGACCTAGTTCTCCACAAAATCAAAATGTCAGAATTGGTTTTGTGTCTTTTCTTTTTGTGTGTAATTCCCTTCTTTAACTCTTCCAACAATTTAGACCCTACTATCTAGGAGGAGGCCTTTTCTAGCCAAACCAACTTTGATGTAAGGATACTCTACTAGCCATACACTCCTTAGTTAAATTTCAGACAATATATTGGTTTTACCACTGACATTTATATTTTAAAACCTATCTTTAAAAGTGAAGAAATGGGGTGCCTGGGTGGTTCATTTGGTTTAGTGTCCGACTCTTTGATTTCAGCTCTGGACGTGATCTAACAAACCATGAGATGTCCCTCTCTCTCTGGCCCTACCTCTCCCTCTAAATAAATAAGTAAATAAATAAATAAACAAACAAACCTTAAAAAAATGAAGGAGTGTTCTATATAAAGGACTTTACCTAAATAAAAAATTTTAAATTAATTTAAAAAATCTGGCAAAGGGCTTTCTTTGAATTTAAATTGTATGGCTATCTTGGCCCAACATTTCAGGAAAATAGAAAAACACTTACTTACCCAAGAAGTGTCTGGTCAGAGGTTATTATTATTTTTTTTTAACGTTTATTTATTTTTGAGACAGAGAGAGACAGAGCATGAACGGGGGAGGGTCAGAGAGAGGGAGACACAGAATCTGAAACAGGCTCCAGGCTCTGAGCCGTCAGCACAGAGCCCGACGCGGGGCTCGAACCCACGGACAGTGAGATCGTGACCTGAGCCGAAGTCGGACGCTTAGCCGACTGAGCCACCCAGGCGCCCCAGAGGTTATTATTTAACAGTGAAATATCAGGATATACAAGTCTAAACAATATTAAATATAACTTATAATCAATTTAAATATATATATATATATATATATCAACCTATGATATTTTTTAATCTTCACAGATTTTATTGAAAAGTTGGAAACATTGGTAATTGATTTTGTTACAAGTAAAACATGCTCATGTAAAAGTTCTATAAGTTATCTTTTTAAAATTTTGGAGGTAATAAAACATTCTTCCTGCCAAAAATTATTTTCAAACAAGAAACCTCCTTCTTCAGACTGCTTTAGTACATTCCACATATTTTGCTAATGCAGGGAAAATTATTCTTCCAGTAAGTACATTTTGATGAGACAGAAATCAGATGTAGACATTATTATTTCCTAAAGAAGCATATTCCCAGACTCTTAAAAAGATCCATGAGTTCTTGATATATGGTAAGCTATTTGCACTGAAGACCCCAAGAACATTATTAAGTACTTATTTTCAGCCATACAAATAAAATTAACTTACTAATGGTTACCTACTAATCATTTTGTTTCCACAAAAGAGTTGTACAGTGCATAGAATATAAGTTGATTGTGCCATGCTCCTTGGTAGGAGAAATAAAAGATAAATTTAGAGATAATCTAAAGATTAGCAGCACTATTATTCTGTTAGTTTGGTACTCTAGAAAGATCAGATGCTAAGTAAATCTTGGGTATTACTGAAGACTCAGATGGTATCTTTGATAATGTAAAGTGTTGTGGGTTTTTTTGTCTTCGTAAATCTAGTGATTATAAATCTAGTGATCTTTTAAATTCATGTACAGTTGAGACAGTCAGTTCTCCTCAGATAGCTGGGAAATATCATTATTCATTGATCAAAGGTATTTCTGTCTCAGCAAATCTTAACTCCATGTCAACTACTGAACAATTGATTTCATCACTTCCCAGTTGAAGAAAAATGTACATTTTTTATGCATTAGTCATCAGGTAAGGAAGCATTTTTGCTCTTAGAGTTTCACTATTTTAGATGTTGAGATATGGGATTTAGTTATTGAAGGTATATTTCCTTTTCAACACATTGGAAACAATAGCCTTCAATTATTTTAACTACTTATTTAGGTTTTGAAATGATTTTCCCAATAGATCTTTAAGAAAATACTCACTAAAACATTCTCCCCTGTGATTTATTTAAAAAAAAAATACTTATCCTGAGAACAGTGGAGAGCTTATAAAATTATTCATGTGATTATAAATATTTAGAGCATTTTTATTTGGATACTTGAGGCCAAAGTACTATAATGACCTGAATTATCTAGATAGTATTTGGATACTTGAGGCCAAAGTACTATATTGACCTGAATTATCTAGATAGTAACCTTAATTCTTTATTCATATCAAGCTATAATCTACTTACATGGTGGGGTAAGTTATTACACAGATCAGTATGTGTATATTTTGCTCTATAGTTTGTCTAAATCTAACAAATAGTATATGTCCTTTTTTTCATATATGGCAGGCATACTTAGGAAATGTGTGTCATTTCCCAAAGTAATAATTGAATTATTTCTTGTCTCTGTAATCATAAGGGTAAGATATATAGACTAATGATGCTTTATGCAATATATGTGTATACATAATATGAAGCAGATTAAGAAACAAATTTCCTATGATTTATGATTTCTTTTTAAAAAAATCATGCTCCCACGGTGTCTGATCTTTCTTCAAACATGGTATGTATGTATTTTTATCACTATTTCAATGCCACATTGAATTTAACATCCTCCCATAATTGACATCATGAAATTACAGAATAACGTATTTCCACACATCAGAGATGGATGGATTTAAAAAATGTCTAAACATAAAACCAGATATTGTTTTCCAAATTTAAGACCAAGCTTAAACTATTAAGTCACCCTTTGTGAACCTGGTGCTGTCTGTGTTGAAACATATATGATTCTGGGATATATCATTCAGTTAATTTCCATAAAAGTACCAGGTGAGCATGACAATATGTGCCCAACTCTGAGGTGGAATCTTCGGCCTCAAACTGATGTAATTAAGAGAAAGAGACAGTTGCATAACTAATTGCAGTTAAGTTAGCAATTATATTTATGGCCCATACCTATGCAATTTGCTGTTGTTAACTCACTGAATCTTCAATATAATGTTATGAGAAAGGTAATATTATTATAATTTTACAGATGATTTTAAGGAATTTGTTTATACTGAAGAGACTGGTAAGTAGAACAGGAATGTGAATACAGGTTGTGCTGATTTATGTCCAGCTTGTGGCTACCATGCTCTGCTGTTTCACTGATAGATACCAGCCATGAAATGAGCCCTGGGAGCTTTCGTAGAGCAACTTATTTTTACTTGAATTGCCACACAAGAGGTGAGCATTTTCTTGAGAAAGGATGATAGCTTCTTCCTCTTCAGTGTAAACATTTGAAAGAATCATTCAGGAGAGTGGGAGGCAGAGTAAAGATAATAGTTCTGAAGGATGTTCATAATCACTATAATACGGCATCTATTTCCAATAGAGCTTATTTACTTATGTGAAGTGCATTCTTGCTGGCCACATTTAAAGCATGTAGACACAGGTAAATCCTGACCAAATGTGTGTTGTGGTCATATTCTTTTAGATAGTGGGTGAAAATACTGAATGAGGGGCACCTGGGTGGCTCAGGCAGTTAAGTGTCCAATTCTGAATTTCAGCTCAGATCATGATCTCATGGTTGTGAGATCAAGTCCTGAGTTGGGCTCCCTGCTGGGTGTGGAGCCTGCTTAAGATTCTCTCTCTTTTTCTCTCTCTCTCTCTCTTTCTCTCTTTCTCTCTCATTCTCTCTCTCATTCTCTCTCTCATTCTCTCTCTCATTCTCTCTCTCTCTCTCCCCCCCTTCTCCTCCCCCTCTCCTCCTCTCTCTCTCACCTGCCCCTCCCCCACTCATGCTCTCACACTCTCTCAAAAAAAAAAAAAGAAAGAAAAAGGAAATACTGAATTATCCTAAACAGGTGGTAAGAATTTCAGCCTTCATTTGGATAAGGTAGGACCCAGAACCTTGAAGTATAAAGTAGTAACAAATAAACCATGTATATGTAGCACAGATATAGGTGCAGGCACCCATCAACTTGACACACAATCTCAGTGAAGTTTAATCACCAAACTAGGAGCAGGATTTATTTATCCAGCACTAAGATGCCTCAGGCCCTCTACAATTCTTCAACTTCTTTTCCATCTGTAGAATGCAAATTATATTATATAGCTATTTGTTTTCTATAGATTCTGAGAAAATCAAATGAGACTCCAGAATTAAGGTAGTGTGTGTGTGTGTATGTATATATACACACGTATATATAAAAGATATGCTTCCTTGAAACTAATTCCTATACCTTTTGACAAACCACGCATGCGCGCGCGCGCACACACACACACACACACACACACACACACACACACAAACAAAAACAAAAACAAAGGTTTATTTAAAGAGTACAAGGGAGGGGTGCCTGGGTGGCTCAGTTAAGCATCTGACTACAGCTCAGGTCATGATCTCACAGTTTGTGGCTTCAAATCCAGTTGTCGGGCTCTGTGTTGACAACTCGGAGTCTGGAGTCTGCTTCGGATTCTGTGTCTTCCTCTCTCTCTGTCCCTCTCTCACTCATGCTCTCTCTCTCAAAAAATAAATAAGCGCAAAAAATTACTTAAAAAAAAGAGTACAAAGGAGTCAGATTGGAAAGACTGGGTCACTAAATACAAACACAATTGTAAAAAGGAGGAAAAAATGCTAAGACAAAGGACGTCAACTTAAATCAGTCTCTTCACAATAGAAGAACTACAGTTTTTTTTTGATTTCTATATTGTATCCAAAAAGTTTGTGATTTGTTTTCACTCATCAGTATTGAAAAAGTTGGGAATGAAGCAGTATGAACATAGTGGTTCTGGCTTATAGAAAATGTTCAGTTTCATTATTTGGGGACAAGAACTGCATACAGTGGCCCTGATGTTGGATTTGGCTTGCTAGTATTTCGTTGAGGAATTTTGCATCTATATTCATAAAGGATATTGGTCTGTAGTTTTCTGTTGCTATAAAGTCTTTGACTGGAATTGGTATCAGGGTAATGCTGGCCTAACAGAGTGATTTAGGGTGTTCTCTTCTTTTTTGAAAGAGTTTGAGAAGCATTGGTGTTAATTACTCTTTAAACATTTGGTAGAATTCACCAGTTAGGCTACATAGTCCTGGGGTTTTCTTTGTTGGGAGTTTTTGATTACTTATTCAAGGTGTTTACTTCTTATAGGTCTGTTGAGAGTGGGGGAGGTCTGTTGAGGTCTATTTCTTCTTGAGTCAGCAGATAGCCTTTATGTTTTGAAGATTTTTTTAAATCCATCTAGGTTATCTAACTTATTGCCATACAGTTATTCAGTTGCCTGCTCAGATATGCTATTGAACCCCTCCTCATTTCAATTATTGCACTATTCAACTGGAGGATTTTTCCTGTTTTTTTTTTTTTTCAATTCTGTTTATTAATAGTCTCATTTTGCTCAAATATTGGGTCCCTGGTTTATTTTAGTTCTTGGTCACTGGTTGCTTTCATCTCTTTAGCATATTGCATATTTAGGACAGTTGATTTAAAGTCTTTGTAAAGAAATGGGGCATCTGGGTGGCTCACTTGGTTAAGCATCTGACTTTGGCTCAGGTCATGATTTGACCGCTCATGAGTTCGAGCCCCACATTGGGATCTGTGCTGACAGCTCAGAGCCTGGAGCCTGCTTCAGATTCTGTGTCTCCCTCTCTCTCTGCCTCTCCCCTGCTTATGCTCTTTCTCTCTCTCAGAAATAATAAATGAATAAACTTAAAGTATTTGTGGAGAGCCTGGGTGGCTCAGTGGGTTAAGTGTCCGACTTCAGCTCAGGTCATGATCTCATAGCTTGTGAGTTCCAGCGGCACGTCAGGCTCTGCGCTGAGAGCTCAGAGCCTGGAGCCTGCTTCAGATTCTGTGTCTCCCTTTGTCTCTCTGCCCTCCCCCACTTGTGCTCTCTTTCTCAAAAATAAATAAACATTAAAAAAAATTAATGAAAAAATTCTTTGTAAAGGCTGCTTCCATAAGGATGGTTTCTGTCAGTGTATTCTTTTCCTTTGAATTGACCATACTTTGTTTTGTATGCTTTGTAATTTTTTGTTGAACATCAGGCGTTCAAATATTATGGCATGTCAAACTTTGGAAATCAGATTCTCCCCTTCTTTCCTCAGGGCTTGCTGTTCATGATTGCTGAATGTTTAGCTTGGGTTTGCCAGTGTTTTGACTGAGATTTCCTTGAATACCAGAAGTCTTAACAAGAACAGCAACAACTAAGCCATTTCTTTTATGCTTTGTGAATTGGCTCTGGGCTAAGACACTCTTAACACTTAGCCAGGCCATTTACAATTCTGCCCAGCCTTGCACTGAGACTATAGAGTAGCTTGTGGTGAAAGCTTAGAGCCTTTTCATTTCCTTTATAAACATGTGCCCCATCCTGCTTATGCACTGTTGCTCTCTTCATTTCCCAGGACACTCAGGTGCTTTGAATGTACTCGCTAATTTGCCAAAGGAACTCTCTCATAGGTTCTTCCTCCTAGGCCTTAGGAGACCCCTTGTATGTCTCAAGTATAATCTTTTGCCCAAGCAAATGTAGATTTTTTTGATGCCTTGCAAAGTTTTCAAGCGATACCCACAACACACCAGCCCAGAGCAGGTTCTGAGATAGACAAAACAGAGACCAGCAACTTGCATCAGTCTTTCAGGTCCCCAGTCAGGTTAAAAGAAACACAATAATCTGCAAATAAGATTTACTATGCTTCCTCCAGATCCAAGGACCGGAATCTGAGACTGGAAACATGGGCTGCCATTTTCAAGACTGCCACAAACCTGGGGAGGGTTTGGGAAAGCACGGACAAAATATCTCAAAGATTTCCTACTGTTATGGCCAGAATTCATGATCCCCAAAGACCACCAGGGAGCTGAGTCCGATGCAAAAGCAAAGAGCCTCTATTCGAGCTAGCTGGAGCTCAGTCCCCTACCTGCACCAACGCAGCGGTGAGATACCGGAGAGAGAGAGCGGGCTTTCATGGCCTTAGCTGATTGGCTGGGCAAGGGTCGTGGCCTCAGCCGATTGGCTGGGGAAGGATAGAACAATGGCTGCCAAGGTGTGGTCCCAGATCAGCAATTATCAGCGTCACCTGGAACTTGTTAAAAATGCAAATGTAGTGCTCTATTTGGCAGCACATATACTAAAAAATGCAATTGTTGGGCCTGGTGGTCACAGACCCACTGAATCAGAAACTCTGGGGGTGGGGCTCAGCAATCTGTGTTTGAACAAGTCTTCCAGGAGATTCTGATGCACCTGAAGTTTAAGAACCACTGTGTCTGAGGAGCTCTAACATGTTTGGCCTCAGTGTATACACAACGTTTCTCACTGGTCACCTATTAACCACTGGCTGTCAGCTTTGCTGTGCTATATAAATACCTAGCACCAAACACCATCCCCAGAGGCTCTGATTTAATTGGTTTGGGGAGGGGTAAAATGCTCCCAGGTCATTCTAAGCCTGGACAGGGTTGAGGGCTCCTGCCTCTGGCCCCTACCTGAGAGAAGCCCTCCCTCTTCTACTCACACTTTCCACGCCTCTCACACTCCCCCTTCCTCCCACCTTAGACTTCAGAAGAATGCATCAATCGGTAGCCTGCTTTCTTAGAAAACATAAATTACTCAAGGGGAGGAGGCGTGGTCTGAGGTTTGAGTGGGAACTTCTTTCTGCGGCCATGTCGGGGACATAGTCACTAGTCGGCTGGCCTAGGTCTGCTCTTTCACCTACCACTTTTTTTTTTTAAATATATGAAATTTATTGTCAAATTGGTTTCCATACAACACCCAGTGCTCATCCCAAAATATGCCCTCTTCAGTGCACATCACCTACCCTACCCTCCCTCCCACCCCCCATCAACCCTCAGTTTGTTCTCAGTTTTTAAGAGTCTCTTATGCTTTGGCTCTCTCCCACTCTAACCTCTTTTTGGTTTTTTCCTTCCCCTCCCCCATGGGTTTCTGTTAAGTTTCTCAGGATCCACATAAGAGTGAAAGCATATGGTATCTGTCTTTCTCTGTATGGCTTATTCCACTTAGGATCACACTCTCCAGTTCCATCCACGTTGCTACAAAGGGCCATATTCTTTCTCATTGCCGCGTAGTACTCCACTGTGTATATAAACCACAATTTCTTTATCCATTCATCAGTTGATGGACATTTAGGCTTTTTCCACAATTTGGCTATTGTTGAGAGTGCTGCTATAAACATTGGGGTACAAGTGCCCCTATGCATCAGTACTCCTGTATCCCTTGTGCTACCACTTTTTAAGTTAGATTTTTCCTCATTTAGTATCTGATTACTATAAACTTAATTGTTTCCAGTTTTGGCAAATTGTTTCAGATAGTTTCTTTTTTTTTCTTCTTCTTCTTCTTCTGTGTTTAGAGCTTCCTACTCTGTCATTTTGCTGATGTCTATGATTATTATTTCCACCAACATCTCAGAAAAATCTCTTCGGGACTTTCTGCTTACTGATCCCTCTATTTTATTCCTATCTACTAGTCTCCTGTTATATTTACTGCTGTCATTGCCCAGATTAATTTCCATATTGCATCATTTTAACCATGTTTTCCCAATATCCTAAATTCCCTGTCTGTATTTCCTTGCTGTATTGCATTTCTTTGGCAAATGCCCAACTGTGGATGAAACCAGGTCACTGCTTTCTCCTTTCCAAATGTGGACTTCTCACTCTGCTGAGAACAGCACCTATCTGTTTCCAATTGCTGTTAATACCTGGTCATTAACTTCAGCTGGGTTCCCAGTACTACTCTGCTATCTTTCTGTGTTTCCCTTGTCAGTTTGCATCTTTCACATTTTTCATAATATCTCTCTTCTTCCACTATGATTTAGTCAGATTTCTTCTTTTTTACTTCACAAAGAAAAGAGAGATTGCCAGACAGTAAGTTCTTGACTTTGGACACTGAATGCATAAACCAGATTTCACATTTGTGCTCATCATGTACTTCTTCCCACTAATGAAATCAAAGAGGTTTCTCATTTCTCATCCAAAGCTAAATCTTCTACATCTGCATCCCTTCTTATATCATCTTAGCAGCTCTGACTCTGTGGTGTTCATTATCTGTGGTTAGCTGAAGCCAGCTTGTAGTGGCTTGCAAGAACTGATGAATTAATTTTAAGGAATTTTGAAAGTTAGCTGATGTCAATTTGGTAGGTGGAAATTGGCCATGCTGGGAATATTTATCCCATGTAAATCACCAAATGCTACAAGTGTAGGCTTAAAAAAAACTTTCAGAGGTGGATGTTAGACGTTTGTCAGCATATCACTGCTTATCTTCCACCTCTCCATTAAATTTTATTCCAATTAACATATTTAAACTGTTGATCTCTCACAACCTAAAAACTGAAAACCAAAATACTAACAAAAGCTCATGTCTCTCTCAGCTATTGTATCTCTCCTCTCCTTTGTAGTCAAGAGCCTACGGTAAAATATATCCTTAACTTATAACACAGTATATTGCATTGAAGGTGAAAGATATTTTTGAACTGACATTCTTTGGGCCAGTGGATTAGATATTTTCATTTAGTACTGATTGAAAATTTTTGTGAATAGGGATTAAAAGCCTTAAAGATGCCCCCTGTTCTTTGATTTATTAGTGGTATTTTGGCAAATCTATCATAAGAAAATAATCTGTGTGTAACCAACATTCAATTCACATTATTTTTAATAGTGAAATATCAGAAATAATTTAAATGTCCAAACAATAGGGGTGTTTTTAAATGAATAATGCTGCATTCATGCAACATGTGAATATATGGTCAGTGGAAATGAATTGATCATAACTTTAAGTATAATTTCTAAGAGAAGAAAGCAGACTGGAGGGAAATTTGCCTCTATGTTAGAATGGAGAAAGAACAAAAGCCCTAACGAGGTAAGAGAATATAAAATTTTATGGAGGGTAAAATCACAAAATTACTCTAATAACACAAAGAGATATTGTTATATTCAATTAATATAGCTTGATTAAGCTGCCTGATGGGTTTCCATGGGGGTGAAAGTAGTACAACTTACAATATATTAGCAAGGGGAATTAACCAAACTAAAATTTATATTAAATTAATTTTTTATTTTCCTTTAATGAACTTGTCAACTTGGCTGAGGAACATAATGCATTTCAAGATATCCTATAGCAAAATTTATAAAAACATCAATAATTTGTTCTAAGAATACTTTAAACATTAAGAATAAAATCTAATTAATTTGCCCTTTAGGACATGATAAAGAAAGAAGCTTCTGCTTGGTAACTCAATTTATTTATTTTAGCACTGGGTTTGTAATTACTTTAAAGTAACTGTTATTTATTTTCATTAACTAAATTGAGTAGTAAATATAATATCACCATATCCAGGAAAATCTCTAAATACATTGAAGAGCTATAAGAGTGAATTTGAATGAAGCATTACAAATACTTCTGATCTAGAATAATCATAGAGCATTTGGTAGTTATAGATTACCCCTGTTCAGATGATATTGTCATTAATTTATTTTACTATATGGAAAAGGATGAGACACTGAAAGGCTAATTCACTGCTTAGCTTTTTTCCTTTAACTTCAAAATTATATCATCAAAATTATTTAGGAACTTGTTTTAAATGTTATTCAAGATGCTCTCCATATTCCTAATAGCTTAATGAGATGGAGAGGTGGTTACTAATTTTCTTTCTAAAATAGAAAGACAAAATAGATTATTCCAACTGTTTCACATGTACTCATTACTTAGCAAATGAGTATCAGTGTTAGAAAAATCTGTTTCTAACTCCAAGGGCCTACTATATATCTGTATCTGTATCTATATCTATCTATTTACATATACATATAGAAATAGCTAGAGATATATTTCATGTTCTTTAAAAAGGGAAACTAGCTTTATAACTGTATTTTTCATATACTCTAAGTCTATTGCATATTTCAAGTGCTTTGAAACTTAGCATGCTCATTGAGTCAGAGATTGCCCAATTTCCATCAACTATTCTTTCTTAGTAACCGTTTGACTGTTGGTTTTAGCATAGCACCATATAACTAAAGTGTCCACTTAAAAAAAAAAATCATTTCCCATGTTCCTTTGTAGTGCGGTGTAATGATGTGACCAAATTCTAGCAAAAACTTAAGCAGAAGTTGTTGTGTGGGACTTTGGTAAATCTAGAATGGTGGAGCCAGAAAGATTAAGGGAACTTGTTTCCCTGAGAAAGACGGGGTTGCCTTTCTGATCCTATTTTGTCTATGCCTAGCTATTTTTCATGTGAAAAACTACCTTATTTAAGCCATTGTTTTAGGGATCTTTGTTATTGGTACTTGAATGAAATTTCTAACATACCTGGTCATGTTCTATGTTCTTTCATTATTACTAGACCCATTTCTCTTTATTAATTTCTAGCACATCCAGTTGTGTTATATCTTCTCCAGTTTCCTATTGTTGCTGGACCTAATATCTAAGGGATGTGCTATTTACCCATTCGTAAGTCATTTAGTTGGGCTATAGCTGTCTCTAAATAGCACAGAAACAACTAGATAAAAATGTGGAAAAAAATCTTCCATTTTAATATTATAGTGAAAAACATTTGCACAACTCTATCTTTCTTCCAGAGGTAGCACCCTTGCCTTCCTCTCCCACCTGCTTTTGGAGATCTGTTTCCATCTCAGTGAAGCACCTCCGTGTAGGAGGTATCATCATGTTCAGTGACCCCATCTCTTCATCATACTCTGCTATTTATCTCCTCACCCAAATGGGGTAATAATTGCAACCTTTCCTCCTGATTTTTCAGGCAGTTAGCCCAAAGCCACAGAGTCAGAATTTTTTTATGAAGTGTATTTTTAGTTGATATTAACAGAAAGGGAACAGTGCTTTCTAGTATTGAAGATTGCAAAATGTAAAACTAAGAGTTGGTGACAGCTGTGACTCCAATATGTAAACAAACACTGGTGTTAAGAGAGTAAACAGTATAGAGCAGATAGCTCACAAAGTCTGATAGCTTTTGGGTTTCGAAGAATAATTGTCCCAGAAGTCCTTATTCTTGGTTAGTTATATGAGTCAATAATTCTCCCATTAGGCTAATTTTGTCTCATTTTAATTTCATACATTTTGCAAACAAAAGTTCTGATCTACAAGCCGACAAGCTGACATATGTATCTTTAATGAAATAATTTAATTGGTCTTATGGTATTTGACACTGGGCAGCCAAAACATTTTTGCTTCTTGTGTGACTATTCCAGTAACCTTTTGTAGACAGTGTTTACAGACTTGCACGACTAACTTGAGGCCTACATATCCTCAAAATATGAATAAGGGACATCCATGTGAAGCATTTCAGAATTTCAAAAAAAATGTGTACCTTGTTGTTAGTTGATTATTTTTTAAAAGGCAGCCTTTTATTTAAATGAAAAAAATATTAGAATCATGTATGATATCAAAAAACTTACAATGAACATAAAATGATGCACCAGGCGGGAACATATCAGCACATTTTATCAGGGGGAAAAGAAAGTTCAGGATTAGTGGGATTAAAATATTTTATCTTCAAGCAATCCTTCTCTCAGGCTTCTTTCTGAAACCCAGAGATTTGTTAGAATAATGTAATCTCTGCTCTTCTAGGCTCTCTGTATATCTAAGGACTGGAAAAAAGAATTTCCTCTTTGTTTATGTGAGTAATTCCTCAGAAGCATTAATTATTAGATCCCATTTGTCAGATTTTGCACTGCAGAAGTAGGGGAGTAGAAATTGAGTAATTATCTTGCTCCCATATTATATATTTTCTTTCTCCTTTTTATTTTTAATTGGTACACTGGGTAAGATGCAGCTTTTTACGATGAGGTATTTTAAGTGTTGTTTTGGTACATATATCTATCTAACAGAAGGGAATATTCTGAGGTTTCAAATTGAATGGTGTCCAAATTATATTTATTTTAAATAGTTTTTTTGTTTGTATACTTTCTTGTGCCCACTTTATTATAAAAAGAATATGAACAACATATAAATATGTGTAATATGTAGGAACATAAAGTACATTTAAATAAGAAAACAAATGAAGAATGAACTAGACTTAACCAAGTGCCCTGGAACCAGAGTGTGATTAGTTCCTACCATCCATGCCTTCAACTCAAATACACTTACAAGGAGCAGCCCACATGTTTGATCATACATTTTTGAAAAACACAAGGAGGGGAAAATAATTCTTTATTAAATATTTAGCATTTATATCCATGTAGTCCAATAGCATAGCCACTGGCCACATGACAGACATTTGAAATGTGGTTAGTTCAAATTAACATACATTCTGGGGGCACCTGGGTGGCTCAGTTGGTTAAGCATCTTACTCTTGATTTGGACTCAGGTCATGATCCCAGGGTCATGGAATTGAGCCCCACTTTAGGTTCTGTGCTGAGCACGAAGCCTGCTTAAGATTCTCTCTCTCTGTTCCTCTCCCCTGCTCATGCGTGCTCTCTCCCTATCTCTCTCTTTCTCTCTCTATCTCTCTCTAAATAAATAAATAAATAAATAAATGTAACATACACTTTGAATTTCAAAGACTTGGAATAAAAAAGTTTCTCAATTTTTATGGTGCTTACATATTTAATGAAATATTTTGGATATATGGGGTTAAATAAAATAGATTATTAAAACTAATTTCACCTGTTCCTTTCCACCTTTCTTTGACTACTAAAAATATTTAAAATTACATGTATGGCTTGCAGTTGTGGCTTTTATATTTCTTTGGGACAGAACTGGTCGATGCAATAAAATAATTTCATTGCTCCAGGAAAACACCACTATTCCTAATACAGTCTTCATTTTGCATGGTTCTGATATGCATGGGTTTCAGCTTCTGTTATTTCCATTTAGTTAAAAAATACTAGCCCTCCAACAATATGATCCAAAGTTTAGTTACCAGGTTATATTAACTGTGAGTTGCTGCATAAAGTACAAATTTCATGGCTAGTTACGTATTTCACAAATATTTATGCACATCATGATTAGTGAGCAATCATGGCACTTCCTTCATGGTCTTTTGCTGATTGGTTACTGGATATCTGTTATTCAGTTGATGTACACAGGCAGTAAAGCATGTAGCTATGGTGCCTTCTGGTCTCCTAGTGACAAACCATGTGACACTTAACAATTACCAATTATCTATTGATAATCAAAACAGGGACTAGGCCAACAAAGATGAAACTGCAGTAAATAAACAAAAAATGATGATTGTGGAAGTGAAACTTTAATTACAGGTATATGGAGTCATTAAAAAAACAAAAACAAAAAATTGCGGACTCAGGAAATGTTGATTGAGAGATCCGTATATGTAGTCCGAGGAACTAAATGAAGGCCGACCCACAGACTTAAATGGGAACAGTTGCGATAAAAAGGCTACAGAGGAAGTGATGCTGTCAAAACTTTACATTAATGGAACTTTCTTAAATTATGTTATAACACTGAAAGCATGAGGATGATAAAATGTTGGAAGCTCATGCAAACTTAGAAAGGGGTATGACAGTTTGCCAGGGCATAGAGAAGGTGTCTGCTCCCTACCCTAAGTGATAAGGCAAGAAGAAGGCAAGCCCTATTCCAGCTGCTCTTGATAGGTTCCATAAAGAAATAAAACACTTCAGTTCTCAGTGCTTCTACCGGTGTATAGTATACTTAATAAATACTGGTTTTACTATTTTTAAATTCCCTATACAACTTATCCCTAAGAGTAAGAGAATTTTAATGTTCTGACGAAAGTTTTCAAAGGTCGCAGAACAATAAAACACCTTTTTATTGATTATAAAGAGAGTTTTACATAGTGTTAGCTTTAATAGTCATTTTTACACTCCTATGGTAAGGCAAAGTGAGGACTGCCTATATTAAGATCAGAGAAATATTTTCTGAAGTTTCTTATCAAGAGGTTATTATTTAAACCAGTGAAAGCATTTTAAGTCCTCAGAGCAAAGTCAGTGACCGGATTTACTGGATTGGTTTTTGTAACCCTCACCAGTCGTGGCATGATTAGAAGAAGAGAGTTCTCTGGTGGGACATTGTGATAAGAGCCGGGGGGGGGGGGTAGCTCATCGATCATTTCTCTTAATCCACTGATAGAGTGAAGAATGGATAATCAATTTTTTTCAAATATTTATTTATTTATTTTTGAGAGACAGTGTGTGTGCATGCGAGCAGAGGAGGGGCAGAGAGAGGGAGAGAGAGAATCCCAAGCAGGCTCCATACTGCCAGCAAACTGAGCCGGATGCAAGGCTCAAACTCACCAACCATGAGATCATGACCTGAGCCAAAATTAAAGAATTGGACAAGTGCTTAACCAACTGAGCCACCCAGGTGCCACTAGACTATCAATTCTTAAGGGAAATTTTTATCAGCATAATTTCTTTCTAATCTTAAAAAGGGGAGCAGCAAAGAGTTTGGGATTATATTCTAAAAGAAATAACCTCTACTGGGGATATTCTCTGTTACCAGTTAAGTAACAAAGGGTCTTATGTTTTAACAATCAGTGGAATAATATAGTTATCAATTAGATTAACTATCAAATCAGTTAGAGGGGTATTGATGGTTATAAAAGGTATATACTAAGAAGTAATCTTTTACTTCAGGTTTTCTTTTCTTGGTTTGAGATGCTGAGTTAGCCAAGTAAGATTTGGTATTGAGACTATGGAGTAGATCTATGGGTACTGTTCTTATTTGTTCTTGTTTATTTGTTGTGCACCCTTGTGAGCATTCCTTAGTACTGATAAAACTGAGGACTGTCTGGAGTACTTATGATTTCATTCTACCTCCTTTTTCCATAGAGAATTATTTTACCACAGCATGTTAGATCATACATGAAAGTAATCTACTTTCTTTTCCCATTAATTCTTTCCTTTATCTTCCTTATATTGGCTATGCCAAATTTTCTACTTTTAATATCTTGACATAAATTTACATGTCATAGGATCTTCATAGGGACAATGTGAGGTAAGGCAGGCATTTTTATTTCCCTTTGTGACATGAAGGAAGTGAGACTATAGGGAAAAGGTGACTATTTGTGAAATCCATGAGAGCGCACCTGACAGATTTCCGGTTGCTGGGAGCATAGTTTCCTAGAGGCCTGAGCTGTTTCCTCCGAAATCTATCACAGGAATGCTATGGAAGGCTTATTTCTAGGTAACCTGAGATTCCTCTGAGTAGCTAACTTTGATTGGAGTACTCTCCCATGGCTGCATTTAGTCTTCCCTGGACTGCCAGTCTGGGACATGTCTACCTACCTTTCCTTCTCTCTCCTTAACTCTGGGTCATACTCGCATTGTAGTCTAGTGGCTTTCTTGGCCTTTCCAGCCTCTGCCTTGTTTTCTTTCCTGTAAGCATTTCCACTTATAAACTTAGATAAGAGAGAGCTGGCTTTCAGAAACATAATAAGAAATGCAAACAAACTTGGTGCTAGAGATTTCAGCTTCCTGTTTCAGCAGAATATAGCATTTGCAGGAGCTCACAGGGAAACCATTGAAACTCTGTCAGCCTCTATGTACCCCTACATCTACCTGTTAGAAGAGAATTATGACTTCTTTTCCTCTTGCACTTTTCAATTTCTTGATTAGAACCTGTCAGGCAAAGGAGCCTGGAAAATGGGGTCCATTTCCTGTCCAGTAGGGGAAAGCATAGAACAGAGGGGTTGGTGTTGAGGACCTATACATGATAGTTAGAAACAATTCAAGAAAGAAGTGTTGCTAAAGACAAATTCTTCTTGGCTAGCCATTTTTACTGTCCATTTCTTTTGTGCCATTTTATTGTAGATTTTATTCTTTAAACTTCACTCAAGATCAGACATTGAAATTCCTTAAAATATGATCACTGTAGGGCTCTGCATCATTCTTTCTGGATGTTTCTCTTTCAGTCTTTCACACCCACTCTTTTCTAGCTTCCATATCCTCTGCAAGTGACTGTTCTGTTAAGATGTAGGAATGGATGCATTTAGAGAGAGCAAAATGTTGACCTGCTTCTTTATCAGTTTGAAGGCGAGAAAGCTTTATTTTTCTAACCTGTCTTTGTGTTTTACTAACCGTTTTCTAGGGGTGTGAAATAGTGGCAATAAATACTTAAACATTTAATCTTCTACTAATAGCTTAGCTTCTTTGAGGAAAAAAGAAATCAGAGTGTGGTCTGGTAAAAAGCCGAGATATTTTGCATTTTTCTTTTTATCAAATCCTTAGCATGAGGCTCCTGTTGAAGGGTTTGTTTAATTATTGAACATGTACCACCTTTAAGTCATTTATTATTCTAGAATCTGAAAATAGAGTGGTGAATAAGACAAAAATATCCCCTGCTCTTATGAAATTTTCATTTCTAGTGACAAGGGCCATCAATAAATGGTTAAATCAATTAAATAAAAAAAGAGCGATGATGATTTCAGACAAAAGTAAAATCTGTGAATAAAATACAACAACGCAATATGAAAGAATAGATAGCTGGGTATGGGCACAGCATGGCTTGGAATACCTATCTAAAGAGTTGCATTTATTTGAGAACTGGAAGAAAAAATTTCCAGCTACCTAGGGCCAGAACATTCTAAGCAGAGAAAGCAGAATGTGCAAAGTTCTTAATGCCTATTCCTGGCAGAAAAGAATCGGACATTGTTCAGCAATGCAGAAAGTCAGTATGGCTGTATCATAAAGGAACAAGGGAGAGTTAAGAGAGTTATGAAAGGTGAATTTGGAAAAACAAACCAGAATCTGTAGGGTTCTGTAACTATGTTGAGTTTGTGTTTTATTCCAAGAGCAAGTGTACTTTATTGTAGCAGTGAAAACACAAGTGTTACGTGCTCTGGTTTGTATCGTTTAATTAAAAACTAAGACTAAAATAAGTGAACCATGTTTTTTATCAAGCTTTTATTCCTTGCAATTGCTATATTTTGGAATATACTACTTTTCCATTATCCATAAAACAACATAATGAACATTTTATCATAGGTTTTGGTTATCTTATTTTTTTATGAATATATATAATACTCGGACACAAAAGTATATTGAAAATCTGATATATTTTTGTTGATATATTTTTTATTTCCAAAAGTGTACTAAAATTAGAAGACTAGGACAATAGAGTGTAATTATTGCCTCTATATTTCTTAAATATTGCATATTTATTGATTACTTGTCCTGGAAGTCTCACTAGAGATCCAGACTGACTCAAGTCCTGTACAAATAATCTTTGTAAGAAAAAAAAAATTGTCAAGTGATAGGAGGTAGAGAAAGGAGAAAATGTAATAGTGCAGGGAAGGGAGTAAGCATTATGTGGAGAAATCCATCGGATAACATTATAGAGTTCAGCACCGGAAATTACTTGCATTCGCCTGCTGGAGCATTTCTAGAAGAGAGGAACATAAGCTTTATTTTCAACCTCACAGTTCTTGTAATAAGAAGACTCCCCCCCCCCCCCCCCCGCCACGGAGTGAACCCCAGCCAAGAAAATGAGGAGATAAACTCTTCAAAAAGCCTTTGTGCCAGTTATTAGAATGATTAGAATAAAAGGCCAAGTGTCATGAATTTTGATCCCTGTTCCTGACGGTGGACAGCACTCCTTTTGCAGCCTCCAGCAGTCCAGTTCATCTCGCTGTACTTATGTGCACTCAGCAACATGGCTTCTGTGCTCAAAAGTACTTCTTTGTAGCACATTGTACAGACCTTTTATTCAACACATGAAACGTTTTGAGTTACTCTAGGGGAAGATAAATAACAACAAATATTAAAATCCTTTTTTCCAGATTTGGGATTGAGAAGCAAAGTTGGCAGGCAGACAGCTGTGATGCTATAACTATGGAAGCTCTTTCTTCCTGAGCTAAATGAAACTCTTATTTAATGACTTCATTTTCACACTTCCTTTTCCTGTACTCCTTCAGAAATAAGTTTTAATTCACTCAATCAGTCAGAATTGTTGAATGTCTATTTTGTGTCAGGCAATTTGTTTTCAACATGAAGTGAGTTGTGTATAGAGTATGTTGATGTTAAGTGTGTATGTGTTTGTGAGTTTGTGAGTGCTGATATACAGGGTAACTTATTTACTAATTTATTTTCTATAAAAGTGTGTTAAAATAGATAAAGTGCTATACAATAGAGCTATTTTATGAGAAATAATATAATGCATATACAAATTGCATTTTGCTTTGGAGCAAGAATAAAATTCTACTTAGTTTCATTTAAAAAAAATGATTATATAGACTACAAAACTTACCTTCCTTACATAGCATTTTTAAAAATGTTAGTGTGCATTATTTTTTTTTCAATATGTAACCACCCCATTCCATTTATCATGTTTTATCTCATTGGACACCTACAGAATAAATGAAAGTGAGTTACCATTGATTCCACTAGCAGAGACAGTGTGTATACAATTGGATAGAAATCTCAAACCATTAAAGCATTTCTCACTGAAAACATAACTTAAAATCCTTAGACTGCTCATATGATGTTCTTGTTCTTTATTGTCCAAAGTCATACTTTTGTTATTGAATATTTAACCAGGGGTCTTTTCTACTTCGGGTATATAATCTCTGAGACCAGTTATTTGATTTCTGGTGTCAACCTTGCTTCTTCTCTTAAAATATAAATCATAGTTCTTGCCATCAGTCTACTTTAAACCACTAGGTTGTCCTCTTAAAAGAAAGGATTAAGGATATGTTTTACTTTATTGATTCCTACAAAATTTTATTATCTACTATACCCCAACCTGGCTATGACCCAAGTTGTCTGCCAAAATTATTTTTGCTAAGTACACGCATGGCTTCCATGCCATGGAAACAGTTCAGTCTTCCTCTGTATACTGCATAGTTCAGCCACCAAAGGGGAGGGTAGAAATCCTCTCCTCAGCACAGAGACGGAACTGATAGCATTCCTCATCCTCTGATTACAGTCACTCCTCTAAGGAAGAAGGGTCAATCTGTGCCCTTCAAAATACTGAATCCCTAAGTAATGGCATCACCAGTGACCCAGGTTCCAGGGGTCATAAGGTGTGAGCTACACACTCATGATCTCTCCATGATCTTTTGTCTCTCAGCATATCAGACACTCACTTTGGGCTTCTTATATGTGTACCACTGGTTTTCATTCTTGGGTAACATTTATATGTAAACTGTTATAGCCCTCTCCATCATCCAGCTGTTCCTTCAGAAAAGCTCAAGTAGCTATATTGTAGGATTCTCCCCCTTTTTAATTAGTGTAAGAAAGATTGTTAGACTTTGTTTAAAGCAAAACCTCTAGAAATTAACATAACTTACTATAGAAAGTAGGAAAAAAATTAATTTAAACATTCAAAACTTTTGGTGACTTGAGCATTGGTGTTTGAATTTTGTCTTAAAAGATGAGCTTGAAAGCAAGTCTCATGGAGCAATAGATTAAAGGCACAATTCTCAGAGGAAAACATTGACAACTTTTTAATGATGGCTTTAAAAGAAAGCACCACATCATTTCTGATCAAAACTTATGATTCTTATTTACATGTCCCACATAGAAGCAGAATTTTCAGAATTTATATGTGTCTGTATATGACACACAAAATGTGATTTAAAAATGATTTTTTTTAAAAAATGCAACATACAGTTATCAAGCTTCCTGTGACAAACATGGTGCAGGTGTCTTTAAAAGCATTACAGAACCTGAATGGCGGAAAGCCTTTGATTGCTCCTGTGTTGGTTTAATTTTAAATACCATATGCCATTATTCAGTTATGAAGAATAAATATAGGGCATTGTTAATGGATGGGTATTTGGGATGGCACAGTAAGTTCATGTTTGATGCTCTCTTATGAAAACACAAAGCAATCTTGATTAGAATTTTTGGGAAAATTAAAAGACGTAGCTGAGCTCAAACAAGGATAAACTTCTCCACAGTTCAGAAATAAAAAGAGAGACAAAGCAGTGGATGATGCTGAATCTATACTCCCCTGGGCAGAAGCTAGCAGGTAATGGGACTGAAAGTTCTCCCTGTAAAGTCTGACATAGGGCCAACCTTCTTGCCTGCATCCAGAGCGTGCATCCAATTCCTCAAATGTATAAAACATAAAAATGATAAAGTGTTATTTTTCATCTAATACCCTGAATCTGCAGTTTCATAGTAAGCAGCGAGTCTAGGGAAGAGAAGGGTAAAGGCACACTTCTGGTGATCAGGAACAAAATCAAGCCGCTCTTTGACTCAGCAAATTGAACTATGACTTCTCCCATGAAACAACAAGGGAGAGGCTTTAGAATATCTTAATAAGAATTGGTCTTAGACTTCCAGGGAAGACGGCAGAGTAGGAGGATTCTCAGCTTACCTCATCCCACAGATACAACTAAATAACACCCACATCAGTGTAAATAACCCAGAAAGTGATCTGAAGACTGGCAGAACAGACTCTCCACAGCTAAATATAGAGAAGAGGCCACATTGAAAAGGGTACAAAGGACAGAAATGTGGTCTGGAGCTAAAAGGAACCCATGGACCTGTGGAGCAGTTTGTGGGAGGGACACATGCAGTGGACAGGAGAGGGGAGAGAAAAAAGCCCTCACACCAGACCCCCCGGGTACCAGCAACCCATATGGGGAAGACAAATCCCCATAATATTTGGTTTTGAAAACCAGAGGGGAGCTAATTTTGTGAGTTCTTAAAACCAGTGGGTCTTCACATCTAGAACTTTAACATCAGTGGACTCTGCTCTAGGAAAGCCAGGAGGGTGAAAGGAAACTGAGTCCCTGCTCTTAAAGACACAGCACAAGCAATAGCCCTGCAGAGACACAACATAAAAACAGCTGTTTGAAAAATTGATGGGGTATACCAGAGAGAGATTTGTTTACTAATCTCACAGCATGTGTTGGAGAGGCAGGGATTGTTGTGAGACTTCTCCATGAATAAAAGAGCTGGCAGGCACCATTTCCCTATCCCCCTAACCCCCATCCTAGATACCCAGACACCTGTGGGAACCAGCACAGTGCCAACACTCTTCACCTAATTGCATACACCCCACACCCCACCCCTACACTCATGTTCCTCCACCAACCTGGCTAGCCTCAGAGAGATGATTGAGTAGCTGCAGGTCCTCTCACATAGTGAAGCTGCACAGATCTTCCTGGCACTGCACACCCTGCTCCCATGCTATCCTGTGGATTCACCCCTCCAGCCCTATGGTAGTTTTCTAAAGCAGCTCCCATAGCAGAACTGCACCAACTTTGCTAACACTGTGGACCCCTTCCTGCATTCTCCAGCAGACCTGCCCCCTCCAATTCACCCTTGGTTAGAGCCCATCCAAAGTGCTTCCACAGGCCTGGCAGTGTGCAAGCAATCCCAGTAGGATCCAGCACCACTCCAAAGTGATTCCTACCCTGGTGAGAAGGGAAGATAACCACATATACCAATCTAACTGCCCCAGCAGCAGGCTGGGGCAGACATCTGCTCTGACTGCAGTCTCCACCTGCCAACAAAAGCTTCTCAGGGAATAACAAAAGGAAAGTGCCCTGCAGTTGAGTGATACCGCATCTATGGAAAGTGCCTGGTCTAACTCAACCCAAACCCAAGGTGGCCACAGACTGGCCCACTAACAACACAAAGACCAAAGCCTGCCCACAACAGGCAAAGAGAGCCAAAACAGATGAAGGACTAGACTGATGACAAAAGCAGCTTAGCTGCAAATAGGGCACATGCAACAAACATAGGAGACACCCCTGATGTGCTAGGTTCTGGTAATGGGGGACACTGAACTGCTGACCACTACAGGACTGCTTCTTCATAAGGTCACTAATTTCAAGGGCAGGAGATCTAGTTGACTTTCCTAACACATATAAACAGACACAGAGAGTTAGAAAAATGAGGAGGCAGAGGAATATGTCCCAAATGAAAAAAGAGGACAAAATCACTGCAAGAGAGCTAAACAAAACAGAGATAATATGCCTTCTAGGGAATATAAGATAATGGTTATAAAGAAACCCACTGGATTTGAGAAAAGAGTGGAGGATCTCAGTGAGACCCTTAACAAAGAGATAGAAAACATGAAACAGAACCAACAAGATATAGAACTTAATAACTGAAATTAAAAATACACTAGATGGAGGGGTGCGTGGGTAGCTCAGTCAGTTAAGTATCCGACTTCAGCTCAGGTCATGATCTTGCTGTTTGTGAGTTCGAACCCTGCGTAGGTCTCTGTGCTGACAGCACAGAGCCTGGAGCCTGCTTCGGTTTCTGTGTTTCCCTCTCTCTCTACCCCTCCTCATCTTGGTCTGTCTCTCTCTCTCTCTCAAAAATAAATGAACATAAAAATAATAAAAATACACTAGATGGAATAAATAGTAAACTAGAGGAAGCAGAAGAACAGATTAGCAATGTGGAGGACAGAATAATGGAAAGCAATCAAGCTGAAGAAGACTGAGAAAATAACACAAAATGAAAATAGACTTAGGGAACTCAGCAGCACCATCAAGTTTGTATTATAGGGATCCCAGAAGGAAAAGAGAGATAAAATATGGTGGGGGGGGGGGGGGAGGCAGAAAATGTATTTGAAGAAATAACAGCTAAAAACTTCCTGAATCTAGGGAAGGAAACAGAAATCCAGATCCAGGATGCACAGAAAGCCCTGAACAAAATCAATCCAAGGAGGTCCACACCAATACATTTAGTGATTAAAATGGTAAAAGGTAGTGATAAAAAGAGAATTTTAAAAGCAGCAGGAGAAAAGAAAACAGTTATATACAAGAGAAACCTCATAAGGCTATCTCCTGATTTTTCAGCAGAAATTTTGCAGGCCAGAAGAGAATGCAATGTTATGTTCAAAGTTCTGAAAGAAAAAAAATATGTTCACCTGAGAGTATTCTATCTGGTAAAGCTATCATTCAGAATAGGAGAGATAAAAATTTTCCCAAACAAAAGTTAAAGGAATTCATCACCACTAATAGCTCTACAAGAAATGTTAACGGGGACTCTTTGAGTGGAAGAAAAGAATGTAAGTAGGAGTAAGAAAAGTAGGAAACACAAAATAAAATTAAGTATATCTGTAAAAGTCAATCAAGAGATTTACAAAATAAGAGGATGTAAAGTGTGATACCATAAACCTAAAACATGGGTGAGGGAGGAGCAAAAATTTCGTGTTTTCAGAATAAGTTCAAACTTAAGTGACCATCAACTTATATAGACTTCTATATGAAGTAGATGTGATATCCAAACTAATGGTGATCACAAGTACAAACGTGTAATAGATATGCCAAAAAATAAATAAGTAAATAAAGAGAAAGGAATCCAAATATCTCACTAAAGAAAGCTAGCAAACCATGATAGGAGAGAGCAAGAGAAGAAGGGAACAGAGAAGAACTACAAAAACAACCATAAAACAAGAACAAAATGGCAATAAGTACATCCCTGTCAGTAATCACTTTGAATAAAGGAAGTAATTGATAATAAAACACTGATTGCAGGGGACTTTAACACTCCACTTACATCAATGAGTAGATCATCTAATTAGAAAATCAACAAGCAAACAGTGGCTATGAATGACACATTGGACCAGATGGATCTAACCGATTTATTCGGGACATCCCATCCTAAAACAAGAGAATACAGATTCTTTTCAAGTGTAGATGGAATATTATCCAGAATAGATCCACACATTAGGTCGCAAGTCTCAACAGATTTGAAATATTTTAAGTCATACCGTACATCTTTTCTGATGACAATACTATGAAACTAGAAATCAGCCACACGAAAAAATCCGAAAAGAACACAAATACATGGAGGTTAAATAACATGCTACTAAAAGATGAATGAGTCAACCAAAATAATCAAAGGGGAAATTTTAAAAAATACATGAAGACAAATGAAATTGAAAACACAATGGTCCAGTAACCTAAGGATGAAGCAAAATCTGTTCAGAGGGAAGTTTATAGCAATACGGACCTACCTCAAAAGCAAGAAAAGTCTCAAATAAATAACCTAACCTTACATCTAAAGGAGGTAGAAAAAGAACAAATGATACCCAAAAACAGTAGAAGAAAGAAAATAATAAAGATTAAAGTAGAAATAAATGAAATAGAAACAACAACAACAACAACAAACAATAGAACAGATCAATGAAACCGGGAGCTGGTTCTTTGAAAAGATCAACAAAATTGTTGAACATTTAGCCAGACATATCTAAAGATAGAGACAGAGAGAGAGAGAGAGAGCGAGAGCACTCAAACAAAATCAGAAATTAGAGGGAAGAAATAACAACCAACACCACAGAAATACAAAGGATTATAAGAGAAAGGGAATATTATGAAAAATTATATGCCCCAAAATTGGAAAACCTAGAAGAAACGGATAAATTCCTGGAAACATATAACCTTCCAAATCTGAATCAGGAAGAAATAGAAATTTGAACAGATTATCAGCAATGAAATACAATCAGTAGTTAAAAAACTCCCAACAAACAGAAATCCAGGACCAAATGCCTTCACAGGTGAATTCTATCAAAGATTTAAAAAGTGAATTCCTGTTCTTCTCAAACTATTCCAAAAAATAAAAAGAAAGCTTCCAAATTAATTCTGATGCCTGTTTTACCCTCATACCAAAACCAGATAAAGACATTATAAAACAAAAGAGGCCAGTATCTCTGATGAACATAGATGTAACACTCCTCAACGAAATATTTCCAAATTTAATCCAACAATACATTAAAAAAAATATTCACCACAATCAAGTAGGATTTATTCCTGGGATGCAAAGGTGGTTCAATAATCACAAATAAGTCAATGTGATACATCATATATCAATAAGAGAAAGGGTGAAAACATATCATTCAATAGATGCAGAAAAAGCATTTGGCACACTATAAAATCCATTCATGATAAAAAACTCTCAATAAAGTAGGTTTAGAGGGAACATAGTTTAACATATTAAAGTCCATATATGAAAAACCCACAGCTAATATATTCAATGGTGAAAAACTAAGAGCTAGGATAAGGAACAAGGCAAGGATGTCCACTCTCACCACTTTTATTCAATATAGTATTGGGAGTCCCACTCACAGCAAGCAAATAAGAAAAAGAAATAAAAAGCATCCAAATTGGTAAGGAAGAAGTAAAATTTTCATTATTTACAGATCATATAATACTATAAGTAGAAAACTCTAAAGACTGCACCAAAAACTAGAACTAATAAATGAATTCAGTAAGGTTGCAGAAACAAAGTCAATGTACAGAAATTTATTACATTTCTATACACTAAAAATGAAGTAACAGAAAGAGAAATTCAAACAATCCCATTTTCAGTTGCACCAAAACCAAAACAAAAGCCTAGTAATACACTTAACCCATGAGGTGAAAGACCTGTACTCTGAAAACTATAAAACATTGATGAAAAAACTGAAGATGACACAAACAAATGGAAAGATATTTCATGCTCATGGATTGGAAGAAGAAATATTGTTAAAATGTCTGTAATGCCCAGAACAACCTACAGATTAAATGTGATCCCTATCAAAATGCCAACAGCATTTTTCGCAGAACTAGAACAAATAATCCTAAAATTTGAATGGAGCCACAAAAGACCCTGAATAGCCAAAGCACTCTTGAAAAAGAAGAACAAAACTGGAAGCATTATAATCCCAGATTTCAAAATATACTATAAAGTTGTAGTGATCAAAACAGTGTGGTACTGGCAACAAAATAGACACATAGATCAATGGAATAGAGTAGAGGACCCAGAAATAAATCCATGAATATATGGTCAGTTAATCTTCGACATAGGCAAGAATATGCAATGGGAACAAGACAGTCTCTTCAACAAATGGTATTGGAAAAACTGAACAGCTACCTGCAAAAGAATAAAACTGGACCACTTTCTTACACTATACACAAAAATAAGTGCAAAATGAATTAAGGACCTAAATATAAGACCTGAGACCATAAAAATCCTAGCAGAGAGCACAGGCAGTAATTCATCTGACATCAGCCATAGGAACATCTTTGTATATATGTCTCCTGAGACAAGAGAAACAAAAGTAAAAATAAACTATTGGGACCACATAAAAATAAAATACTTTTGGACAGCAAAAAACGAACTACAAAACTTAAAAGATAACCTACTGAATGGGAGAAGTTATTTGCAAATGATATGTTAAAGAGTTAGTATCCAAAATATATAAAGAACTTACACAATTCAACACCAAAAACAACCCAATTGACAAATGGGCAGGAGACATGAACATACATTTTTCCAAACTAGACATACATATGGACAATAGACACATGAAAAGATGCTCAACATCACTAATCATCAGGGAAATACAAAACAAAACAAAACCACAATGAGATACCTCCTCACTCCTGTCTGAGTGACTAAAATAAAAAACGTGAGAGACAACAGTGTAGACAAGGATTTGTAGAAAAAAGGAACTCTGTTGTGGAGATACAAACTGGTATAGCCACTCTGGAAAACAGTATGGAGTTTCCTCAAAGAACGAAAAATAGAATTATTATATGATCCAGTAATTCCACTGTGAGGTATTTACCCACCAAATAAGAGAACACTAATTCAAAAAGGTATATGCATCCTATGTTTATTGCAGCATTTTTTACAATAATAAATTATGGAATTATCCTGTGTGCATTGAATAATGAATGACTAAAGAAGAAGTGGTATGTATACACAGTGGAATATTATTCAGCCTTAAAAAGGGATGCAATCTTGCCATTTGTAACAACGTGGATGGAGTTAGAGAGCATAAGTGAAATAGTCAGAGAAAGACAAATATCACTGATTTCACTCATATGCGTAATTTAAGAAACAAAACAAATAAGCAAAGGAAAGAGAGAGTGAGAGAGACAAACAGAAACAGAGAACAAACTGATTGCTACCAAAGGGGAGTTGGGTTGAGTGATGGGTAAAATAGGTGATCAGGATTAAACAGTACACTTAAGATGAGCACTAAGTAACGTATAGAATTGTTCAATCAGCTATAGTGTGCATCTGAAATGAATATAACACAGTATGTTATATTGGTATTAAAAAATTTAATGTTTATTTATTTTTGAGAGAGAGAGAGCATGAACAGGGGAGGGGCAGAGAGAGAGGAAGACACAGAATCCAAAGCAGGCTCCAGGCTCTGAGCTGTCAGGACGTGGCCTGACATGGGGCTCGAGCTCACAAACCATGAGATCATGACCTTCACCAAAGTCAGATGCTTAACTGACTGAGTCATTCAGGCACCCCTGGAATTAAAATGTTTTTTAAATGTCTGTTTATTTTTGAGATACCACAGGTGGATAGCACAGGAGGGGACAGAGGATACAAAGTGAGCTCTGCACTGACAGCAGTGAGCTTGATGTGGGGCTTGAACTCATTAACTGGGAGATCATGACCTGAGCCGAAGTTGGATGCTCAAATGACTGAGCCACCTAAGTGCCCCTGAATTAAAATTAAAAGTAAAAAAAAAAAAAAGATAAGAGAAGAAAGAAATTTTGCTGTTAAAGGGTGGAAGTGAGGAATGGGGCTACTCTAAATTGGCAATAACTGATACTCCTATCTTTATTTGTTTTTACATTTTATGTTATTCATTTTTCATTAAAATCTGATTTTTGTCTCAACCTTCATGCCTAACCTTAAAAAAAAAGAAAAACTTCAACCATACTGAGAAATACAGGAGACAATGTAAGGAGCACTGAGCATTATCAAATCTTAATATTTGCCACATGTGCTTTTCATCATTTTTAAATAAATCATTATAAATACAGTTTAAACCCCATCTGTAATTCCATTTTTTTGCTTCCCATGTAAGTTTTCATAGTAGTACAATATAAGGCATCTACATGCAGTATATTATACTATGTTTGAAGTTCACAAACTTTGAGTAAATTGATTGCATCAGGCAATATGTTTGCTTTCCCTAACTTCTGTTTACCTTTCAACATACAAAGGTTTTCGTTTCCCACTAAAACTCTATGAGTCCCCATTTCTCTCCATTCTTTCAACACTTAAGTGTAATTTAATTTTGGACAATCTAATGGCTTAAAATGTTACTATTTCTTTAAATTTGCATTTCCCTGATTACTCATGAACTTGAGCACCATTTCAGATGTTTATTTTTCATTCAGGTTTCCATTTCTGTGAATTACCCAATAATAATTGTCAATTATAATGAATTTTCTGATGTTGACTACTCCTTGCATTTGCAGTGTGATTTTTTTTTATATTGCCAAATTCAGTTTACTAGTCATTTACTTAAACTGCTTATATTCATTCTTATAAATGAAGTTTTTATGCACTTTACTTTCTTGAATTGTCACTGTTTGATTTTAGTATTTATATTAATTTGAGACTCACACTATTGCTCAAATACTGTTCTCTTTTCTTTTTTTTCCTGTGCATTTATTTTGACCACCTGTCACTCTCATTAGCATGTCTCACAACTACTCTTCCATATTCCTGCCCTTATTTATTGTCTTCATTCTGAATGATTTACTAAATATTATCTTCCTATTTATTCATTCTCCAACTGTGTCTGATGATTATCTTATTTTTATTACCTTTTCTTGTTTTAATTCAAGATTATTTCTTCAATGTAAGCATACTGTCTCCCAAAACGATTTTAATTTGGAGTAAATTCAAATTCAGATTGTTGATTTTGTTGGCTTTCTTGTCTTTTGGAATTTATCTATTTATTCACTTACTTTGTAAATTATTGTGGAATCTTGGTGTCTGTTTAATTTTGAGTACTGAGGTTTTATTGTCCTCTTATCCTCTCTCTTTGTTCTCTGCTTTCCTCTCATCACTTATCATAGTTGCCTACTTCCAGCCCCCAGTGTTCCCCTGTCTACAACCAGGTGTGTGTGTGTGTGTGTGTGTGTGTGTGTGTGTGTGTGTGTGCATGTAATTTTAATTCCGGTAGAGTTAAGGTATAGTGTTATATTAGTTACAGCTATACAATATAGTGATTCAACAATTGTATACATTACTCAGTGCTCATCACGATAAATATACTCTTAATCCGCATCACCTATTTTGCCCCACCCAACTCCTCTCTGTTAACCATCAGTTTGTTCTTTATAGTTAAGAGTCTATTTTTTGGTTTGTCTCTTTCTCTTTTTTTTCCTTTGCATATTTGTTTTGTTTCTTAAATTCTACGTATGAATGAAATCATATAGTATTTGTCTTTCTCTTACTGACTTATTTCACTTAGCATTATACTCTCTAACTCCATTCATGTTGTTGCAAATGGCAAGATTTCATCCTTTTTATGGCCGAATAATATTCCATTGTATATATACACCCTATCTTCTTTATCCATTTATCTGTTGATGGACACTTAGGCTGCTTCTATAAGGTGGCCACTGTACATTTTGTTTCTTTTTGCCTTATTGCAGTGGCTAGAATTCCCAGTACTATGTTGAATAAGAGTGGTGAAAGTAGAATCTCTTCATGCATCCTAATGTTAAAAAGAAATAAAAATATTAATATTAGCTCTTCTGTTATCCCACAGGTCCTTGAGACTCTGTTCTTTTTTTTCCCTTTTTTCATCTTTTATTCAAATTGATTAAATTTTATTTATCAGTTTTCCAGTTCACTAATTCTATCTTCTGCTATTTGTAATCTACTATGAAGTCCACAGTTGAGTTTTTATTTTGATTATTATATTTTTCATTTTTATAAATCCCATTTTCATTCATAATAGCAAATAATTAGAAGATACCCAAATGTTCAACAGGAAAATGGTTAAACAAGTTGTGGCACATCCATATCATGAAAATACTACTCTTCAATGAAAAAGAACTAATTTTTGATAAATTTGACAATTTGGATATATTTCCACGAATTATGCTGAGTGAAAAACGCCAATCTCAAAAGGTTATATACCGTATGAACACACATATATAGCATTATTGAAATAAAAATAGTTACAGACACAGAGAACAGATGAGTGGTTGCCAGTTTGGGAGTTCTGACTATAAAATGGTAGCAGAGAGGAACCTATATATTAGAACTATTTGTATCTTGACTGTGGTGGTGTTCACCCAAATCACACATGTGATAAAATTGCACAGAACTGAATATATGTGTATAAACTGAGGTTTGGAGCATATCTAGGAAAAAATACTTATTAATCTAAAACCTGTGGACAAAAATCCTTAAGTAGATTACCACATGCTGCTAAATAAAACCCTACAGTGAGACAGTTTCTTGATGAAATATGTCCTTCAGGTATTGCCTGTAAAGGGTCAGGAATAGGACCAAAATAATTTATTGTTCTGTGTAATGAAGTAAGAGAACATTTAAGAATTCACGGATAGATGAAGAGAAAGATGTATGAGACACTATCATGATAAAGAAAACTGGAAACTGGTTGGTGGGGGAACCACATAAGGCATTAAGAGAGGGGAAAACCATGAAGCAACAATGCTTTGGGAGACTCAAAAATGAGGCAAGAGGCAAAGTAAGAAGTTTCTGATGGTGAGTATGTGAATATACTCCCTTGACATAATTTCAATTTGTTTCCTGGCTATAGCTCTCTACTCACTGCCACTCCTTCCCCCTCCTTGCCTTCTCTACCAATTCCACTTGCCTTTACTCTTCACAGAATAACTGGTGTTTGGGGAATATACAAGGTCAAGAGAAAGTAATAGTCTATAAATAGGTTCATTCAGGGTGCAGAACAAAGAGGTCAGACCACACACACACACACACACACACACACACACACACACAATTCAGTAGGACAAAATCAAGCAGAGAGTTTCCACATATTTTGGTTTGTTTATATATATATATATCTGAGTATGTAGAGTATGTGTAGTTAGTAAGGAATTTTAGTTTAAATATTATGGAGCAGGGTGATCTCAGTAGGCTGAAGGAATCCAGACAAATATTTGATAACTCTACTAGTCATTTCCATATTTTCATGGGGATCTTTCAGTTCCAGCCTCCTCCCTTTCCAGTCCCCTCAGTAGCAGAGCTACTGGAGTAGTGGAGTGTCTGTAGGGAAGATGGGAAAACAGAGCTTTTCCATGTGATTGACTCCAATCCAGCCTTGTGAGTTCTAGTTATCTTTTGAAATAGAATACAACACCATGACCACTGAACTTTTTCCAATGGATTCTGACTTACCAGCTATCTGACCATCAAGAGTATCACTTAAATCCTTATTTGTCAGTAAGGAAAAAAGGTGAGGGTCACCAGAGTTCGCAGGCTTTACTGAGTGGCCTCCTTCAGTGGATTTGCAAGTGCAAATCTCAAAAGACTATCAAGATATCTCATGCTGGAGAATGAAAGGGAAAGGAAGATATAGCTCCATGTTGATGCTATTTAAGTAATGGTCTAGTTGGAAATCTCCCAGTTTGGATCAACTCTTCCCTCAATAGAAACCACAGATGAAATGTGAGAAGGAAATATATTTTGGAAACTTTTAGTGAAGCTGAATGGAATATTTTCTGTTGAAGCTAAGTGAAAATCAGAATTGCTAAAACATACACAAAATCATTTACCTACAACAGAAAAAAAAAACAACCCTATGTTTGAAGTATAGTTTGAAAAATTCCTGGGAAGTGTGTTAAGAGAAGACACAGAAAAGTTTGTGTGTATATAAGGTGGGAGTGTATGTCATGGTTTAAGAAGCATATAGGTAAAAGTCTCTTATGGGTCATTAAATTTTTCACTCTTTGACTCCCATTCTCATTTTTGAGTTTCCAAAATGTTGATGCTGCATCAGTTTTCTCTCTCAACTGCCTTAATCCAGTGGTTTTAAAATTGTGCCTTGAAGAGCCAAAGGGATTCTATACAGGTCCCTCAATGATGAGCACCATACTAAAAGAGAGGGATGGTAATCATCATGCCATTTTACCAGATCAGGTTTGCTTCTGTCAGTTTTATTTGTTTACACTTCTAGACATGATTTTTTAGCAAAAGAAAAATATGTGTGGGTATATATATGTAAATATATATATATATTGAGAACAAATGTGTTAGAAATCCCTAGATCCTTGATTATAACATTAGAAACACTGTATCAACATGCTTTGCTGTAAAAAAAATGATATCCATCTATAATATATCTTGCTGGAATTCATATAGTAAGATGAAAATCCACATTTTCAAATGTGAAGAGAAAATTATCTCAAAAGTAAGTTGATAAAAGCAAATATTAGGTCCGAAGCTTAATGTAGAATTTATACTTCTTGTAGCTTCTCAGTTTTGATTCAACTAATGGAAGACTAGAGATTTAACACACTAGATTCTATATGACACTTAACCCCTCAAATTACAAGCAAGGCCCATACTGAAATAGTCATTGTTTTATTAGTAATTATATAACTATACTAATTAATACTGTTTTATGTATATTTAAAAGTGTGTGAGCCTTCTTAATATTATATATGAATGTAAGTACCCCATCTGAGAAAATTGTCTGTATCAGGGATGTTCACCATGATTGTAGTTTCCCATCCAGTAAAATTTGGATATATCATGAGAGAGCAGTGTATCCTATTGACTTCTGAAGATGACTTCTGAATATTTTCATGATATCAAAGTATAAGCACTATTTCTAGAGTAAAAGGATAATAGTCCAATTGTACTTCAAGGTAGGTAGAACACTACTGAAATACTGTGTTTTGTTCGTAGTAACATACTTTGTGGAAGATGATCAGAGATTACCAAGTTCCTGAAGAGTCTAAGTACTGTGGAATACCATGTCATCTGTTGGGCATTAGAAGGATTTCTATGAAAGTAGAGTCAAGAGAACCCTTGGAAGGTGGAGGTAGAAATTGTAACTCTCTTCAATAAGGTAATTGAATTTATTAGCCAGAGGGCAGAACTAAGACTAACAATTGGAAGTTCTATGAGGCAAATTATACTGATCAGAACAAAAATTGTGTATACATATGGTAGAAAAAAATGTGCTGCCTTCTGAAGTCCTACATTTATTAAAGATTTTAGATAAAAAATGAAATAGGAATACTGAAGAATGATTGAAGGAAAATAATATAACTTGACATTATAGATTCAATATGGGTTAGCACTGTAGGTATCTTGGAAGAAAATAGATACTAAAAGAAACATAAGGACATGCAGAAATTGATACCCCTCTTCTGTGCCATTGGTATGTTATATTCCTAAACATGACTCTTATAAATAGACATTATCTTCCTTTGTTGTGTTTTGGTTGAAGAGGGTTTAGATGTCTCTTGTGAAAACTATATGTGAATTCTGAGGAATGAAAATGAGCACCTATTTATCTTGTTGATATTCTGTAGTTTGAAATGGTTTACAATAATAAAACAAGAGGAGGAGAAAAAACTAAATTATATCATTAACTTCCTTTTAGGAATTTAGCACTTAAAAAAATACCCACATTCAAGTATATAATCAGAATTTCCCTTAATTAAAAAAAAAAGTTAAAGCAAAATGACTTGTAGAATTTTTTTAAAAGTTACCTTCCATGTACCATGTTCATCATGCTTTACCTTTCAACACCTGCAAATGTTTCAGTTACATTCATGCATATATATCTTTAAAAAAAGTTCGAGATAGAATTCCTTTTTCTTCTCACTTTTGAATAGAAGGATAATTAATTTCTTTTTAAAAAATTTTTAATGTTTATTTATTTTTGAGAGAGAGAGAGACAGAGCATGAGTGGTGGAGGGACAGAGAGAGAGGGAGACATAGAATCCAAAGCAGTCTCCAGGCTCCCAGCTGTCAGCACAGAGCCCGATGAAGGGCTCGAACCCATGAACAGTGAGATCATGACCTGAGCCGAAGTCAGACACTTAACTGACTGAGCCACCCAGGCGCCCCAAAGGTTAATTAATTTCTAACAGCCACTATCAGAATTGTTATTTCTAGCAATATAAATTAGATAACCATCTAGGTGTTTTCATTTTTAAAATGTATCGGAGTTCGGGGTGCCTGGGTGGCTCAGTTGGTTAAGTCTCTGACTTCAGCTCAGGTCATGGTCTTGTAGTTCAGTTCGTAGTTCAAGCCCTGCATCAGGCTCTGCCTCAGAGCCTACTTTTTCCTGCCAAGCCTGCTTCAGATCCTCTGTCCCCCTCTGTCTCTGCCCATCCCTGGCTTGCTCTCTCTCTCTCTCAAAAATAAATAAACACTAAAAAAATAAAATTTATCTGAGTTCCTACAGGAAAGACACAAGTGTTTTGTGGAATCTGGAGAAAGGTACCTGAGTAAACGAAGAAAGAAAGAGGAAAGATATGAGTGGGAGTGAGCAGAAGAAGGGGCTGTATGCCAAATCTGTGCAAGACAAAGTCACTAGAAGCAGAAAGAGGAGAAGCTGTGACCTCTTTTTGATATCCCACCACTTCGAGAGGGAGGGAGATAAGAAGTGAATATTGACTTTATCCCTATATTTCTTGAATTGGAATGAAAATAGCTCTAAATTGTCCCCTGTGTAATGTTTGTTTCAAAACTATTTTAGCACGTTTAAGGAACTTTCTTCAATGGTTAAGGTGCAGAAGTAACCAGCTAGTCATCAGCTGGTTGAGTTCAGGCCAGAGGAGTGCTTTTGTTTGGCCAGCGCACTACTTGTTTTTCAACTTTTTTTTTTTTTCAGTTCATTTATTTTTGAGAGAGATAGAGAGACAGAGTGTGAGTGGGGGAGGGGCAGAGAGAGAGGGAGACACAGAATCCAAAGCAGGCTCCAGGCTCTGAGCTGTCAGCTTAGAGCCCGACACTGGGCTCAAACTCACGGACCCAAACTCATGGAGCATGAAATAACAACCTGAGCCAAAGTCAGATGCTCAACCAACTGAGCCACTCAAGTAGGCGCCCCTACTTGTTTTTAAATTGAGACCAAATGCCTTTGGGCAACCTCTGAACTCTCCAGTTTTCCTTTGTCCTCACCATTTCCACCGTTGCCTAGCCTACTTCATTCATTTGTACACCTTGCCTGATCTCTGGAGGCACTTGAGTTTCAGAGCCTTGAGACAGAGAACAAATCACATGGAACAAAAATTAGTTACACCTGGGCTGTGGAAGGAGAAGTAACTGGAACTCAATCACAGAGAGTGCTTGACCTAGACATGACAGCTCAAGAATAAAAATTATATTGAGAAGTATATAGCAGTGGAACAACTACTTCTTTGAAAGAAGGAGGGCAAACAATCTCCATAGACTGCATACCAATGAGAGCTCAGGTGATGTGGCAGTGATTGTGATCACTGATGGCCCTTGTTTTTACTTTGTCCTGCTGCAGCCTGAAATATCACATATATCAAAAATAAAATATATAGATTTGTATTAAAGTTTTGTTATGTAATGTAGGCAACTCTGTTATATACTATGTTAAACATCTTATAAAGAGCTATAACTTATATTGCACTCTAAACATGTTATTTGCTATGAATTTTTCATCTTTAATTCTTATTTCGTTAGCCATTTATTAAGGTGAAATATAGCAGTTTTTTTTTTGGTTGAACTTAATTTTCAGGATGTGCCATTCCTTATCTACAAAACTATTTCCAATTAAATTATATTTTTGATATAAGACTCCCAAACATATTTTTTTCTGAGAAAGAGAAGTAGAAATGTATTAATAATGTTTTCTCTATTTACATATAAGTAGATGCAACCACATCATCAAAGTGGATAATATTTATTGTGGGACAGTAGAAATTATAACTAGTCAGGGTTATATAATAAAGTCAAAGTTTATTTAAATATTTGTGAAGTATCAAATTAGCATACCTAAGACTTCAAGGGAACTTAAACACCTTTCACTTTTAGAATCTTTGCATGGTGCACAGAATGTATTTTTATCTTTTGTGGCTTGCTCATTTCTCCAATTTCATTGTTTCACAATACCTGCTCACCCTCACCCTGACTCCTATTTTATGGAATAATGTATAGTCCATAAAAGTTCCAGCTATCTCTTTGAGATTTTGCAAATGTGAGTTCCCTCTTGGTTCTTTGTCCCTATTTCTCTTCCCTTATTAATCAAAGTCCTACTTATCCTTGGGTGAACCTTTTCTTAAAAGGCCAGGTAGTGGTTATTTTAGGTCCCTAGAGTTTCTGTCCCAACTGTTCTACCTTTGTAGCAGTAAGCAAGCTACACACAACACACAAATAAATGGGCACAGCTCTGTTCCAATAAAGCTTTATTTACACAAAAAGGTATTAATGGGTCATAGGTTGTTCATCCTAGCATTAGAATTCGATTCAAATATAATTCTGATATGTGATCATTGAGTGCCATGTCTGAATAGATATCATACTGTATTGTAATCCTTGGATTAAGTTTCAGAATTTCAGACTGTATTGTTAGATATGAGACATTAGAGGTAGGGAAAATGGCTTAATCATTCCTCTGTCATAGTACCTGATAATTGTCTGTTTGAAAACTAAGGTGCCTTTGGCTATTTTTGAGGCGTGAAGAATAACCATGAGGTTATCAAACCTATTTTTAAAGCCTCCAAAAATAGAGTGTGGAAAAATAATAAAGCCAATTTTCAACACTGCCTAGAAGATCACTATGTCTCGAATGAATAATGTCAGACTGATCTGTTTTCATTTTGTGGAAAAGGGGGAAAAAAACCTCTTTCTTTTTAATGTGGAAAAGATCATGTTGAACGTTTGTTGTTATGGACTGAACATTTTTCTAGACATTTGGGTTTTTAAGGAGGAGGGGAGTGTAGCATATGGGGTGAGACTAGTATTGAGTAATGTCATCTAAATGTTATTTTTAAACTAGTTATGATTTTTAGAGGCTTTAATAATTCAAAAGAGAGAATACTATTAACTATATTGCTAACACCAGGTGGAGAAACCTCAATTAAGTCCTAGAGGAAAAAGAAAAGGTATTTAATTGATGTTGGCAAAAGTATATAAAGAAGTTATGTTTCAACAGAATAAAAGCACAGGAGAATGTGACTATTTGCATAAGAAAAAGTAGACAAATACTAGATGAAAAATAATTCCTATGACCTGTATAGCAAGAACAGTTTCTATGGAAATAGAACAAAAAGGTGATTCCATCATAAACATAGAGTCTTACTCCCCACGATAATTAAAGAGGGTACAGAAGCCCATTTGACCTGCCATATTAAATACCCTTAAATATCCTTCTCTTCACAGTATTGAAATAAATCCCTGTAATAAATGTCTGTGGAACTTAAAGTAAAATCTCATGCCACAGCATGCCCTACCAAGCCCTGAAAGCTCTGGCCCTTCCAGCCTGTCGGATAAACACCTTCACCTTCATTGCTTAAAGAGCTCCAGTCTCACCAGCCTTTCAGCTGTTTAGAAAACAAGATCTCTTTACCTTCAGGCCTTTTCTTCTGATACTTCCTCTACGTGATAAGCTCTTTATCTAGATATTTGCTTCTCTTCATTCAGATCTGTGCTTAAATGTTATCTTCTTAGAAGAACTTTCCTAGACATGGGTTTAACTCCCTCCACTTCTGCTTCATCCCGCCCCCTACCTATTACCCTGTTTTCTTGTATCAGTATCTAACATTACATTAAGTTCTTTATGTAGTTGTTTCTTGCTTGAATTTCCCAATAGAATCCAAGCCCCATAAGCACCAGGAACTTTTCTCTCTTGGTCACCTCTTTTTTCCCATTGTTGGGAATTTGATTGGCGTCATGTGGAACAAAACAAATATTTGTTGAGGGCATGGCTATTTATAAATCAGCCATTTGGAGAAAAAGAAAGTTCAGGCAGAGCTTCCTCCTTCCCTACAATGAAAGTGTCTGTATGGGTTGCCATATGTTGATATGAGTTTCTGAGGGACGTTAAGGAAACATAATGAACACTGAGTTTTTTAAAGATGACTTATTAGATTAAAAGTTATGGATTAGGTACCCTCTTTTTATTTCCTCCTTAGCTTTATGTGTTTATTTTCTCAGTAGCCACCCATTCCCTGTCTCTCAGAGAAAATCACAGATAATCTTCTTTTATTTTGATGCTTATTTAAAATGTGGCTCAGTCAGTTAAGCTTCTGACTTTGGCTCAGGTCATGATTTTATGGTTTGTGAGTTTGAGCCACGAGTTGGGCTCTGTGCTGACAGCTCAGAGCCTGGAGCCTGCTTTGGATTCTGGGTCTCTCTCTCTCTCTGCCCCTTCCCTGCTTGCACTCTGTCTCTCTCTCTCAAGAGTAAACATTAAAAACGAAAGAATGAATGAATGAATGAATAAATAGAATGTCCAAGATTATAGTAAAAATAGACATTCTCTCAATTTAAAAGAAATGTGTGGAATTATTTTAGAATAAAGCACTGAATGTTGAGTCATTTGTGACGTTTCAGTTTAATATTAAAGACTTTTATTTAATATGGTAAAGGACATTCTTTTTTAATATACCATATAGCAGATATTAAACAGTAAAAAGCACAAGAACATTATGAATGCTCTGATGGAATAACTCATGATGATTCTTTATTTTTAAGTAATTTTTCTACATAGGTTTTAAGGCACATATTTAAGGCACATATTTCTTTACCTAGTAAATTGGAAAAGGCTTCTTTTCAGGATTAGAATACCAAGAATTCTAGCTCTCTATGGATTGCACTATTGGAAAATAACACATAGAAAAAATGTTCTCTGCACTGTTCTGCCACTGTGAATGTCAATATTCTTGGTATGCCAGAATTTGTTAAAGCTAATTTAGTCCAGACTGTACTCTGTTTGAGGTCAAGATTGTATCTTCTACTTGTAGAAACTACATAGAATTCAGTAAATCTATTACTTAAATTATTTATATAAGGATATGTATTTCAAGATATTGATTGCTTAAAAATCTAATAAATGCTACTTAAATGGAATTTATATTCTGTATTAAAGTAGGTATCATCCTTGCAACCTATACTACTAATAAATGTGAATATGAGTGACATAGTTCATTTCAGTATGGTAATAATTTACACTTCAGTTCTCAGTAAGTTTTCATGTAACAACCACCAAGGACATTTAAAATAATGAGAGATTCAGTGAAATTATATACTAAAAATTATTACTGAAGGGCCTGAAAATGCTTCTCATCCCCAGTCAGTGATGCATAAAGGAAATGTCTGCCTGCCTTTTACTATTTCAAAGTGGAATCTTTTAGCTAATGTGTCTGTCATCCTTTTAGGCCGTGCAACCTTCATGCATTCATTTTTTTCAAATTTTATGTGAATATAAACCACCTCTTCCGTGATACATGGTCTTAGTACCCTTTGAGTTTAGCTAGTTTTGTTTTTTTTTCTTTTTCTTTTTTTCTTTATTTCCTTCTCTGTCTTTTTCTTCCTTTTCTTCTTTTTAATGGCAAAGGACCTTCACCGCAGCAAGCATTCCTTGATTATTTCTAGCTATCCATGCAGAATTTTTCTGGTTGCACACTGAGAAAACCCCATAATTACAAGGATATTTATGATAGCAGCACTGCTATTTCAGGGAACTACATTATAGTTCACACTAAAAATAAAAGGGCAACATATTTTGCATGCTGGTAGCTGCTTTCCCTTGATAGATGCACTTGCTTTTTCTATAGACTTAAATTTATCCTTCACCATCTGCTCTGCAAGTACTCCAGAAAATACAATATTGCATTCTGAATTCCCTTGAAAGTAAGTTACTCTTCCTCTCTATGGATTTCCTTGTAGGATTCTTAGTTTTACCTGCATACAAATGCCCCATATTTGGGGAGCTCTAGTAATCTTGCACTTCAATTTAGAGAAAACTTGGGAGAGCATCCAGGCAGTCACTCCCATAATGCTTTGGGCATGACTGAGGAGATGACAGAGGCAGTTTTGTTTTAATGATGCCTTAAAACAACAACAACAACAAAGTTATGTTGAAGTGGCTGTTATGTTTTGGTTTGTTTTTTAAATTCATTTATTCATTCTTTCAATTAACACTTGATTGAAATATTTTTTCTTGAAATAGTTTTGGAAAGAATTGTACTAACCCTGCTTACATAGATTAAGACACAGTGTGTGTTGTATCATTTGCAGGACACTCAAAGAACACTTTAATACCCTCTCTACCTAAGTCTTCCAGTGGTACAAACTAAAATTTTGCTCTTGGATATTCGGTCCTTTGGTTTCTTTTGGAAGTTATCTTTTAAAAAATCCTCCAAACCTTCAAGTAGCCATCTTAATTATTTTTATGTGACTAATTTCCTAAACATCAGGGTTTCAGGGCAATCATAAGGTTCTTGTCCTTGGAGAGGAGAGAGGCAGGTGAATTAGGTTCTGAATACTGGGAGGACAGTGCTTTATATATAGTCTACAGTTGGTAGATATTTGTTGAATGAAAATGGGAGGGTGAATAGAAAACACTAAGATAAATCTGCCCTGTTGTAAGATACTACCCTGAGCGAGTCTTTTTTCTAGACATTCTGACTTTGCCTTTGACTCTCCAATTCAACTAAAGCCCTACTTCATTTCAGTTACAGGACTGTATCTTTTAAGAAAGAGAGATGATGCTTCACTTGCATTTGATATTAATAACTTTCCAGATTTTTCAAACTGTTATCATATGGATCTTGAGGTGAGAACACCCAAGGAATTCTTGGGTATCATTAATTAGTCCTAAAACACTCACATTCAAAAACTTCACTAGAGGTTACTTCTGAGTTTGTAGACATTTAGAAATGGTGCAGTTGAATTGGTGAAGGGCTAAAAAAGTGAAGGAGTTTGCATGTGAGCTGCTTATCTAGAGATCAGATGAAGCTGATAAAACTTCCCTGATTGTTTTTTTAAATAGTAAGGTCCCACTTGATGTTTCTGGAGTCACCTTATGTGCTATAACTCTGACTCCAGCTCTCTTCTCCATAGGCGTAAAACAAGCACGTGTTCAGTGCTGGGAGCAGGGTGTACAAAAGCCCCCCACTGTGACTTTCAGACTAAAGTCACCTAAGAAAGATTCCAACATGTGACTCTGCTGGTACACCACAGAGAGAATCTTCCTTTTGCCAAGGGATTGGTTTAGTTGAAAACAATCACCATATTTGGCACTTACTATTTCCTTTTTGTTTGTTTTTGTACAGCAATTTAGAAAGGAAAAAAACAAACCAGTATTTTATTTTCATATTATTATTTTTTAGAAGGCTCTATTTGGAAACATACCGTTTTAAGGCTGAATGAGAGACCTCAGAAGTAATCTAATCTTTTTCTCATGCATATATCCCTTTACATCAAATATTAAAATGATTTATCAGCTCAAGTACTTTAAATGTCTTGGAACTTACTGTCTCATCAAACATCCCATTCCACTTTAGCAGCTTTGTGGGTAAGAAAGTTTTTTATATTGAGTTTAAATCTGTATCCCTAACCCCTCTGTAACCTGAACCGTTAGTCCTAATTTTGCTCTCTAGAAGTACAGAAAAAAATAAACTCTCATTCACTTAATAACCTCTTGCGTACTTTAAACCATCTAGTATATACCCATAAAGGCCTTTTTAAATAATCAATCAGTCCAAGTTTCTGCAACCATTTTTTTTTTTTTTTTAGAAAGTCACAGGTTTTTCAGAAATGGAAGAAATTTTAGAAAACATCTAGTCTATTTTTTTTTTTTTTTGAAAATGCATTTCTATAAAGTACTAATTCTGGAGGTGATAATAGTAAAAAAAAAAAAAAAAAGAAGTGCACAGTAAGATCCTGATCTGTAGTTCAGTCAACTTATACCTGTAATTCTTGAACTGGGGACTCATGTTGTTGGAATTATGTGAAGGGAGCCCCAGGATAAATCTGATGGTTCTTTTCTTTTTTTAATTTTACATTTTCCTGAATATTTTATCAAAGAAGTCTCATTATTTTTATATTAGAAAAAAATATATTGACATAATAAGAATTTGAATAAAAACTTGGCATGAAATATGGGATTCCAAATGCTTTCAAGTTTTCAAAGGGGAGCTGTTATGGACCAAAATTTATATGTTGAAGCTCTAACACTCAATGTGACTGTATTTGGAGATAGAACTTTGGGGAGATAACACTCAATGTGTCTGTATTTGGAGATGGGACTTTGGGAGATAAGTAGGTTAAGATGATGCCATTAAGATGACTTTCATGGTGGGATTATTGCCCTTATTAGAAGAGACACCAAATAATTCTCTTTTCCTTTCTCTTTCCTTCTTCCCTGTTCCCCCTCTCCCATCTCTCTCCCTCCCTACCTTTACCTTTCTCTCTCTCTTTCCTTCTCTCTTTCTTTCCTGTGTCTCTTGAGAACAACCAGAAACTGACTACACTGGCACCTTGGTCTCAGACTTCAAGCTTCCAGAACTATGAGAATATAATTTCTGTTGTTTAAGCCACTCACCCTATGATATTTTTTTATAGAAGCCTGAGAAAACTAAGATTACAGCTTTGTCTAGGCCAATTGCTATCAGCCAAAGGTGATTTGACAATATCTGAAGACAGTTTGATTATCACAATTTGGGGAATGCTACTAGCATCTAGTGGGGAGAGCCACTAGAATTATAAACATCCTATAATGTGCAGGAGAGGAACCCACAACAAAGAATTACCTGGCCCCAATCTCTATTATATTGGGGTTGAGAAATGGACTTGGCTACAATAGGGGTACCTCAATGAAATGTTTGTTATTCATAATCATTTATTATTCATCTGCAAAATGCACAATATGAAATAATGCCATAGAGGAATGGTCTTTCTAAAGTAAAGGAAGCTACATGTCTTTTCTCTGCTCACCAACTCTGTAGCAATTCATAATGATCCCTAATCAAAATTTTTATTCTAATGTCAACAGAATCTTCTCCAGTTATTTTATGAAAATCAGTCATGTCCTATCTCAACTTCAAGTAACAGGGCCCTTAACATTCAGGCTGTTTCAGATACTGCTTATATTAGTCAGGATTATTCAGAGAAACAGAACCAACAGGGAGTATACATTAGGGGATTTATTTTAGGAAATTAGGTTACACAGTTATGGAGGCTGGCAAGTCTAAAATATGTAGGGTGGAGCAGGCTGGAGACCCAGGAAAGAGATGATATTGCAGTTCCAGTCCAAAGGCCATCAAGCTGCAGAATTCCTTCTCAATGATGGGGAGATCAGGCTTTTGTTCTATTCAGACTTTCAACTGATTGGATGAGGCCCACCCACATTATGAAAGGCAGTCTGATTTACTAGAAATCTACCAATTTTAATGTAAACCTTATCTAAGCACCATCATAAAAATGCCCAGAATAGCATGTGAGCAAATATTTGGGTACTGTGGCCCAGCCCAGTTGACACAAAAATTTAACCATCACAGTTGTTCTCTTTTAACTGCATTGTATGCCATCCAGTGTTCACTCTGGACCTCCTTTAAGGCTCATAGAAAAGGCCAGTGACACAAGGTATGGTGGGAGCCTCTACAAAGAGTCTACTTTGCCAGGCTTTCTTCAGCCAGGAAGGTAGTTATAGTAGTTTTGCTTTAGTCCAGTTGGTGCCTGAATCCGTGTTTCACTTTGCTCTATTACTAATCTGCCTTTGTTCTCATGTTAGGAAAGGCAATAAGGCCAGCCTCTGCTCAGTAGTCCAGTCTAGGCCAAGGGTCCATCTCAGCCTGCAGGTAACCCCATAGACTCTTTTTAGTCTTGCCCTGAGATCCAGTGAACTTCCTCTAGTGAGCAGAAATTTGGGTGAGAGAAATTTATGGTTGCTGGCAGTAAAGATCATCTTTTGCTTGCACCCTCCTAGGTAATAATGCTTCATTTTATCCCCTCACAGAGGTTTTATTTGTGTTGACTAAGATGGTGTTACAATTTCCTTCAGCTTTGCTAAACTTTATATGGGTATTTTCCTGATTATTGACCCTTGACTTCCCTTTCCATAGAGCATTTACTTCAGAAAACTTAGAATTATAAGTTTTTTCTCTGCCACTTTGAAATGTATATAAATATTCTCTCAGCCTCTGAACAGATTTATAAACCAGAAAATGTCTTTATCAGGAGACTGGGAGCCATCCCTTTGAAATATAATCATCAGGGAAGATAGTGCCCCTATTTCTCAGTCTTGATGGGAATATGGGAGCCTAACTTCCATGGCTACCAATTATTAAAACACGACATAATTAGAAAAACATTTGCAAACTCAATGATAACTCAGTTTGCTGGACACATGCCATTGATTAACCCTCCCACTAAGGTCCTCCAAGTACCTTTCCACTAGCTCACCCAGCACTTAAAAACCTTTCTGCCTTTTGTTTCAGTGAAGTTAAGTTCAGTCTCTCTCCCCTATTGCAGTAACCTGAATAAAGTCTTCTTTACCTGTTTAATGCTATCTGGCACACTTTTTATTTTGGCAGTATTTTTAAAGTAACCCTCAGCTTCCTATACTGTAAGCATAAGTAATGACGATAATTTCAGGTACCACAATCCATCTGAAATCACAGAATAAACAGCTTTCTGTGGCAGGCTCGTTATACTTGCTCCCCTAAGTTTTCAATGAGAAACTGGTTGGTTACTATCTTTGAGGCATGACATTCAGGTAAAAGCAACATCTTCCCATATGTTCAGTAGTTGATAATTTTTAAACATTCTTTCCTCTGAACACTTCAAGTCACTATCCAGAAAATACTAACTTTAAAATTAATTTCAATACTTTTCAATCATTAAATACTTTTCAAATATTAAAATACAAGTAATAGTAAGGATAGAGAAAACAAAGCCAACAAAGAACAAAAGCTATATAAAAATGTTTAGAAAGGATATGAGAAGTCATTTAATCTATATTTTTCAAATTTGGAAAGATAGCCATAAAGAAATAAAAAGATACATAACTTTAGCTTATAACTTCTTGCATTAATAGTCAGTACATTTTCATTTTGACCTATTACCTACCACACTCTTTCCCTCAAAACCTGTGGTTTTAATAGTGTAAAATAAAGATCAAGAAATAATGTATTTACTGAACTGATCCTGCTTGCCCCTATTTTATCTACTTTTTCTTCCCAGCCTCCCCTTGGATTTAAAGGTTTAGTTTTGCAACTGACAATGACATTGACAATGATGTAGTTAATTAGAGATATTTTAAAGTTCATTGTTGTAAAGTTTTTATGTATAATAATGAAAAAATAGCAACTTTTGAAAAAGTAAAATAAATCTTTTGTTAAATTAATTTAATTTTTGTTTTAAGCCTACCTACTAAAGGTTTCATTTAAAATGTTCCAAAATTAAAATCAATTTATTAGAATAAATGTAAGAAGCACAGCTTGTAAGTAAAAATTGGACTATCCCCTCTGCTTGGAATTGGAAATCTTCCAAATCCAGCTTAGTAAAACTTGGTTTATTCCATGTGTAAATTAAAAAGAAAATAAAAGGTATCAAAAAAGTTTTAGGAACTTTCTAGCACCAAGGACATGACAATTATTTAAGAGTTTAAAAATCATTTAACAATACAACAATTAGAATTCCTATACCAGAGAAATTCCCTTCTAAACACTGCATATCATTTTCTCTTGAACATCATTTTCATAGCATCAAGGCTTGGGGCTGTGTAAATATTTGTTTTGCGAAGTTGCCAAAAGTTTCAGAGCATTTCACTGAGTTTTTAATTAATTTTTAAAAACAAATTTGCTTTTTCTTAAATTGCTTCTGTACTCAAGAGAGCTTCAGTAGTTTATCTCAAGATGTCTTAACTGTGTTGTTTACTACTCATTTTAGTATTGGAATTCTTTTTTCTTCTGGCTAATTGGCCATTAGCACCATTAGTATTTGAATAATGTATATAAAGCACCATAGAAATCTAGAAAAATTCTGTGCATGTTTAATCTTTAATGCAATGTGTTACTGATAAGAAAACACTTGTTTACTGCAAGACTTTTGATGGTAAGACTGTCTGTCAGAAAAGTCACTCTTGGCTTTGGTACTTGCCCCTTCCTCCTGTCTCCCTCCCTCCCACGTAATAACCCCAAAGGTGATATTACTGACTACCCTTCTTTGGTTTCAGGATTTATAAACATCATTTTCCTTTCACGGAAATGTAATCTGCCCTATAAATCACCACAAAGGCCTTCAGAATTAACAAATCTGAGGACCAAATCTATACTGAAGAGAGGTGGGCCATTATTTGGGTATGATGTGTCATCCACAGTTTTCTTTTGGTTGTTCTAATTGGGAAAATATTTGACCTTACATTTTATATTCATGGAACAGAATGAATTAACTGACCTGTGTTCTAGTTTTGTTCAATGAACTATGTCAGAAGAGAGTTTCTGTTCTCATTCAATGTGTGGGGGACTACTTTTCATAACCCTTAAAACTGAGAAAAATCTCAAAGATATTTTCTTTTTTTTTTTTTTTTTCTTTTTTTTTATTATTTATTTATTTATTTATTTTTTTTTTAATATATGAAATTTCTGTCAAATTGGTTTCCATACAACACCCAGTGCTCATCCCAAAAGGTGCCCTCCTCAATACCCATCACCCACCCTGCCCTCCCTCCCACCCTACCCTCCCTCCCACCCCCCATCAACCCTCAGTTTGTTCTCAGTTTTTAACAGTCTCTTATGCTTTGGCTCTCTCCCACTCTAACCTCTTTTTTTTTTTTTTTTTTTTTTCCTTCCCCTCCCCCATGGGTTTCTGTTATGTTTCTCAGGATCCACATAAGAGTGAAACCATATGGTATCTGTCTTTCTCTGTATGGCTTATTTCACTTAGCATCACACTCTCCAGTTCCATCCGGGAAGATGGCGGCGTAGGAGGACGCGGGGCTCACAGCGCGTCCTGCCGATCAAAGATATTTTCAAAACAGATGCAAAATTATCTTTGGTGCCCTATAATTAGAATGAAATTTTTAAGCTAATACTTGGATTCTAATTTATTAAAACTTTAACTGAAAAACAAAGTAAAGATTCCTCAAATACTTATGTGGTCTCTGGTATGACACTAGTTATTATGAGTAAACAGAAATTATTAAGACATGGGGCTGTTCTCAAGAAACTTGTGTTCTAGATATCCGGAGGAGATAATTTCATAAATGATGATATTTCAAAGCAATATTTGAAACCTGCTGTGGCAGGGACAAATCTTATTTGCAAAACTTAGAGAAGGTTGTGATAATTTTCAGCACATTGTGACTAGGTCTTCGGGAAATTATGGAAAACTTCAAGTAGGGTAGGTTTTGCTTTAGAGGTATTGGCAGAGATAGGATGCATTTTCAAGGACCGTGAATGATCTTATGTGGGGTCTACTTGGTCATTTGTTGAACTGTTGGACACATCTGACTTCAGGAGCTTTCTAGCCAGACTTAGGCTTCATTTTAAGAGCTTTAGTTTTAGACTAGTAACATAAGATGGTTTTGTTCTGCAGAGAATAACAAATTCTACCAACTCCACAGCCACTTCCTTTTTTTATGTGGAGGTAGATAGGAGGTTACGTGGGTGGAGGGTAAGGGGTGGGGAATTAGAGAACTATGCAAATGTGTCAAGTTTTGGAGGTGCCACTCTTAGATGTTTATTTGCCTGAGTAGGAGCTTGCCCCTCTAAAGTAGAATCAGCTATAGAGCAACAGGTAAAGGCTTTCTGCTTCCAAGAAAAATAATACTGAAATTCTTCTATTCTACTATGCTACATAGCTTTAAAGTGGGAAATAGGAAAATGATAAGTTGAAATATGAGCTGGGTAGAAAAGATGTAGTATAAATGCTTTGAGGATGCAGAGGAGAGATTGTTGGTTCTGTGGTGAGTTTTATTTATTTTTTTCCTTTCTCCAAATTTGTATTTAAATTCCAGTTAGTTAACATACACTGTAATATTCGTTTCAGGTGTAGAATTAAATGGTTCATCACCAACATACAACACCCAGTGCTCATCACAGCAAGTGCCCTCCTTAATACCCATCACCCATTAACCCATCTCCCCCACCTACCTCCCCTCCAGTAATTCTTGGTTTATTCTGTATAGTTAAGAGTCAGTCTCCTGGTTTGCCACTATCTCTCTTTTTTTAAATTATTTTGAAATAATTTTAGATTTACAGAAAATTTGCAAAAAAAATGTACATAACATTCATGTATACTCTATCCAGCTTTTCCAAATATTAATAGCTTACATAGCCAAGTACAAATGTTACAATGAGGAAAATAACATTGATACAATGTTACTAACTAAACTACAGACCTTATTAGTGGTTCACTAGTAGTTTTAGCCCATAATGTCATTTTTCTGTGCTAGGATCTAATCCAAATTCCTGCATTGCATTTAGTTGTATCCTTTTAGTATCCCCCAATCTGTAATGGTTCTTGAGTCTTCCCTTGTTTTTCATGACACTTTTATGAGTACTACTTAATTATTTTGGGGGATAATTTGGGATTATTACTAAATTTGGCATTGTCTGATGTTTTCTCATGGTTGGATTGAGGTTATACAGTTTTTTGGCAAGAATACCACAGAACTGATGTGAAATCTTTCTCAGTAAATAACGTTAGGGGTATATAATGTTGCTATAGGCTATTACTAGTGATGTTAATCATAAGCACTTATTTAAGATGGTGTCTGCCAGGTTTCTTCACTGTAGGGATACTGTTCTTCCCTTTGTAATGAATAAATATCTAGGGATATACTTTGAAAAATCCTTTTTCCTCAAAATTTGGGCACTGACTTTAGGATCCACTATTCCTAAAATGGCCAAAGTAAAAAATGAAAATAAAAAACAAAAACAAACAATAAAAACCTCAACAGATATTATGGATAATTGTGTGAACTGATTCCCCCTACCCAAAAATATAATTTTAGCTAAATGTCATATATATAGAGTCTTCGAAAAATACTGCTTTGGAAGACTCATTGCTTTCTGAATGTGCTAAATCTTAAATTATGATTTCCCATTATTTGTCCCTAGCTAGCTCTGAACTTCTCAATTTCATAGCATCCAGAATTATAGTGATTATATGTAAAAAAAAAAAGAATTTTATTTCTGTAATATTCCTAACCTATTTTGCAAATAATTTATTTTGTTCTTTCTAACTCAATTAAAAAATATATATTGAAGTATGATTACCATACAAAACTGTACATGGTTAGTGTTTACAACTCAAAGAATTTGGAGATAAATATACACTCATGAAACCATCATCACAATCAAGGCCATGAGCATATCCATCACCTCTCAAAGTTTCCTCCTCTCCCCCTTAATTTTTTTCTAATTAAAAATTATTTTTGTTGTATGGTAAGGGAAATAACATAAAATCTACCTTCTTAGAAAAATTTTAATTATACAATATAGCATTGTTAACGTTAGGCACTATATTGCACCATAGATCTCCAAAACTTAATCATTTTACATAACTGAAGGTTTCTACCCTTTGACCAACAACTAAAAAGCCACTACACAGCAAAGAAAACAATAAGCAAAACGAAAACGTAACCTATGAAATGGGAGAAAACATTTGAAAATCATATATCTGATAGTCGGTTAATATCCAAAACATATAAAGCACTCTTACAACTCAATAACAAAGCAAAAAAATTAATCCATTTAAAGATGGGCAAAGGACCCGAATAGACATTTCTCCAAAGACATAAAAATGATCACGTGGTACATGAAAAGGTGCTCAACACCACTAGTCATTGGGAAATGCAAATTAAAACTACAATAAGATATCACCTCATACCTGTTAGGATGTTTTTTATCAAAAAGACAAGAGATAAGTATTGGTGAGGATGTGAGTTAAGGGAACTTTTAGACATTGTTGGTGAGAATATAAATTGGGGCAGCCACTATGGAAAACAGTACGAAGAATCCTCAAAAAATGAAAAATAGAACTACCATCTGATCTCACAATCTCACTTTTGGGTATATATGCAAAATAATTGAAATCAAGATCTCAAAGAGATACCTGCCTTTCCATGTTTATTGCAGCATTATTCTCAATGGCCAAGATATGGAAACAAACTAAATGTCCATTGACAGATGAATGGATAAAGAAAATGTGGTATACACATACAATGGAATTTTATCCACACTTTAAAAAAGAAGGAAATCTTGCCATTTGTGACAACACAGATGGACCTGAAGACATTATGCTAAGTGAAATAAGTCAGACACAAGAGGACAAATACTGCATCATTCCTGTTTTATGAGAAGTCTAAAATAGTCAAACTCATGGAAGCAGAGAACAAAGTGAGGTCATGGTGGTCTACCCAACTTATATGCGTTATTTATATTTGACCTTTTAAATGATACAATTCCAAACATTCATCTGAATTAAAAAATTTTAAATGGGATAATTACATAGGAAATAGAGCATGATCAAAATATCAGCTAATTTTCTGATATCGCTCTCTTAGAGAATATGACTTTTTCCATGGCCAAATTACTCTATCTTAACCTTGCTCACAGGTATTTGGGGTAAGACTCTAAGTGAGAGACTTGCATCTCCAGTATATAATGTGTGTGAATCTATACCAAGCAACTAAAATTTTAAAAAATGGCCATAGGATGTCCATTACGATTTGGCAACCAAGTCCTCTTTCATTTCCCTTGGAATTCTCTGAAACTAACTGTGTTGCTACTCTCCTGTCTAATGTTGTTGTTGAAATGATACACTTCAAGGGCTTATCTTCTTCATTTTAGAGGTGGTGAATAAAATCACTGGTTTCCAACTTGGCTGTCAATTAGAATCATCTAGGAAGATTTAAAAAATACTGGTACGGGGGACTTCTTTCTAACTGAAGAGAAGCAGCTATAGAGCAATCTAACACCCAACATTTTCTCTCCGAATCACGTGAAAAGACACGTAATGCTTTGATCACATGATAAGTCCTGTGTGTTCAAACATTCATCAGTTACACAGCAACTATTACCTGGTTGGACACATGTTCTAAGCAACCATGTTTCTTAAAACACACACCCACCCCACACACCGACACCCACACCTACACCCACCCCCCCTCCCACACACACACACACGCACCTACCTGGGTGTGTTACAAAGGTTAGTACATAAGTAGGAGAGTTTTTATGATTACTAAAATACCCATTTTGTGAGAAGGAAACTTTTGGAAGGTATAAATAAGAACAGAGTTTACTTCCTTCTAGTCATTTTTGTTCTTGAGATAAGATTATATACATACATACATACATACATGTATGTATACATATATATGTGAATATATATAGTGAAATGTATATATGTATATATAGTGATCTGCAAATTTTACGTGTGAAATACACGGAGTTTTGACAAGTAACACCCATGTAACCCACACCCTTATGAAGATGGAAAGAACATTTTATTACCACAAAAAACAGTGCCCTACCCCTGAGGCTGCCATTGTTCTGAATTTCTTTCACGATAGATCATATTTCCCTGTTCCAGAACTTCATAAAATATGGAATCATACAATATGTGCTCTTTTGTGTCTATCTGCTTTTATCCAACATAAATTTGATATTTGTCTATGTTGTGGCAAATATCACTAGCTCTTCTCTTTTTATTTTTTGGTGGTACTCCGTTTTAAGAATATACCCCAATTTTTTATATCCACTTTCTGGTTGATGGATATTTAGGTTACATACAGTTTGGGGCTAGTATGAATAATGTCTTCTTGGACATTTCTATGTAAGTTAGTTTATTTGTTTGCTTTTGTTGAGACTTACTTTTCATTAGTCTTGAGAGTGGAATTTGGGTATTATATTTTAAGTATATGTTTAAGATGACAAGAAACTGCCAAACATCTTGTCCAGGGGTCTTATTTTTATATTCTTGCCACCATTGTATCAAAGTTCTAATTACTGCACATTTTTGCCAGCATATGGAATTGACAGTCATTTTAAATTTAGCTTTTCTTTTTGGTGTGTGATGGTATCACACTGTGGTTTAATTTGCATTTCCCTGATAACTAAAGATATCATGCATCTTTATGTGCTTCTTGGCTATTCATAGATCTTCTTTTGAATTGTCTATTTAATTCTTTGACCATTTTTATGTATTTTTTAATTGTTAAGTTGTAAGAGTACTTTATATATTCTTGATTCAAGTTGTTTGTCAGACATTTTTTCTAAATGTTTTCTCTCAGTGATTTACACTTTCATGTTCTTATTTTTTTTCTTTAGATAGTGTAAAAGTACAGAATTATTCACAATCATATAACAGGGCTCTACTTGAGCTGTCTGAAACAAAAGAAGTTGGTTTGGAGGATTTGTTGTAAGATATAAGCATGGGTGTCTCAGTTAGTTAAGTGATCAAATTTGGCTCAGGTCAAGATCTCATTAGTTCGAGCCCCACTTTGGGCTCTGTGCTGACAGCTCAGAGCCTGGACCTTGCTTCAGATTCTGTGTCTCCCTCTTGGTCTGCCCCTCCCTGCTCTTGCTCAGTCTCTGTCTCTCTCTCAAAAATGAATAAACATTAAAAATTTTTTAAAAAGAATATAATCATATATTACAAACTAAAAAAGGGGAGATACTATAAGGTCTGAGGAAAGAACTGGAAAATAGACTTTATGTTAAAAGGCAATCCTCCCTGTTTCTGCCATCATATCTCTTTTACCAGTTTTCTTTTCTGCCTCCCTCTTCCACTTTTAAGGACCATTGTGATTACCTGGTCACAACCAGAATGTCTAGGATAACATTTTTATCTTAAAATTAGCTGATTACACCCTTAAATCTATCTGCAAACCTAATTCTCTTCCATCATATAATATTTTCACAGGTTCCAGGGATTGAGGGGGTGGACATCTTTGGGTGAGCCATTGTTCTATATACCAAAAGTTAAATGATCTTTTCTAGGGCAAGCGTACTAATAATCAAATGTCTCAAAGTATGCAGTTGATGATAATAATAGATGTATTCAGTCTTAGTGGATTTTGATATTGCCTTTACAAATTACATACACACACACACACATACACATACAAGAAAACCAAATGGATAATAGATTCTGGGAGAATTTTGGTTAATCTTCATGGCACTTTTGAAATGCTATTCCTAGATTAACACGTTTATATCTCATAATACGTACTGGTTATAAGAAGATTTAGCATCAAGTGGCAGAAAAGAAAAATAACTAATGTGTCTTAAGCAAGATACAAGTTTACTTCTCTGTCTTTAAAACCTAGGCCATCTATAGCTTGGAGGTTCTTCACCAAGCACCAAAACCCTGATTGTTTAACATATTGAACCATTTTTAAATCATTATATGTTTACATTCTTTTGTTTCAACTTTTTTTTATCTTTTAAGCTTGCCCTGCTCCAAGCTACATAGCTTGCTACAAGCTAAGATACCAGCTACATTTAAAAAATCTATTTATAATTTATGCTTTCTAATAATAGTTCCAATTCAAATACACATATTTTGATTAATAGCATACTTTAAATTATTTCTGCCATCTTAGTATGGGATTTTGTTTTCTTTTTATATATTTATCAAGTGTTTTTTTGTTTTGCTTTGTTTTGTTTTTTGGTCTTTTTTTAAAAATCATGTCTTTGAGGGGCATCTGGATGGCTCAGTCAGTTAAGTGGCTGCCTTCGCCTCAGGTCATGATCTCATGGTTCATGGGTTCATGGGTTTGAGCCCCACATCAGGGTCTATGCTGTCCGCATGAAGCTCACTTCAGATCCTCTGTCCCCTTTCTCCCTGCCCCTCCCCACTTGTTCTCTCTCTCTCTCTCTCTCTCTCTCTCTCTCTCTCTCTTTCTCTCAAAAACAAGTAAATAAAAATTTATTTTAAAAAATGTCTCTGAATGTTTTTGTTCTTTTTTCCACTTTTTTCTCCATAGGTTTATAAGTTTACAGTCTAATTCTTTTTTTTAAGTGTATTTATTTATTTTTGAGAGAGATAGTGTGTGTGAGCAGGGGGCGGGCCAGAGAAAGGAGAGTGCTGTCAGCATGGAGCCTGTTTTGGGGCTTGGTTTCAGAACCATGAGATCATGACCTGAGTCAAAATCAAGAGACAGATGCTTACCTCACTGAGCCACCCAAGCACCCCTACAGTCTAATTCTTAATATTTCTTTTTCTTTCTCATTTTCCTCCTCCTTCTCCTCTTCTCCTTTTCTTCTTCCTTCTCATCTTCTTCTTTGGGGATTTTTAAAAAATTTTTATTCATAAAGGCATCACATTTGTGGGGTTTCTTTGGTTTGTTTTTTTTTTTTTTTTTTTTTTTTTTTTTTTTTTCCCTAACAAGCGTTTTAAGTAGGCCTTTCTTTGGGAGGAGTCAAAAATTATAGCATATTTCTACTTTCCTCTGTAATGTTCCATCTCCCAACTGTTGTTGTTGTTTCAACTTTATTTATATTATTACCCTACTAATCTCAATGTACTTTAACTGTGTTTTTTGTTTTTTGTTTTTTGTGGGTTTTTTTTTTTTATTTTTTTCATTTCTTTGGTCTATATTCCAGGATGTTTCTACTGATTTTAAAGTTCACTATTTCACTTCCCATGGCTCTCCAGACACCTAGGTAGTAAGTCTATTAAATTTTTTCTTGTTTAATAGCCATCAGCTTCTGTGTCATAACTATTTATTTGTTTGTTTATTTTTGGTTGTTTTCACTTTGTTTCTCTGTAGAAGATATAAAGTTGATCATTTCAAAGTTCTTTTCAGGTTCTACTTTTCAAGTTCTACTTTTTTCTGGATCCTGAGTTATAACTGTTTATTTTGCTCAGTTTGTGTTACTCTTTCATCATTTTAGTTTTCCTCTAGTACTTTGTAATTCTTGGTTGCAAGGGCGTCTTAAGGCAGCCATTCCTTTATTACACATCCAAGGAATACATAATTGTCTTAAAGATGCTGAGCCTTGGCTTGTTATGTTACAAGACTCCCAAGATAGGCTTTACATGATTCATATGCAATTAGACTTTGATTTCTTGTGGTTAATTTCTGGAGTTATTTTATCAGATACATTATATAATTCTAGAGATCCCGCTTCAGTTTCTAGTTAACAAAAACTCATTCTTCTCCTCAAATTATATTATATTATATTAATTATATTATATTAATTATATTATATTATATTATATTATATTATATTATATTATATTATATTATATATTAATTCTATTATAGGTTATAGCTTTCCCTTATACTTGCTTTATAAACATCCTTAAAATAAATCATAGATTCTATTACATTGACCAGCCCTACCCCATCAGCCCTTTGATTACCTGACCTAACCCAGAATATTTCATAAATGTATTGCTTCATTTCTAGTCTATGGAAAATGTTCTTTCTCTTTTTTTACTTATGGTAATTTTGGTTTGGCAGTACTTGTTCTTTCATTTATATGTATTCCAAATGACATCATGAGAGGTTTGAGCAGTTGTGAAGTTTGCAAAATTGATGAGGAAGTCTTTTTTTGCTATAATTTTAGAGAGCTTGTTTGTTGTTGTTGTTGTATTTTAAAGTTTCACCTGTTTCCTCCATTGCTCTCAGGTTGTTGTAACTTCCTTCTGTCATCACTGTGGTTAACTCAAGTGTGCCCTAGTTATGATTAATTTTAATTTATTCATAGCAAGCTAGGTGGACTTTATAAAATTATAACACACAAAATATTGAATTAAATATCAAGTGCGTCTTTGGTGAATAGTGAAATCAAATATTTTGTTAAATCAAGTCAAATCAAAAGATATATAAACATCTGTTTTTATAAGCCTTTCTTGATTATTGCCAAGTTCTCATCGATGCACCAAATTGCTGAGTTTGCAGGATAAGTGACCTTCAGATAAATGACATGTTTCTGCTTTATTTTCTCTTCACAGGACACTTGAGACCTGATTACCATGGATGAAAGGTCAGTGCATTTTCTACTGTAGAAAAAAAAAAATGCTGGCATCTGTCCATTTTAGTTTTTATTCTAGTTATATAAAATGAAGATTGTTTTCAAATCATGTGTGTGTATGTGTGTGTATATATATGTATATATACATAATTTTATATAAATACAAAAACAATAAAATTTATTTCCAGCACTAAATTGCAGCTAAGCTCATGTAAAATACAAGTTGGCTGAAATTTCCCTGAGCTAACTCAAATATTGGCTGAGATGATAATGTGTCCTCATTTGTTCAGTACAAATTCAATCATAATGTGGCAATTTTGCCATTATAAAGCTATTTGCAAAGGTATTCAATGACTACAGGAATATTTAAGGACCAGCTCAAGCAGTTCATTTTAGTCACCTTTTTACTGAATCGACCTCAAATGATGCAAGGACCTTGAGGCCTGGTGATGAATGCTTAAGTGAGAACTGTTGAGTAATTCTGCCCTTAAAGTGAGGAAACATTACCACTTAGTGGCATGCATTTAAATCAGGGAAGGAATAGAAATAAAGAATACCTACCTTCTACTTTTCTTGCCATTTGTGAGCAATAATAGTTTACTTTTATTGCATTACTGTGTGTTAAGTTGCTTAGGATTCTTTTACAATTATAAATTAATATAAGTTGGACTTTTGAGGTGAGTAACTTATCTGGTTAAAATAATGCACAAAATGTGTTGTTTAACAGGAAGATATATGGAAGGTGAATCTCTGAGTGGATAGAAGGAGCTTTTCAATTGGTTGCCTTCACTCCTTTCCTCCTTTCTTGGCTTGTTAGTTTCTTAGGGCTGCAATAATAAATTACTACCAACTTGGTGGCTTTAAAAGACAACAGAAATCTGTTCTCTCATAGCTCAGGAAGTGAGAAGTCTAAAATCAAGGAGTCAGGATTAGTCCCCTTTGTCATAAGGGACTGTTTGCCTGTCAAACGGTTGCACTTCTGCCATTAAAAACTTGCTTTGCAGCCTCTGAGGGAGAAACTTCCCCAAGCCTCTCTCTTTGCTTCCGGTGGTGACACAGAATCCTTGCTGCTCCTTGGCTTGTAGGCACATCACTCTAATGTCTGCCTCCATCTTTGTATCGCCGCCTTCTCTGTGTCTCTGTGTGTCTTTTCTGTCTCTTATAAGGAAGGGCATTATCATTGGGTTTTGGTCTAACCCTAATCCAGTATGATTTCTTATCTTAATCTTTACCATAATTATATCTGCAAAAAACATATTTCCAAATAAATTCATGTTCTAAGGTTCCCAGTTGACATGGATTTCGGGTGTGACCACTAAAAAACCCACTATACTTGAGATTCTTTGATTTCATTTCATTTCATTTCATTTCATTTCATTTCATTTCATTTCATTTCATTTCATTGTTACCATCAAAATCCAACAATACTGTGTGTGGGGTGTGTGTGTGTGTGTGTGTGTGTGTGTGTGTGTGTGAATCTAGCCACACTGTTTTAGCATAACTGCCTCCCTTGCCATAATTGATTGGCTCATTTTGAGAGCCTAACTATTATTTATGTATAATTGACACTGTTAGAGAAATTTAAAGTTGAATCAAGAACCCCCAAGTCTATTGTGAATGAAGGAGTTGTAAGTAGAAACTATGAATGATTACTATCTGACATGTGGATTAAAGTAAAGAAAAGTTGGCACACACAGATGGGAGAATGAAGCCAAGAATCAGAAGAGGACAAAATCAAGACAGGGAAGAAAGGTTACTATTTTGTATAAAGTCTATTATTCTAATTCCCCCCCCCCCCCTCCAAGGCCTGATAGTATCTCCTCTTTTTTAAAAAAAAATTGTAACAATTAACCACCCAGAACCATCATCTTTTGTTACAGAAAGCTCTCATGGGGTTCTCTTGTGTGATCTTGAATAAGTCTGAACTTTTACAGCATTCTTGCATAAACATGGGCAAACATCATATAGGGGAAACTATGAAATGGCCAGGTAAGAAGAAAATCAAAATGAGTGAAACTTAAAGGAAGGTGCACACTGAGAAGAGAGTATGGTCAGTCAGACATGTAGTATCTTGTTCTAGAATTCTTCTTTAGTTGGTGTTTGGGAGGTTCGCTCCTTTGGTCATATTTTGTAAAACAGGAGTTCATTCTCTGACACTTACACCTATAAGTGTGCCACAGATGGCTAGCAGAGCTCTGGAGAAATTAATACTTACTATTTGATATCACATTTAAAGAATTGAAATACTAATATTTTAGAAATATTGTGAAAATTATGTTGAATATTATTTGAATATTTGTTAATATTTTAAAACCCCTAAAATATGCAGTGTATAACAGTCATTATTATAAGTCAATTTCTATTTCACAATAGACATATTGTGAAAATTATGTTGACTATTTGTTAATATTTTAAATCCCCTAAAATATGCAGTGTATAACAATCAGTATTATATGTCCATAATTTAACAGTTAGCTAAGATATTCAATTCACATCATAAAACAGTTATTAAGCAACACATATATGCCTGCTACTCTGCAGAGTGCAAGGCCTACAGGATATAGTAAATACAAAATTGGAAATCTTAGGGAACTTGGCAGTAGACAAATTATAGAACACAAAAAAACCTTTGATTCAAAAACAATGATTAGGATTTAATGAACAATTAGTGTTCGCCTGATACTGTTCTATGCATTTGTGTTTTAATTTATTTAATCATTAAGATAGTCTGAAGAAGAAAGTGATTGTTTCTTGTTTTTAGTTTTAATTCCAGTATAGTTAACACAGTGTTATCATTAGTTTCAGGTGTACAATATAGTGATTCAACACTTCTATTCATTCCTCAGTGCACCATGATAGGTGTACTCCTAATCCCATTCACCTATTTCAAGTGATATCTTATTCCCCTTTTACTGACAAGAATACAAAGACATCGAGAGGTTAAGTGAACCTTCTCTATAACAAAATTAGGAAGGAGTGAGAGATGAACCCAAGCAATCTTTCTCTCAGCTGGAGTGTGTAACTGCTTTAATGATCTCACAGATCTGATGAGGGGTGCTGGAATGATGAGCCAGCTCTGGCTGTGAGTGAAATAAGAGTTCCCAGAGAAGGTAGCATTCCAATTCAGTCTTTAGCAGCTTTATTCAGGTATAATTTATAAATAAAAATCCATACATATTTAATGTATACAATTTGATGAGTTTGGACATATGCACATACCCATGAAACCATCCCAACTTAGTCTTCAAGGAAGGAATATATCAAGATTAAAAACTTGAGTGAGTATATTTTGGAGGAAATGGCAAATGGACAAAGGTACAAATAAGTGAAAAAAAAGAAAAAAGAAAAAAATGGTATATTTTGAATAAGAAAATGGGGGAGAAGATTTAAGCCAGCTAATAAGACCATTATGCACTGATTTTGAATACCAATGAAAGTATGATATATTTTAATTTTTTCCTTATATTTGTATTCCCATTGCATTCGTATCATTTCAATATTCTATATAATTATTTTTCTTTTAGTTTTGGTTTAGTTTTTACTTTTAGCTTAGCAATTCTTAGTTTATCAGTTAGTTATGAAATAAACTCAAATGATAATTCATCGTTCAACACACCTGGCAATGCTTAACAAAGTGTTTTTAATGCCTAAAAATACATTCATTGTTCATATTTTAAGTACATACATTTTAATTGAACTGTATTATGTATTATCATTTTATAGTACAGACACTTTTCATAAAGTGAACACACCCATGTAAATAGCAACCAAATGATGAAATAGAACATTCCCAACGTTTCCCAAAAGTACCTTTGAGCCCTCCTCTGTCTCTGCATCCCTTTCAAAAGTTAATCATTTTCCTAATGTCTTAAACCATAGATTAGTTTTGCATTTTTTTGCACTTTATATCATTGGAATCATACATTATGTATTCATATGTGATTTCTTTTGCTCAATATTGTGTCTATAAGATTAATTCATGGCATTGCTTCTAGTATTGATCACTTTTAACTTATGATAGTCCCTCATTTATCTCTTTTAGCACTTAAGTATATTTATTTTAACATTTCTGTCAAGCCTTTCCATAAAATTCATTTTATCATACAGAAGCACATGATTCTGTTATTAATTTGGTTAACTTAATCTAACATTAGATTTTTTTCATGTGTTTGAGAAGTTTGTGTTTCAGGGTTATTTTGGTGGAGAAGTTTTCTAGGTTTCTTCTTCCTCTTTCTTTTCCTAAGAATGGGATGGTTGTAAGGGGGCCCTTAACTTCCCCAGATCTTTAGGTCTCCAATCCAAACCCAGGTCCTCCCGTGATGTTTCAGCACTGTGACTCAGCTACAGGATTGGTGGTGTTGATCTTACAAAAATGATTGTTTTCTAGCTTTATGTAAGCACATGTGGTTGCTAAAATTTGTATTTAGGTTGCTAAATGATTTTGGTCTAAGTTAATGGCATTTTTTTCCAGGCAAGGAGGCATTTTATGAAATGAAACTTTAACCCAAAATAGATTTTTTTTAATCAAGTGAAATTAAAGCATAAATAATTCCTTGGTGCCATTTTGGTAAAGGGGATAAAGAAGATATACCAAGTAAGTAACACCTTGGGCTTCAAGTCATCCATGTTACTTTAGTGGGTAGGAAATAATCGCCACAAGGGCTAAAAGAATACACTTAAGGTACAGTACACTTTTGCATTACAGAGTCAAGAGTTTAAATGCCAAGCTCTAAGTTGAACAGCTGTTTGACCAGTTGTTGGGTAAACCTGATCAATTTTCTCCATCTCCACCACTGCAAATAATTATAAATATAGAGGACCTCCCTTTCTGAATTCACGAAGTATATGAGGCTCTGAAATGATATGTCAGCCCAAGGGAACTGACTGTCTTATTATTAAAAGATCAGAGCTGAAATACTGTAGGCAATGTGCCATCCAGGTAGAGAACCTTCCTGACTCAGTGTGTCGTTCTGAAGCTGACTTCTTCCAGAAGTTGAGCATAGCGCATGTGGTTGCTTACTATATTGGAGCTGAAGTCAGGATGTGTCCTGAATTATTAGAGTTTATTTGTTTGGCTCAATTGCTTTGAAATGAATTCTCACCCACACATTTCATGTCCATATTAGCAGTATTTTCATTTTTAGAGGATTCGTGATGAATGAGAATCACAGTAAGATTTCCCTAATGGTCTAGGATTTCTTTTATTATTATTATCACTATACTTCTAATACAGAAGCTTATTTTACACTCAGATTTTTTACTAGAAACCATTTGAAGGACTTGCAGATTTAAATTTATAAAGAGAATTTTGTGGGGTAGCAAACAACTTCAGACAGAGGGTTTAGTCTCCATGTTCTGAGTCTAGTGCCTAAAATGGTCTTTGCCACTGATTATTTTCAAAGATAAATACAATTATACAGTGGTAACAGCTGTGGAAATTAGAAAGTTTCTAAGACTGGAGAATGTCATGTAGGTTTTGAATGTGACTTTTTTAGCATGTGACAATCTGACATAAAATATTCTAATAGACCCAAACACAAGGAGCAGACTATCATGGGGAAGAAAAGTCAGCAAACATCTTCATGTAGTCAGATGTATCCATATAGCTACACAAGAAATTCAGATACAACATATCCAAAATAAAATTTTCTTTTGTTTCAAACACACATTTTCCCTATCCTTCCCATTTCTAATGGAATTATCGTTCACCATTCTCCAGGTGAAACATCAGAGTGTTGCTAGATGTTTCCCTTTCCTTTACCTCCTCCATAAACCATCTCCTGTCCATTCTAGTCTTGAAGAACTCTCAAGTTCATTTGTTTCCCCTCCATTCTCACTACTGCTTTCTAAGATCAGAATCAAATCTTTTCAGGCAAATGAGCATCTCAGCCTCCTAACACACCTTCCTGTTCCAGCCTCCCCTTTTTGTATCCATCGTTCACCCTGTCATCCAAAATGTTTCTAAAGCCCACAACTGATTGTGTAAACCTTCTGTGGCTTCTTTTTGCCTACAGAATGCACACTCTTCTCAGTACATGTATGATCTTTCACAGTTAGACCTGAGATGCCCCTTTCAACCACATTTCCTACATTCCTCAACATCTCTCTATGTTACATCATATCAAACTTATATAATTTCTTGACTTAGCCAGTCTTTCATATGTGTTGATGTGTCTTTTCCTTTGCTTGCATAGACCTTCTCTTTTACCATCTCAACAGACTAGCAAGTGCCTGTTCATTAAAATCACTTATCATCTACCACTTTTTACATATCTCTATTTTAATACTAATTATGCTGTATTTTAGTTGTATGTTTTGTTTTATTCCCCTGCTAGACTGGAAGCTATTTAAGAAAAGTCTTCTTCAAACTTTTATCTTCTCTTTGTTCCCACCACCCTCAGGATTCTACCACAATCTCTGGTAAATTATAGGTATTAATATATATCTAAATGGAAAAATAATGACTCAATTTAGATATGTAGATATGTAGAAAGAGAAATAAAGCACAGATGGAGAAGATTTTTCCTATCAATTGAATTTGAATGTTGAGTGGGATGACAGTTCATTTGATTGTTGGTCAAGGGAAAATAATTTTAGGATATTTGTGATTGCCTTTAATGTAAACATATATTAGTCCTTTAAAAAATTCTTATATTTAATGAATGTAAGCAACAAAAGTTCTTAGTTTCTCTGACTTGGGATCACACATTTATAGTTATATAAACTAAGGAGACTTGAGTGACTTTTTGCAAAAGATGATTTTCTCATCTAACCCAGATTATCAATTTATTGTCTTAAGTGTAGAATTTCACTTCCTGCGTACATAGATACATTCTTGAGACCCTCTATGAATTGCCTCCTAGTTTCTACTTGATAGGTGGCTGCATTTACTGTTGTGTGGCATATTTATCTCTTTTAAAAGGCTTGTACCATATTTTTTATCTTTGAGTGAAAATTGTTATATAACTATCACTTGTCCTTATCATGGGAACATCCAGCTGTGATAAAGTTTTTAAATATAATCAAGCACTCTTACCCAGAACAAAATAATATACTTCTTTGTTGTAAATAAGAGCTGTTAGCTACCATTGCTTTTATCCTACTGTGCATCTACTTATTGAACATTTCTGTTACATTGGTCTATATGTTTAGAAGTTCTATTTACTCCTCTGTGTTGACAGGCCAGTGTCATTCTGTGTTATAGTTATCTCAACAAACCACACTGTACTGCTCCACACATTTATCTAATAGCAATAGCTTCATTGATCAATAAGAAATTATAAGAGTTACACAGGAGCATGTCATATTTTTTGCCCCTTTTCTTTCTCTCATCTCCTGTTCCCTGCCTCTGGCAACCACCAATCTATCTTTGTATCTATGAACTTGTATTTTATTTTTAGATTTTGCACATAAGAGGGATCGTATGATATTTGTCTTTCTCTGTCAGATTTATTTCACTTAGCATAATGCCCTTGAGGTCCATCCATGTTGTCACAAATGGAAAGATTTCATTCTTTTTTTATGACTGAATAATATACCATTGCATATATATACTACAATGTCTTTATCCATTCATCCACCGAGGGACACTTAGGTTGTTTCCGTATCTTGTCCATTGTAAATAATGCCACAGTGAACATGGGGGTACATATATCCTTTTGAGTTAATGTTTGCTTTTTTTTCAGGTAAGTACCTAGAAGTGGAATTGCTGGATCATATGGTAGTTCAATTTTAAGTTTTTGAGAAGCCTCCATACTGTTTTCTAATTTACATTCCCACCTATGGTGCACAAGGGTCCATTTTTCTCCAAATCCTTGCCAACACTTGTTTTCTTATCTTTTTGATGATAGCCATTCTAACAGGTGTGAGGTCATACATACCTCATTGTGGTTTTGATTTGCATTTCTTGATGACTAATGATGTTGAGCATTTTCATGTACCTGCTGGCCATCTGTATGTCTTCTTTGGAAAAACATCTATTCAGATCCTCTGCTTATTTTTAAATCAAATTGCTTATATTTTTTTACTGTTGGGTGGTATGAATTCTTTTTTGAATTTGTATATAAGCCCCTTAACAGATATATGATTTGCAAAGATTTTTTTCCATTCAGTAGGTTGCCTTTCATTTTGTTGATGGTTTCCTTTGCTGTGCAGAAACTTTTTAGTTGTATATAGTACCACTATGTTTATTTTTTGCTTTTGTTGCTTTTGCTTTGGGTGGCATGTTAAAAAAATCATTGCCAAGACCTATGTCAGAGTTTATAGCCTATGTTTTGTTTTTGTTTTTGTTTTTGTTTTCCCCTGGGAGCTTTATGGATTCAGTTCTTTACTAGAATTTGAGTTTATTTTTGTGTATGGGTGTAATAAAGAGGTCCAGTTTCATTCTTTTGCATGTGGCTGTTTAGTGTGTTTTTTTTGTTTTGTTTTGTTTAATAGCATTTATTGAAGAAAATGTCTTTTCCCCATTGTATATTCTTGGTTCCTTCATTGCAAATTAATTGATCATATATGCACGGGTCAATTCTGTTCAATTGATCTATGTGTCTGTTTCTATGCCAATATCATATTGTTTTAATTACTAAAGCTTTGTATTAAAATTTGAAATCAGGGAGCATCATTGGATATTTTACATCTAAGACAACCCATGGTAAATTACTGCCACTCAGTTGGATAAGGTTGCAAAGAAGATACTAAAAAATAATTGTTATCATACCTCCATCTCTTAAGCTTGCTATGTCTCTAAAGAATTCATGAATGAAATTGCCCAATAAATTAAGAGGCTAATATTCTGTACATTTAAATAAATGTGCTCAACTATATTTAGTTTTGCCCTCTTGTGTTAGAAAAGACCTTGAGGTCGACAAGCAAAGTTGGGAAACGATAAGTTCCAATATCATAGTAAAAAGATAAATACACCCTGCTCTATTCCTAACCTATGCAATTAACTCTGTAGTAGGATTTAAATGTCTACATGATATTCATCTTTATCATTATTTTTTAAAATGCACTGAGAGGGTAGAATTTCTAGAATCTAGCCCTGAGCTATAGATCTCTTAATTTTATTCATCTCATAATGTGCTTTTTAACTAAATAAATCATCAAAATTAATGAGAAGCTTTATAATTTCATGTTTATGAACAGAATTCTGATTTTCAAAGTTAAATTCTCTAGTCATTTGATTTTTTTTTCTTAATTAGTGTCAAGCAATAAAGTGGTAAGATACAAATTGAAACATAAATGTTGGGATTTTCACTTTTTATTACAATATAAACTCATCTTTTATGTATTTATGCTTGAATTATATTGATATGCAGTGTTTCTAGCTATATGATTATTCTTATGTTATTTGTGGGATGCATATTTGTATTATGAACTGTACTCATCTATAGTCAAATTTTCTTTCCACTTCAGATGAATATTATATGGCTGGCTTAGTAACATGTGTGCTCGTGTATGTCTGTGTGCACACTTTTATATGTATTTCATGTAAATTTAACAATCTATTGGTTTTTAATTTTAATTAGTTAGTGTTTAAATTTTGAACTGGAAACACTAAATCTGGGTAGCAAACAATTCAACTAAATGTTTACTTGATTTTCCCCAAACTAAAGAATCTGCTCTTAGGAAATTAATCATTGAGAGGCTTGATGAAATGGGACAAGACAGTATGTTCAGCCTGACTCTCTGTCCAGAAAAGTGGACAGAAAGATTGTCACGACAAAGTTATTTTATTTCTAGTTTGTATGTTGCTGGAATAGTCAGTCAAGGAGAAATACTATGTGCATGGAAGGCAAATCTTTCCCTCTTAAGTTCATCTCACCTGTACCATGGAGAAGAGGTCATAGTACCTTAATGGATGGGCTTCTCCTCTTTCCACCCATTGATTAGCAGATGTAAGTAGGAAGAAAAGTGAGGACCATACAATTCATTTCTCTCATTGCCAACAACGTATAGAGCAACACTGACCTTTTAGAGGACAGAATTGAGTAAATTCAAGATACTCAGTTTTTAAAATATTTAACTCAATTTGTCTTGGTGGATTATTTTTTAATTAAATCAAAGTAGATGATAAAGAAATGTAAAGGTATCCTTCTGACAGAATGAATTCACAAAGTGAAATATTCACTTGGAAAATTGAAAGCCAAATCTTCCCCCATTATGATTACATTTTTTAAAGTTAAAAGATAATTTTGCAATTAAAACAAATTTTGAGACTCATAATTTCAAAAGTATCATTTTTGAATCTCTTTTATAAATTCCCATTTCTAAAAGCAAAGCAATAGACTTCAACAATTTAAAATTTCACAACTATTCAGATTATACTCCCTACAACAAACTGACTTTGCTATCTTCTGATTTGAATTTCAAATTTAAACTTAAACTTTACCTTAGCTTTGCATATTACATCTTTTTATATTCTCACAATCATTCTATCGTTTTGGAATAATTTTGTCTTTAAACAGTAATAAACACTCTGACTCCATTTTTTTGACTGATGACAGCTTTTAAACATTATCTTATTCTCTGTTCCCCTTCTGATCCACATATGAGCCAGCAGATTAGAAAGCTAGGGTAGTCTCCTTTGGTATTAGCAGCAAGTTCAAACAGCTTGTGTTAACCTTCAGCCAGGTCTCATCCCTTAACTGCCATAAAAAGCCAAGCCATTTTCAGATAAGCTTGGGAAATCTGCACTGCTCTCCTCAGAAAACATTGTTTGTGAGTAATAAACCTTTTTCATACACTCTTAGTACATGTGTGGCATCATCAGTCTTGACATCTGAACCAAGATTTAGATAAGCATCCATTCTGCTGCTTCAAGGTGACATTAAACAATCCATCTTTATACTATCAGATCCCTGTGTGCCCAATGCTAGGTTTGTGATAAATTATTGCTAAATGGTAAAAGATTCTTTTTTCCTTACTCTAGAGCATATAATTTTAGTCAAATAGAGAATTCATTATTTAATTAATGCACACTTTATTGAGAGGAGAAGTGTTATATGTGTTTGCAATTACATAGCCCCAAATATGAATATTTTTAAAATTTTATTGTGTTATGGTAAGAACATTTAACAGGGGATCTACTCTCTTACCATATTTTTATATATACAATATATTATTGTTAACTAAGAAACAGTATTTTACAGGAGATCTCTAGAACTCATTTATCTTGCTTAACTGAAACTCTATGCCCATGAATTAGTAACTCCCCATTTCTCCCTTGCCCCCAGCCTCTGGCAGCCACCATTCCATTCTGATTCTGTAACTTTTATTGTTTTAGATAATTTACATGAGTGGAATTACACAGTATGGTCTTTCTGTTATTGGCTTATTTCACATAGCACAATGTCTCTGAGGTTCATTCATATGTGCATGTTGGAGAACCTTCTTTTAAAAAACTGATTAGTTCCTATTGTATGTATATACCACATTTTCTTTAATCCATTTAGGTTGTTTCCACATCATGGCTATTATGCATAGTGCTTCAATGAACATGGAGGTGCTTAATATAGCTTTGAGATCCTGATTTCACTTCTTTTGGATAAATACCCTGAAGTAGGATTGCTGGACCATATGGTAGTTCTATTTTTAATTTTTTTTGAGGGAAATTCATACTGTTTTCGATAGTGACAGCACTATTTTACATTCCCACCAACAATGTGCAAGGGTTTCAATATATCCATATCCTTGCTCCTTGCCAACACTTGTCTTTAGTTTAGTTTAGTTGTTTAGATTAGTTTAGTTTAGTTTAGTTTAGTTTAGTTTTTTATAATATCCTTCCTATTAGGTGTGAAGGGTTCATCTCATTGCGGTATAGATTTCCTTGATGATCAGTGATGTTAGGCAAACTTCCATTTTTAATTGGGATATCAGGGAGTTGTTTTTTTTTTTATATTGCATTGTATAAGTTTCTTATATATTTTGGAGGTTAACCCTTATCACATATATGGTTCACAAATATTTTTTTCCACAGGTTTCTTTCTCACTCTCTTGAATTTTACCTTTGTTCTGCAGCTTTTTAGGTTGATATAGCCCTATTTGTTTACTTTGTTTTTGTTGCCTGTACTTAGTGTCATATTTATGAAATCATTGCCAAGACCAATGTCATGAAGCCTTTCCCCTATGTTTTCTGGGAGTTTTATAGTTTCAAGTCTTTTGTTTAATTTTTAACGCATTTTGATTTGATTTTTGTGTATGGTATGACATAAGGGCCCAATTTCATTCTTGCATGTTGATATCCATTTTCCCAACACTGTTTGTTGGAGAGACTATCATTTCCTCATTGTGTATTTATGGCAATGAATGTGAATATTTATATACCTAGCCTTAGTTTTGGTTTTGGAAATATTTTAACTCTAGCATTCTTATCTATCAGATGGAGATGATAACATACCCCTTAAGAGTTCCTGGGAGGATTGAGTGGTTTACTAGAAGTATATCACCCAGGGCAAGATTGAACATATAGACAACACAAATGTTATTTTGCTTCCCCACTGTTTCCTGCTAGCTATAAAAGATGTGTAAGATGTGATGTTTAACTTTACTTAGAGATAACATATGCAATTATAAAATAAACATAATAACAAAATTCATACATATATGAAAATATGTGCTAAATTGTGCTAAACCTTTTTATACACAGTGGTAGAGATGTGATTCAGAACCCACCCTCTTATCATGTCAGCCAAACAAACAATTTCCCCAGTATACCAAATCATTTATTAAGCACGTTTGTCATACCAGACCCTGAATTAAGTGGTTTATATTCATTTTGTAATTTAATACTTACAACTTCTGTGAAGTGATAATGATGATAATCCTAATGATAGTATCATTCACTAATATGTGTGTTAGGGAATGTTCTGAGTATTTTACATATGTAATTGAATCCTCATATTTTTATGAGGTAGATGATGTTACTTTTCTCACTTTATTGATGAGGAAACTGAGACAGAGTCAAATTACTTTTCAACGGTGATGTGGATAGTAACTACCCAATGGAAGCAGGTTTGGACCTATGTTTTGGGTTAACTCTTAATGCCTATAGATATGATTACTAGGCTCTATTACAAGAAAATAATTCAGAGATTGATTTGACTCATTTTATGAATCACTTAAAGAATTTAAATTCCAGCAAGTATTTCAATAAAATGAAACTAGACTTGGTACAAGACATATGTGAAAAAAAAGGGTATATTGGCTATCTTATCACTTACGTATGTCTTTGTGGGAAGGGCTATCCTTTATACAATAGGAAAATATGGCTGCTGCTGTGGTATTAGGCCTCTGCTAAGGTCTTCCAACTTTGAAATTTTTGCCAGAAAAAAGCAAAACCTGTGAGGACAGAGAAGTTTGAAAATGTAAATCCCCTCAGAGGGAGAAAACATCCATATGTAGAATATAAATGGTCATTCTAAACCTCTTCTCCCAGCTGCTGTTGGAAGCCTCAGGCAGGACTCAGGTTCCTTCTTAGGAGTGGGAAGGAAATCCCTTGAGATGTACAAAGCAGTGAGGATGGTAAGGTCAGTGAAACTCAAGGAAAATGTAACAGGGTTATTTGGTTATTTGGTTATTGTTGAACTTACATGTCTGTTTTATTTTATAAATCATTCACAAATCTGTGCCTTTTAAAAAACTAATAAAGGAAAAAAGTGTACCCTTTATTTAGCATGAATCTAAACATATTTTATAATGTTTATTCGGTATAAACCAGTATTAAATTTCTTCAAGTTCCACAAACCATTTCTTTTAAGACTTTTTATATTGCTTTCTTTCTGTAAGCCTCCCCATCCTTCCACCTAGAAAGAAACAGCATTATCTTCTACCTCCTTTACATTTTGCTGGAATATACTGAGTTTTCCTTCATATCTCTGTTATCTGCTGAAAATAACAAGAATGTTATTTCTTTTTTTCTCTTACTTGTCCTTCAAAGATATAAGAAAAGTTAGCTGTGGTTCTTCTTACTTGATTAATTGGAGCAGTGACATCAATTCACTCAAAATGACACCTGCTGCATCAAAAATGATGCCACTAGTGGGAAAAGAGTGACTCTGTCCCTTACCACCATATTCCCCATCACTGACATTGCCACATAAATCTAACCCTTTGCTCCAAATGCCATTTGTTTCAACACTGTGGTGCCAACAGTAGCTTCTTTGCCTGCTTTTTTAGTTATTTCTCCCATTAGTCTTCAGGCAAAACAATTAAATAACACAGTCTAGGTTATTATGTTACTTTATAGTTGTTAATTTAGTCCATTATTTTGAAAGTAGTTCTAAAAAATATGACAGTCTGAAGTATTGAAAATGTATGAATTCCTACAAAAAATTATAGTTCAGCTTATTTCAGTCCTTTGTTATAGAAATTCTTTTTCGTTGTTATTGTTGTTTTGTTTGTTTGTTTTTTAGTTTCAAGTTTTTATTTAAATTCCAGTTGGGTAACATATAGTGTAATATTAGTTTCAGGAGCATAGAAATTCTTTATTAGAGGTAGAGATAATCCTAAGTCATAAGATATCTTTACATGACAAATGAATGCATCATTAGAAATTTGGAAACTTTAGCCTTTTAAAAAGCCATAAAGATCACATTTCTGGCATATGGCAAATGATATAAAAATGAAGAAATAATTTGGAAGCAAATAATTTTTGATGTGTATTCAAAACTGTCCTGCTTGTGGAGGATGTAAAATAATTATAAAATCTAGTTTTCAACAGTTAGTCCACTATTATTTTATGTAAAATTACTTGTAGTCACTATAGGTGATTTTTATATGGTACACTTATCTTAGCTCCATTTTTAAATTTGTACAACTTAATATATTCCTTTATATTGACACTACACTGCCATTTTATTTACATTTTCTTATGATTCTTAATTATAGTATATCCACTTTAATATAAAGTAAATACCTGATCTTAGGTTTTTAGAAAAAAAGATGACACATAGAAGATTATTGTAGTGACCTACCACTACCATATGTGACTTCTGGGTCCGTTTGGCAGTTTATGGCACATCTTCCCACATACAAGTTATTTTTTTTCATTTTATATGAATGAGAAAAAAGTACACAGATGTGTATCTAGTCAGAAAAAGAATTTATAATCCACAGATTATAAAAGCAGAATTGAAATTAAGATTCCCTATAGATTACAGATGCAGATTTCTTTTTCGGGTGATGACTAGATACAAAAAGATGTCGGCAAAAGCAAGATTATGCCAGGATTCTTTTCTAGAGACAATTCTTGATAGTTTTTTTTTTCTCATTTTTGTCTCCTTATCTAGTTTTCAATTTATATTTTAAACATCTCATTATTTAGTTTTTAAATAAGGCCTACTCTACTAGTCAGCTTTGCCTCCTTCAAAATTAAAGCTGAACAGTTTGCCAATTTTATTTTGGCATCATAGTAAGATCTTTCAACTGAATTTCATCCTTATTCTGGAATATTCAGAGCTCACTTGAAGAATTTGGGTAAAGACATTTTTCACAGAATAATTCTGTAAATAGTGTTGCTGTGTGCTGTGTGATTTTAATATTCTAGAATATAAATTAGACTTCAGAGGACTCACTTGAATGTTTGGTAATGTGAATTTACATTTTTCTTTCACAGAGATTGATAACCATATCAGTATCATAAAACCATGTGAGAGGTAATAACATCATTTAGCCAGAGGTGCCAATCTTTTTACATTTTACACGTATTTTGCATCTCATTATGAGATAGACAGGTTTTAGTTGTAAGTTGTGACAACCATCATGTTTGTCTCCACAATATGTTAGGATTTCCAAAAAATAGTGCTTTCAAGCAGGCTGATTATCATTATTTTGATAAATGTACATAGATTACAGACAGCCAGAAGTGAGAGCTATACATTTCAGATACAGTGGCTGGATTTGCCTCTTGACAACACAGATTATGTTTGTCAAAGAAGACTAAACATTTTAATAAATTGATGCTTGAACCTCCCTCTTAAATTTTCTGTGAAGAAAACTGAAAATTTTGGTGCCTAAAGAGGCAAATGATGATGGTAGTCTCTCCTGTTCAAACAGGACAGTATGTCAAATAGGGTATAATCCAACAGGTTTTGGTTCTTTTGAGAGGACTAAGGCACATTAGAGTGGATAAAGGACACACATAATCACAAGCCCAATTTATCTCTTTACTGATGGCAAGAAGTACTCAACAGACCGTTTTGCTTTTTAAATAAAAACACAGCAGTGGCCAAGGTCCTTGATGACTTCATTGGGAATCATTCCATACCAGGCATGCAACTTTTCATACCGTTACATCCCACTGTAGACACTGCATCTAAATCTGTCCTAGAGCCCCAGGAACTAGTACTCACTAGTTCCACATGCCACTAGCCTAAATGTTGTGTCAATTGATCTTTACTGCTTCCATTTTCCAATTTCAGGTTCATTTATTCAGTATTTATTAACTCATTCCCTAGGCTAGGAACATCTTTGGAGGAGAAACAACAATGAACGTGTAAATCCTTAAACTATTATATAGGAAGAGCAAAAATGATAGTACCAGGTGTGCAAATGACAAACCCAAGAGCGGGGGAATTTAAAGGACTTGCTCAAAAATTACAAAGAATGGAAACACAAATTTAAATCGTATTTATTTTCATTAAGGAACAGTTATTCTTTACACAAGGACATACCCAGAAAAACTTCATTGTGACCCTGAAAAAGTTTTATAACTGGTCAAATCTTCAGTTTATGGCATTCATTTTGCAATTTTTTTATGTGAACAAATTTCAGAAACATAGTGACTAAAAGGGGAGAGCACTTTAATTTCACACCTTTATCTTATGATTTCCTCAAAGAAAAACAATGCTGTGTTAACTAAGGATAATGTAAAATTGTAAATAATAGATGAAGGTAATGGTTTTAGAGGATTGTGAATTCTTTGAATCCCCCTGCATCTCAGGAGTAAGCCTAAACTCTAAGGCAATTGAATAAAATTAATTTAGAGCATTCATATTTTAATAGAATAATGTTAGGGTTTCATGAGTTTTCATTGTGGGTTACTCATAATGTCATCTAATTGGCACAAGTTTGAAAAATAACAAATTTTATTAAGTAAATATGTAAAATTGATGAATGAGTCATTGAACTATTTCCAAAGACTTTTCCTTGAAGGCATATTAATCTTCAGTATACATTCCCATTAATGGTGTAATTATTTACACTGTCAATTGTTAACATATCAAGGAACATAAAATGATTACATTGCTACTATGGATGAATTGCAATTTACAAAAACTCTTCTCAAGGGCTTTAATGGTATTAACATTTTCCAGTTTTTATTCTCATGAACCAATGTATGTTTTTTTTTTCAATATGATATTTTCAAATTGGTTTCCATACAACACCCAGTGCTCATCCCAAAAGGTGCCCTCCTCAATACCCATCACCCACCCTCCCCTCCCTCCCACCCCCCATCAACCCTCAGTTTGTTCTCAGTTTTTAACAGTCTCTTATGCTTTGGCTCTCTCCCACTCTAACCTCTTTTTTTTTTTTTTTCCTTCCCCTCCCCCATGGGTTTCTGTTAAGTTTCTCAGGATCCACATAAGAGTGAAACCATATGGTATTTGTCTTTCTCTGTATGGCTTATTTCACTTAGCATCACACTCTCCAGTTCCATCCACGTTGCTACAAAGGGCCATATTTCATTCTTTCTCATTGCCACGTAGTATTCCATTGTGTATATAAACCACAATTTCTTTATCCATTCATCAGTTGATGGACATTTAGGCTCTATAAAGAGCTCACCAAACTCCACACCCGAAAAACAAATAACCCAGTGAAGAAATGGGCAGAAAACATGAATAGACACTTCTCTAAAGAAGACATCCGGATGGCCAACAGGCACATGAAAAGATGTTCAATGTCACTCCTTATCAGGGAAATACAAATCAAAACCACACTCAGATATCACCTCACGCCAGTCAGAGTGGCCAAAATGAACAAATCAGGAGACTATAGATGCTGGAGAGTATGTGGAGAAACGGGAACCCTCTTGCACTGTTGGTGGGAATGCAAATTGGTGCAGCCGCTCTGGAAAGCCGCTCAGAAAATTAAAAATAGACCTATCCTATGACCCAGCAATAGCACTGCTAGGAATTTACCCAAGGGATACAGGAGTACTGATGCATAGGGGCACTTGTACCCCAATGTTTATAGCAGCACTCTCAACAATAGCCAAATTATGGAACCAATGTATGTTAATGCACTCTGGTGAATGGTTCTTGCAGAAGTCCTGTTGAGAATTGACCTAGGCTAATTTGAGCAGTCTGGGTTATCTGGTTCTTCTTTATAGATACTGGTATCTTCTCATGATTTGAAATAGAATGCCTTGTCCACAGTATAAAAAATGAAATTATGTCTCAGGCTGAATTCTACACACATATAAAAATTTACTAGCAAATTACTAGAAATTTTACTAAAAAATTTCTTATACATTTGCTAATTTTCCAACTTTAAAGAATTTTAGGCTATTGGAACTGCCATATTTGTATGCCTTCTTTGTGTCTCTATAATATTTCTGAAAAATCCTCCTATATTAAACACTTCTAATTTCCCTCAATAAAATCATTTTTAACATCTTTATGCTAGTTAACTAACCATTCTGTTATTCAGTTTTTGGTTTTTTTTTTTTTTATGGTTCATGTTTGTTTTGACTGGCCATGGACTTCTAATTGTGTTCTTTAAACTACTTTTTACCCTTGAAGTGTATATTTTTTTTAGTAGATTACCTCAAATGTTAATTAACAATCACTAGGGCATCCATTCAAGCGGATTCATACATAAAGGCACACACATATACACATCCTATAATGTCAATACTTAAAATAAACTACAGGTAACATAAAACACTCCGGGAAGAAGTCTTTTTTTATTTTTTATTTTATTTTAAAAATGTCTATTTATTTATTTTGAGAGAGAGAGTGTGCGTGAGGAGGGGAGGGGCAAAAAGAGAGGGAGAGAAAGAATCTCAAACAGGTTTCATACTCAGTGCAGAGCCTGACACTCTGTTTATACATCCCTCTTCCCCAAATTCAAGTCCTAAAACCCATTAATATTTTTTGTTGTCTCCAGAGTTTTATCTTTTCCAGAATGTCATACAGTTGAAATCACACAGTATGTAGCCTCTTCAGATTGGCTCTTTTCACTTAGTAATGTACATTTACATTTTCTCCATGTCTTTTCATGGTTTGATAGCTCAAATGTTTTCAACGATGAATAATATTACATTGTTTAGATGTACCACAATTTATTAATCCATTCATTTACTGAAGGACATCATGAGTGATTCTAAGTTTGAGCAATTATGAATAAAGCTGTTATAAAGGCTGTGGGCAGATTTTGGTATGGATATAATTTAAAACTACTTTGGTAACTACCAAAGAGTGTGATTGCGGGGTTGTATGGTATGAGTAAGTTTGATGTTGTAAGAAACTTTCCATTTATCTTACATAGTAGCTGTGACAGTTTTTCATTCCCACTAGCAATGTAACAGAGTTCCTGTTGCTCTACATCCTTACCAGCATTTGATGTGTTCTGTGTTCCAGATTTTGGAGATCCCAGTAGGTATGTAGTGGTAACTCATTGTTATCTTAATTTGCGTTTTCTGGATGATATGATGTATTGCATCTTTTAATATATGTTTGTTTGCCATAGGTGATGTGTGTGTTAAGGTCTTTGGACAATTTTTACTTTGTTTTCTTATTCTGCATAACATTTCTCTGTATATTTTGGATAAATCATTTTATCAGATGTGTCTTTTGCAAATATTTTTTCCACATTGTGATTCGTGTTCTCATTCTCTTGATACTATCTTTTTTGGAGCAGAAGTATTTATTTTTATTTATTTATCTTTTAACGCTTATTCATTTTTTGATAGAGAGACAGAGCATGAGTGGGGGAGGGGCAGACAGAGATGGAGACACAGAATCTGAAGCAAGCTCCAGGCTCTGAACTGACAGCACAGAGCCTGACACAGGGCTTGAACTCACAGACCATGAGATCACATCCTGAGCTGAAGTCGGATGCTTAACCGACTGAGCCACCCAGGCGTCTCAGAAGTATTTAATTTAATGAAGTTCAGTTTATCAGTTATTTAAGGGGTCATTTCTTTGTGTTGTATCTAAAAAGTCATCACCAAACCCAAGGTCATCTTGGTTTTCTGCTATGTTATCTTTAGTTTATAGTTTTGCATTTTACATTTAGGTCTGTGATCCATTTTGAGTTAATTTTTGTGAAGGGTATAAAGTCTGTTTCTAGATTTATTTTTACATGTGAATGTCTAGTTGTTCCATCATTTTTTTGTTGAAAAGACTGCCTTTGCTCCATTTTATTGTTTTGCTCCTTGTCAAAGATGAGTTCACTATACTTATGGAGAACTATTTCTAGGCTCTCTCTTCCATTGATCTATTTGTCTATTCTTTCATTTTATGCTATTTGTTCAATACCACAGTCTTTTACTGTAGTTTTATAGTGAATCTTGAAGTTAGATAGCATTAGCCTTCCAACTTTGTTCTTTTTGTTCTATATTGTTAGGTATTTTGGGGCCCTTGCCTCTTTCTGTGAACTTTAGAATACGTTTTTCTTTTTTTTTTTTTTTTTTTTCACTTTTATTTATTTTTGAGAGAGAGAGAGAGAGAGACACTATGAGCGGGGAAGGGGCAGATAGAGAGGGAGACACAGAATCTGAAGCAGGCTCCAGGCTCTGAGCTGTCAGCACAGAGCCTGACGTGGGGTTCAAACTCACAAACTGTGAGATCATGACCTGAGCTGAAGTCAGATGCTTAACTGACTGAGTCACCCAGGCGACCCTAGAATCAGTTTCTCAATATCAATAAAATAAGTTGCTAGAATTTTGATTGGAATTGCAGTGAATCTGTAGATAAAATTGGGGAGAATTGACATATTGACAATATTGGGTCCTCCTATGTATGAAATGGAATATCTTTATTTAGTGTTTTTTTTTTTTCATTTTGTTCATTAGAGTTTTATGGTTTTTCTCATATTGGTTTTGTGCATATTTTGTTAGATTTCTATGTAATTATTTTGTTTTCTGGGGGTGTACTAATGTAAAAGTTTTTTATTTCAAATTCCATTTATTCACTATTAGTATATAGGAAAGTGGTTGACTTTTGTATATTTACCTTATATTCTACAACCTTGCTATAATTGCTGATTAGTTCTAGGAGTTCTTCTGTTGATTCTGTCAGATATAAAAGCATATCTACTGCAAAAAAAGGCAGTTTTGTGTCTTTATTCCCAATCTATAAAATTTTATTTCCTTTCCTACCGTATTGCATTACAAGAATTTTGAATACAGTGTTGAAAATGAGTGGTGACACGGGACATCCTTGCCTTGCACCTGATCTTAGTGGAAACACTTCAAGTTTCTCATCATTAAAATATGATGTTAGTTGTAGACAGTCTTTATCAAGTTGAGACAGTTCTCCCTCTATTCCTAGTTTAGTGAAAGATTTTAACATAAATCGGTGTTGGATTTTGTCAAATGCTTTATCTGCCTATTGATATAATCATGTGGTTTTTTTGTTTTGTTTTGTTTTGTCTGTTGCTGTGGTGGATTATATTAACTTATTTTCAAATAATGAACCAGCCTTGCATATCTCGGATAAATCCTACTTGGTCATGATGTATAATTATTTTTATATTTCTTTTTATTTGGTTTGCTAATATTTTCTTGAGGAATTTTGTACCTGAGTTCACAAGAGTTTGCTGTGTAGTTTTCTTTTCTTGTAATGTCTTCATCTGTTTTTGATATCAGGATTATGCTAGCCTTGATGATTTAAGAACTATTCCTTCTCTTTATGTCTTTTGAAGAGATTGTAGGCAGTTGGTATAATTTTTTCTTTAAATGTTTGGTAGAATTCACCAGTGAATTCATCTGTGCTTCCTGTACTTTATTTTTTGGAAGGTATGTTCAGCTTTTTACTGCTTGTTAAAATGGAGTGACAATGTCAAGCTCCTTGTGTATGGATTGGAAACTGGAAGTCATAAATTTGGTTTTAATGTTGATAATTTTTTTTGGTTTTGATTGATATTTGAATGACTATGAAACTAATTTAGACTGGATATTCCAGCTTAATGTTATCTTGGGTTTTGTGCTATTTCTGGAAATAAGTCCTTTTTCTCTAAATTCCCAATAATTGGTGCCTAGGTGATATTTGCATAACTGTTTAGCTGTCCATCTTCCTAAACGTAAATAGTTGTTCAGCTGTATATGTAGAATCCAACATTTGTTTTTACTGAAAGAACAAAATTAGCCCACTAAAGAATCACTCTTAGACAGAAAAATAACAGTTATAGAATTTTTGTGTACTTAAGTAGTATTGAGTTGTAGACATCATTAGATAACCTCACTTGCCTTGGATATACAGGGAGGGAAGATCTGTACTTGACTATATCCATAAGAAAATATCATGCATGAAAATTATGCCTAGTGTATAATTCTTGTGCAATGTATGTATGGGCATTTTTTCCAATTGAAGAAGATGTGGAAATATCATTTCCTATATATGTTCATGTTCATTTTAGCCCATCCAGTTCCTCTTTTCTGTAAATCATCTATCCAGCTAGGAAACAAATGTTTACATAGGCCTCACACCATCAAAATCAAGATGATTATAAAATTTCCAACTATCTTTTCATCTCTCCTGATGATGAGCAGAGAAAAAAAGAACAGCTTCTAATGCACAATCCCTATTTTAACTTACAATCTGTGTAATTATAGATGACTGAGTGAAAAAAAAAAGTACTAAATGGAAGTTGAATTCTTGGCCCAAATCCTGTGAATCATTGTTTATACCCTCTAAGAGGAGTGGTTCCAAAAGAACTTTATACACAATATTTTAAAAAATATTTTTGTTTAAATCCAAGTTAGTTAACAGTGTAGTCTTGGCTTCAGGAGTACAATCCAGTGATTCATCACTTACATATAATACCCAGTGCTCATCCCAATAAGTGCCCTCCTTAATGCCCATCATCCATTTAGCCCATCCCCCCAACTAACACCCCTCCAGCAACCCTCAGTTTGTTCTCTGTCATAAGAGTCTCTTATGGTTTATCTTCCTCTCTGTTTTTGCCTTATTTTTGCTTCCCTTCCCCTATGTTCATCTGTTTTGTTTCTTAAATTACACTTTGAGTGAAATCATATGATATATGTAATATACTCATTCCATCGTGTTGTTGCAAATGGCAAGATTTCATTCTTTTTAATTACTGAGTAATATTCCATTGTGTATATATACCACATCGTCTTTATCTATTTGCCCGTCAGTAAACATTTGGGCTCTTTCCATAATTTGGCTATTGTCAATAGTGCTGCTATAAACATTAGGGTGCATGTGCCCGTTCAAATAAACATATTTTATTCCCAATATTTAAAGTCAAGAACAGCAGTTAGGTATTTCTAATGTTTTCTAAAAAAATCACCATAACTTTCACTAGAAACAATTATAGCTTCTTCCTCACCCTAAAGGGATGTTACTGAATGTAGTAAGTATTTCAATTCTCTGTTTGAGACACAATGTAAATTTCTATTTATGACTTTACAATTATCATTAGTTGAGACTGTCTCATTAGCTGTCTTCAAAGATGTGGCTATTGCAAAGGCAATGATTCATGCTCAGTTATGAAGCTCAAACACAGTTCATTTATGCCTAAAATATTTCTTTGCTGAACAGAGGCTGATGTATTGGGCCAGTTGTTGGGCAATAATAATCAAATAAAAAATAACTGAAGGGAGGAGTTTTGTTCGTTTGCTTTGCCTTAATTGTTTTAAATACTTTTTCTCTCATAGAGAAGCCCCTCTGTTGTCTTTACCTTGCAATCATCTTCTTCAGGATTACCATAAAACAAACCCTAATATATTATTGACTACCAGTCTCCTTTTTTGATGGCATGTGTTGGCCACAAAAATAAACCTGAATTCCATGTTAGGTCAAACAGGCTTTAAGGAATTAATTAAAGATTCTGGGGAAGAATTAAAGTATTATATTTTAGTAATATATGTTACTCTTCCTAGTGTTCATATTTATGTCAATGTTAGAGGCTGGAAAAGAAATATACATATATATTTATATACACATATATATACACATATACATTTATTTTAACAAATCATGTTAATTGCTATTGTAAATAATGAAAATAAACCATTTTAATTGCATGCTTTTGATAACAACATAGAGAAGTCTCATGGATTCACTTGGTGAATAGAAACAGCCCTACAAATCAGTATGATATCTTTGGAGTTCCACATATTCATCCAACAGAGTAGCTCACTTCTAACTAAATTATAATCTCCTATGTATACTTGTTATCGTATAAAGTATTTTTAGATAAGTGTATGGTTTAATTGATTAACACATTGTTTTTCTTATTCCAAATACACGGTAGTTTAACTGAGTTTAAGAAGGATTATCAAAGTGAACTCATATAATTAAGCATGACTTCACATCTAAACAAACTGAATAATGTTAGATAAATTCAATTAAATACCTACCTAATGATGAGAACTGGGCTAAGTCCTATGGGGGAAAATAAGAGAAGTGAAACTGGTTCTTGGTAATTTATTGGTTCATTGAAGAGAGTGGAAATATACCAAATTATGTAAAAAATATATGAAAAGTTATAGAATATGGTATTAAAAGAGCAGAGCTATTTAGCAGTACTGATTTTCAGTTATTTGTGTAAATATCTCTCTGTTGAGAGGACATTTTTGGCATAAAGATTTTAATTTTCAATTAATACCTCTCTCCAGGAACTTTCAGAAGCAGCTTGAAAGTTATTTTATAAACCTATCACGTTTTTGCAATCATTAAGAACCAACACAGACACACACACACACACAAACACACACACACACACACACACACACACACACACACTCATGTACAGAAGTTTGTACAACAGAGATAAGGAATGAATCACATGACATGAAGAGTATGTTCACTATGATGGTAACCTAATAACAACTGGGCCAAGTCAAGGCAAGTCAAAAAAGAATAAAAAGGAAGGAGGCCTCTAAATATGGCTTTGTGTTGTATGTCCCCTACCAGTCAGGCTTCTAGTATATACATCTCCAGATCCTTTTCAGCATTTTTGTTTGTTTCCAGAAAGACCGGAAGTACCTTGATCTTCATATCCCCTCACTCAAGAATTCCTTTTTCTGTTTAGATGATTGCACCATACTTAACTTCATAAGATGATGTTCTCTCTCCCTGGAATTTCTGCTTCTAGTCATTTAGTCAACAGATATGCATATAGTATCTATGTATATGTATACATACAGTATCTATGAAATGTATTATGTTAGGGGAAGCAAACACTTTGGGAATAACTTCTGTGTACCTGGAAATACACAAGAAATGGAAATGTGAAGCTTGTAACATGGAGAGAAGGAAAAATAAAGTATAATAGAAGGCGTTAGTATGTTACAACAGATGTGAACTAAAGTGCTAGGTGAGCACCTAACTCAGGGTGATTAGCAGGTGATTAGCAGGGATAGGGTCCAAGACAGGAAAGGGAACTGGAACTAAATTCTGAAAGATGAGTTGTTTTTCAGGCAGACTACATACAGATGCTGACCACTCCAGGTAGAGCCATACAGTTCAGCATAAATGGCCATACCATGATGTGGGAATATGGCAGGAAATCAGGCTTCATGTCATGTTAACTAGTCAGCTCTACAATTTTTAGAAAATGCAGAATTATTGAGATGTTTTATACATGAAAGTGATATGATAGAATTTCATTCTAGTAGGATAGATCTAACCCTATAAAAGATGCATGGAAAATGAAAAAATTGTAGGGCATATATAGAGACCATTGGATATTTGAGTTTGATAGCAGCATCGGGTTCAGACAAGTCCACCTGATCTGGGTATATTGAATGAAAAATGTGGGACATGGATTTATATTTTATATGGCATGGAAGAATCATTGAAGGCTTGGGAGTGGGGGATAAATGGTATTAATTACTAGTTCTTATTTAGAGAAATATCTCTGGAAAAAATCAATGTGGGATTGATTAGAAAGGTAGTGAAAGTGGAGATGGGAAACTGATTAGGAGTCATTTACAGTAGGTTGAAGCATGTGGCTGAAGTTTGTTAGTCAGTATGTATATAGAGGAGAGAATGACTAAGAGATACTCTATGCAAAAAGAGGCTGTTTTTGTTTCTTGTTTAGTTTTTCACTTATGACTACCTTATATACTATATAGATTATTTTGCTTATTGTTTCTCTCTATAACTGGAATATACAAATCATTTATCTTTTTTTTGCCTAGTATTTTATCTCGAGAACAGTACCTAATGCATATTTGTTGATTGAATGAGAAAAAAGTATCAGTGACAGAGAACTAAAGACCTTTGAATTTTATCACCTATATAGCATAACTCCACAATCTCTGAAAATTAAGAAACAACTGACATTGTTGCTAGGCTAATTCTTTCTGGAGATACTTTTGTAGTTTGAAAAATAGTAACTTTTAAATATTACTCTTTTAACTGCAGTTATCGTTATCATTATTTTGTAGTATGATCTATAAAGTCACTATGAATACTGAATGAGTGAATATTGATCTAATGCTCCTAGGGGAAATATGTATATGTATCTCACATAAACTATAACCTTAAATCCCAAGCACATCTTATCCCGGTAGATTCTATTTTCTTTCCTTCACAAAAGAGAAAAGTTAGAACTGATAACTCAGTGACTTGCCTGAGACCACTCTACTCATAGGTGCCAGAGTTGGGATTTAAACCCGGTGCAGCAAACCCCAGGATCAGAGCTTCTTACAGTGCACTGTGCTGCCCCCTACAATCTTCATCCTCTCCTCATCTCCGTGTGAGCACTGACACAGGAAGGCCTCGCATTGACCTCTTCCATCTCAGGTGGGAACATGCAGCGGGAACGCAAATTGTTTATAGCTCTGTGCATGCTCGTGAATGACTGCCAAAGCACAACAGTAGTATGGGTTTTCAGGTTACAGATGTTTTAGTGGGAAAGAGAATTCACAATTAAAGAACCTGTAAATACAGAATCCATTCATAATAACAATAGACTACTTATTTTTATGTGGATGTGTAATAATTAGCTACTCCTGCATTCTAGAATAATGTGTCTCAACTCAGATATTTGGTGTTAATAATATGAGAATCAAACATTGGTGGTGTTATTAGTACTATATATTACCTAATATTTGATTGATTTAGCTAAATTATCTTGTGATTTTGGCTTCATATAGAAACTGCTAAAATGCTCTAAGAAATATTATTTCTTTCCTCAATGGATTCCCCCCTTTAAAAGAATTCTCTCTGCACCTGCTGCTTTAGAAATTTCTCCTAGAATCTTTAATATACAGTCTCAAATGTAATTCATAACACCTGCCCTCAATTATTATCTTTTAAAAATTTATATACTCAGCACATTATTAAAATACCAGTTAATTATAAATTTCAAGTGTAATTTCAGCTATGTCAAAACTTATCTTTTGATGTTAAAACATACTCTAAGGAAATTACAGTCTATACAAAATCAGAGAAATGTTAGCCAGTGAAGATGAAGCATAAGACATATGTGCAGAGATCACTTAGAATCTTTTCAAATTGCTTTTAAAAATACTGTTGTAGAACATTTTGGTTTTAAAGAAGTACTCTGCTTTCCTATAAAAAATAATGGGAATTTTCTTTTATTTATTTTTTTAAAAATTAATCTTAACAATATGCTATAGGTAATTTTCAACACTGAGAATTGGGAGAGAGAATTTTTGGGTAGATGGTGGCACGTGGCATTAATTGACATGAAACCAAGACTAATTGTATTAAAATGTAACTGTCTGCCGTAGATCAGCTGGAGCTTTTGGGGACAGTGGCAGGTGTCTGTCAGTAGCATATCAGTCTCAATCCTCAGTTGTTTTCTGAGAAACAAATAAGGATATTGCTATCTTGTATACAAGAACAATGAACTGGGGAATAATCAAATTTTCATGTTTCCTTTATGCTGCTGGGTCTCCTACAACAAAAGTCTCTTTTGAAACAGTTGGAAGCCCAGTTGCTGCTGATATATGCAGGCTCTATAAGAGGGGCGTTAAAAATATCTCTCTTATGTTGCAGTACCTGGCTTTCTTGTGGTTTAATGTACCAGTGTTCATCTTCCTGTGTTCAGCTTACAGTAAGAATAAAAGAACAATCAAAGTCTTTGAGTTAAAGCCATTTTTAGTGTGGTAAATACTAGTTACCCATAACCTCTCTTGGCCCAGGACCAGCTCCAGTCATTAATAGGAACTTCCATGCACATCCTTTTTCTGGGTGCCAATTAGGAAGCACCTTGGGAATAGGAAAGATTGGCCTTAAAGTTATGGGAGTAACTCATTTGTCATGACCTGTTATAGACCGAATGTTTGTGTCCTCCTCGAATTCATATGTTGAACACCTCCCCCCTGACACACACACACACACACACACACATAACCAGTGTAACTGTATTTGGAGATAGGGCCTGTGAAGAGATAATAAATGGGAAATGAGGTCACAAGGGTAGGGCCCTAATATGATAGGTCTGATGCATTTAGAAGAAGATACACCAGCCTTTCTCTTTGAATGCACACTTAGAGGAAGGGCTATGTGAAGACGAAATGGTCCTCTGGAATCCAGGAAGAGCATCCTCACCAGAAACTGAACCCTACTGGAACCCTGATCTTGGGCTTTGCAGCCTCCAGAGCTGGAAGGAAATTAATATTTGTTGTTTAAACCACCCAGCCTATGTATTTGGTTATGGCAGCGCAAGCTGCCTACCATGATTCTCTTCGTGGATTATGAATCTCAACTACCTCTTACATTTTCCTCTCTGAATCTAAAATCATATATGTTGTATGTTTCCCTCCCTCCCTTCATCCATCCATCTACCCCTATTTCCTTCTTTCCTTCCTCCCTTCTCTCTTGTTCTTTTTCCCTCCCCTCCCCTCCCCTCCCCTCCCCTCCCCTCCCCTCTCCTCCCCTCTCCTCCCCTCTCCTCTCCTCTCCTCTCCTCTCCTCTCCTCTCCTCTCCTGTCCTCTCTTCTCTCCTTCTTTCTCCCAAATGACTTTTTATTTACAGTGCATTTCAAAGAAGAAAAAAAAACATTTCCTTTTCCTGTTTTCTTTTTTAATTTTTTTTATTTTAAAACATTCTTATTATAAATAGCTCAAAGAATACAAAAGAGTATAAAGTATCAAAGTTCTCCTTCATCCTGTGTCATTCTCATTATTCTCCACAGATGTAACAATAGGTATAATGAGTAAGATATACTTTCTTCCTGACCCATATTTATGTATTTATGTGCATGAGTCATACCTAAAATAGATATACATGTTCAAGTTAAAATTAGGTCATTAAGGTAGACCCTAATCCCATATTACTGGGTGCCCTTATTATATAAAGGGGAATTTGGACATAGACACAGACATGCACAGAAAGAAAATGATGTGAAAACACACATGGAGAATACCATGTGAAGATGGGGGATTGGATCAATCTGTCTCGAAGCCAAGGTAAGCCAGAGTTTGCTGGCAAACACCCAGAAGCTAGGAGGAGGCAAGGAAGGACTCCTTTTATGTTTCAAAGGAGCCCTATGACACCTTGATTTCAGACCAAGCCTTCAGAACTGTGAGACAATAAATTTCTGTTGTTTTAAGCCACCCACTTTGTGTTGCTTTGTTATGACAGCCCTACGGAACTAAAACAATGTTATACTTCGACAATGATTTTTTATAGATTAAAAAAAATTTAATGTTTATTTATTTTTGAGAGAGAGACAAAAAACATGAGTTGGGGAGAGGCAGATTGAGAGAGAGACACAGAATCCAAAGCAGTCTCCAGGCTCTGAACTGTCAGCATAGAGCCCAATGAAGGGCTCGAACTCACAAAGCGTGAGATGACCTGAGCCAAAGTCGGAGGCTTAACCAACTGAGCCATTAAAAAAACTGAGCATTTTTTAAATGCAACCTTCCAGGGGCGCCTGGGTGGCGCAGTCGGTTAAGCGTCCGACTTCAGCCAGGTCACGATCTCGCGGTCGGTGAGTTCGAGCCCCGCGTCAGGCTCTGGGCTGATGGCTCGGAGCCTGGAGCCTGTTTCCGATTCTGTGACTCCCTCTCTCTCTGCCCCTCCCCCGTTCATGCTCTGTCTCTCTCTGTCCCAAAAATAAATAAAAAACGTTGAAAAAAAAAAATTTAAAAAAAAAAAAAATTAAAAAAAAAATAAATGCAACCTTCCAGATAACTGTTATCATATGTCCAACTCAACACTGGCTACTGAGAAGAAAGAGTAAAACAAAATTAAATACTGCAATTTAAGTAATAAACCACACCACAGTATATACTTTGAACCTACATTTGTAAAATCACTTTTATTGATGATTTCTTTCTTTTTAAAATATTTTCAAAATCACTTGGGATTTTCTTAAAAAACGATTTTCTGTGATGCTTTTAGTTCTTTAATTTCTTAAAAGAAAATGTTCTTGAGGAGAGGGCAGTGGGGGGATATTTCCATGAAAGATTAAAGAGTATCTGACAATCAAAAATAACAAATTAAGATAAAGCATCTCTACCATTAAAGTGGATATCAAAAGTAAACCACAGTGGGTAGTACCTCGGCTTATATATTTGTTTACACAGATAATTTCAGGAAGCACTCTGTTTCATAAAGCAAGTTTACACCTATTTTATGCTAATGACATTTCACATGGTCATGGGTAGTTATGTTTTTCCTTGAGAAAGCACAGAGAAAATCTGCAATGTTATTTTTATCAGTAAATTATTAAACAAGAAGTATGCCCCAAATAGTGTTCTAGATACTTCAAAGGCATTTTTTAAAGAACTGCTATTTTGTTAGAAATGGTATTTTTAAAATTTTTTTAAATTATTTTTTTAATGTTTATTCATTTTTTGAGAGACAGAGAAAGACAGAGCATGAGTAGGGGAGGGGTGGAGAGAGAGGGAGACACAGAATCCAAAGCAAGCTCCAGGCTCTGAGCTGTCAGCACAGAGCCCGACGCAGGGCTTGAACTCATGGACCATAAGATCATGACCTGAGCTGAAGTTGGTCGCTTAACTGACTGAGCCACCCAGGTGCCCCAAAAATTGTATTTTTTTAAGTTAGTACTACCTTACCACCTATGTACCAACGACAGATCAAATCATGAATTATGCCTTTGTCTATGTTCTAACCATTCAATTATTTTTCTTCATTTTACCTAGAGTTCTATGATATTGGTGATTCGTTCAATTGATAAGGAGACTCCTTCCTTCTTCCCTAAATGCCTGCTTCCTCATTCTGACATCTTGTCAGCAAATAGCTATTTTTCATAGCACCTTCTATTTATGTATGTATTTTTATATTTATTCCTATAGTTTTTTGTTTTTCCACATGCATGTTTCTTAGGTTTCATTCTTAAATCACAGCTTACACACACTTTGTCAGCTCAGAAATGGCACCACAGACAACTGTGAGATAGATCATGTTTATAAACATGTCAGAGAGGTAAAAGTACAATTGTTTCCCAAGTGTGCCTTAAAGTATTATATTCTGAATCTCAAGAACTCATCAGCAGTTTTCCTGGATGATGAAAATAGCACATATTGAAAGGGCTAGCTTCATGGCAACCCAAGGACAGAGCAGTGGGAATGACCCTTCCAGTGTGCAGGCAATAATTCAAATCTGAAGCAAATAACACAGAAAGGAATTGATTAAGCTCAATTACCCTTTTATAACCATGAGTCTGCAATTTTAAGCTATATTAGTAATAAAATATTTCATGCTCCAAACAAATTGGGGCCTAAATTTTAAATAATCGTGGTTACTGTTGAACACACACACACACACACACACACACACACACACACACACCATTTTTTTTTTAAAAAGGCACATTTTGAAGTTCTTCTTTAATAAACATTTTGTTCTACATGGAAGTTCAATTGAAGAATTTCCAGTTATACAGTTGGTCCATGCCATACAAAGACTTTGCTGTGCACATTCCTTTAGAAATTAGGATTAGGCTTTGAGCAAAGTTCTTTTCTCAAGTCTTGTGGAACTACATATCCTTCTATTGAGATAGTTAATTTGAAATAAACAATGATACTACAGTGATTGAGATGAAGAAAAAGAAGACACATTCTTGAAATTATGCCATTTTATGCGAGCACATGGACTTTTTATTTTTGTTTAAAACTTAAAAGATTGAAACAAAATGATATCCATGAGGTATATTTTGTTTGTCAATTGAACATTTTGGTTCTTGTCTAAAATATTTTAATAGTACCTTTAAAATTAAGAAAGCATCCACTTTAACTGTTAATTTTTTTTGCGAAGAACATATCATGAACTACTTATTATTACTGGTTACTACATTCATACTAACTGAAAATAAGTTTGTCATTTAGAGGAAATGTTAGATGCTGCATGTCAAATAACTACATATGCCACCAGCCCTAATCTCTCTGGTTATATGAGCCTGATTTTATTGCCTCACATTGGTCACACATTGGCTGAAGGCCATCCCGGTAGAGGTAGAGGGAGCATGAACTTTCAAGTAACTGGATATGGAAATTCTCAGAGGACATTTTTCTCAAAGAAAGTTGGTAAAGGTAGGCTAATTTGAAGCTGAGTCTTCATCAGCTTCTTAGAGATGGGTACACTGGTCCAATAAAGGGGCTCTGGAAAGTGCATGGACAACATCTATCATGGGTGGAATGAAACAAAAAGAAAAGCTGTTAGAGAAGATTCCTATTATAAGATTCTTGCTTCCCTGACTTCTCACCTTTAGTAGATTCTTAGTTCTTTAAGGACATGGACCTTCTGTTCATTGTTCTATGTGTATGTCTGTGTACGTGTCTTTGTGTGCATATGTGTTTTCTATAATCAGCATAGTGCTCAAGAGCAAACTATATGAATAATTAAGTAAATTCAAATAAAATTTAAAATAAAGTTTATAATTCCACTGGACAGCTAGTAATTTGCCAAGGTCCACTTAAAGGAGCATTCTTATAATTTGGACTAGAGGATAGCAGAAATCAGTTGTTTCAACTCTCCTGTGCAAGAATATCCCAAGAAGTAAGTTTAAACTCCATGATTGCAGGAGAGAAAATAGAATTTCAGAGCTGATATGATTGGGAGAAAAAGTGTAGAGAGAAGGAATATTTTCCATACTCTATGGAGCAATTTTCAAACAAGCATTTAAACATTCTGTTCCTGTAGTTTTACTCTATGGCTGAATGAAGCTGCTCGTTAGCTATCTTCCATCAAGAAATGTGAGGTTTGGGGAATCTGGGTGCCTCAGTCGGTTAAATGTCTGGCTCTTGATTTTGGCTCAGGTTATGATCTCACAGTTTGTGAGATTGAGACCCATGTCTGTTCTGAGCTGACAGCACAGAGCCTGCTTGGAATTCTTTCTCTCTCCTTCTCTGTCTGCCCCCCCCCCCACCTTATCTGTTCCATCTCTCCTCTCTCTCTCTCTCTCTCTCTCTCTAAACAAATAAATAAGCTTAAAAAATGTGAGGTATCGCCTTTGAGCTACTTGCCTAATGACTGCTCACTCATGTGTTCATTTTATTTGGCACAGAGCGCTTTTGTCACTAAGATGATTTTGAATGACATCAGAATCCTTGGAAAGTTGGCCTCTCCTACTTCTCCCCAGATAGATATTAGAACATTTTTTAGCAGAGTCCAATAAAAAGAAAGAAATTTTGAAGAAAACAAAGAAATTCATGTGGAACAAGAAAGAAAGACTTCTCTTGATTCAGGAGAAACAGCACAGAAAATTTCTGACTAGAAATTGGAGGATTTGGTAGGATGTGGCTGGTGTTTTATATTAAAGGGAGAATAACGATTTTTCCTAAATCTCATTTTCCATATCATTGGTTGTTCATAGTTTCATGGAATGGAGAAAATTACACGTATTTTCTTCACAAAGATTTGTTTTTGTGAAACACAGGCTGTTATAATTTCTGGCTTCTTTCGAGAACAATAATCATTTCATTAATGGATAGTGGACATGTACCTTGCTTTGAGCACAAATTCTGAGAGAGATTTTGAAAAAAGTGTTTCACTTGGAAAAAATTTTATATAGGTTGATATATCAAAGTCAGGAAAAGATTATTTCCTAGACAGGTTTAATGAAGCCCTCATAATATTATCAAAACATAATTTCAGAAGATCATTTATCCCCATTCAATTCTTTTTCCTAATTTCTGTCTTTCATCATTAGAACCCCATCAACCAGAGAAACAACCACATCTTTTTACTGTGTTCTACATGTTTGTCTCCAAATGTGAGGGAAAATAATAGAAAAGAAATAGAAAAGAAAGAAGTACATTAGAAAATGAACCACATAATAAAATATTTGATTAATAACTCAAATGGTTTAGAAATACCGAGAGAAAATAGACTGTGTTGCATAGAATGATCATGTAAGGAAGGCTTTATGGAGAAAGTGGACTTAAGCAGAGTTTTGAAATGCTGACCCTATTTTCATCTCCTAGGTTTGTTCTAGATAAGGGAGAAGAACTTGAGGATAAGGAGGCATGACTGGACTGAAGGGTGGGTTCAGCACCTATCCTTAAAACCTGTCCTTAAAACCTGCACTGCACATTTTTGGGTGGTATAGGGTTGTAGACAATAGAGACATTCTCTTTTCTTTTCAAAGAAAGTCATTTTTCATGGTATCAGTTGTGTTACTTTATTTTTGAATTTTTTTTAATGTTTATTTTTGAGAGAGAGAGAAAGAGAGACAGAGCATGAGCTGGGGGAAGGGCAGAGAGAGAAGGAGACAGAATCCGAAGCAAGCTCCAGGCTCTGAGCTGTCAGCACAGAGCCGCATGCAGGGCTGGAACCCATGAACAGTGAGATCATGATCAGAGTCGAATTCACTTAACAGACTAAGCCAACCAGGCTCCTCAGTTGTGTTAACTCTTGATAGTTGTACTTAAAGACTTGATGCAGCAACTATTAATATCATTTTAATCAACTATTGATTTTATTTTTGGTTTCTGCCTTCCTGGCTTATTTTACTTACCCTTTACAAAGAAACAAACGACAGCAACAAAAATGCCTGATTGGTTTTAAAAATTCATGTGTTACTCTGTGTTACAAGTTTAAATTGTTTTTTATGTTTATTCTTAGAGAGAGAGAGAGAGCATGCGTGCCGGTCGGGAAGGGGCAGAGAGAGAGGGAGACAGAGAATCCCAAGCAGTCTCCACACTATCAGCTCAGACCCAGACACAGGGCTCGAACCCAGGAACCGTGAGATCATGACTTGAGTTGAAATCAAGAGTTGGGCGTTCAACCTACTGAGGCACCCAAGTGCCGCTACAATTTTGAATTAACATTTTCCCAAACTTAAAACTGACTTTATCATTACCTTTTTATTATCACAGCATCTAAATGTCTGCCCATATGGTATTTTAAAAATAGTATCCAGGGGCGCCTGGTGGCTCAGTCAGTTGGGCGTCTGACATGGCTCAGGTCATGATCTCACAGCTTGTGGGTCAAGCCCCACATCCGGCTCTGTGCTGACAGCTCAGAGCCTGGAGTCTGCTTTGGATTCTGTGTCTCCGTCTCTCTCTCTCTCTCTCTCTCTCTCTCTCTTTCTCTCTCTGCCCCCCCCCACTCGCACTCTGTCTCTCTCTCTCAAAAAATAAATAAACATTAAAAAAATTTTTTTTAAAGAAAAAAAATAGTATCCAGTACTTAACAAGTAGATGATCTGGTATGTCCTTGAAATATATGACATAATTTTCAACAAGGACTCTAAGGTCACAAAGGTTTCTAGGAACACAGCTCTCATTCTTCACCTTAAAAAAAAAAAAAATCTAGCTTTATTGAGATATTGCTGACATATAACGTTGTGTAAGTTTAAGGTGTATAACATGATGATGTGATACGTTTATATACTGTGAAACGATTACCCCAATAAGATTAGTTAACACATTGATCACCTCACGATGACAATTCTGTATGTCTAGTGAGAACACTTAAGATGTATTCTCTTAGTACTTTCAGGTATATAATACATTATTGTTAACTGTAGTTACCATGCTACATACTAGGTTGTCAGAACTTATCCATTTAATACCTGAAAGTTTGTACCCTCTATTTTCACTATGTCTGAAATGCTTCTTATCCCTCCCTTCACCCAGTCTGTGTTTTTTCCATGTGTCCATATGATTATTTTATTCTTACCTATTTCACTGATCCATTCTTTAGCTGTGTCTATTCTGTTGTTAAATACATCCATTGAGTTCTTAGTCTTAATATATTATAGTGTTAATATTATGTGTTTAATTTTATGTGTTTATATTAATATTATGTGTTTTTAATATTATGTTTTTATTATTAAACATTATTATTTTTATTAAACATTATTATTAAACATATTATTATGTTTAATATTATGTGTTTTGTTTTCCCAGTTCTAGAATTTTCATTTTATTATATCTTATAGTTTCTTGTTCTGTGAAATTCCTCATTTTGGTGTCAAACTTCATGATCTTTCTTGGGCCTTTACCTATTGTTGCTATTTTCTAAAGGCTTGTACACATCTGGTCATTTTTGATTATTTATGAAAAATTACATATGTAATTTGAGGCTCCAAATGACCATAAATCCAAATGGGACATGGGTTCACTTGAAACTGACTTTCAAATTTCAGATTTTTGTTTCCTCAGCCTCTGGGATATTTTCAGGACCTTTTCTCGGCTTATCAGCATTTTGGCTGAGACTACTATTTTAGATTTAGCAAATACTTTAAGGATACTGTGGTATGCAATATCAGTTTGTTCCTTTTCTTTTTTTCAGCAGTATGTAACCCCTACCTCAAATTCTCATTGTCTTGGTGGTTTTCAATGCCTTCAAGTACTTTTTTTTTTAATATATAAAGTTTTCCTAATTGCTCCTGGCCAGAGAGTTTGTTTTATAAAAACTAATCTGCTACAGCTTGAAATAGAAGTTTCTCCATTTTTATTTCAGTGTTTTATTCTGTTTCATTGTGATCATACTTTTTTTTTTTTTTTTTTGTATTCTGAGAACGCTAAGCAAATAAAGCAAAAAGTTTTCCTCTGGTTTTTGAGGTAATTCTTTTTTTCAGAATTACTAATTCGGGGTCAAATTTTTATTTGGTGTGTGTGGTGCATCTTTTTTTTTTTATTAATTTATTTTTTATTTTTTTATTTTTTATTTTTTAATATATGAAAATTACTGTCAAATTGGTTTCCATACAACACCCAGTGCTCATCCCAAAAGGTGCCCTCCTCAATACCCATCACCCACCCTGCCCTCCCTCCCACCCCCCATCAACCCTCAGTTTGTTCTCAGTTTTTAACAGTCTCTTATGCTTTGGCTCTCTCCCACTCTAACCTCTTTTTTTTTTTTTTTTTTTCCTTCCCCTCCCCCATGGGTTTCTGCTACGTTTCTCAGGATCCACATAAGAGTGAAACCATATGGTATCTGTCTTTCTCTGTATGGCTTATTTCACTTAGCATCACACTCTCCAGTTCCATCCACATTGCTACAAAGGGCCATATTTCATTTTTTCTCATTGCCACGTAGTATTCCATTGTGTATATAAACCACAATTTCTTTATCCATTCATCAGTTGATGGACGTTTAGGCTCTTTCCATAATTTGGCTATTGTTGAGAGTGCTGCTATAAACATTGGGGTACAAGTGCCCCTATGCATCAGTACTCCTGTATCCCTTGGATAAATTCCTAGCAGTGCTATTGCTGGGTCATAGGGTAGGTCTATTTTTAATTTTCTGAGGAACCTCCACACTGCTTTCCAGAGCGGCTGCACCAATTTGCATTCCCACCAACAGTGCAAGAGGGTTCCTGTTTCTCCACATCCTCTCCAGCATCTATAGTCTCCTGATTTCTTCATTTTGGCCATTCTGACTGGCGTGAGGTGATATCTGAGTGTGGTTTTGATTTGTATTTCCCTGATAAGGAGCGACGTTGAACATCTTTTCATGTGCCTGTTGGCCATCCGGATGTCTTCTTTAGAGAAGTGTCTATTCATGTTTTCTGCCCATTTCTTCACTGGGTTATTTGTTTTTCGGGTGTGGAGTTTGATCAGCTCTTTATAGATTTTGGATACTAGCCCTTTGTCCGATAGGTCATTTGCAAATATCTTCTCCCATTCCGTTGGTTGCCTTTTAGTTTTGTTGGCTGTTTCCTTTGCTGTGCAGAAGCTTTTTATCTTCATAAGGTCCCAGTAATTCACTTTTGCTTTTAATTCCCTTGCCTTTGGGGATGTGCCGAGTAAGAGATTGCTACGGCTGAGGTCAGAGAGGTCTTTTCCTGCTTTCTCCTCTAAGGTTTTGATGGTTTCCTGTCTCACATTCAGGTCCTTTATCCATTTTGAGTTTATTTTTGTGAATGGTGTGAGAAAGTGGTCTAGTTTCAACCTTCTGCATGTTGCTGTCCAGTTCTCCCAGCACCATTTGTTAAAGAGACTGTCTTTTTTCCATTGGATGTTCTTTCCTGCTTTGTCAAAGATGAGTTGGCCATACATTTGTGGGTCTAGTTCTGGGGTTTCTATTCTATTCCATTGGTCTATGTGTCTGTTTTTATGCCAATACCATGCTGTCTTGATGATGACAGCTTTGTAGTAGAGGCTAAAGTCTGGGATTGTGATGCCTCCTGCTTTGGTCTTCTTCTTCAAAATTACTTTGGCTATTCGGGGCCTTTTGTGGTTCCATATGAATTTTAGGATTGCTTGTTCTAGTTTCGAGAAGAATGCTGGTGCAATTTTGATTGGGATTGCATGGAATGTGTAGATAGCTTTGGGTAGTATTGACATTTTGACAATATTTATTCTTCCAATCCATGAGCAGGGAATGTCTTTCCATTTCTTTAAATCTTCTTCAATTACCTGCATAAGCTTTCTATAGTTTTCAGCATACAGATCTTTTACATCTTTGGTTAGATATTTTCCTAGGTATTTTATGCTTCTTGGTGCAATTGTGAATGGGATCAGTTTCTTTATTTGTCTTTCTGTTGCTTCATTGTTAGTGTATAAGAATGCAACTGATTTCTGTACATTGATTTTGTATCCTGCAACTTTGCTGAATTCATGTATCAGTTCTAGCAGACTTTTGGTGGAGTCTATCGGATTTTCCATGTATAATATCATGTCATCTGCAAAAAGCGAAAGCTTGACTTCATCTTTGCCAATTTGGATGCCTTTGATTTCCTTTTGTTGTCTGATTGCTGATGCTAGAACTTCCAGCATTATGTTAAACAACAGCGGTGAGAGTGGGCATCCCTGTCATGTTCCTGATCTCAGGGAAAAAGCTCTCAGTTTTTCCCCATTGAGGATGATGTTAGCTGTGGGCTTTTCATAAATGGCTTTTATGATCTTTAGGTATGTTCCTTCTATCCCGACTTTCTCAAGGGTTTTTATTAAGAAAGGGTGCTGGATTTTGTCAAAGGCCTTTTCTGCATCGATTGACAGGATCATATGGTTCTTCTCTTTTTTTTTTGTTAATGTGATGTATCACATTGATCGATTTGCGAATGTTGAACCAGCCCTGCATCCCAGGAATGAATCCCACTTGATCATGGTGAAGAATTCTTTTTATATGCCGTTGAATTCGATTTGCTAGTATCTTATTGAGAATTTTTGCATCCATATTCATCAGGGATATTGGCCTGTAGTTCTCTTTTTTTCCTGGGTCTCTGTCTGGTTTAGGAATCAAAGTAATACTGGCTTCATAGAATGAGTCTGGAAGTTTTCCTTCCCTTTCTATTTCTTGGAATAGCTTGAGAAGGATAGGTATTATCTCTGCTTTAAACGTCTGGTAGAACTCCCCTGGGAAACCATCTGGTCCTGGACTCTTATTTGTTGGGAGATTTTTGATAACTGATTCAATTTCTTCGCTGGTTATGGGTCTGTTCAAGCTTTCTATTTCCTCCTGATTGAGTTTTGGAAGAGTGTGGGTGTTTAGGAATTTGTCCATTTCTTCCAGGTTGTCCAATTTGTTGGCATATAATTTTTCATGGTATTCCCTGATAATTGCTTGTATCTCTGAGGGATTGGTTGTAATCATTCCATTTTCATTCATGATTTTATTTATTTGGGTCATCTCCCTTTTCTTTTTGAGAAGCCTGGCTAGAGGTTTGTCAATTTTGTTTATTTTTTCAAAAAACCAACTCTTGGTTTCGTTGATCTGCTCTACAGTTTTTTTAGATTCTATATTGTTTATTTCTGCTGTGATCTTTATTATTTCTCTTCTTCTGCTGGGTTTAGGCTGCCTTTGCTGTTCTGCTTCTATTTCCTTTAGGTGTGCTGTTAGATCTTGTATTTGGGATTTTTCTTATTTCTGGAGATAGGCCTGGATTGCAATGTATTTTCCTCTCAGGACTGCCTTCGCTGCGTCCCAAAGCGTTTGGATTGTTGTATTTTCATTTTCGTTTGTTTCCATATATGTTTTAATTTCTTCTCTAATTGCCTGGTTGACCCACTCATTCGTTAGTAGGGTGTTCTTTAACCTCCATGCTTTTGGAGGTTTTCCAGACTTTTTCCTGTGGTTGATTTCAAGCTTCATAGCATTGTGGTCTGAAAGTATGCATGGTATAATTTCAATTCTTGTAAACTTATGAAGGGCTGTTTTGTGACCCAGTATATGATTTATCTTGGAGAATGTTCCATGTGCACTCGAGAAGAAAGTATATTCTGTTGCTTTGGGATGCAGAGTTCTAAATATATCTGTCAAGTCCATCTGATCCAATGTATCATTCAGGGCCCTTGTTTTTTTATTGACTGTGTGTCTAGATGATCTATCCATTTCTGTAAGTGGGGTGTTAAAGTCTCCTGCAATGACCACATTCTTATCAATAAGGTTGATTATGTTTATGAGTAATTGTTTTATATATCTGGGGGCTCCGGTATTCGGTGCATAGACATTTATAATTGTTAGCTCTTCCTGATGGATAGACCCTGTAATTATTATATAATGCCCTTCTTCATCTCTTGTTACAGCCTTTAATTTAAAGTCTAGTTTATCTGATATAAGTATGGCTACTCCAGCTTTCTTTTGGCTTCCAGTAGCATGATAAATAGTTCTCCATCCCCTCACTCTCAATCTAAAGGTGTCCTCAGATCCAAAATGAGTCTCTTGTAGACAGCAAATAGATGGGTCTTGTTTTTTTATCCATTCTGATACCCTATGTCTTTTGGTTGGCGCATTTAATCCATTTACATTCAGTGTTATTATAGAAAGATACGGGTTTAGAGTCATTGTGATGTCTGTATGTTTTATGCTTGTAGCGATGTCTCTGGTACTTTGTCTCACAGGATCCCCCTTAGGATCTCCTGTAGGGCTGGTTTAGTGGTGATGAATTCCTTCAGTTTTTGTTTGTTTGCGAAGACCCTTATCTCTCCTTCTAGGCAAGTGTGTGCCATCGCCACCCTCTGCTCTGCTTTTCGGTCAAGGCACCTTCAGCAACTTCCCCACCCCTGCAACTTCTTAGGCTGTCTGTCCATCACTCCACTGAGTTCTGAAGAATGTAGCCTTTTCTGGAAGAAACTCCTTTCTTCAATGCTTCAGGCCATTTTTGAGTCTCAAAGTATGCAGATAAGATATCAAAGACTTGATTGATGGCCAAGATCTCTGAATGATAGTTTTTCCGATTCTGGCATCTGACCATGTATTCCTGGATTGGCAAGCAGGCTGTCTTGACAGAGTGCTCTTGGGCTTTTTGAAATGTCACCTTCTTCTGGATGCTTTCGTCCACAAGTCCACCAAGGATGTAAACTTTGTTTAGATCAACATCTTCAAGAGCATGTTCTGAATCAGGAGTCAGGTACACAAGGGTTTCCAGAGGAAATAAACTAAAGCAGTCTTCCTCTGTTATGTCTAGCAGGTAACTAGAAAATCCATCATTCATCCTCAAACACTCTTCATACAGGTGACTGTCTGTTGTGAATCCAGTGAGGTAGATCCAAAATGGCCTGTCAGCTTTTTTATTTGAACCATACAACCTTCGGATCTGTCCAGCCAGTCTACTTAACTCCTTCTTAGACATGTGGTGGGTCATACTCAAATCAATACAGAGTCTTGGTCCTGAGTGTTTGGCTTCCAAAAGTCTCTCCTTGGTTAAGGATCTCAGAAAACGTTTGCTGTGCTGGGGGCAGATGCCTGAATTTTCTACACGATTGGCCTTTCTTCTTTCTTTTTCTTGCTTTCTTTTGCTCTTCTTTGCTGCAACTATCTTTTCCCAGTGTCTCTGTTTTCTTTGGACATTTTTTGAGCACCACATTGCACTGCCTGTGGGCAGTGTCTCTCCCTCCAGATGCTCACATTCCACATCAATCTGTAGAAGCTGGAAGCTTTCAGAGATGCTGTCTTCACCTGTGTCCTCTAGGATGACTTCTTGCTCCTGCAGCACGCGTGAGTCTGTTTTCCGAGCACTCCCTTCCAGTTTCCAGTCCATGTGCTTAGTCTTCTGTCCTGAATCCCTCACCTCGCGCAGTCTCGGCAGCGCACGTCCTGGTGCATCTTTAATCTGTTTTATATCACTATGCTTTTCTAGTTACTCATCCCTGCATTTGAAGGTATATTTAGGCTCAGTATTTTCTTCTGGCTAAAGTAATTTGGTGGTTATTAGCCTCCCTCACCGTCCAATGATATGTTGTTTGCTAACCTCATTTCAGGACTGTAACCTGACGATCTCATTGATGTACAAAATAGCTTGCTTACTTTTAAATTCCCAGGAGTGATGGCTAAGCCAGAAATGGCCTACTCAAATGCTTAGAAGGATAACACAGGTAAAATAGATGCAAGGATGTTGTTCCTCTGAGGCAGTGGGCTATGTTGAAGCAATAAGAGGGTGCCTGCTTACCTCTGCTGATAGCATTTGTGTACATTTATATTTTATATTAGTGGCTGGTAAATACACAAAACAGTTTATCTGCCACTTTTTACTAAAATGCAGTTAGGGTTTTTCTAACTCCAAATATAAGTTATTTAATAATCTTATTTAATCCTCAAGATAACCCTGTGAGGTAAATACTATTATTATTATTATTATTATTATTCCCTTTAATACCCGAGGGAATTACAACTAATAAGTGAGTAATGTATACAAAGCATTTAGTTTAGGCATTGACATTTCATGAGAAATTAATACATGTAAAAGTTCTATATGTTGTCCTTTTTATGGTATAGTTCACTTTTTCTGAACAAGATTGGAGACGCACAGAGTTTTAGATAAGACACATTCAAGCACCTAAGCAATATTCAATTGTTAGGTCAATGGTAAAAACACCATGGTCCCAGAGTAAAACATTGTCTTCATCATGAGTACTTACTTGTGCTAGAGTAGTACTGTTATGAGGCATGTGTTTAGGAGACACATTTGAAAGTGGATTGGTGGAAATTTAAAATGTACCTTTTTTTTTAAGTGTCAGTAAAAGTTTTACTGGTCTCTATTAGATGAGATGGTGGAGTATCTTTGTATTCTCTATTAACTCCAGAGAAGTTTCCTCGTGATGAGTGTGTACTCTCTAAAACTGAAACAAAAGGTAGTGATACTTTTCATAGTGAGATGAAATACCATTATCCCTTTGTCAATATCTAAAAGCACATTATTCAGCATAATTATATTTTTAATATCTGCAAGAGAAAATACAGAGACATATATACATAGATAAGAACTAAGTTATGATTTCTCCAATATTAGACTCTCATATATAAAATGAAATGGTTTATGTGGCAAGTGTAAGGAGTCTTTTTTATTTCCAACATGATAATCTTAGCAGTATTATCATCCTATCAGAATGTTAATGAATCATAGAAAAAGCAACCTTGTTAGTAGTTTGTTACATTGGCAAACCCTTTAAAAGTCCTAAAAGTATGTTTTTAGAATGAAAATATTTTAAAGACTTTTCGTTAGATCTTGTAAGAAGCAAATTATTGGACTACATGTGTCTCACTTTCTGAAAACAGCATCTTTGGCTGTATTCCAGTGTGTGTGTGTGTGTGTGTGTGTGTGTGTGTATACCACATCTTTTTCATCCATTCATCCACTGAGTGACATTTAGGTTGTTTCTATACCTTAGCTATTGTAAATAATGCTGCAGTGAAGATGGGCATACATATACCTTTTTGGATTAGTATTTTCTTTTTCTCTGGACAAATACCTAGAAGTTGAATTGCTGGATCATATGTTCCATTTTTAATTTTTTGAGGAATCTCCGTACAACTTTCCATAGTGGCTGCACCAATTTACATTTCCACCAACAGTACACAAGGGTGCCCTTTTCCCCACGTCCTTGTCAACATTTGTTATTTGTCTTTTTGGTAACAGCCATTCTAACAGATGTGAAGTGACACCTCATTGTGGTTTTGATCCTATGCAGTAGGATTTTTTTTTAAATCTACATCATGACTGTTAAGCACAGGATTTAGTGGCATAGTCCTTCTATAGGTATGCCGTACTGTGGTTCACTGTCACACTGACAGCAGGTCAGATCCTGGCTTTGTGGGACCTAAAGTTTATGAACACTTTCTTGAAATTAAAAAATAATAGTTAAAAAGTAACTATTTTGGAAAAAAAAAACCCAAATATTATAGATACAGAATAAATGCCATAAACATCACAACCTCAAGAAAAAAATGTTTTTATTAACTACTTGGCATGAATTTATCATACCTTTTTCTCCTACATTTTTAGTTGTGTCTTCTCATACCAACGATTTCATGAAATCTCTTACATAGAATGGAAATGCTTAGTCTTTTCTCTACCAAAGTTAAACAATTTTTAAAAAAATATTGATAGTTTGGAATATTTTGTTTCCACTTCACAACCCATTATTTCTAATATTACGCTAAGAATGTGATGTTACATATTAGAGTGCATCAAACATACAACTTTATAAACAAATATTCTCATGGTGTAGTGCTCTATACACACAGAAATATGATAAATTATATTTCTCATTATTCTTTTTTTTAACGTTTATTTATTTTTGAGACAGAGAGAGACAGAGCATGAATGGGGGAGGGTCAGAGAGAGGGAGACACAGAATCTGAAACAGGCTCCAGGCTCTGAGCTGTCAGCACAGAGCCTGACGCGGGGCTGGAACTCATGGACCGCGAGATCATGACCTGAGCCGAAGTCGGCTGCTTAACCGACTGAGCCACCCAGGCGCCCCTATTTCTCATTATTATCAAAAAAAGAAAAAATATGGTGCATTTATAATTGTATATGCTGCATGGTCAGGTCTATGACCAGAGGACTTCCATTTTGAATACATGTTGATGAAGGCTGTACAATTTAATTGTTTGATGATTGGAAGTATTCTCCATAGAGTACTTTTTGGTACCAAACATCTCAAACATTGTTTCTCCTCCGCTACCACATACTTCTAATGTTGAACTCCAAAGCACATTCTTACTGATATATGACTGTATTTGTTTTTTATTGCTACATGATAATTTACTGCAAACTTTGCGGCTTAAATCAACATATTTGCACCAGGAGGAATCTGTTTAAGAAAAAAGAAAAAAAAATCACATATTTTTGGTAGATAAAGACATTCATTCAGGAATGACATAACTGGCATGTCTGCTCAGAGTTTTACTGAGCTAAAGTCAAAGTTGTCAGCCAGGACTGCAGCTGTAATCTGGGCACAGGGTCCTCTTCCAGTTCAGTGGTTGTTGGCAGATTCAGTTTCTTGTGAGGACTGAGGTCCCTGTTTTTCTGCCGCTGCTGAAAGGGTACTCTTCTTGGCTCTTAAAGGCTCCCTGGAGCTCCTTGCCTCATGATCCCCACGTACACTTCATAACATGGACGTTTGCTTTCTTCTAAGCCAGCCAGAATGTGGGGTTTTTTGACTTATTCTTCTGTGACCTGAGGAAAAAAAAATTGCTTTTTATTTTTAAGGACTTATGAGACTAGTTCAGGCCAAACCAATCTCCTTGTTTTAAGGTCAACTGATTTGGGAACTTAGTTACATCTGGAAAATCCCTATAAAACAGTACCTAGATTAGTGTTTCATTAAGTACGTATGAGAAAGTATGTGCCTTTGGGGCCAGGAATCTTGGAGAACCATCTTAAAATTCTGTCTGTAACAGAATTTGGATATACAACTCCATGTAACAAGGTAAAGTGCTCTGGCACAATGGGCAATAAGGGAATTTCTAGGGTAGCAAGTACTAGCTTGACAATACGTGGAAGTGACCTCACATCACATATTATATCCCATTGAATCCTAATAAAATATATCCAAATTCATGCTTCTCTGAGCTGCATCCCATGCACTTTTTTGCTTCAGTACCATCCCATATGAGATGAAGCATAATGAAAGAAAGTTAGAGTAAATAGAGACTGTGTTCTTAACCAATAGCACTAACGTGTCTTATTTTGCAAATTTTGGCAGAGTTCCACATGAAAGCATTGTTGAGGCCTCTCCCAGGACCTTGAAAGAGGCCTTAGTGTAAAAGCTTAATTAGCTTCACGGTGACTTTTCATCTGATTGATAACAATATAGAAGCTGCTTTTGTGCTGTTTGTTAGGAATTGAAAAATAATATAATTTAATGTAAAAGATTAGGTGACACTACAGAAAAAAATATTGCTATTTTTTAGTGATTTGTTATAGTTTTCATTGACCTGGCTTCCTTTCTCTTTCTCTTGTTTGTTATCAGAATCCTTCTTTCTAGTGGGGAATCCATTATGTGAAGTTTGGCTGGAGACAAACGGTGTTGACCACTTACAGTGGCAAAGCAAAAAAACATTCCAAATTATTTCAATCATACCTTTCTCTGAACCTTTTCTGAATGACCAGGAAAGATATGGCCCTGCTTTACTGGAATCACTAAATGTAAACCTAGAGCTGGCAATGATCGCTTTCACCACTGCATTTAGAAAGTTTGAGAATGAAACCAAGCAAGAAAAACTGAGCCAAATGTGAAGAGTCCAATGACATTATTTTACTATGGTTTCAGCCAATTTTGTAGGTCGATATATTTCCTTTGTTTGTTTGAGTGAATGAGTTATCACTTCCGACCTGAAACTTCTCGACTCCTATATTTTCATTTTCTGTGTGAGCTGAATTGTGAGACATGCTAGGATTTCTGTGGCAACTGAGTGGTGAGTGAAAAGTAGCTGGAGACCATTAGATCAGAACTTTAGTAAAAAAATGTGCACTCCAGCAGACCAGATTTTCTGTGCAGCTCTTATAGAAGAGGCATCACATGTACTTGTCCTTTGAGTTCAAAAGACAAAGGAAGACCCATTTCATATTTCTTTTCATTCCATTTCAAAATTCCTGGGAGAGAATCCAAACTACTACTAACTGAGGAGCGGGGTCTGAAAACTACTGCAAATAGGCCAAACCCAGTTTGCTGCTGACTTTTATAAATAAAGTTTTATTGAAAAACAACCAAACCTACTTATTTTCACATTATATATAGCTCCAGCATGCTGCTGTGGAAGAGTTGAGTGGTTGTATCAGATATGGCCCACAAAACCTAAACTAGTAACTGGACATTTTTAGAAAAAGTATGTCAACTCTTGGTTTAGGATTTCATAGAATAAACCAAACAACTGGTCCACTCTACAGTGTAGGGGAGCTTCTCAGAGTAAAACATTGAATAGATATCCTGAAAGACCCTCTATACCTGATGAAAGAATTGATTTTTTGTTGTTGTTGTGACTACAAGCAATCCAAATTACTACCCAGAGTATTGCTAGAAAGCTCATCATATCCTAAGTAGTTTCAGTGACACGGAAAGGACTTGAGACACAGTAAAAACATTTTACTCTTTAGTGGTGTCAGAACCATCACAGTGATGCAATACAGATCCATGATTTTAGATGGTCTTAAGGATTTGGGATTGTATTTTAGCTGATACCTGGGTAATAACAGAATCAAGATTTATAGGAGAGAATAATAAGCTAATACTATGCAGTGGGTGCTGGTAAAGGAGCTGGAGTTTAGAACAGATAAAAGATTCTGGAAATTAAGATTCTAATAAAGAAGGAAGAACAAAAGATTATTGTATGGATTGGGAAAGTATGTTGAAGATTAGGAAACAAGACAACAAATTCTTTGGCACACACATACTCAAGGCACACAGCAGCTAGTTTGGATACCTGCCTTGGAGCAGCAAGACTAATTTTGAGGTGCTGTGGCTGGCAAGTCTGAATTCTTGGAAATACATGTTTAGGATTTGTGCCAGGACTGGGCCTAGTGACCCTATGATGGTTTCATGGCTCCACCACTGAACATGTCATTGGGAAGGCAGGGAAAGAGGATTAAATATTATGAAAAGTAAAGCATCAATGAAAACAAGAGACATGGGTGATAGCTGGATTCAATGCACTGGAATAAAGTGTCTATATTTTTAGTTCAGATTTTCTGAGTTGCTGAACCTAAAAATTAGATTTTTCACTTACTTGCCTGGTTAAAATCACAGATTTTGAATACAGTGGGCAAGTGCCCTGAATGGATAAAGAATCAGAGGATTAATAAGAAAGGTGGATAGTCAGAAGGAGTTTGTCTTTTTGGTGTCCTGAGGCAAGAAAAGAGCACACTGGATTCGAAAGGACAAAGAGGCTGTTTGTAATTATAGAAGGAATATGGTGTGAATGGAAGCTTTCTCTGTATAAATATAGTTGCACAAAGAGGAGTGATTGTGACATACATGCATGCATACATACATACCAAATGCTAACAATGTAAAGCAAGATAATAAAAAGGGCTGATGAGAATCCTTTCTCTAGGCATGGCTCCTTTTATTATTGGTGTCTCTTCTGTACTCCATGATACTATCAAGCCAGGAGAGATGAAATCATAGGTGAATTAGTAGAAAGACCTCATAAATCCAGCTGCTTCTCTCATTTTACAGATAAAGAGACTAAGGACTCCTGAGTCAGATTAAACTGCTTAATGTCCAGCCACCTGTCTCCGAGTGCAGTATTCTTTTTGCTAGTAGATATAACATCTCTGTCCAATTACTCAGGGGATTCTTCTCTTGGTTTTCTCACATTTCAAGTGTTGAGTGCCATTTTTACAGGTTATAGAGAAACCGTTAGAGTGGTTGCTGTCTTTTTGTTTGTAATTTCACAAAACCCAGTCCCCCTCCTGCCTTAATTCACTGGTGTCCCTCATTATTTATCTGTCTCTGGCTTTGAACTGTGATTTTGCTTTCCTTTCTGACCCCACTGTTACCTAGTTTTGTTGTCATCATTTCAAATATGGTCACTGTTCTTGGCTCTTCTCAGCTCACCCTTCACATGGACCTAGAGGAAATAAGTAAGACTGAGAAAGACAAATACTATGTGATTTCACTCATAAGTGGAATCCAGAACTTTTTATATAAAATTGGTCCCACACCCACGTTTGAATACCATACACAAAGATAAACTCAAAATGGATTAAAGATCTAAATGCAAGACCTGAAACCATAAAAATTCTAGAAGAGAACAGAGGCAATAATTTATCTTACATTGGCCATGCCAACATTTTTCTAGATATGTCTCTTGAGGCAAAGGAAACAAAAGCAAAAATAAACTATTAGGATGTCATCAAGATAAAAAGCTTCTGCACAGTGAAGGAAATAATCAACAACACTAAAAGGCAGCCTATGGAATGGGCTATATATCTGAAAGGGGGTTAAGATATAATATACATAGAGAATTTATACAACTCAATACCAGAAAAACAAACAATCTGATTAAAAAGTGTGTAGAGGACTTGAATAGGCATTTCTCCAAAGAAGATATACAGATGACCAACAGATACATGAATAGATGCTCACAATCACTTATCATCAGGAAAATGCAAGTCAAAACCACAGTGAGATATCACCTTACATCTGTTAAAATAGCTAAGATCAAAAAGACAAGAAATAACAAGTGTTCACAAGGATGTGGAGAAAAAAGAACCCTAGTGCACTGTTGGTTGGAGTGTAAATTTGTACAACCACCATGGAAGACAGTATGGAGCTTCCTCAGAAAATTAAAAATAGAAATACCATATGATCCAATAATACCACTATTGGATATTTACCCAAAGAAAACAAAAACACTCATTTGAAAAGGTATATGCATCTCTGTGTTTATTGCATGATTGAAATAGCCAAGATATGGAAGCAACCTATGTGCCCATCAGTAGATGAATAGAGAAGGAAGATATGGTGTACACACACACACACACACACACACACACAGAGGAATATTACACAGCGTAAAAAGGGATGAGATCATGTCATTTGAGACAAATATAGATGTACCTAGAGGAAATAAGTGAGACTGAGAAAGACAAATACCATGATTTAACTCAAAATGGAATCCAACAAAACAAAAACAAGAACAAACAAATGAAGAAGCAAAGGAAAAGCAGAATCATACCTATAAATATAGAAGACAAACTGATGGTTGCCAGAGGGGTGTGGCAGTTGGGTAAAATGGGTGAAGGGGAGTGGGAGAAACAGGATTCCAGTTATGGAATGAATAAGTCACCAGAATAAAAGGGACAGCATAAAGAATATAGTCAATGATATTGTAATAGTACTATAAGGGGACAGATGGCCACTACACTGTTGGTGAACATAGCATAATGTATAAACTTGTTGAATCACTGTTGTACACCTGAAATTAATGTAACATTGCATGCCAACTATACTCAAATAAATTTAAAAAATATATTGGTCCCACACCTTGAATACTTCTTTCTTTGAAACCTATTTATTGGATCACTTATGGATAATAGGAGTCCTATCCTAACATTGAGTTTGACAGATCTGTCCTATGCTGAGACAGAGAGTAGAATAACCAAAAATGACTCATTCTTCTGAATTCTAGGTCTCCCTTGACTACTCTGTGGGCAAAAATATCTTCTCTAAGAATATACTCTCTTCTTAGAATATCTACATGTGATTGACCAAAAATAACCAATTAACCTTAACCTATAATTTTTAAAGAACACTATAAATGATGTAATGCATATAAATTGCTTGGTGTAGAGCAAGATTTCTCAGTCTCAGCATTATGGACATTTTGGGCCACACAATCTTTTGATGTGGAAGACTTCCCTGTATTTAGCATTATCTCTGGTTTTCACCCACTAGTTGCCAGTAGCACCCCACCTGGTAATAATGATAAAACATGTCTCCAGATTGTTAAATGGTCCCTGGGGAAAATTGTCTCCAGTTGAGAAATATTGGTATAGAAAATGGCATATAGCAAACAACTTGAAGTAATTAGCTATTTTTTAAATAATTTTTAAATTTTATTGGACTAAGTTTGTATACAGTGACATGCATATCTTAAGAATATAATTAAAGGAGTTTTTGACAAATTTTACAGCAGTATAGCTAAGATCTCAGTTAAGACATAAAAGCATTTTCAGTGCCACAAAGAGTACTACCCTCATTTCCGTTCTAGTCCATCTCTACTTTTTATAGGTAACCATTTTCTACTTTCTGCTGCAGAATTTATTTTTATCTATTCTTAAATATAATGTAATTATATATATATATATATATATATATATATCTTGATTGATATCAAGATTATATATATATATATATATATATCAATCAACTATTTTCTTCCAATATATGGCTACCATTCTCAATTTCTTAGGTGTCATTGGATGTGAAGACCATTCTAAGTTTGATGAAGTCAATTGTATTTTTTTCTTTTATGACCAGTACTTTTTGTGTTCTTGCTAAGAAATTTGGCCTGCCTAAGTCCCCAAATTCATCCCCCTAAATTTTCTTCTAGAAACTTTACAGTTTTAGGTCAAATGTTATGATCTATGACCCATCACAAATTAATCTTTGTGTTGGTTATAAAGTAAAGGTAGAGGTTCATTTTTGCCCTTATACATGTCAAGTTGTTTCAGCAACACTTATTGAAAGACATTCATATTCCTCATTTGAATTTGATGCCTTTGTAGAAAATATTAAACTCTTTATGTCCATCTTTTTTTCTGGATTCTCCATTTGATTCCTAGCTGCTGTTAAGCCCATTCAGTAATTTTCTTATCTCAGATATTTTACTTTTCCATTTCAGAATTTCCTTTTGGTTTCTTCTTTTTATCATTTTTAGTTCTCTGCTGAGTTTCCCATATCACCATTATGTCCATATTTTCCGTCACATCCTTGAATATACTTATATATGTTTTAAAGACTTTCTCCCATAATTCCAACATTTCAGTCATCTTGAGGTCTTTTTCTATTTATATTAACTGTTTTCTATTAAATATGCATTACATTTTTACTGTTGTTTCTTATGTCTAGTAATTTTTGTTGGGTGCTGTGAAGTTGTGGATATTACTTTGTAGTAATCTGGACTATACTGTCTTTCCCTAAATGGTGTTGAGATTTGTTCTGGCAAGCAGTTAAATTTCTAGTGGATCTGGTTGATCTTGTCAGGGTTGGTTTTAGATCATATACTTTAGTTTTTCCAGTTTTAGGGCTTGATCCTGAATCTAGAGTATTATACTTACTCCTACATTGTGATTTTTCTGAGTTTTCAACCAATTGTTCAAGGTGTTTAGTAACATCTTGAACTCCACACTCTCCAAGCACAAGAATGATTTCTGGAATCTTTGTTAGCTCTCATACCTATGGTACTTACTCCCTACAAAGACTTGTCACATGGTCTAACCTTCCAACAAGACCGTGTGGAACCCCCATACAGATTCCTTAATGACCAGTACCCTGATCTATACCTTTCCTTCACTTCAGCAGTCCCCAAATCCAATATCTGCTTCCTTGGCTCAGTGAGATCATCATGCTCTACTTGGGGTGAATATTCCTGCACTGCAGTTTAATAAATTATCTCAAAACAGAATACCAGAGGAAATGTGTAATTCATGTGTTCCCTTGGACATAGCATAATGTATACAGTTGTTGAGTCACTATGTTTTACACCTGAAACTAATCTAACATTGTGTGCCAATAGTACTTCAATAAAAAGAGTAACAGTTTGGCACTACATATTGACCAATTCCTAAAAATTCTTGCCTCATGTATTTCATGGTCGTTAATGGCAGAAAGGTAAACCCAGTAGCAGTTTATCTGTCCTGAGCAGAAATGGAAGTCTCCTAATCTTTAAAAAAATGTTTTACTTATTATATAAGTAGTAAATATTTATTGTAGAATTATTAGAAACTATAGAAAAATGCAAGTATATGATTCAAAATATCTATAGAAACACCACTTAGAAAACAGGAGTTAATGTTTGGTATATTAAGGGCTTCTTAATTAGGGCTTCTTCTTTATTTCTTTCTTTTCTTTACAAGAAAATAAGTAGTTTGGGTCCCTAAGACTTTTGGTCAGCAAACAGACCTGAGATAGCAATTGCTTCTTACTATTCAGTGTCCCACTGGACAATGTCATTGTCATGCCAATGTCATTGACTCAAGAGAAGCCATCCTTAGTTTGCCTGCACATCTTCCATCTCTACTTCTTTTAGTTACAGATTCTCAGATTTTGTTTCAGCAATTATCTCATTGACCCTCTTAATCCAATCCTCATTGACTGATATTATAGTCACTTAAGTAGCTCTGTACTCTTGATCAAAGAGTAAACTTTGACCTGAGTTTGATCAATCAACCTCAATCTTTAGGGAAGTGATAAAGACAAAGTGGTTGGCCTAGATTCACTCAATGTCAGAGTGTAAACTATGTTACTGATTGGATCCTACTACTTGGACCCTCGAGCTACTTGTTTTTGATGTCATTTTTTTCCCTTTGAATCTGTTAATTGTCCCATGCTTCTGGCTTGTTTCATCACAAGTGCCATTGCATATGTCTTGCAAACAAAATTGGTCCTGGGGTGGGTAAGAAATCTTCAAGAAAATGTTGAATCAAATACTGGCCTGAAATAAAGTGAAAGGCTCATCTGGGGCTAACACAAAGAGGTGGCTATAAAATGGAAGTGCCTACTATAGTAGGTCATGGGGTTCAGGGTAATTAAAACTCTTGGACCAATAAAGACCCTTGTGTAGAGTTAATTGTTTGTGGGATTCTTCAGAATAAAGTCAGATTTATTCTCCACTCCACACATGGCAAATTAACAGACCTGAAACTGCAAACCTGAGAATTAAGGGCTTTCAATTGTTTCTTAGACTTGAGGCAATTTATCAACCCATGACCTTGAATGAAAACAGAGTCACCTATTTTGGATGTTGGACCTCACTAGAACACTCTAGATACATGTAGTGAATTTCTCCCTAGTCTTCCTCAAAGGAGGCTAGAACCATCCACCTGGGCAACTTGGCCCTGGGAAGGATGTGCCTTAGTTTCTTTGTCTGTAAAATGAAGTAATTATGTAGCTGTCATAAAAATTGTTTTGAGGATTAAGAAAAATGTAATACCTATGAAGTACATAAAATAGTACCTGGTTCATAGTAAGAGCTTAAGGATGCTTGTTGTCATTATTATTAAATACAAGTTTTTATAAACCCTGTCCCCAAGAAGTGTGTCATGTGTGTATTTTATGGAGTCTTTGCTGTTTGCTATTAAAAAGAATGGTTATTTAAAGGCATTTTGAAGCACCACAATATGACAGTGTGAAAGATGTTTTTTTCAGAGGCCCTCAAAATGTCTCATGTTTTATCCCAAATCTACTTTCTTTGAACTTGCAGTCGGCCATATAAGTAAACTTTGTCAAATATTCCTGACTCCCAGAAGAGGTAATCCCTTTTCTGTAAAATCTAGTAGCACATCAGACATACTTCTTTTATATCACTATTCGCATTGCATTATAGTTAGTTGCTTTTGTATATATTTCCCCTGATGATTAGCTCTTTATGATATGAGGGGAAAATGTTATAGTAGACTCAGTGGCAGGAAATCAGGATTAAAGTCTGCATTCCTCCACTTAGTAGCTTACATTTTACCCATTAAATTCCCATATTCCTTATTTTTCAAGTGGGAATAACAATATAACTAAAATTTCTGTTGGTTAGTCTTACATTGTTATATGGTAAAATGGTAGGAGCATGGAAGTGTCAGTCTTCCTGGGTTTGAACTCCAGCTCCCAGTTCCACAATCACTAGCAGTGTGACCTCACCGACTTATCCACTCTCAGTTTTTCTGTTTCCTCCTCTCTAATGGAGGGTTGATGTGAGGATAAAGGCAGCCAACTCATACAAAGCACTGACAGCAGGGTCTACCTAGCACATAGTAATTTCTCAGTACGTGTTAAATTACTACTGAAAAAAATCAAATAATATATACATGGATATGTGTCATAAACTGCTAATATAGCTATTCATTACTAGGATGAACTGTTTTAGAATGTGAGTAAAAGCATGAATTTACTTAATGAACACTTTTTACTTTTTTTTATTATATATGTGTATTGATTTGCATAAAATAAAATAAAAAAATGAACCAGAACAGATAGGTGTATTTAAGGTCAATGCTGTGGGGGTTCCTGGGTGGTTAAGCCCCTGACTCTTGATTTCAGCTCAGGTCATAATCTGGTGGTAGGGTCAAGCTCTGTGTCGAGCGCTGCGCTGGGTGTGGGGCCTGCTGACGATTCTCTGTCTCCCTCTCCCTCTTCCCCTCCGCACCTCTAAAACATTTAAAAAGTAAAGGTCCATTCTGCTTTCACCACTGTTTATTTTTAAGACCAACGTGGTGAGCTGCAACTTCACATTAGGACGAAATGAAAAATGGTTGAACCTAGCTTTAAAAAACTGCTATCCCTCAAGGTGTCCTTGACTTTGAACAGTTTGCAAAAGAGGGGACCTAGTCCTCTCCTCACCATGTGCTCTTCTACCATAGTTGTTACAACAATCACTACTGCCCCCTTCCCATAGTTTGGAGGCAGGAAACATTATCTCTTTGTGTCTCTATACAGTTGAATGGAGTGGCTTTTCTTCCTTAAAAAATATTTGTTTAACATGCCTGACATCCTAGAAATAAATTTAACACAATAGTAAAAGCTTCCTTACATGTTAATATTTATATAAAGTATTTATTCTTTTAAAAAACACTACTTTTTTCTGTTCCTGAAGACTGCATGATGTTTAAGTAACATTTGCAATTTAACATAAAGTGGTGTTTTATATGCAACTTAAATAACTTTTTACACTTCATTTCATGATTTTATATAGTGTCCTACTGACATTTGCTATCCATATTTGAAATCCCATATTATTGCTGGCTTCATAGATTGCAGCTATAAAATAGTACACAAGACTGAACATTTTCCACAAATCTCAAAAAGCTGTAGGAGGAAATAGGTTAAAAAATGTAATGTTTTAAAATGACTTAGTGAAGCAGAAGTTTCAGTAAATTTCTTTTGCTAGGAAACTACTGTTAAAATTGCCCAGCATTTAGAATAACAAATAGAACTAGACATTTGTAATTAATAGCCAATTTTGAAATAATTCAGAGCACTGTTATTTTAGGTAGAGTCCTTTGAAATATAATTATATCTGATTCCACTGGAGCTAATGATAACAATGTTCCAATTTAACTTTCTTTATATTTACTTCTATTAAAAATATTCAGAAATATAATGAATTGCATTATCAATTTATTTAATATAACCCTGAGACCATACTCTGTGTCTATAGTCTCTATTTCTCTTAAGTACTTTGTTAACAGTATTTTTTGTCAATCTCCAGAAATATTCTTATGGGTCACACCAATAAAACCCTGAGAGATATCTAAAAATTCCGTAGAGTGCAACTAACTAAACTGAATTGACTTACTCTGAATCTTTCAGATGACAGGTTTCCATGTTTTCAATTGGGCTTGCATTTATGGCAAGCATTTATTTTGAGGTTTTGTTTTTTAATTTTTTTAATGTTTATTTTTATGTTTTTGAGAGAGAGTCTGAGTGTGAGTGGGTGGAGGGGCAGAGAGAGAGGGAGACACAGAATTGGAAGCAGGCTCCAGGCTCTGAGCTGTCAGCACAGAGCCCAATGTGGGGCTCAAACTCACAGACCATGAGATCATGACCTGGGCCGAAGTTGGAGGCTTAACTGACTGAGCCACCCAGGCACCCCCTGCAGTTATTCTTTATCTACATTTCTAGAATGTGATTTCTTGAGGGTAGGGATTTTCTTTTTTATTCCTGTTGTGTCAGCAGTCATTGCAGTTTCTGGTATCTGGTAGTTACTTAATATATGTCAGCCAGATATGCATCTAAATTACCATACTGTAGGTACCATGAGATCCAAACATGAAGAAAAATATTTTTAGAGTAAAAGAAGACTCACCATAAGCACAGGTTAGAGCAAAAGAAATTGAACATCTGCAAAGAATATTTTCCAGACTCAAGGTCTTTTAACAGTCACAACCCCAGTTTCCATGTCTCCCTGCTCAAGACCTCAGTTCATGCTGACAAAACTTGTCTATTTCTTTTCTTTTTTTTTTTTTAATTTTTTTTTTTAACGTTTATTTATTTTTGAGACAGAGAGAGACAGAGCATGAGCGGGGGAGGGTCAGAGAGAGAGGGAGACACAGAATCGGAAGCAGGCTCCAGGCTCTGAGCTGTCAGCACAGAGCCCGATGCGGGGCTCGAACTCACGGACCGTGAGATCATGACCTGAGCTGAAGTCGGACGCTTAACCGACCAAGCCACCCAGGCGCCCCAAAACTTGTCTATTTCTTGTTTGTGTCTCCCTACCACTCTTCTTTTTTTGATACAGTTCCTTAGCTCTAGACATGTGATTCAAGAATTCATTTAAATGAGTCCCCTTAGCCAGTCCACATTTTAAAAAGAAATGCATTAAAGGGGCACCTGGGTGGCTCAAACTTTTAAGCGTCTGACTCTTGATTTCGACTCAGGTCATGCTCTCACAGTTTGTGGGATTGAGCCCCATGTTGAGCTCTGCATTGTCAGTGTAGGGTCTGCTGGAGATTCTCTCTCTCCCTCTCTCTCTCTGCCCCGCCCCTGCTTCCACATGAGCTCTCCTTTTCTCTCTCTCTCTCTCTCAAAATAAATAAATAAACATTTTAAAAAAGGAAATATATTAGAAGCAGAACTATATATATATATATATATATATATATATAAACACACACACACCTAGCTGGGCTATCTAGCAGTATTGGTGTGAACTATTAATGAATCTGTTTTGTTTCTCACCCTGGAACACTACATACACGTCTCTTGCCAGGCACCATGGTGTATGAAGCATGGTGTATGCATTTGAAGCAACTGCACCAGGAAATGGAACCATCCCAGTTAGCCTCCACATTTGCCAAACATGTGATCAGACAAATTATTTTGCTTGATATTCTAATGAAAAGGCAGATAAATAAATGCAAAGTTCAAAATAAATTGAAAACTTACTCTATTTAAAATGATAGAAAAAATAAGATCTGACAAACTCCATGCTGTAGTTTTTGTAAGTTACTTTGTCCTGAGTAGATTAAGGGGTTATTTGGCCATGTATTTCAGGTTGGGTCATTACTGCCAATTACAAGACTGGGTCTTAAGATCTGTTTGATCTAATTGATTAAATACTTGGATTTATAAACTAACATCTTCTTCTCCTCCTGAGTAATTACAGGTTTCCTAACTTAAACTGAGGAAATAAAGTTTGTGTTCCGGTTAATGGTTGATTTGTGTGTTGAATGCAAACATTCCGCCAGTGATTTATTTCATTAACTCAGTAATCATTTCAGCTGCAGTAACCTTCAGTCACAGGCAGCTAATGTTGCAATAAAGACTTCTGAGAGAAGCTGATACCAGAAGCCTCTGGCCATATTTGCAAATCAGCCCATGTATCAGGATACTCAAAGACTGATCCAGGGGGGCCTAAGACTTTGGTGATTTTTGCAGACAATAATTTTTAGAGAGCCTAAAGATTGGTTAAGGAGAAGAGGAGACTAACCACAGATTGCTCCAGGCTTCTAGTTTTAAAAGACTATGAAAGATGATGGCCTGCATACCAGACACTGCAATTATCCTACATTAGCTCATCTGAGGTCAAAGTAGTAATAACAAGTATCAGGTTTTATTTTTCTTCTGTTTTACATGGTATCTAAAATCAGTGTTGGAGAAGTAGGTCACTTATTCTGAAAGAATAATAGAAGACAGAAAATTACATTGAAATTATTTTCAGAGTATTTCAGACTCACTGGCTTGAGATGTATAAAAATTCCTCTCCAGTCAATTAACTGAGTATGACATGGATAAACATTTGGCTAAACGTAGAATGGATGCCTTTTTTAAAGAAAAATACAAATAAGCCTGCACTTCCCAGACTCTCCTTGCTTTGAACAGTGAATGAATTAGGTTTAATGCTTCTAAGTTAAAAGTTGCCATTACTTTCTAAATTGGTCAGTCACTTCTCAGCATTCTTTATTATTAATATTATTATACTTTTTCCCCCATAGTTTAACAACAAATGCCTACAGATGAAGGCAAGTATAAGTCTGTTTCAGAGGGTTTTTGAGGTCTGTTATAGTGTTTTAAGACACTTTCTGTGTTTATAGGTGTCTGTATGTGGTTTTATGCTCATAGTTTCTCACATAAAAGTGAGACATTTTTTTCATTCTAACACTTGTATTGCATTGAGAATGAATCTGTGGTATTGAAAAAATGGGGTCATTTAGATGTTAATGACCTGCAAATTCACATTTGTTCCAAATGGTTCTCTGAACTTCATACATGCAACTACTCATTTGGCATTTCCACTTATGTGCTTCAAGCCATTTCAGATTCAGAACATCCGAAATAAAACACGTGCTTTTCCTGTCTGCTTCTATCTCTAATCAAAGCTGTCAGACAACTCTGGCCTCTGAAGTATTCTCACTGCATATACTCATGCTCTCTTCCAATTTTTCTACTTACTACTGTCTGAGCCATCTTTTAAAGATACAGATATGATTTGCAATTGGTTCTGAAAACTGTCAGTCAGGTTTTAGAGCTGTTTCTTGATTAATCTTAGGTTCTTTTACTTTTGATTGGTGTCTGAAGATAAAGAACACATATCTTCAAGCTCAGGAAAGCAACCTTACCTTTTATTCCATTTCTTTCTTCATCCTTTGGCTTTAAAGGAGAATCAGTAATGGATGGGAAAGACCTTGCTCTTAGATGAGGACGGGCCTCATAATGTTTTTCTTCTGGCAGAGGCTGGTACATCTTAGGATAAGGAAAATAAAAGCTAGTCTCATAGCTTGATGGTACCTTAAGACCATCTTCCAGCCAAGGGAGAGATAGACTTCCCGTAAGCTGATTTCAGTGGTATCAGAAGAGACCAGGGTGCATATTCCCATTGGGACAAGGTTATCCATAGTTGAGACACAGTGTGTTTCTTTGTTTGTTTCTTGTTTTTGGGGTTTTCTTGATATTGTTGTTGGTGGTGGTGGTGGTAGTGGTAGCCAAGTCTGGAGCCCAGCATGGTCTTGAACTCAAGACCCTGACATCAAGACCTGAGCTGAGCTCAAGAGTCAGACACTTAACTGATGAGCCACCCAGGCACCCCAAGCAAGGCATAGTGTTTCTTCGTATAAGAGGTTAATTTGCTATGGCTGAAGTTCAGGCACTTTTTACTGGATATTCTCAGCTTGTTGACTATAATTTTCGTTATGAGTATTAGTCATAATACTAACTCAATTTTATATGCGGAGTCTTCTATTAATTAGTTAGTAGTCTGTTTAAGGATTAACTGTTAAGTCTGTTAATAGATCAGTTTAAGGATCTTTTTACCTGATGTAAACAAATAAAGAACAAGCTGGTACTTGTCTTTACTCCACTGCGTGTGTCATACTCAATACTTCATTACTTTTAGGACAAGGAAAAAAAAAATCCTACCATGACATATAATGCCTCTGGCCTTTTTAAGTTTCTAAACAGTTTCATGCTTCTTTTAGCCTCAAGCCTTTGCAAATGCCATTATACTTTGCTTGATATATTTTTCCCTCTGCCTGCATCTAGTTCGCGTTATCTTCCGGTCTCAGCTTTTATGTCATTTCCCCATCCAAGATGAGGTCATATTTCCATATTACATGTGTACTCTTCTACTGTACTCTTCTGTAAATAATTTAGTGCTATGTTTATACATGTGATTATTGAATTGATGCCCATCTCTACCATTCGAATGTAAGTTTAATGAATCCACAGACTGCATATATTGTAGGTGTAGTGGCTTGCACAATGAATATTTGTTACAAGAGGTAGTGTTCGATGAATATTTGCTAAATGGGTCAATTAATTTAAACAAGAGTACAAAAAAATAACTGGATCCTATAAATATTTAAACATAATATCAAATGCAAAAATATAATCTCCACTCAGGTATTGGGTACAGGCATTTAGAGTCCAGAAAAATAAATGCCTTTGTTAAATATTTTTTTAAAAATAAAACTTAATAGTGAGCAGAGCATAATGTAGAGAGACATTGAATCACTATGTGATACATTTGTAATGAATGTAACACTGTGTGTCAGATATAATGAAATTAAAAAAACAAAATTTATTAGAATATAAGAAAAAAATTGGAACTATCAGAATGTGCAAATAAATAATTGTGCCCTCATATCAATTTTAATCTGTAGAGTTAATCTTAACTATTTCCATGTCTGGAATGAAGTGAAATACATTGTAAGAATTAAACAAAATTCACTCTTTTCAAAATGTATGTGATACCAATAAGTCTCCATTTCACAATTTCACCAAAGACTGAAGCAAGTAAAGGCATTTCTGTCATTTCAAGTAAATTGATAGAGAACACCAGTCAGGATCTATCTTCACATTTTAAAATATTCTAAGAAAAATTGTTTTAAAAGATGCATGCATTCATGTTAGAGGGACACATACTACTCCCTATAAACAGCCTAGTTTACACATCAGGGTGAAGAAAAAACTGTGCTTTTTATAAAGGACAGATTTGAACATTATTTATCTTTCTTCCAAAGAGTAAAAAACTAAGTAAATATATGTAAGGCTATGAAAAGCTAATCCATCTAGACAACTTCAGTTTTATGATCACTGAAGTCAAGAGATTTTGACAAATAGCATGTTTTTCCCTTTGTTTCTGTTTTATGTGAAGCAGGATTCCTTTCACAATACAGTTGAACCCTATTTCACCACACAACCAAATGCTTGAATGGATTCTGAGGTAAAACTTAATGTCAGAGATTTTGTCCAATGCAAATCAATGACCTGGTCAAGTTAAAGACATGTTTTAAACCTGATTACATGAGATGGCAAATCTTAATGAGAACATGCAACAACTATTATTATATTAGACGTAAATTCAATCACCAACATCAAACAACATTAGTTTTGATTGCTTGGGGGCTTAGAAATTAATTTTTATGAAATATTGTTTTGTGGAATATTGGAAAGAGTTTTTCATTTATTTCCCATAATTAGCATTAGGAAGAGGAGAAAAGTATGGTAATTTACTGGATTATAGAAAATTTAAAAACCAAGGCACAACTATGCCAATAAATTAAACCTAAAAAGATATAAAATGAACATGAAGTTGAATGTTATACCAAATATGAAGAGTTATTTGGTGATAGTATAATGTGAGAGAAAGCATCTAGATTCAGATATACAACTTGGTTTAATAGATTTAAGATGATGCCTGTGTTATAGCAGGTATTTAATAACAGATGAGTTAAATGAACATTACAGATGTTGTAATAATCGTATCTTTTAATGTTAAAACTATATTAATCCTGCCTAGTCTATGTCATAGCATTCTTGTGTTTTATCAAGAAAAATAATTTCTTACAGATATAAGTGTCAATGTAATTTGTGATAACATATCATTTATCATCTGACCAAAATACTTGTACCTGGGATATCCTGATGATTTAAAGATACTTAAATTATACTTTGCCTGGGATATACTTGGCCTATATAAAGATTCAAAACTTTGGATTTTTTCATTTCTTACCCTTTGAGTTTGCAAATACTCAAATATCTTAGTCTCTTTTCTCTTTCCTCTTATTTCTATATACTTTATAGGTAATAGCATTCAATTTATTTTTAGGAAGAGTTATAAATTGTCTAACAGCTCCTGCCCACATCTTTTTTATTACTAAACTAGACCCTCTTCCACCTCAGCAGGGAAAGATATTGTGTTATGACAAAGTGGTGTGTGAAACAAAATATATGGATATTGATTTTTAAACTCCAAACTCACCATTTTAGAAAGGTAAAGAGGTTGACATCTAAGCATAATATATTCCCTCATTTCTGGTGACCACTACATCCCATTACAAAATGAGGTTGTCCCAGGTTCCGTTATACATTTCCTTCAGTGTTTGTAACTCAGCTGTAAAACAGACTCTGAGACAAACTCAACACACGGGGATTCAGCTCAGGAGTGCTTTATTTTTTCATTCACATTTAGTTTAAATTGGTTCACCTGCTTCTAAGTGACAGGAGTGTTGTAAAAACAAAGTAAATGTGAGAATACAGCATGTCTGTTTCTGCATTTCTGTAACTAGGAAATTAATTTCTAAAATACAGCGTTTTTTTTCCAGATTGTTAGTTGCTGATATGATGTTATTGTTTAAGGGAGAGAGATTAAAATTTGTTGAATAGGCAAGAAACAGTGGGACACACTTAGATGAAAAATAACTCCTAGTTTCTCCTTGTAGGCATTTATTTATTTACTGACTTTTAGGATTAGCAGTTCCCTGTGTAGCCTTTGTCAGTGTATCAGGTAGATAATAATTTTCCTGTTAAAATAACTTTGAATGCATAAAGTTGGTGAAAAACCTAAGAAATGCAAAATGCACATTTACATACATTTTCAGGGTTTTTTTCGTGAAGATAATTTAAATTCAATTTAATGTTTAATGTTACTCAAGCCATGTAATTCAGTACCAATTTCAGTAGAATCATTCACCAGACAACACTATATATAATTATATATTACATAATACTTTGGCTGACACTGCTTTTCTTACACTTCCTGTACCATCCCCCTACATACAGTTTTCTGTTTCCTGGTCTGACACATGGCTTGTACTGAATTTAATTTGACTTGGACAGCCTCTGCTACTAGATCATTACCTTGAGGCACTAAATACAATCTCTGCTCCAGAACTTTCAGTCACTGAAGCATCTCCTCACTTTATTTCTCCCTTTTCATTATTCCCCCCCACCTCCACTCCCTTTGGCTCCACAGATTTAATGTTAACACATATCAGTACAGTACCTGATCCAAACAGACTTCTGAACCTTCTCACTAGACCCATATCTAGGTCTACCCATGTAAAGCTAATATGTTGAGAGAAGAAAAATATTCACGTTGATATCTCAAGTTTTTGGTGCAAAAGTAGAGTCCTAGGCTTTTGCCAACCTTGATTAGTATTTTACATGGGATTTTTCCTCTATGATTTTGAGTAAAAATGATCTGTTATTGTCCTTTTCTATGATCTCCTTATCCAATTTTGTAAGCAAGATAAATTGTAAGACAAGTTGATGACTTTTCCCTTTCTCTTCTCTGGAAGATTTTGTATATGATTGCTATTAATTTCTTCATAAATGTTGGATAAAATATTCCTGTAAAACCACCTCCTCTGGAGTTTTCTTTGTGGATAGTATTGTTTGTCTGATTGATTGGTTTCTTTGTTTGGATTAAAGATTTGATTTCCTTAATTGTTATAAGATAATTTAAGTTTCCCACTTTTGTTGAATTTTTAAAGTGTACTTCCATTGGACTGATTTAAAAAAATTAATAATGAAATTAATTAAATTGATCTTACATCAAGAAAATATTTTATTGTGAATAAGAGTTCCAACTAGCAACTATGACCAATTAAATTGTGAGACACTATTCTCAGTGCCAACTAGGAATTATTATCTTAAGTCAGGACTGTGTAGTATTTAAAGATACGTATAAGCAAAAAGAAGGCCTAGAATAACAATATAGAAGGAAGGCAGCCATATAGAGATAAGTTGGAGTTAGGTTACATGATTTTTTACAACCCCTATGCTTTAGGCATTTAACGTAACTCTTTATAAATGGTAACTGTGTTTGGATCATATGTTCTCATCCATAGTTGAACATTAGAGTCACCTGTGAGTGTTTTTAAAAAATATTGACACACGGTCCAAATCAAGTAAATGAGGAGCTTGGAGTTGAGGTCTGCCATCCGTTTTTGTACAAGCTCCAAGTGATAATAAGACAAAGCCAAGTCTAAGAACTTGGACTGATAAACAATTGCTGTCAGAAAAAGTGCATAGGTTTGAAGTACCATATTTATATTACTTGACTATGACAAATTCAAAGTAAAATATGGGATTGAAATACAATTTTTATGTTTCATTAATACCGTTACTTTTTTATTTTTTAAATGTTTTTTTTAATGTTTGTTTATTTTCGAGAGAGAGACAAAGTATGAGCAGGGGAGGAGCAGAGAGAGAGGGAGACACATAATCCGAAGCAGGCTCCAGGCTCTGAGCTGTCAGCACAGAGCCCGACACAGGGCTCAAACTCACAAACCTCAAGATCATGACTTGAGTCGAAGTTGGACGCTTAACTGACTGAGCCACCCAGGTGCCCCTCATTAATAGGTTACTTAACAATAACTTAACACCTACTATTACCTGAGCCTATTCAAGACATGAGGAATAAATTAGTAAACAAGTAGTCTAACTCCCTGGTCTTACGGAGTATGCTTTTGGGTTGTGGCAAAAGAGGAGCCACAAAGAAACAAGAAAGTTCAGAGCTGGTAAGTGTTTTTTGGGTAAGGGGGTGGATACTATAGATGGAATATCAGGGCAGTCCTTTCTGGCAATTAAGAACTTATGTTTAAGGAATGGGAAGGAGAAGATTGTGATGGGATTGTAGCAAGGAAAGATGGCATAATGGTAGGTAGAAGTCACCTCATAGCAGGCCTTGAAGTTGAAGCCAGCATGATTAGATTTCATTCGGAGCTTGTAACCCAGGGAAATAAAAGTTTGTTTTAAAAAATGGGGCCATCCTGGGTATAATATGAAGACTAAATTGAAGAGGAATCAGAGAGAAGGCAAGGAGACCAGTATTTATGTGCTCACATGATAGGGGGTTTTGACTTGTGTTCGGATGAAAGCATTAGTGAGAAAAAGAAGTAGATGGCACAGAATATTTTGGAGTTTGTGCTGATAAGAATTGCTGAAGAATTTCATGCAGGGAAAGAAAAGAATAAAGAATCACTTCTAGGTTTTTGGCTTTAGCAACAGGGTAGGCAAGAAGATACAGAAGACTAAAGGGAAGAGCATTATGTGAAGAAGATGAAATCGGGAATGGAATTTTGTTTTGCCAGTGTCAAACTGTAATTCCTGTTAGAAATCCAACCAAAGGTATTTAATGGCCATTGGATATTCAAGTATGGAGATCAAATAGGCAGAAGCAGCCGGAAGTAGAAGTTTTGAGTCAAATGTATTGTGACAAATAAGTCAGACTCCCAATGAGTAAAACAAGTCATCGGCAAACTATGGGTCACAGGGACTGTAATGATAGACTTGCTGCCCAGAGCATAAAAAGAGGGGTACAACGGAGTCTGGTGTCAGGCTTAGCAGAAAATCGGTTCTTAGGAAGAGTTTGGACATACATAGAAGTCAGAAGTCAAGTAAAAGTTGGAGAGCATTGTGAAGAAGCAAAAGATTAGGCAAACCAGTGAGTCATAGCTCAGCAAACAGAAAGACTGGGTAACTTTATGTGGTCTCAACACCGTTCCTTCTCTTTCTGGTGGATCAGAGAATCGTCTGGAGTATGGCAAATCTATGGCCCAAAGGTGAAATAGGGAACCTGACCAAGTAGATTATTAGCTAAATTAATGTAGCCAGAAATAAGGCTACCTGGATATTGGGCAGAGATTTAGGAACTTTATAGATGTGGGCTGATTGGATATTCCAGATAAATATTTAACTTTCCACTTCACAGAATTCTGTAGATTTAATTAAATCCAGGAATATGATTTTGCTGACCAATCAGAAAATACTTTCTTTGGAGGAATGTGTTTACTAAATCTGTAAATATATATACATACATACATATGCAATACAAACACATACATGTGTATATCAGCAACTGTGATGATCCTAGAACAAGTAAACCATGCAATGAAAAACCAGAGTAATTAAGTAATATTAAATTTTCTGCACAACATGAATTCATTGGATGTAAACTCTCCTGTATTTTCCTCAGGCTGTGTTTTTTGTGTAACTAAAGTGAACAAAGAAGATTTTATTACAGAGTATGTTTGTGATAGTAAAGGGAGTAAAATGTTTTATAAATAAGGGAAGTCTTTTGAATCCAAGATTTTGTATTGTTTCTGGCATGATTTCTTTATATAATAAACAAGCCATCTGTACACATCTGATCATTTCCTACATTTTTCTTAACAACAAAAAAATGTCCTGTGAACATTATTTGCACATCTGCAGTGTTCTTGTATTATTTCAGATTTACCTCTTGTGAATTGCATAGAATATGTTGCAACAACAGAAAATATTCAAAGTGGAAAAAATTACTGCTTTGCAAGTAGGTAGATAACTGTAGCTTTGAGGAAACATTGGTATTCCCATATCAGGCCATTTGGAAGATTAAAACTTTTTTTTGTTTTTGTTTTCAGAAAATACAAAATAAGTATTCAATTAGTATTCATGTATTGCCTGCACAGGTAAATAATGGAATTAATTTTTATGTGTCAGCATACTCAAGAAAAGTAAAAAATAAGTGCTTACTTTGATGTAATGTAAGCTCGAAAGTTCAGAGGATAGGTTGTATATTTGGAAAATAGAGAAGCTCTAGGTTTTTAACTCTTTCCTCTACGTCATTAGCACTACTATTGCAGGTAAGAAAGAATAAAGTGAGATATGAAACTCTAATTACTCAGTTTTTCTTGTATCTCACATTACAGTAAAAGGTGTAAGGTCCAAAAGCACTTTAAAAACGACCCATCTGAGATTAGAGTTACCTTAGGCTCCTCTTAGCCAATATTATAACCAGAAATCGAACTATTCCTGTATGTATGATCTCTTGTATCTGTTGCTAACATAATTTAAATACAGCTCTACTGGTGAATGAAGTGGAAATATCTATGTACTTCATCCTAGTGTGAGTGAATTCTGAAGTCAAATGTCACTGTTGTAGCACCTGGCAAGAAACGGAGCTGAGAGGTAAGCAGGGTACTGGAAGGGGAGTACCGGACAACCACATGCAAGCCTGGTTCAGGCTGTGACTTGAACACCTTGTCAAAAGCTAATGAAGAAGCACTTATCTGTGTGTAATCTGGTACCTACCCAAAAAGGAAGGAAGGAAAGAAGGGATGAAAGAATGATTGTTTGCATCTATTTAGGTATTTTGGCTAGAACATCTCTAAATCATCAGAGATTGTGTCATTTCTTCAATAAGGAGATTGGAGCCTAGTGGAGTAGACACTGTTAGTCACTTCACCTTTAGCTTTGCTTTCTTCCACAGAACCTAGTTTTAGTGTCACATTTTATATCACATTTTCATTATCCGTTCATTCTTACACATACATTTAAGTTGTTTCCATACCTTGGCTGTTGTGAATTATGGTGCAGTGAACATGGGAGTACAGATACCTCTTTGAGATGATGTTTTTTTTTTTCTTTCGGATATATACCCATCAGTGGGATTGCTAGATCATATGGTAGTTCTGTATTTAATTTCTTGAGAAAAGTCCATACTCTTTTCCATGGTGGCTGTACCAATTTACATTCCCATTAGCAGTGCCCAAGGACTCTCTTTTCTCTAATCCTTGCCAACATTTGTTATCTTTTGTCTTTTTGATACCAGCCACACTGACAGATATGAGGTGATATCTCATTATGGTTTTGGTTTGGATTTCCCTGATGATTAGTGATGTTTAGCACTTTTTCATGTACCTGTTGTCCATTTGTATGTCTTTGGGGAAAAAAAATGTCTGTTTAGGTACTTTGCCCAGTTTTCAATTCCATTGTTCTTTTCAATATGCTGTTTAGCCTATATATTGAATTATATCTGGGTCATTACATTTTTATTTATAAATTTTCAGTTTAGCTTTTCTTTATATTTTCTATTCTTTGCTGGCAATCTCTAATTTTGTTTCACATGTGTTTTTTAAATGCTCATTAACACATTTTTATGGTCACTGCTTTAAAATTTTGTTGGCTATTTGTAACATCTCAATGTTGGCATATGTTGATTATCCTTTTTCAATCAGTGCAATATTCCTGGATCTTGGTATAATCAGTGATTTTTTACTGAAACCTGGACATTTTGAGTATTGTTTGAGACTCTGGATCCTACTAGCTTTCCTTTTACTTTATTTTCTCTGACACTGCCATAACAGGGAAAGGGTAGGATGCTATCTTATTACTGCCAGATAGGAGCAGAGGTCTAGTTTTCCTCCTTGGCCACTGTAGACGTATTCAGCCTTCTCTGACACTATCTTGAGGTGAGTAGGGACTGGGAAGCTTGGGCACTATGTCATAGTGTAGGAAGGGTGAAGTCCAAATTTCCCATTCAGCTATTGTTGGTGTGGGTGGAATGGGCCCACAATTTTTTCTCTGCTATTTGACTGGGGTAAAGTAGTTACCATTTAAAAGTTTTCTGTCTTACTTGGTTGCCCCTTTCTCAGCCCTTTGGTTACAGATTTAAAAGAAAATTAAAGTATAATTCACATACAACATTATATTAGTTTCAGGTGTACAAAATAGTGATTCAACACTTGTACATACTATGAAATAAATGATTGCCACAATATGTCTAGTGACCATCCATTACCATAAAAAGTTCCAAAAAAGGTTTTTTGTCTTATGATGAGAATCTTCGAGATCTACTCTCCTGGCAACCTTCAAATAAATATGCACTACAATACCACTGACTCTAGTCACCATGCGGTACACCACATCCCATGACCTATTCATTTCGTGCTAGGTGTCTATACTTCTGAACCCCTTTTACCCATTTTGCCCACTCTCCAACTCCTCGCCACCCAGCAGCCACCACTCTGTTCTCCCTATCCATGAGTTTTGTTTTGCTCTGTTTATTTTTTTTATCTTGAATATAAGAGAGATCATACTATTTGTCTTTTTCTGGCTTATTTCACTTAGCATCATACCCTCTAAGTTTATCCATGATATTGAGAATGGCAGGATTTCATTCTTTTTTATGGCTGAGTGGCATTTCATCGTGTGTGTGTTTGTGTGTGTATACCACATCTTCTTTATTCATTCATTCATTGATGGACACTTAATTTCCACATCTTGGCTATTGTATGTAATGCTGTAGTGGACATAGGGATGCATGTATCTTTTTAAATTCGTTTTACTTTCATTCTCCTTGGATAAATACCCAGGGTAGAATTGTTGGATCATATATTAGTTCAATTTATAATTTTTTGAGGAATGTCCGTGTTGCTTTCTACAGTGGCTACACTAGTTTACATTCCCATCAACAACATACAAGTGTTCCCTGTCCTTATATCCCTTGCCAACACTTCTTACCTCTTACCTTTTTGGTAACAGCCATCCTAACAGGTGTGAAGTGGTATCTCATTGTGATTTTGATTTGCATTTCCTGCTAATTAGTGATGTTGAGCAACTTTTCATATACCAGGTGACCATTGATGTGTCTTCTTTGGAGAGATGTCTACTCAGGTTCTGTATGCATCATCCATACATGTATTTTGAAAAATATATAATCATGTCTTCAGAGGTCTGAAAAAAAAGTGAATATAGAATGAGTAAATGGATGTATAGTGGATGTATTTCTCCTGTCCTTAAAGAGAAAGTTTAAAACTACCTTTTGGCTTTAGGAGTGAAAAAGAATCTGGTCCACTCTATTTCTCTATACATAACTGTATTGAAAATACGCAAGACCATGGAATTTTAATTTGCTTTTCAATACTGAGTGCTAAAATAAAACAAATAGCAGTGAGTTCATGTTGCCTTCATTTACTTTTGTTTTGCTTTGTTATTTGTTTTTTATTTGTTTTGGTTTTTGGTTTTATTATTAAGGGTAAGTCACAGATATTTATAAAAACTCTAAAGTATTTTCCAAACTTAAGTTTCCATGATTTGGAAGCTTAAAAAAAAAAATAGAAATGAGAGGCGACAGGGTGGCTCAGTCGGTTAACTGTCCAACTTCGGCCAGGTCATGATCCCGTGGTTCATGGGTTCAAGCCTTGCATCGGGCTCTGTGCTGACAGCTCAGAGCCTGAAGCTGCTTCGGATTCTGTGTCTCCCTCTCTCTCTGCACCTCCCCTAGTCATGCTCTTTCTCTCTCAAAAAATGAACAAACATTAAAAAAAATAAAAAATAGAAATGAATTCTCCAATACTACTTGTAGTATTAAGGCACATTGCAACATAGTCTCTAACATTCTCAGTGGAAAACTGAGGCCAAATGCCAAATTTTTTTTTTAAAACAATGTCTCAGAGTTTCTGTAATATTAAAATTTAAAGCATTTTAAAAATGTTTTTTTTTTACTTTTAAGGATGCATACTTTTAATAAAGTGTATCAAATGTTATAGCTGTGAATACCAATAGTCATGCAGTTTATTTGGAAATGAAAATTAATTTCTCAGATTATTGTATTCATCTGCAAAATGAAAAATGATTAATTCTTATAGATATTGTTAAGTTTCTTCTTTTACATTTTTTAAAATTTTTATTTTTTAAATTTACATCCAAATTAGTTAGCATATAGTGAAACAATGAATTCAGGAGTAGATTCCTTAATGCCCCTTACCCATTTAGCCCATCCCCCCTCCCACAACTCCTCCAGCAACCCTCAGTTTGTTCTCCATATTTATGAGTCTCTTCTGTTTTGTCCCCCTCCCTGTTTCTATATTAATTTTGTTTCCCTTCCCTTATGTTCATCTGCTTTGTCTCTTAAAGTCCTCCTGTGAGTGAAGTCATATGATTTTTGTCTTTCTCTGACTGACTAATTTCACTTAGCATAATACCCTCCAGTTCCATCCACATCGTTGCAAATGGCAAGATTTCATTCTTTTTGATTGCCGAGTAATACTCCATTGTATATATATATACCACTTTTCTTTACCCATTCATCCATCGATTGACATTTGGGTTCTTTCCATACTTTGGCTATTGTTGATAGTACTGCTATAAACATGGGGGTGCATGTGTCCCTTCGAAACAGCACACCTGTATCCCCTGGATAAATGTCTAGTAGTGCACTTGCTGGGTCGTAGGGTAGTTCAATTGTTAGTTTTTTGAGGAACCTCCATACTGTTTTCCAGAGTGGCTGCACCAGCTTGCATTGCCACCAACAATGCAAAAGAAATGTTTTTGATAGTATCCTGACAGTGCTACTTAAAGTATAAAACTTAGAGAACTATGAAATCTATGTTCTCTTAAAAAATAGAAGGCTTTGAATGAAAAACCCTTAAGGGTACATTAAATCTTATGACCAGTACTATGAATGTTAAAAATTATGCCATTTTGAAAAGGAATGAAATCTTGCCATTTGCAACAACATGGATGGATCTAGAGAATATTATGCTAAGTGAAATAAGTCAGAGAAAGACAAATACCATATGATTTCACTCATGTGTAATTTAAGAAACAAAATAAAAGAAAAAAAGAAACAAAACAAAAAACAGACACGATTATAGAGAACAAACTGGCGGTAGTCAGAGGGGAGGTAGTTGCGGGGATGGGTGAAATAGGTGAAGGGGATTGAGAGTACATTTACCAAGATAAATACTGAGTAATGTACAGAATTACTGAATCACTATATATACACCTGAAACTAAGATAGCACTTTATGTTAAGTATTCTGGAATTAAAATATTTAAAAATAATAAAAAATAAATTAAATAGAAAGTACCACATAAGACATAGTTTAAAATGAGGGTATCTCAGGGGTGGCTCAGTCGCTTAAGCATCAGACTTTGGCTCAGGTCTTGATCTCATGGTTCATGGGTTTAAGCCCCATGTCAGGCTCTGTAATGCCAAGCCAGAGACTGCTTTGGATTGTCTGTCTCTCCTTCTCTTTGCCCCTCCCCTATGTGTGCTCTCTCTCTCTCTCTCTCTCTCTCAAAACTAAACATTTTAAAAATAAATAAAAATCAGGGCATCTTAATACCCCCCCCCCAAAAAAAAAGTATGCCATTTAAAAAAAATTACCAACTTCTCAGAAAGACAGGTATTTATTTTTGCTGGGAAAGCAAAGACAGGATTTCTGAATGAGAGATCCAACTTATTATTTACAGCAATAACAGCAATTTTTCCTTTCTCTAATTCTGCTCAAGAGATGTGTCAAGAGCAGATGTCAGCTGTGTATACCATGCTGTGTACCACCGAAGAGGAATCCCAAAATTATGAATCTGGAATCTTCTATAAAAACTTGACAGTAACACAATTTACTTCACTTCCTGAGAAAGGGAGAGAAACCTTATATTTTTAGTGTAAATAAATTCTATATAGTCAGAGAAAGGTGGAGAGGCTTGTGCTAGGATACAAGGATTTGACTCCAAGAAAAATAAGTTCCCCTGTTCTTTGAATGAAAACAGACGTCTCCATCATAAAGGAGACCACCTATCTAACACATTGGGAAGGTGAGGAGCAAATGGTCCTGGGAAAAAGAGACATTCTAAAGAATGAAAATATTTACTTTATCCTTAGAGCCTTATGCTGTTACATCTTCCAGTCCATGGAAATGTGTATACATTGATTTAGAAGTTCTATAGCTTAGATCTTTCACTCTTAATTATCATGTTGCCCATATATCTTAGTTTTTGTAAATGTATTTACATTTTGTTAGACTAAAAAAAGGTATCTTTTATGTCCGTTTTAGTAAGAGCATTTAATGAATATTATTTTATCAAATTATTTTTCCTTTCCAATTGAGATATTTAGGTTAGTATTTTTATTTTATTCAGTTCATATGGTGAATTACATTCCAGAAATATATGCAACTATTGTCATATTTTGTTACTTAAGTTTATACAGTTCTCATAAAATAAGACAGGAAGTATAATGCCATTCTGTGTTCACTGGAAAGATTATTATTATTTCTTCTTTAAATGCAGAGGACACATTTGCAAAGCTATCCTGGTCTAAAGATGTGTGTGTTTGCATGTGTGTAGACAGGTTTTTAATTATGAATTTTATTTCATAAAATTTTCATAAAATTTTATTTCACATTTACATGTGTGCATATATGCTTTTTAATGTTTATTTATTTTGAGAGAGAGAGTGTACGTGGGGGAGGGGCAGAGAGAGAGGGAGAGAGAGAATCCCATGTAGGCTTCACACTGTCAGCACAGAGCCGAATGCGGGGCTCAATCTCACAAACCATGAGATCATGACCTGAGCCGAAATCAAGAGTCGAATGCTTATCTGACTGGCCACCCAGGTGCCCCTGAATATATTCTGAATTTTTCTATATTTTTTGCATTAGGTTGATTGTGTTTTTATAAGAATTTGTCCATTTTATTTAAATATTTAACTTTATTTTCATAAAGTGATGCAAAATATCCTTTCATTTTATTTTCAGTCTCTGGAGGATTAGTAATGATTATAAGATCTTAGTAATATGTACCTTCTCAGTTCTATCCTTAATCCATTTTGCCTGACGTTTCTCAATTTCATTAGTCTTTTTATAGAACCATTCTGATTTTGTTGGTTCTTTCATGTACACTTGGTTATCTGTACTATTTACTTCCACTTCCTCTGGCTTTAATTGCTTTTTTTTTTTTTTTTTTTTACTAACTTCTTCAGATGGATATTAAAATCTGATTTTCAGATTTTCTTCTTTTCCAGTATGTGTGCTTAATGCTAGCAATTTCCCTCTAAGCCCATTTGTGGCTGAATGATGCACATATATACCTTTTATGTTATTATTACTCAGTTAAAATACTTAAAATTTTTATTATAATTATTTTTTAAAGCATGAGTTATTTTAAAATGCATTTTTTAATTTTGAAAAGAAAGTAAGTTACCTCTGTATTATGGATTTCTAACATAGTTCAGCTGTGGTGTGAGAACATGTAGAATCTAATCCTTAAAAAATTATTTAAATTTGTGGTATATTTCAGGATATAATCAATTTTCATGAATCTTTTTCTTATAGTTGCAAAGAATGTGTATTTTGTATTTGTAGTTGCAGAGTTACATATATGTTAAATGGGTAAAGTTTGTTTCTTATGTTTTCCAAATATTATATTCCTTTATTGCTTTTTTGTCAAGTTAGTATATTATAACATCCTGGTGTATTGACATTTATCATTAGGACATGTCACTCTTTTATGTGCTTATCTCCTGTTAGTGGAGCTATCCTTCTTTTGATAAGTGTTTCATGTTCTTACTGTCAACTTTCTATATCCATTTATTCAAGGTGTATCATTCTTATGCAGCATAGCTGGGTTTCTACTGGATGTCTTGTTTGACAATCTTTATTTTTAATTGACTTAAAATTAGTTCATGTATTTATATCAGTACATTTTTACCTAAATCTATATTTTTTGATATAGGCTTTCATCTTGTTTTATTTCTTTTATCTTTCTCCCACTGTTTTCTCTCTTTTGAAATATACATGACTGTTTATTATTACATTTCCATCCCAGTTAATTTGTTAGTTAGACATTCTACCAATATTCTTTTAGAGATTGTCCTAGAGACTACAGTATTTATCTTTGCTTTATTCAAGTACAATATAAATTAGAATTTTATCAGATTCTAGACAATATAAAGATGTTTAAAATGGGAACATCTTTTATTACCCTAACTTTTGTGTTAGTATCGTCTTTTCATTTCCTCTATATTTTAAGTAGCATAAAAAGTTATTATTATTTTATACAGTCACTATTCATTTAAATAAACCCACATATTTGAGCTTTGTATTACTGTTCATATCTCTTTGCATCTCTGTTTGTTTGGTTTTTTTTTCCTTCTGGTATCATTTTTCTTTTTCTGAACTATTTCATTTCACATTTCTTAGTGAGAGTCTGATAGTCATTATTTTGCTCATTTTTTGTTGTTCTGGAAGTGTTTTATTTTTCTTTCTTTAATAATATTTTCCAAACATACAACATTTTTGTTGTTAGTTTCTTCTTGCACTTCATGATGTTCTTTCATTTTTTTTTTTGTCTTCCATTGTTTTCTGTTAATATGTCAATACTTAGACTTATTGTTGCTATCTTAAAGGTAACTTCTCTTTATTTCCCTAGTGACTTTCGATTTTTTGTCTTTATTTTTTTGTAATTTCTATGCCATGATTTGGTATGATTTATTTGCTTTTTATCTGACTTTGTGTTCATGGTACTTCTTGAATATATGCTTGTTATTTTTTATTGGATTTGAAAAACTGTCAGCCATTATCTGTTTGAATAAGCCTTTTGGTCCTTTTTTCTACTTCCTCTCCTGAGACAACTTTTCAGGTATCTCTTGTCTTTTACCTAGTTTTTTGCATTTCTCATTCTTTTCTCCCTGAAATTTTAATATCAACATTTTTTTTTTGTTTTACACACATTTCAGTTTATTTATTCTCGCTTACTCTGTGTCCAATCTAGACCTAAACCAATCTAAATAATTTATAGAATTTCCATTTAATTCTTGTTATAGCTTTCAGTTTTCCACTTAATTTTCCATCCTGTCATTATAGATTGTGCTAATAACATCAATCAAGATCTGGATCTCCTATGGTTTCTTTTGTCTCTTCTTTTCAATAAACTTTTGTCTTTATGTATGACTGATTTTTTTTGGAGTTATTGAGATATAATTTATATACCATACAATTCATCCACTTAAAGCATATAATTCACTGGTTTTTATTATATTCACAGAGCTGTACAACCATCACATATATAATTTTAGAACAATTTCATCACTCCACAAAAGAAACCATTGCTAATGGGTACAGACTCAATAACAATGACCATCTGTTTTGTTTGTTTTAAGCTAACTATTGTGTATGAAAAGTTGTATAGACAACCTAAGACTTGGGATAATATTATCTCCCTCCATAAAAGCTTGGGGTTGAAATCATTTAGTAAATTTCTATCATGTTGTAGCTGAAGATACTCAAGTGTAGTACAAAGATGATCTTAAGTGATGAGTCCAAGATTCTACTCTAGCTATGGACAGAAACAGGATGAAAGGTTCATTTATGTTAGTTCTACTCCACAGATGTAATGTATAGTATATAAAGAGAGAGTAAATATCAAATGAAAGAAATTAGAATATGCAAATGAGGTAAAGATGTATTAAATAAAATGCATTGTTCTGAGACTATAGAAATCAGCACTATATCTATACATTGCTCTTTTATTCCTTCTTTCATTTTTTACTGTAATATCATGACACTTAAAATTAAATTTCATTTTCCCTGTATTAAATTTCATTGGCTTCAGAGTTCATTTTTTTTTTTTTATAATCACACAAATAAACACTTGTTTCCATAGTGGGCAATTTTATTTTATTTTTAAAATTTTTAACGTTTATTTATTTTTGAGAGAGAGAGAGACAGACTGTGAGCAATGGAGGGATGGCAGAGAGAGGGAGACACGGAATCTGAAGCAGGCTCCAGGCTCTCAGCTGTCAGCACAGAGCCAGATATGGGGCTCAAACTCACAAACCATGAGATCATGACCTAAGCCAAAGTCAGGCACCTAACTGACTAAGCCGCCCAGATGCCCCCAGAGTGGAAATTGAAAACAAAAAATGTTTATTTATTTGAGAGAGAGAGTGAGTGGGAAGGGGCAGAGAGAGGGGGAGAGAGAATCCCAAGCAGGTTCCACACTGTCAACACAGAGCCCGAAACGGGCTGTATCCCACAAACCAAGAAATCGTGACCTGAGATGAAATTAAGAGTGGGATACTTAACTGACTCAGCCACCCAGGCCCCCCAGCGGTGGACAATTGTATTAAATATGTTTAATTCAAATTTGAGTTGTAATTTTGAGATTACATGTAAGTACAAACAGAATAATTAACTTCTTAAAAGCAAGCGTAACATCAGTTGTGTTTTTCCTTACAAGTCTAGGTATAGAATATATCATCTTTTATAAAGTAACTATGCATTCATAAAATGACCATGCATTCTGTTAAGGTAGTAGTGACTTATTCTGGCATGAAATAAGCTCAGGTAAAATTTTTTACATAATCAAGAATTTAATGCAGTATCTTTAGCTCCACAGAACAAATATATTAAAATAACTCCCTTCATGTTAAAATAACATATGGTTCTACATTTTACAACAATTGGTGAAATTTACAGAGAAAATTGAAATGGACAAGCAGATAGTATTAAAGTCACCAAGCATGTTATTGAATTAGAAGTAATTAACTATGCTTTAAAAAAGCAGCTACCATAGGATTTTGGATAATAAACTTATATTTCAAACTGACTTAAGTTGAGGCCTGATTATGCTATGTAAATAATTAAGAATATATGAATAGTAATGTTTTCTAAAATCTGTAAGGTTATAAAGTATAAATATCTATTACACATTTATTACTGCTGTGGAAATTTTTAAAATTCATAATTCACGGTCTGTGAACATTATGCTTTAACTTGATTTCTTCTTTTAGACCCTTTGGTTGTTGTTTAGTGAAGTTTATTTTCTGTGCATATTTACATCAACAAAAAAATTTCTATGATTTCCATTTAATTAAAGCTACAATAATTAAGTTAATTAGTGTGATAGGCAGAATACTAAGATCCTCTGTTTTAGTTCCCTCAAGTTAAGCCACTGATTATGTTATATTACCTGGCAAAGGGATCTTGCAGATGTCATTAAGGTTTTTAATCAGTTGACTTTGAGTTAATCAAAAGGGAGATTATCCAGGCAAGCCTAACTTAATCACCTGAGCCCTTTAAAAGCAGGTTGTCTTTGGCTGTTTATAGAAGCAAGACAGATTCAAAGGATGCAAGAGATTCAAGGAAGGTTCTCTATTGCTGTGGTGAAGGCAGACACAGAGCAAAGACCTGAAGCAGCCTCAGAGGCAAGGGCAATTCCTCTCTGACAACCAACAAGAAAATGAAGACCTCAGTCCTGTAGCCATAAAGTAATGAATCCAGCTAACAACCTGAAGAATGAACCAGCAAGCAAACATTTCCCAGGGCCTCAAGATGAGAACTCAGACTGGCTGACACCTGGATGTCAATTTGTGATACCCTGAGCAAAGAACCCAGTCATACACCCCCCTGGAATTCTGACCTACTGAAGCTAGAGATAATAAATAGGTGTTGTTTTAAGCTGCTAAGTTTACTATAATTTGTAATGCAGCAGTAGACAACTGATACAATCAGTAAAATTTGCTGGATGAAAATTCCTTACATGTTCAAAGAGACGAAATGTAGGCTGGTTTAGAGTACCGGTTGCCTGCAGATAGGTAAGATATGTGAGAAGCTTAGTGTGGGAAGAACTGGGGCCCAGAGAAGGATTTCCCAGAGTCCACATTTTGTCTGAATCTTCACATGAATATGGATTAATAATTTGGATTTGAAGAATCATAGTGTCCTGAAAAATTCCTGGAAGGAGAAGTTAGCTTTATAGCTATTAAATGATGGGAAGCTCTAAAGGCTAGAAGCAGCAGTTTTTCTATGGGTGGTTCCGGAGCAAAGAGAGAATATAGATCATGTAAGAATTTAAAATATCAAAAGTGACATGCACACTTCTGGATGAGAAGTGAGAGGCACAAAGAGAGAGAAATTTGAGAAAAGTGATAGGGAAAAGAAAAACATCTTAGAAATAATTAATTATGGAAAGAACACAATACCAAAACCGTCTGATAGCCAGGGAGGAAGAATTGGTTATGTTTTAACAGAGACTTGCAGTGCCTCAGTGAAAATAAATGTTTAATGGGAATTTCTTTCAGGCACTATAGTAGATGTAGGAGTAATATTTTAGTACTTCCTCTGAGTTACACCCTATAAGTTCTGTGTATGAATCACATTTGTACCAGTGCAGTCTTGAATAGCTCCATTATCTTGGCAACTAGCAAAATATAAAGTATTTACATTTATAATATAAAATGTTTTTAAATGTTTATTTATTTTTGAGAGATGGAGAGAGACAGAGTATGAGCAGGGAGGGGCAGAGAGAGAGAGAGAAAGACAGAATCTGAAGAGGCTCCAGGCTCTGAGCTGTCAGCACAGAGCCCGACACGGGTCTCGAACCCACAAGCCATGAGATCATGACCCAAACCGAAGTTGAATGCCCAACCGACCCAGCCACCCAGGCACCCCTATATTTATAATAAATATAATAAATATAATATAATAAATATAATATAATATAATATAAATATAAAATATAGATACTATTTGCTAATATTTTTAAAACTGAGTTTTTCCAATGATGAATCCAAATGACTAACTCCATCAAAAATAGAAAGCAAAAGATACAGTTATGCTCTATTGTATATTTTACCCTTTTACTTTTTTGGTAACAAATACAAAGGGTGATACATCTTTAGAATAAACACTCCCTTTAATACATAAATGTATGTGTTTAAAAGATTTCTGTTGACTCTTAGACTCTTTGTTGACCCTAACTCTGATGAAAATTGTGATTAAATGTGTAGTAGACTAAGCTCACAAAAGCTAAAAAAATAAGATTACTGTTTTCAAGAAAACTCAAGAAGTGTTAACATTAAATGTTTTCTTAAAGTCATTACCCTTAGTTTAGTTTCCTAGGCTGCCGTAACAAACTGTCACAAACTGAGTGACTTTAAACAAACAAACAAAAACTTAAATTTGTTCTTACAGAATTCTGGTGGCTAGAAATCTGAAATCAAGGTATCAGAAAGGTTGGTTCTTTCTTGAGGGCTCTGAGGAAGTCTGTTCTGTGCCTCACACATAGCTGCTAGTGGTTGCCATCAAATCTTGGTGTTTCCTGTCTTCTAAGTGTCTCCAATCTCTGCTTCTGTCATCAAATGGCTTTCTTTCTGTATGCGCCTGTGTCTAATTTTCCCTTTTATTATAAGGACTCCAGTCATTGGATTTAGGGACATCCCTATCCAATATGACTTAATCTTAACTTGATTTACATCTGCAAAGACCCCATTTTTAAATCAGGTCACATTCACAGGTACCAGGGGTTAGGGCTTGAACATATCTTTTTGGGGGACACAGTTCAACTCACAATACCTCTTTTAAATTTTTCTCAACGATTGTATCAGGATTCTCCAGAAAAACAGAAAAAAAAATATATATACACATATATACACATATACATACATATATACACATATACATACATACATACATACATACATATACACATACACACACATATGCACACACATATACACACATAAATGTGTGGCTGAAAAAAAAAATGGGTTGGGGCTAGCTGTAGGACCTTGTCAGGTTATCATTAGGAATTTCAACATGGTTCTATGTGCATCATATATTTATAGTAAGGAAGCTATTTTTATCAGCTATATGTTTTTTTGAAATGTAGCTGTTTTGACATGTAGAGGATATATTGACGACATTAGTGGCTGGTGTCAGGGTAAATTATTAGGAGGTTATTGCTATGGTCAGTCAAGAGAAGACGGTGGTCTGCAATGTTGGAATAGGTGTGAGAATGCAGAGCATGAGATATAAATGGAGAGACCTCTTTCATTTCATGTAAAACACAGAATGCCTATTTAAACCATAGGTAGTAAATGAGGACTCAAAAACTGTAGCCAAAGAAGGTAAATTTGTCATTCAGTAAGCATCAAGCACCGTCTTTCTTTCTACAAAGCATTTCATGACAGGATCTGATACCGTGATAATATAAGGTTTGCCCAGCCTCCATTTCCACATTCCAACCCACCTTCAGGTCAATAACAGTAAAAACATCAGCAAAAGATTTTAGGCTTCAGTGGTAGGAGCTGGGTGCTCCTACCCAGGGATGCTCAAGGTGGAAAAGGACCCAGGGAGGTAAGGTAGAGGAAAATAAGGTATTTTGCTCACTCATGTCTGCAAAATAGGATTTGTTGAAGGTTGAATTTAAAATGACTTTTTAAAAAATGTCTTCTAGTTGCTATGTAAATTTTTGATATTATAAATGAGGTAGTCAACTTTAGACAAATGCTTGTACTATCATTTAAAAATTATTTGGAAGAGGGGCGCCTGGGTGGCTCAGTCAGTTAAGCCTCCAACTTCAGCTCGGGTCATGATCTCATAGTTGGTGCGTTTGAGCCCAACTTCGGGCTTCGTGCTGACAGCTCAGAGCCTGGACCCTGCTTCAGATTCTATGCCTCCTTCTCTCTCTTTTCCTCCCCCACTCTCACTCTGTCTCTCTCTCTCAAAAATAAATAAAGATTTAAAAAAAATTTTTTGAAGATAAAAATAAAACAATAAAAATTCTTTGGAAGTGATAAGTTATAGTTAACTTCAGGACAATGTAGCCTTCTAACCTCTAAAATCTATGACTTATTGTCAATTAGCATTGATAACTGCTAAATATATCTCTCACTCTACTCTTCAACAGTTCAGTGCGAATTGAGATTTTTCAGTAATGACCTCTTAATCTCCTCATTTCCCTAGATCTTCTTTTAGCATGAATTTTTCACTTTAGCCCTGAGTTATAGTTCCAGATTTTTATCTATATTGAATTGCATGCCTTCGTCCTTTGTAAGAGAATTAACCTAGATATATAAGTATGCAGTTACATTCCTCTTTGTTTGCTGTCTTTTCCAATTAGCCCCTTTATTTAAATTTTAAAGTCAGAATTTCATTACTATGTTTTAATTAATTTGCTTTAATGTTCACTGTGAAATTCTACCAACTTTCCCTGCATTGAATCAAAAGTAATTCTCTTATTATGTATCATGACTGAATGTTTCACAAGTTAATATTTCCCAGTGATTCATTATGCATTTGATGTTTTAAGAGCTTATAAAATATAAGAAATAAATGTAAAAGAAACTTTTAGTTTATGGAATCACATTCAGTTGGGGTGTTAAAGCTTCCCTAATGTTGATATGAGACTGATTAAGGGATATAAGAGACTGGCTGAGGGATTCCTTTGTAATACACAATCTCACATGCCTCTAGGTATACATTTTTAAATTATGCATGTGACTCATTGTACAGTCTGTGTTTAAGTGTCATTACTCCTAAGGTTCTGCAGTAGCACTGAGATCTGCCTTATGGTTAAATATCAGGCAATCTTATTTTCTCTCTCTCAGCACCTTCCTCCACCCCTCTCCCAGGGCTTCCCTATGAGCATTTTTTCTGTGGTAGTCTGTTACATTACCAATAGGAAACTAATAAGATGTTGGTACCTGGAAGTGTGATGCTGCTATAACAAATACCAAAAAAAAAATGTGGAAGTGGCTTTAAAACAGTAATGGGTAGAAGCTGGGAGAAGGTTGAGGAGCATTATAGCGAAAAGCCTAGATTTCCTTGAACAGACCGTAGGAAGAATTAGGGCATTAAAGGAGCAGGTAATGGAGACTCAGAGCAAGTAAGAATGCACAGTGGAGAAAACCTATATTGTCTTGGAGGATATTTAAAGCATTATAAATAGACTATTGGCAGAAATATGGGATATTAAAGCCACCGCTGGTAAAAGTTCAGAAGGAATAAAGAAAATGTTACCGGAAAGGGAAGGAAAAGGCTATCCTTGCTATTAAATGGCAGGAAATTTAGCTGAATTGTGTCAGCTGTATGGAAAGCAGAAGGTGTAAGTGATGAACTTGAGTGTTTAGCTGAGGAGCTTTCCAAGTAAAGTATTAAAGATGTGGCTTGGTTTCTCCTTGTTACTTGTACTAAGTTGTGAGAGAAAAGATATAAATTGAAGGACAAACTATTAAGCAAAAAGGAACCAAGCTGGATGATTAGGAAAATTCTCACATTATCTAGATTTCAAAAGATGCTACTATTAAGACATTCACTGTCAGGAAATCATGCTCTGGAGAGAAAGCCACTGGTATAACTAGCCAACCTTTGTGAGTGCCCGCAAGAGATTAAAAGAGCATGTATTTAATCACCCAGAGAGATTTTTGAATTGATTAGGCATGTTAATCATGGATTTCCTCAGTCATCCCATCAGAAATCAGGGGTAGTGACAAGATTGTCTAGAAAAATCTGTGGACAAGTCTCTTGTCTAATAAAGTGAACTCCCATGACATATGGTAGAAACCACCAAGATTCTTGAAGTGTTACCACAGAAATGCCACCTGTTTGTACTGAAAGGGACAAAAAGAGATGTGACTACAAAGTCAGAAGTGAGAATGATGCAACTATATGCCAAGAAATGCAGGCAGCCAGCCTCTAGAATCTATGAAAGGCAAGGGACACCTTCCCTCCTAGAGCCTCAGGAGATGCCAACCTGGTCAACACCTTGACTTTAACCCAGTGAAACTGATTTGATACTCTGACCTTCATAATTGTATGACTCTGTGTGTGTGTGTGTGTGTATGTGTGTGTGTGTGTGTGTGTGTGTGTGTGTGTGTAAGATACTCATTTTGTTATAATTTGTTACAGCAGCAATAGGAAGCTTTTACTGATTATGATTTTCTTTAGAATCATTATTACATTATTGGATAAAGGAAGATATGAGTGATTCATTATGCATTTGATGTTTTAAGAGCTTATAAAATATAAGAAATAAATGTAAAAGAAACTTTTAGTTTATGGAATCACATTCAGTTGGGGTGTTAAAGCTTCCCTAATGTTGATATGAGACTGATTAAGGGATATAAGAGACTGGCTGAGGGATTCCTTTGTAATACACAATCTCACATGCCTCTAGGTATACATTTTTAAATTATGCATGTGACTCATTGTACAGTCTGTGTTTAAGTGTCATAATAGTGGATTCTGGGTAGATTTTCTTGAAAAATACATTGACAACAATTATTTTTATAAATGAAATCAGGTTCTTTTGCCAGGTCATCAAAAATATTCAATCCTTGCTAGAATGTAAGCTTCCCAAGGTGAAGGACTCTACGTTTCTTATTTTTACTGTTTCTCCAGCATCTAATAACACCAGTGTCTCCTCTTGGTATGCACTCAATAAAGAGTTATTAACTGGAATATGTTAATTAATTAATTAATTAATGGTTTGTTATATCTAACATTTTTACTTAACTCTTTTGTCTTAGCACAAAATTTTCATTCTTGGTTACTTCTAATGACCTTATATCTTAAGTGATAGAGTTCCATAATAATTAGTTCACTGAACTTCTTTCCCCTCCACTCTATCCTTCTTCCAGATTAATCATTCTAAAACAGAGCTCAGAATATCACTTTCCTGCACAGTAACCTGGAGACATAATGACCTACCCATTAATCATACACTTCTTAACCTGCAATCTAGGGCCCTCTTGACTATAGCTTCACCGTATTTTTCTAGCTTAAACTCACTGTCACCCTACCTATAATCTATTCCAACTACTGCTTTCCTACCCTAAACTTTCCCACATCTCCATCTCGTCCAGTTGAAATGGTGTTTACTGTCACTACCACTACACCTGTTAAAATCCTAGCCAACTATCAAGTATCTCCTTTAAACTGCCTTTTTAAACTCCCTTAAAAAGACATCTTTCTCTTCTTTGAACTCTAAAGGAACTTTTTGTAACTATAATTTGTGTGCCATTTCTCCATATTGCCTTATCCTAATTAGGTGATAAGCTCCTTAAGATGAGGAACTATGTCTTGCTCATCTTGTTATCTTCTAAGTACTAAGAACAGTATGGTCCTAAATTAAAAAAAAAAAAAAAAAAAAAAAAAAAGATTGTTCAATTCTTTTTTTTTTTTTAACATTTATTTATTTTTGAGACAGAGAGAGACAGAGCATGAACGGGGGAGGGTCAGAGAGAGAGGGAGACACAGAATCTGAAACAGGCTCCAGGCTCCGGAGCCATCAGCACAGAGCCTGATGCAGGGCTTGAACTCATGAACCGGGAGATCATGACCTGAGCCGAAGTCGGACACTTAACCGACTGAGTCACCCAGGCGCCCCAAGATAGTTCAATTCTTAACACATCCATTTATTTCAAGAATATAAATTCTGGGGGTACCTGGGTGGCACAGTTGGTTAAGCATCCAGCTCTTGATTTTGGCCTAGGTTATGATCTCACAGTTTGTGAGTTTGAGCCCCACATCAGGCTCTGTGTTAATGGAATGGAATCTGTCTGAAGGATTCTCTCTCTCCTTCTCTTTGCTCCATCCTGCTTGTGTACACATGTGTGTGTTCACGGTCTCTCTCTCTCTCTCTCTCTCAAATTTAAAAACTTAAAAATAATTAAAAATAAAAATAAAATAAAAATAAAAACATATTCTAAACTCTGCCAATTTCTCAGCTTCTAAGTTATTTTCCTATTCTTTGTGTGTGTGGTGGGGGAGAATTATGACAGAGGAAGTAATCATGTAATTGAAGACTTAAATTTTTTAGGCTTAGAATCAATATTTAATGAAGTGTGACCTTAATTTCATCCTGCTGTTTTATCAAAAGGAATATCAAGTGTTTTAGAAATTTTAGGTTTAGCCATGTGATCAACCTGATGAGCCATTATACCACTTTTCATGGAGTTAATTCTAGAACCTAACAGGACATATGAATCTTATCCAAGATAATAACCTGAGGTATTATATTGCATAGTCTTTATACAAATAAAGAAAATTTCTATGCCCTTTAGACTATGGCAAACTGGATTGAAATTTAGAAAAATAAAAATCATCCAAAGTGGGAATCTTAGTGTTATTGTTTGAAACTCAAGACACTGAAATATTTTAGGTATATGCATTTCAGAAAACTCTATGGATTATTTATTCATTTGTTTTTGAAATTTACAAAGTCATAGCAAGCTGATATCAAATATATTCTGTTTACATTCTGTTTACTCACTGAATAAAAAAATTGAATGCTACACAAATATAGCACCACGTGCCTTGGTTTTCTTCCCCCTTGAATTACTTTGATAGCAAAGCTCTTTTTAAGAATATTCTATGATTATAAGAAGGGAGGCTGGGGCGCCTGGGTGGCGCAGTCGTTAAGCGTCCGACTTCAGCCAGGTCACGATCTCGCGGTCCGTGAGTTCGAGCCCCGCGTCAGGCTCTGGGCTGATAGCTCGGAGCCTGGAGCCTGTTTCCGATTCTGTGTCTCCCTCTCTCTCTGCCCCTCCCCCGTTCATGCTCTGTCTCTCTCTGTCCCAAAAATAAATAAAAAATGTTAAAAAAAAAAAAAAAAGAAGGGAGGTGTGTGGAGGGACGGGTTAAATAGGTGAGGGGGATTAAAGAGTGCACTTGTGTTGATCACCAGGTATTGCATGGAAGTATTGAGGTACTATATTGTACACCTGAAACTAATGCTGTATGTTAACTATCTTGAATTTAAATAAATACTTAAAAAAGAAACTAAAAAAAGAATATTCTATAAATATTGGCCTCTTAACAGAGCATCTTACTGAAAAATATGACTTCTGGGGCACCTGGATGGTTCAGTTGGTTGAGTGTCCAACTTTGGCTCAGGTCATAATCTCCTGGTCTGTGAGTTCGACCCCGCATGGGACTCTGTGCTGACAGCTCAGAGCCAGGAGCCTGCTTGGGATTCTTTGTTTCCCCCTCTCTCTGCCCCTCTACCACTTCTGCTCTGTCTCTCTCAAAAACTAAATAAACACAAAAAAATTTTTTAAAAAGTATGACTTCATGTAGTGGGATTTTTTTTTTAACATCAAATTTGATCCTTTCATCTTATAAGTAAAAGATACAGTTTTCTGCTGTCAGCTGGTTCCAAAGCATATTTGATGAGTAATAGTGAAATAAGTTCATAATGATAAAATAATCATTCCAGTGTCTATTAAAGTAAATTTTCATTGCTTCAGGATATAACAGATAATTTGGAATCCAGATCAATTTAGGTATTATGTTATTTGCCTTATCTTTTGTTACCCAAAAATGGTTGTTAGAAAAAGAATTAGTAGCAAGCCAGAGTAGAAAAGTAGAAACAATTTGATATATTAATTTGTTTTCAAGCACACAAAATAGCATGGGAAATTCCCAGGCCCTGGGAGCAGTAAATATGAAGAGCAGTAAATCACATGTTCACACACATTGTTCAATATTCTGACAAACTTAAACTGTTGCATTATTGTAAATCAGTTGGGAATTTTATCTTATTTATAATACTTTTGGATGCATCTTTTTGTGAACATCACATTTTATGCAGGTAGATTATAAGAGATAGCCTCTGTTTATGTCTGATTAGGCCCCTTTAAATCTCTTTGGCCTTGGCCAAATCCCTTTACTTATCTGAGCTCAATTTTCTCATCTGTATAACATCTATTACCTTTGAGATACATAGTTGCACAACTTGAAGTATGTTAAAATTGTTTAGAGCTTTCCTGAATCCTAGTACTAATCATCAGAAACTGTGTACAGATTCTATATTCTTTAAATATTTGTACTGTCTTTGGTAGAGCTAACTTCCCTTTGAAATAAATCATAGTAGGGAAAAAAAACCCAAACCACTTACCCAGTGGTAAGACAGATGTAAATACATAATAATGAGATGCTGTGATATGATTGGGTATAATGTATCCTCCTCGGTTTGGGAAATGATACAGCAAGGTTGCTGACTAAGTGCCTATTTTTTACATTAACAACATATTTCCTCAAAAATGACTAGTATTTCTATATGAAATAAATGCAAATAACAGTAAGTAGAAAAGACCATATGAAATGGTGTGTGTAGGCAACAATTCTGTATGGTTATTTTTATGTCTTATTATTCCTTTTTGACTGATGAGGGATTTAGAGTTGAGAATCCAAATGCATTGCTCAGCAACACTCAGCTAGTATGTGGTAAGACTGTCTTACCTCAATGCCCATGCTTTCATCACTGTGTTACAACACTTCCCAGGAAATTTACTAGTATGAAAGAAAGTAAAATATTGTGTACTTTGGATGATGGATGGGACATTTTATTAGAGACAGATTTATTTTATATTTCCTCAGCACTTCTGTAAAAACTTTCCATTTTGTAATAAAATTTCCATTGTCTCATGTTTTAAAATACTGCTTCTTTTCTAGGACTGAAATTTAAGAAAATATTGCTACCTTGAGTGTTTTACCTGCTGAAAAATATACAATGAATCTTTAAAGTCTGTTATTCCTTTTTCAGGTTTTTAAGGAGTCCAGGATTCTGAGAAATTGTATTGCCTTTTTTTTTTTTTTCCTTTTTCATTTTTTTTCAACGTTTTTTATTTATTTTTGGGACAGAGAGAGACAGAGCATGAACGGGGGAGGGTCAGAGAGAGAGGGAGACACAGAATCGGAAACAGGCTCCAGGCTCCGAGCCATCAGCCCAGAGCCTGACGCGGGGCTCGAACTCACGGACCGCGAGATCGTGACCTGGCTGAAGTCGGACGCTTACCGACTGCGCCACCCAGGCGCCCCAATGTATTGCTTTCTTTGATGCTATTCAATGATCACACATGAAAATATATAAAAATTGTATATACAAATTACTTGTTAAATTAATTATGTAAACTTGAATATTCTGTTATTTGCCCACTCATTTTAGGAGGTTAGTAGTAACACACATTTAATTTTTTTTCTTTTTTTAAAATTTTTTTCTTACATAATTAGAAAAATTTTTTAAGTAGAAGAGAGGAAATATGCTTGATAGAGTACTTGTGAATCCACAAGATTTGTGTTTCAGTGTTTGCTATAATTTAAATAACTAAAAAAATGAAATGATTAAGCAAAACACAGAAATAAAAGAATTGCTGGTGTAGCCCATGGAACACTCTTTTATTATTTTTCTTAGATTTTCACTATTATTAAATAGTGAACTTCCTTTTATGGCATGACACTAGCCCTGAAATTAAGACATGAAACATTTTTATTTTGTTAAATCTGTGCTTAAACTAATAGTCTGCATTTATAGCTTTGAAATATATATCCCATATTAGAGGTTTCCTAATTTTTTGTGAGTTAGTAATTTCTGGAATTGTTCTACTTGTATACTTTCATGAAACACATCAATATTATTTCCTACCATGTGTGTGAGTGTGTGCGTAAAACGTGGGAAATAGTCATTTACTGACAAAAACAAATATTACTCTTATTTCTTACTTCAAACTGAAATACGATGATATAATGGACAATGCACCTACATGATTATTTAGTTGTTCACTCTTTACTTCTTAATGACCTAAAATAACCAAATTGATGTTTGTGTAACCAGTGGATCAATAATTTGTTATATGGTTGTATCATTGGTTTATTTTTTTGATACAGGATTTTAAAGCATGTGTATACATTAGTGGCAGCTTTAAAAATAATACAGTTTTAAGCTTCTGTAAATAAAATCTTAAGACTCTTTAATTTCTTCTTTATCAATATGGATGCCTCTTATTTCTTTTCTTGTCTGATTGCTGTGGCTAGGACTTCTAGTACTATGTTGACTGAAAGTGGTGAGAGTAGACATCCTTGTCTTGTTCCTGATCTTAGAGGGAAAGCCCTCAGTTTTTCCCCATTGAGGATAATGTTAGCTGTTGGTTTTTTATAGTTGGCCCCTATTATGTTGAGGTATGTTCCCTCTAACCCTTTTTGTTGAAAGTTTTTATTATGAATGGATGTTGAATGTTGTCAAATGCTTTTTCTGCATCTACTGAGATGAGCATATGATTTTTATCTTTCAGTTTGTTGACATGGTATGTGATGTTGATTTGATTTGTGAATCCCAGAAATAAATCCCACCAGATCATGGTGAATGATTTTTGAAATGTATGTAGTTTGCTGTAGTGACCGGTGTGACAAACACTGAGGTCAGGGTCCTGAGGGTAGGGGAATGCAAGAAAAAAGAGAGAGAGGAAAGTTTGGGAACAGGAGGGTCCCCTGGGCTGATGGCCCAAGTGACGGCTTTATTGTTGCTGTACACAATCTTTTATATCCAGACTCTTATGGGTCAGGCCATTCTAAGAATAAACAGGTTTCACATAATCGCTGCCAACCAAAACATTTAGTTCTGTGTTTCTTGTGCATTTTCTAGACGGGTCACAACAAGACCTTGTTGATAAGATTGCTAGCAAAACACAATTCCCATGTTTGTTTCTATCTGACTCGGGGTAGAAAAAAGGAGGTAGCATTACTGCCAACACCTGCAGACCACAGGCTTCAGGAATTAACTTTCTCAGCCTTGACAAGGCTTTCATATGCCCTTGAAAGTGGGGGAATGGGAGGGGGAACACCGGGTTGGCTAAGTCAACAGGGAACGTTGCTCGACCCAGTCTCAGCCTGGCACTGGGGCCCAGCCTCCCACAGTTTGCTAATGTTTTGTTGAGGATTTTTGCATCTATCTTCATCAGGGATATTGGCTTGTAGTTTATTTTTTTGTTGTGTCTTTGGTTTTGGTATCAGGGTAATGCTGGCCTTGTAGGATATATTTGGAAGCTTTCCTTCCTCTTCTATTTTTTGGAATAGTTTGAAGAGAATAGGCATTAACTCTTCTTTAAATGTCTGATAGAATTCACTTGTGAATCCTTCTGGTCATGCACTTTTATTTTCTGGTAGTTTTTTTTGTTGTTTTGTTTTGTTTTTTTACAAATTCGTTACTTGTAATTGGTCTATTCAGAATTTCTATTTCTTTATGGTTCAATTTTGGAAGATTGTATGTTTCTAGGAATGTATTCATTTCTTTTAAGCTGTCCAGTTTGTTAGCATATAGTTTTTCATAGAATTCTCTTATAACCCTTTGTATTTCTGTAGTATCAGTTGTTACTTTTCCCTCATTTGTGATTTTATTTATTGGGGTCCTTTCTCTTTTTTTTGATGAGACTCTTTGTGGTAAAGGATGGTTGTTCAGTAGCAAATGAAGATATAGTAGGAGAGAAGTTTTACTTTGTTTTGGGGAAATATCTTCATAGTAACATATTCTACCCATACAAACAGCTTTCCATATCTTGCAGTTTGCAACATACTTTTCCTAAATGAATAATGGAACATATCTGTTATGGTGGAGAGTTTCTTGTATCACATTGTTTATTCGTGTTTTTCTTATAGAAAAATCCATTTTTAAGCCTGTACTGGTAAAGGATTGGATTTTTGGATATAATAGTGTGAGTTTAATTTTATCCATGCTGTTTAATCTGTTTAATAATCTATTTAATAATAATGTATAATAACTATACACTTTTCTAGGTTCAAACTGCAGAATGTGGTGGAGAAGGAGGTGTGATACCCAGATGTTTCATTAAGGAAACACTTATTGCCCCACTAACTATGAGTGGTAGCAGCTCTCCGCTGCAGAGAACTGGCTTGCCCAAGTTCATGTTCTTCTAAGAGCAGGCCACAATTGATAACTGCTTGAATCAGAAGCATAAAGACTTGGTCATTTTGACCCATGCATGACAATTGTGATGGACCATTTAGCTCCACGGTCCCTGTGGGATTGACTGAAACCACTGGGCCTGGGCTGTAACACACTTCTGCCTTGGCCCTTATAGTCATCCTGCATACTCAACTCTGCCTGAGATTTTGCTTCCCTGGAGAATTATCCAACTTGTAATACAGAGATAAGAACTCAGGGAGCTCAGAGGAGAAAAGAATCCTATTGTGGAACACACACACACACACACACACACACACACACACACATATTTAAGATTATTTAACCCCCTTGTATATATAATATATAATATAAATATATTAGTATATTAATATATATTACATTTATATATAATATAAACTATGTAATATAAAACTAGTGCCAAAGAACATGATGTAGTTAAATACACATTGGGATTATTCTAAAAATCATATGTTAATATTTCTAAGAATTAATTTAAAAATGTTTTTAAAGTCTTGCTTAAAACCATGCATAAACATAAATATTTATAACTTATATATAATTTTCTATAGAGCATTATATGTAAGCATTTTAGGAATTCAGTAAGGTTTTTAGACAATTTTGTGTGAATTTTAGAATAATTCCAATATGGAGCTGTGCCAGTATTTAATTATATCATACTGTTTGGCATTAGCTTTTCTTTCCTTCAGGTTTCTCTTATTATAGATCATGTTACAACAAACATTCTTTTTGTAAATTTTGTGCATGAGAGTTCCTTTTTTATTCCTCTTACAACTCTGATTATTACAAAATTGAACTGTTTTATAGTTATAAAAAGTATTTTTATAAGTATAAATATTTATTTGTAGATAGAAGAGTTGCATTTTGTAATATAAGCTGTTCCAATAGAATGTTAATAAAGAACTAAAACAGAGCCTAAATAAAATTCAGTTTGGATTATAATTATAAATTAATCATGAGCTTTTTGTCCAGGCTCTGTGTTTTGGGAAAAGTATAGAATTTTATAAACTGGATCTCTCTTGTCTTCAATTATTTGTATTACATTTTTAAAAATATATTGATGCACTTAGGAAACAGGTTTTAGGGCAACCTGTTTTCCAAACTGTTAATTCTGCCCTATTATTAAAGTTTTTCTACAGCTTATAATTGGCTTCACTAGTTTTTCTTATGATCTATAATAGTCAGTTTATAACCAAATTTAATGATGCTAATCCATTTTTCTGGATGACCTATAATGCCTAGGATTTCTGGTTATCTAATACTTGTTAGAGATACATATTTTTAGCCCCAGTATCTTCTAACTGGATGGCATCAAATTGGTAGCAGTTATTTATTTTTTTACTGCACCTAAGTTGCTGATGGAAATGTCCATGTAACTTAAGAGCTAAGTCTATAAATATATGTGGATCATGATTGGAAAGCTGCTTCCAATAGGTTCAGAAAATGTAAGTCTGCAAAGGAATCTATAACTCAAATATCCCTATTTATTTCTTATATATTTTATATTTTATATAGTTTTTGTTATGTGTGTTCATTCAAACTGGAACAACATGGAGAAATATTTTTCCAAAAGCATTATACATTTATGCTTTATTAAAGCAATTTTATATCATTAATATTGAATTTTATCAGGCATTAGTAAAGTAATTATTAATGTGTTCTTATTTTTTAAATTTTCTTGGAGTGCCTGGGTGGCTTAGTCAGTTAAGCGTCCAGCTTTGGCTCAGGTCATGATGTCATGGTTGATGAGTTCAAGCCGCATGTCTGGCTCTGTGCTGACAGCTCAGAGCCTGGAGCCTGCTTTGGATTCTGTGTTTCCCTATTTCTCTGCCCCTAACCCACTAGCGCTCTGTCTCTCTGCATCTCAAAAATACATAAACATTAAAAAATATAGAAAATAAAATAAAGTAAAATAAAATAAAATAAATTTTCTTAAAACAACCCTCCCACGTCCCAGGCAATTTTGCATTTAAGCTATGATCAGTTGGTCAAATACCCAGAGAAAGAGTCTGTCTCATTTTTTATCAACTAGAGGCCAGTGTGTTCAATATGACTCCTAATCTCACACACCTGACAGGTAATAACTTTTTACTTTTCTTTGGGAAATATTGATATATTCATGATCTTAGAGAAAAAGTGCCCAGTTTCTCACCATTAACATGATGTTAGAGTTGTTTTCCTTTTTTTAATCTTTTATTTTTCAGAGCAGTTTTAGGTACACAGCAAAATTGAACAGAAGGTATGGGATTTCCCATATATACCTTGCTCTCACACATGCATAACCTCCCCCATTATCAACAGCCCACACGATGGTATTAAATTTGTTACAATGGACTACATTGACATATCATCACCCAAAGTCCATAGGTTAGATTTGGGTTCAGACTTGGTGTTGTATATTCTATGGGTTTTGACAAATGTATAATGACATGTATCCACTATTGTATTATCATACAGAATAGTTTACTTCCCTAAAAATTCTGTATGCTCTACTTATTCATGGATTCCTTTCCACTAACCCTTGGAAATCACTAATATCTTCACACTGTCCATCATTTTGTCTTTTCCAGAATGTCATATAGTTGGAATCATGCAGCATGTAACCTTTAAAGTTTGGCTTCTTTTACTTAGTAATATTCATGTAATTTCTCCATATCTTTTCATGGCTTGACAGGTCATTTCTTTTTAGCAGTGAATAATATTCATTGTCTGAATGTACCAGTTTGTCCGTTCACCGACTGATGGACATTGTGGTTGCTTCCAAGTTTGGCAATTATGAATAAAGCTGTTATAAACACCCATGTGTAGTTTTCGTGTGGACATAAGTTTTCAACTCATTTGGGTAAATGCCAAGGAGTGTAAGTGCCAGATCCTATGGTTAAGAGTATGTTTAGTTTTGTAAGAAACTGTCAAACTGTCTTCCAGAATGACCATACCATTTATCATTCCCACCAATAACAAACAACAGTTCCTGTTGGTCCACACCCTAATTAGCATTTTGCGCTGTCAGTGTTCTAGATTTTGGCCATTCTAATGGGTGTGCATCTCATTGTTTTAATTTGCAATTCTCTTTTGGCATATGATGTTGAATGTCTTTTCATATGCTTCTATGCCATCTGTATATCTTCCTTAAAGAAGTGTCTGTTTCTTGGCTCATTTTTTCACTGCGTTGTTTGTTTTCATATTGTTAAGTTTTAAGAATTCTTTACAATTTTTGGACAGTAATCCTTCATTAGGTGTATCTTTTGCAAAAAATGACTCCCAGTTTGTGGCTTATATTTCATTCTTTTGACATTGTTTTTATTTTATTTTATTATTTTTTTTTATTTTTTTTTTGAGGATCTTAATTATCTCAATTTATTTATTTATTTTTTAAATTTTTTTCAATATATGAAGTTTATTGTCAGATTGGTTTCCATACAACACCCAGTGCTCATCCCAAAAGGTGCCCTCCTCAATACCCATCACCCACCCTCACCTCCCTCCCACCCCCCATCAACCCTCAGTTTGTTCTCAGTTTTTAACAGTCTCTTATGCTTTGGCTCTTTCCCACTCTAACCTCTTTTTTTTTTTTTTCCCTTCCCCTCCCCCATGGGTTTCTGTTAAGTTTCTCAGGATCCACATGAGAGTGAAAACATATGGTATCTGTCTTTCTCTGTATGGCTTATTTCACTTAGCATCACACTCTCCAGTTCCATCCACGTTGCTACAAAGGGCCATATTTCGTTCTTTCTCATTGCCATGTAGTACTCCATTGTGTATATAAACCACAATTTCCTTATCCATTCATCAGTTGATGGACATTTAGGCTCTTTCCACAATTTGGCTATTGTTGAGAGTGCTGCTATAAACATTGGGGTACAAGTGCCCCTATGCATCAGTACTCCTGTATCCCTTGGGTAAATTCCTAGCAGTGCTATTGCTGGGTCATAGGGTAGGTCTATTTTTAATTTTCTGAGGCACCTCCACACTGTTTTCCAGAGTGGCTGCACCAGTTTGCATTCCCACCAACAGTGCAGGAGGGTTCCCGTTTCTCTACATCCTCACCAGCATCTATAGTCTCCTGATTTGTTCATTTTGGCATGTTTTTATTTTAATAAAATTAAAAGTGCAACTTAGCAATTATTTCATGGATTATGTCTATGATATTGTATTAAGAAATTCATCACCAAACCTAATGTCATTTAGATTTTCTACTATGGGTTTTAGGGTTTTTGTAAATAATATTTATCAATATCAGGAATTCCCCTCTATTTCTAGTTTGCTTAGCAGTTTTATTATAATAGGTGTTTGAGTTTGTCAAATAACTTTTCTGCATCTATTGATATTATCATATGATTTTCCCACTTTAGTCCATTGATGTTGATTATATTGAGTGGTTTTTAAGTTTTGGAACTCTTAAGTGTTTTAAGATTTGCATAACTAGAATAAATATCACTTAGTTGAAGTAGTGGGTTTTTATTTATTCAATTTTGTTGAAACTGATTTGCTAATATTTTGTTGAGAATATTTGCATCTGTATTTATGAGATATGTTGGTCTATAATAATCCTTTTTGGTAATATCTATCTGGCTTTGGTATTAGGATAATTCTTGCCTCATGAAATAAAGGTTGCTCTTTCTGCTTCTATTTTCTGGAAGATCTTACAGAGAATTGAAATAATTTTTTTTGCTAAATCTTTGATAGAATTCAACCATGAAAGCATCTGACCCTGATCCTTTCTGGAAGGTTATTAATTTTTCATTTAGTTGATTTAATAGATATAGGCTTATACAGATTATCCATTTATCTTTGTGTGAATTTTGATACTTTTTAGTACTTTTCATTTAAGTAATCAAATTTGTGGGCATAGAGTTTTTCATAGCATATCATTATCACCTTTAATGTATATGAGATCAGTAGTGATGATGGTGTCTCCTTCATTTCTGATATTGTTAGTATGTGCATACTTTCTTTTTTCTTTCTTATTTATCCTTGCTAGAGTTTTGTCGATCTTAATTGATTTTTTTTTCAAAGAATATGCTATTGGTTTTGCTGATTTTCTCTTTTTTCCTGTTTTGATATTATTGATTTCTGCTTTATTATTATTTTTTTCCTGCTTGCTTTAGACTTAAATTATGTGTTTGTTTAGTTTCCTTCAGTAGAAATTCAGATCACTGATTTTACTCCTTTCTTCTTTTTTTTTAAATTTTTTTTAACATTTATTTATTTTTTTTTAATTTTTTTTTCTTAATGTTTTTTATTTATTTTTGAGACAGAGAGAGACAGAGCATGAGCGGGGAAGGGACAGAGAGAGAGGGAGACACAGAATCCGAAACAGGCTCCAGGCTCCGAGCCGTCAGCACAGAGCCCGATGCGGGGCTTGAACTCACAGAGTGAGAGATCATGACCTGAGCCGAATTCGGACACTCAACCGACTGAGCCACCCAGGCACCCCTAACATTTATTTATTTTTGAGACAGAGAGAGACAAAGCATGAACGGGGGAGGGTCAGAGAGAGGGAGACACAGAATCTGAAACAGGCTCCAGGCTCTGAGCTGTCAGCACAGAGCCCGACGCGGGGCTCGAACTCACGGACAGCGAGATCATGACCTGAGGTGAAGTCGGCCAACTTAACCAACTTAACCTGAGGTGAAGCTGGCCGCTTTTGCTTCCAGCAAAAGAAGAACCTTTCTTCTTTTCTAATACATACACTTACTACTATAAATATCCAAGTCCTGCTTTTACTGAATCCCTAATGTTTGTTATATCGTATTTTTATTTTTATTTAGTTCAAAATACTCTGAAAATTTCTCTTAAGACTTTTTTGATCAATGTATTATTTAAAACCATTTTTAAATTTTTTAATATTTTGGGATTATCTATCTTTTTTTGTTATTGGTTTCTAGTTCAATTCTGATGTGGCCTGCAAAATGTTTTATATGATTTCTATCATTTTAACTTTGTTTCAGTGTATTTTATGGCCCAGAATGTGGCATATCTTGGTAAATGTTCTAAGTGAGCTTGAGAAGAAAGTATATCTTGCTACTGTTGGGTGGAATATTAAATAAATATAAATCAGATAAAGTGCACTGATACTTCCATTGCTTCTTTATTTATTGGTTTTTCTGCCTATTCAATCTATCAATTACTGGCAAAGTTTGTGTTGAAGTCTCTTATTATGATAGTGGATTTATCTGTTTTTTTGTTGCTGTTTTATGTATGTTGTTGATCTGTTGTTAGCTACAGAGGTACATAAATGTTTCAGATTGTTTTGTCTTAGAAGATAATTGATCCTGTATCATTATGTAATGACTCTATTTATACCTGAAAATTGTCCTTGTTCTGAGGTCTGTTATATCTAAAATTAGCAATTCTAGCTTTTTAAAAATTTGATTAGTGTTAGCATGGTAAATATTTCTCTTTCTTTTTACTTTTACCCTATCTATGTATACACAAAGTGGGTTTCTTATAGACAATGGAGTTATCTTTTTCTAATTTTTAATTTTTTTTTTTTTTGACAGAGAGAACAGAGTACGAGCAGGGGAGGGGCAGAGAGAGAGGGAGACATAGAATCCGAAGTAGGCTCTAGGGTTTGAGCAGTCAACACAGAGCCTAACATGGGGCTCAAACTCATGAAATGCGAGTTTGTGACTGGAGTTGAAGTTGGATGCTTAACCAGCTGAGCCACCCAGGTGCCCCTAATCTTATTTTTTATAATCCATTATGACAATATTTGTCTTTTAATCATGGTATTTAGACGATGAATAATCACTGAGAGTGATTATTGATATATTTGGATTAATAGGTACCTTGTTTTCTATGTTTCGCATTTATTCTTTGGTTTTACCCCTTCCCCTCTTTTTCTTCCTTCTCTGGTTTAAATTGAGCTTTTTGTATGTTTTCATTGTATCTCAATTAGCATTTAAATTATATTTCTTATAAAAAGTGTAGTGGTACCACTAGAATTTCTAATATACACTTATAGTAACTTAAGTCTATCTGCAAATAACACTCTACTGCTTCAGGTTTACTACAGGTACCCTAAAGTATTTGGCTGATTCTTTCCTCCCATTCCTCCTGACATTGATTATTTCATTTCACTTCAACAATAGTAACATTTTTACTATTATTACTTTAAGCAAACAGCTAACTTTTAGATCAGTTAAGAATAAATAATGAAATATTTCATTTTACCTTTATTTTTTCTTTGTACAACATTTTTCCTTTATGAACACCTGTTTTTGATTAGTATAATTTTCCTTCTCGCTGAAGAACTTCTTTTAACGTTTCCTACAAAGTAGATCTGCTGGTGATGAATTCCCCCAGTTTTTGATTTTTCTAAGAAAGTCTTTCTGTATTACCTTTGAAAGATAATTTCACTGGCTATAGATTCTACATTGGTGATTTTCTTTTTTCAACACTTTCAATATTTTATATCACTCTCTTCTTGCTTGCTTGGTTTCTGATGAGGAGCCTGCAGTAGCTCTCCTCTTTGTTCCTTGATGTGTCTTTGTTTCCTAGGGCTGTGATAACAAATGACCATGCTCTGGGTTGCTTAAAACAACAGAATTTTTTCCTCTCATACTATGGAGGTTAAAAATTTGAAATCAAGGCATTAGTAGACTTGGTCCTTTCTGAAAGCTCAGAGGTAGAAACAGTCCCATGCCTTTCTTCTAGCTTCTGTGGATTGCCAGCAATCTTAGAAATTCCTTGGCTTATAGTTGCATCATTCCAATCTCTGCCTCCATCCATGTGTTTTTTCTTCTTTGTATTTGTGCCCAAATTTCTCTGTTCTTATAAAGATATCAGTCATTGGATTAGGTCTCATTTTAATCCAGCGTGACCTCATTTTAACTTGATTACATCTGCAAAAAATGTAATTCCAAATAATGTCACATTAATAGGTACCAGGAGTAAAGACTTCAAAATATTTTCTTGGGGAACATAGCTCAACTCACAACAGGTAAAATGTTCCCCCATTGGCATGATTCAAAATGTTCTTATTGTCTTTAGTTTTGCTATTTGAATGTGATATTGATGTGGAAATGTTGGGGTTCACAGCCTGAGCCAAAGGCCAAGAAAGAATTCTTAAGATGTCTTAGGTGCAAAAAGGTGGTTTTATTAAAGCACTGAGACAGGACCTGTGAGCAAAAAAAGCTGCACTGGGATTGTGAGGAGTGACTGATTATATAAGATTTTCTGTCCTGTGGAGGGGAGGGTGATGTTAGGGCTCTGGGAAATTGAGTTTATAGGTTTCTGGAGATTGCCTTTTTGCTTGCAAATCATTAAGACTCAGGTGATCTCTATCAGTTAACCATTTGTTTTCCCTCTCCTTTCTTTTTTGGCAGCCTGGAATGCCAGAGGAATGTCACACATATCCCACAGTGAAGGTGGGGGGAGGGGGGTTGTGGGCTGTTAACTTGTGTTTTGTCCTCAGCTTGCCTTTTGCTCCCTCATCAATATGAGGGATATTGTCAATGTCAATATCAATTTTTGTTCCTTTAAATTTCTTTTTAATCTTGCCTGGTATGTTTTCTGAGATGGTTTAGTGTCTAGAATGAGTTTTGGTAAGTTCTTGGCCATTACTTCTTCAAATATTTCTTTTGCTCTATTCTCTCTTTATTTTCCTTCTAGTATTCCAATTATGTGTATGTTTTTAAATTTTCTCAAAATTCTTGTTTGTTTTATTTTCTTTTTCCCATTTTCTTTGTATTTGAGTTTGGAAAGTTTCTATTGACCTGGTCTACTCTTAGTCTCTAGAAATTCATTAAAATTGCCACTTAAATGTTCCTATTAGTTTATAGCTTCAGTTACTTTGGCTTCAGGCAAGCAGATCTCAGCTGTGACTCTCTCAATTTATCTGTCTCTCCAGATATTATGGGGGTGAGTTGTTTTCCCTGCAACCTCCTTTCTCTCATATGTCCCAGAAAAGTCATTGATTTTTAATTTGTTATGTTTTTTTCTTGTTTTAAAGATGAGAATATGACTTCTGAGGTCTTTACACACTGGAGTTAAAACTAGATCTTTCCACTGTTTTTTTCCCCCATAACACATATTTTATTATTTCATTGGATATCTCCGAATACTCATTATTTTAACTAAGGAAAATTGTTATCTTGCTCTTACAATTCAGTATCAGTGGAAACATGTACTTCACGTACTTGTTTTTCCTCCTCTTGGTTCTTGCATTCCCCTAAGTATATTTGTAGCTTTGTATGTATTTATTAGCTTGAGTCGACTTTTCAGATTGCTCGAATTTTTAAACTTGGAGTACTGGAAATTAGAAAGTATATTCATTCTAGCTGGCCATGAATTTTCTACTGATGTAAAAAAGGGAATTCCCTCATTCAATTCCTCTCCCATGCGAAAGTATACACCCCAAACCAGGAGCAAATTACATCATAAACACAAAATGCTAAAGCCAAACCATTTAAATAAGAAGCATGACAGGAATACTTAATAGCATAATGACTAACCAACATTTTGAGATACTAATTAAAACAATATGAAAGTAAAATAAGATCATTATAAAAGTGTTAAAATAAAGACATTATTCATTCATAAAAACATTAAATAATTATCTCTTAGTAGGAATTGACTATATAAATATACAATCAATCCTTTAGAAGTTAGCAAAAGTTGGTAAAATTAAACAGAGAAACCGATGTCAGGTGGAAATAAGATAAATACACAAAAATCAAGTTTTATTCTTCTTTTTTTGCTTCTACTTAAAATAACCAACTGGAAACGAACAAATTAGTTTATTCACAATAATAATAAAAGATATGAATTTTTAAGTGTAAAATAAAAGAGATCTAAAAGTACTAAATAGTAAAACCTATACAATTTTATTAAAGGAAATGAGGACTTAAGTAGAAGAGTACAATATATTCCTACAAGGAAGACTCAATATAATCAAAATACCATTAATTTCTAAATTAACACATATAAATAATGCAATTACAATTAAAATCCAAACAAGTATGTGTTTAACAATATGAAATGGTTTCAAGTGCATATATCAAAAGTAACATAGGAATGCCTGGGTGGCTCATTTGGTTAAGCGTCCAACTCTTGGTTTCAGCTTAGGTCATGATCTCAACACTTCGTGGGTTTGAGTGCCGCAGCAGGCTCTGCACTGACACTGAGGAGCCTACTTGGGATTCTCTCTCTCTCCCTCTCTGTCTGTCCCTCCCCAGCATGTTCTCTCTCAAAATAAATAAATAAAATAAAATAAACAGTAATATAAATAAAAAATAAAGAAAATGTTAAAAAATGAAGAATAATGAGAAGGACTGGTCTTAGAAGATATTAAAGCTTAAATTAAAACCAGTGTAATCAAACTTTGGCTCAGGAATTGATCAAATCTTTGTTCACTGCCTGAGGGGAGGAAAAAGGCAAACTATAATATATCTATGGGAATTTAATATGAACATATATGATACTTAAACCTGTAAGATATTCATTTAATAAATGGCATTGGAACAATAGGCTGTTCAACTGATAGAATAAAAAGTTGGACTACTAAAAATTTAGAATAAAAAAAATAGAACATGATTTCCTTTTTATACTGGAAAACCTCTGAGACTATGAAGTAAATGATAGGCATTGTATTACCAACCCCCTCACAAAAGTGTGCAGAACACATGCTACAATAAACAGAAAACTGAGGCTGACAAGATATTTGCTGTGTATGAAATATTAAAAATTGATACGAAATACAATGGAAAAAAGGGCAACTTGTGTGGAAAGACAATTAACAGAAAAGTAAATACACATATGAGAAAATGCTCAACTACTGCAATCTGTAATTGCATTTGAAAAATTACTAGATTGTCAACTACATTAATACTGCGTGTTAGCATGTGAAAAAACGTATCATATACATTTCTGTTATGAGCAAAAATTGTTATTTTTCTGGAAAAGATGAAAAAATACTTTTATATGCTTTATGATGATACAGTAGAAGAAAAGACTGCTGATTTCTAAATCAAATTATCCTGTCACTTATTTGATTTTTGTGGCTTCAGTCAAAGCATCCCTATAATCTTTGTGAAGAAGATGGCTAAAATAAGAGGCTCAGTCCAAGGAATCTTAATAAGAGTAAAGACTTGGCAGACCATCTCTGCATGATATGATATACAAAATGGATCTTGACAGTTTATAGAACAATAGTCTAGAAATTCATTACATAAAACTTTGTTGAGGACTGACAATATCATTTAATCCAGAATTGTAACTCTAGAAGTTGTGTTTAGTTGTAATGGTATATGGTTGAAAGGGTGCTGGGTTTAGCTCTAGCTGTGATAGAAACCCATATTTTTCCAACATAAATAATCAGCAAAAATGGTAACAAAAACTAGCCTTCTGTATGTTTTGAAATACACAGTAGGGTGCTCCACTTAGCTTGTATGCACATTATATAAAGATGATGGACAAAATGGTTTTATGTTCTGTGAAACATAAGTGAGCACAAAGTGAGTGAGCAGTGCAACTCCGAGTCTTATCTAAGTCCCTCTCTGTCTCCAGGGAGACACAGAAAAGCTGAATTAACTGACTTGAGTAACATAAAATATAGCAATTTTAATATATCTTAAAGGAATGAGGACAGTAAGGATCAAGGAACTTGCCATCTATCTACTGGAAAAGTGAAAATAAAAACAGGATAAAAATTAACTGAGGGCTACAGGATGATAAATATAAGTGAAGAAATCCTCAGGGTTGTAAGTGAATGGATGCTGGATGAGTAGTAGAAAGATTTAATGATCCCTGCCACATGGTAGTCCCACTCTTATGCAACCTCCCTCCCTCTCTCATTCTCTTTCTTTCTTGCCTTCTCAGCTTACTCACTTTGATGAAGAAAACTACCATTCTGAAGCAATCCACATGGCAAAGAATTTATGGCAGGTTACAGCCAACAACTAGCAAAGAACTGAGTTCTCTCAGCCCATCAACCCACAAGCAATGGAACCCTGGCAACAACCAGTCCTGAGTTGGCTTGGAAGCGGAATTTGCCCCATTTAAATCTAAGATAAGTATGGACCTGGCTGAGATTCCAGGCTTATGAGAGACCCTGAAGCAGAAGATCCAGGTAAGCCAGGTTTGGATTCCTAATCCACAGAAACTGTGAAGCAATAAATATGTGTTGCTTACATCACTAAGATTTGTAGTAATTTGTTATGCAGCAGTAAATAGGTAATACAGTATGTGCTATTAGTTAAATATAAGAGGAATTATTGTGACATAATATGATTTAAGAAAACTTCCTGAAGAAAGCAAATAAGCTAAATCTTAAAGGGGGAATAATAGTGTTTGCTGTTCAGTTAAACTTAGCACATTCTTTAAATTGCAAGGATCAGGAGGAGTTAAGATGGCGGAGAAGTAGGAGAACCAGGATTTCTCTCCTCCCTCAAACACAGCTGTATTGAGATCATAACACTTGGAACACCGAGGAAATCAATCTGAGGAGTGACAGAAAAATTTCCACAGGTTGAGGTGACAGTGTGGTGGGACAGAGGTGCATGTATGCAAATTGGGGGAGATAAAACGTAGGCATGGAGGGGAGGGATCCCCTTCTATGGAGAGACAAAAGAGAGAGAAAGACAGAGAGGCTGTGGATTGTGGTATTGTGTTAGGACAAAGGAAAAAACCTTGAGTTTTCAAAAGTGCTCAACTTTCTCAGAACTGAGGCTTCCACTCTGTGCGCACACATGGGGGGAGGGAGCAAGCCCTTGGGCAAGGTAGTGATCTCAGGGGTGCACTGGGAGAGAACAGTACCCACTGTTGAGTTCTGTAGAAAGAGGGTATATTGCCCCCCTCCTTCCCAAGGACAAAAGACCCTGCAGGCACCAGCCAAAGGCCCTTTATTGGCGGGGCAGAGTGGCACTATAGCAGAACAGAATTCACAAAATGCAGGGCCCCTTACAACATTGGGTTTGAATCCTAGCCTAGCGCCTAGGAGGTGTGAGAGACTGTGAAGCAGGACAATCCTACCAACTGTGCTACTCTGTGAGGGCTGCCTGAACAGCATGGTTTGAGACAGCTGGTCCAGGGAGGAGAGACTGGGGTGTCGCCATCTTTATCTCCATCACCAACATGGTGGGACTTCAGGGAACAGGACAACAGCTCCCAATGGAGGCGGGACTGGCTTGCACCAAACCCCGCCCCTCTGTGCCTGGCAACTGTTTATCTACCTTGGCAGGACTGACACTGACCAAACCAGAGGGCTTCTCCTCCAGACTGGCACAGCCACTGATCCCAATACCAATAGACAACTGTCCTACAGTTTTGTAGGTTAGTCTGTTGCTCTTTATTTTATTTTATTTTATTTTATTTTGTTTTATTTATTTTTTTTATCTTTTCTTTCCTTCTCTTCTGTTTTGTTTTTCTTTCTACCCTCTTCTTTTTTTCCTTTTGAATCAGGCTTATAGTTTCTGATTTGATTTTTGGTCAATTCCTATATATATTTTCTTTCTTTCTTTCTTTCTTTCTTTCTTTCTTTCTTTCTTTCTTTGGTTTGTTTGTTTAATCAGGCATTTTTACTCTATTCTTTTTACACCTTTTCTATATTTTCTTCTTTATTTTCCTTTCTCTCTCTTTGGACTAAGCCTTATAGTTTCTTTGATTCTCTGATTTTTTTTTTTTTTTTTTTGGCTCTTTCACTTTTCTCTTTGTATGGGATGGGATCAGGTTCCCTGCCCTTTCCTTTTTTTGAAGGTTACTTCAATGAACAAATCAAAGCACACCTGATGGAAGGTCCAAACAATCCACCACTATGAGCAAGGAGGCACTTTGTAGAGGACTGACCAGTGGGATAGAGCAGCCAAATATGCAACAATCGAGTGCACACAACACAGTCCAAAAACACTTTCTTGAAGTGCCAGGCCCTGGACAGTGTATGAGCCCTTTTTAATATAGTAGTACTCACAGGCTCAGGACACATAACAAGTTATTAAAACATGTAAAAGACAGAAACCTAGCCAAAATGATGAAATGGAAGAATTCTTCTCAAAAGAAAATCCAGGAAGAAATGACAGTCAGAGAATTGCTCAAAACAGATATAAACAATACATCTGAACAAGAATTTAGAATAATAGTTATAAGAGTAGTAGCCAAGCTTGAAAAAAGCATAGAAGACAGCAGAGAATGTATTGCTGCAGAGTTCAAAGATCTAAGAAATAGTCACAATTAAGAAATGTTGTAAATGAGATGCAAAATAAACTAGATACGGTGATAGCAAAGGTGGAAGAAGCAGAGAATAGGTGAAATAGAAGATAATATTATGGAAAATGATGAAGCTGAAAAAAAAGCAGGAAAGGAAATTACTAGACCATGAGGGGAGAATTAGAGACCTAAGTGATTCAATGAAATGAAATAATATCCATATCATAAGAGTTCTAGAAGAAGAAGAAGAGAGAGAAAGGGGCAGAGCATTTATTTGAACAAATTATAACTGAGAACTTACCTAATCTGGGGAAAGAAACAGGCATCCAAGTCCAAGAGGCAAGAGAACCCCCTTTAAAATCAACAAAAACAGGTCAACACCAAGACATATCATAGTGAAACTGGAAAAAAAAACAAAGAAAAGAGAGAATTCTAAAAGCAGCTATAGACAAATGGTCCTTAACCTATGAGGGTAGACACACAAGGGTAGTAGCAGAAAGTTGACAGGCCAGGAGGGAGTGGCAGGAAATAGTGTGCTGAATAGGAGATATATGCACAGCCACCAATCCTTTATCCACCAAGGATGTTTGTCATTTCAGAATAGAAGGACAGATAAAGGCTTTCCCAGACTAAAACTAAAGGAGTTCATAACCACTAAACAAACCCTGTAGGAGATCCTAAGGGGGACGCTGTGAGTGGAAAGCAGCAAAACAAAGACTTAAAGGATGAGACACATCTCCAAAAGCAGGAAACCTACAGATAACACAATGACAGTAAATCCATATCTTTCAGTAATCATTCTGAAAGTAAATGGGCTAAATGCCCAAATCAGAAGATATAGGGTATCAGAATGGATTAAAAAAAACAAAATCCATCTATATGCTGTCTACAAGACACTCAATTTAGGCATGAGGATACCTACAGATTGAAAGTGAGGAGATGGAGGGGTACCTGGTTGGCTCACTCAGTTGAGCGTCTGACTTGGCTCAGGCCATGATCTCTTGGCTCAAGTGTTCGAGCCCCTCGTTGGGCTCTGTGCTGTCAGCTCAGAGCCTGGAGTCTCCTTAAGATTCTTTGTCTCCCTCTCTCTCTGCACCCCCCCCCCCACTCTCTCTCTCTCTCTCTCTCAAAAGAAATTTTTTTTAATTAAAAAAAAGGGGGGCACCTGGGTGACTCAGTCAGTTAAGCATCTGATTTCGGCTCAGGTCATGATCTACTGGGTTGTGAGTTCAAGCCCCACATTGGACTTTGTGCTGATATCTCAGAGCCTGGAGCCTGCTTCTGATTCTCCCTCTTTCCCTCTGACCCTCCCCTACTCACACTTTGTCTCTGTCTCTCGCTTTCTCTCTCTCAAAAAATTAAATAAATAAAAATAAAAATAATTTAAAAAAAAGAAGGGGCACCTGGGTTATTCAGTCGCTTAAGGGTCCAACTTCGGCTCAGGTCATGATCAGGTGGGTTGTGAGTTCAAGCCCCCGGTCTGGCTCTGTGCTGACAGCTCAGAGCCTGGAACCTGCTTCTGATTATGTGTCTCCCTCTCTCTCTGCCCCTACCCTGCTTGCTCTCTCTCTCTCCCTCAAAAATAAATAAACATAATTTTTTTTTTAAGTGAGGGGATGGAGAACCATCTATCATGCTACCTGACTGCAAAAGAAAGCTGGAGTAGCCATACTTCTATCAGACAAACTAGATTTTAAAACAAAGACTGTAACAAGAGATGAAGGGCATTATATCATAAATAAGGGATTGATCCATCAAGAAGTGCTAACAATTGTAAATGTTTATGCCCTCAATATAGAGGCACACAAATATATAAATCAATTAATCACAAACATAAATAAATGTATATATAATACTGTGATTGTACGGGACTTTAATACTTGACTTACAACAATGGACAGATTATCTAGGCAGAAAATCAATAAGGAAACAACAGCTCTGAATGACACATTGGACCACATGGACCTAACACAGATTTAGAACTTTTCATCCAAAAGCAGCAAAATACACATTCTTCTTGAGTGCACGTGGAACATTCTCCAAGACAGATCACATACTGGGTCACAAAAAAGACCCCAACAAGTAGAAAAGGCTTGAGATCATATCATTCCTATTTTCATATCACAATACTAATAAACTTGAAATCAACCACAAGAAAAATTTGGAAAGCCCCAAATACAGGAGGTTAAAAAAAATCATAGTAAAGAATGAATGGATCAACCAGGAAATTAAATAAGAAATTTAAAAATATATGGAAGCAAATGAAAATGAAAACACGACAGTCCAAATCCTTTGAGATACAGCAAAGACAGTCCTAAGAGGAAAATACATTGCAATTCAGGACTAACTCAAGACGCCAGAAAGGTCCCAAATACACAACATAACTTCACACGTAAAGGAACTATAAAGGCAGCAGCAAAGAAAGCCCAAAGCCAGCAGAAGAGAAGTAATAAAGATTGAAGCCGAAATAAACAATATAGAATTCCCCCCAAAAGAACAGATCAATGAATTAAGAGCTAGTTTTTTGAAAGAACAAACAAAATTGACAACCCCCGAGCCAGACTTCTCAAAAACAAAAGAGAGAGGACGCAAAAAGATAAAATCATGAATGAAGAGGAGAAATCACAACCAATACCACAGAAATTCAAACACACATTAGAGAATACTATGAAAAATTATATGCCAACAAACTGGACAATCTGGAAGAAATGGACAAATTCCTACACACTCACACACTACCAAAACTCAAACAGGAAGAAATAGAAACTTTGAAGTGACCGATAACCAGTGAAGACATTGAATAAGTTATCAAAAATCTCCCGACAAATAAGAGTCCTGGGCCAGATGGCTTCCCAGGGGAATTCTACCAGACATTTAAAGCAGAGATAATACCTATACTGTTTAAGCTGTTCCAAAAAATAGAAATGGAAGGAAAACTTCCAGGCTCATTCTATGAAGCAAGCATTACCTTGATTCCAAAACCAGACAAAGACCTCACTAAAAAGGAGAATTGTAGGCCAATATCCCTGATGAACATGAATGCAAAAATTCCCAACAAGATACTAGCAAATCAAATTCAACATTATATTAAAATAATTATTCACCATGATCAAGTGGGATTCACTCCTGGCTTGCAGGGCTGGTTCAGTATTCACAAATCAATCAACATGATACATCACATTAATAGGAGGAAGGATAAGAACCATATGATCCTGTCCACAGATGCAGAGAAAGCATTTAACAAAATACAGCATCCTTTCTTAATAAAAATCCTCAGAAAGTCTGGATAGAAGGAATATACCTTAACGTCATAAAAGCCATATATGAAAGGCCCACAGCTAATAAGATCCTCAATGGGGAAAAAGTGAGAGCTTTCCCCCTAAGGTCAGGAGCATGACAGGGATGTCCTCTCTCACCAATGTTGTTTATCATAGTGTTGGAAGTCCTACCCTCAGCAATCAGACAATAAAACAAAATAAAAGCCATCCAGATAGGCAAAGAAGAAGTCAATCTTTCACTCTTTGCAAAAGACATGATACTCTATGTGGAAAACCTGAAAGGCTCCACCAAAAAACTGCTAGATCTGATACATGAATTCTTGCAAAGTCGCAGGATTTAAAATGAATGTACAGAAATCGGTTGCATTTCTGTACACCAATAATGAAGCAACAGAAAGAGATATCAAGGAATTGATCCAATTTATAATTGTACCAAAAACCATAAAATACCTAGGAATAAACCCAGCCAAAGAGGTAAAAGATCTATATGCTGAAAACTATAGAAAGCTTATGAAAGAAGTTGAAGAAGACAGAAAAAAATAGAAAAACATTCCATGCATGGATCAGAAGAACAAATATTGTTAAAATGTCGATACTACCCAAAGCAATCTACACATGCAATGCAATCCCAATCAAAATAGCACCAGCATTCTTCACAGAGCTAAAACAAACAATCCTAAAATTTGTATGGAATCACAAAAGAGCCCAGATAGCCAAAGTAATGTTGAAAAAGAAAGCCAAAGCTGGAGGCATCACAATCCCAGACTTTAGCCTGTATTACAAAGGTATGATCATGAAGACAGTATGGTATTGGCACAAAAACAGACGTATAGACCAATGGAATAGAATAAAGAACCCAGAAATGGACCCACAAATGTATAGCCAACTAATCTTTGACAAAGCAGGAAAGAGTATCAAATGGAAAAAAAGACAGTCTCTTTAGCAAATGTTGCTGGGAGAGCTGGACAGCAACCTGCAGAAGAATGAAAGTGGGCCACTTTCTTACACCATACACAAAAATAAATTCAAAAGGGATGAAGATCTTACTGTGAGATAGGAAACCATCAAAATCCTACAGGAGAAAACAGGCAGCAATCTCCTTAACCTCAGCTGCAGCAACTTCTTACTTGACATGTCTCCAAATGCAAGGGAAATAAAAGCAAAACTGAACTATTGAGACCTCATCAAGATAAAATCTCCTGCACAACAAAGGAAACAATTAACAAAACTAAAAAGCAACCACATAATGGGAGAAGATACTTGCAAATGACATATTGCTAAAGGGTATCAAAAATCTATAAAGAACTTACCAAACTCAACACCCCAAAAACATATAATCCAGTTAAGAAATGGGCCAAACACGTGAATAGACATTTTTCCAAAGAAGACATACAGATGGCTAACAGGCACATGAATAAATGCTCAGCAATACTCATCATCAGAGAAATACAAATCAAAATTACAATGGGCTATCACCTCACACCTGTCAGAATGGCTGAAATTAACAACATAGGAAACAACAGGTGTTGACAAGGATATGGAGAAAGGGGACCCCTCTTGCATTGTTGTTTGCATTTGCATTGCAAAGTAAGCTGGTGCAGCCACTCTGGAAAACAGTATAGATGTTCCTCAAAAAGTTAAAAATAGAATTACCCTATGATCCAGCAATTGAACTACTAGGTATTTGCACAAAGGATACAAAAACAACTGATTCAAAGGGATACATTCACCCTGATGTTATATTGTTATATAGCAGCATATCAACAGTAATCAAGTTATGGAAGGAGGTCAAATGTCCATCAACTGATGGATGGATAAAGAAGATGTGTTATATATATATATATATATATATATATATATATATATATATATATATACACACATATATATATATGTGTATATATATACACACACACATATATATATATATATAGAGAGAGAGAGAGAGAGAGAGAGAATGTTTATATTTATAAACATACAACTGAACATTACTCAGCCATCACAAAGAATGAAATCTTGCCATTTTCAATGACTTGGATGGAGCTGGGGAGTAATAAGTCAGGAAAGGGAGTATAAGTCAGTCACAGAAAGATAAATACCATATGATTTCACTCATATGTGAAATTTAAGAAACAAAACAGATGAACATGCAGGGGGGAAGAGAGAGGCAAACCATAAAACAGACTCAACAATACAGGACAAACTGAGGGTTGCTGGAGGGAGATGGGTGAGGGGATGGGTTAAATGGGTGGTGGACATTAAGGAGGGCACTTGTGATGAGCACAAGGTGTTGTATATGGGTGGTGAATCACTAGATTCTACACCTGAAACTAATATTACACTGTATGTTAGCTAACTGGAATTTAAATTAAAATTTGAAAAAAAAAAAAAAACACTTATTAGTAAAGATTGGAGTCTCTGAGGAATTTGTTAGTGAGTAGAAGCAGAAATAAGTAAATAAATAAGACAAAGAGTAAACCAGATTGTAAACCAAATTATCACCATTTTTAGTAGAGGCCAAAATAGAGCATATAACCACGTGGCCTGCTAGTTGGGCACTGAATGAAGGCAGTGGTCTATGAGAAGAGCCACCTCTGTTGGAGTAATTCAGCTAGTGCTTCTTCCAAGTGAAACATGGATCTGGAAATGTCTATATCATTCTCAGTTTCTTCTCAAATTTATAAATCATTTATTGCATCTCTCCAGGGCCAAACTGAGGAAAGGGGCCTGGGAGGCCATGAACGGGTGTAGGAGCAATTCTTCCTGGGGGAGACCACGAATAGGGAAAATAATGTTCCCTTAAAAGCAAACACATGGAAACTAGTCAATATCCTTACTTAGACCATTCAATTATTTCCTTTAGGTGTTTTTTATCATGATTTCTTCAGCTCCTACTCTTTTCTCATAATTATGAAACACTAATTCTGAAATTTCAACCAGCCATAAGGATATAATTATACACACAAAGTGAGCATAACCGACTGGACTAACATACCTATTATTATCTCAATTATCTACTCTGACACTGTGTATTATTGTATTTTACATTGTATTAGTATGTATAGAAGACAGAGGGTAAAGGAGTCTTTAACAAATAAATCAGAGTCAGCATCTCAAAGCAACAAGGAAATTCAGAATTATTGTAGTCTACAGAAGAGGCACTGTGCAGACTTTGTAGAGGAAAGAATCAGAGAATTATTTACCACCCACAACTCATTGAAGCACTGGGAATATATAGGGAATATAGACAGACTGTTTGACAAGGCTTAGGCATGGAAAGTAGGATTGATAGAACACATTAGGAGGAGTTGAAGCCAAGTATTGAGGACAGATCACTGGAATATTTATAAGATATTTAGGAATGATTTTTTTCATCTTGTAGTCCAGTGGTCTTCAAACTTGTTTTTCATGCACACTTATTTGTAAAAGTTTTGAGAATATAACTATATTTACATCCACATGTTTAGAGATATAGATATCAAATTATATATAAGTAATATTGTCACATTATTTAACTGGTTTTAGTAAAGTTTGATATTTGGATTTTCTGGTTTCTCAGTCTATACCATATTATATACAGAAAATTGGAAGTAGGAAAGTTGATGGAGACTAATAGGCTATTTACAATGGCAAGTTTGTAGAGGGTAAAATATCTGATTGTCATAATATAAATCCTTTGTCAGGAAAATATTCAATTATAGTTATTATCTCCCACTTAGAATTAATTATATAATACATTTTTGAGATATTGTCATTATAAATGTTTAAATACTAAATTAGGTATTTAAATGAATAATCTATGTAAAATACATAATTATAAGAATAGTTACTTTCTTCCATGATGACAGATAAATGATTTGTTTCTGTCACTTTTGATTCTTCCTTAGACCTCATATGTGATGAATTATAATAATTATTTATAATGACACACTCTTACCTTTGTCTATGCATGGTTTATTTTTATCTAGTTAATTACATAAAACTACTATACTAAGTACCTTAAAACATACCAACCAAAATTTAGCTCCTTTTTATCAGTTTTGCCATTGAATAGTTTAAGCTTATGGATAGCTGAAAGAGGTTGCCAACTGCTACCAGAATAAATGTCATGCTTTAGAAGGAATTTTTCTTTACTTTTTTAAGACTGAACTTTAAAAATGGAACCACTCACCTACTTAGTGGCCACATACCTTCTTTACAATTACTTTAAATCCACTGCTGTTCTTTTCAACTAAATGGTAATAACATGACAACATTGGAGAACTTAATTTTATATTCACAGTGGCTCATACATGATCACATTGATTACTTCTACTTAACACATTATACAATTTGTTGACTGGCATTAAGTCTTGAAATGTACGATACGAAAAATTATCAAATGAAATATTCTCCTAGTTAATGAGTTGAAAAGAAATCACCTACTAGCTTCAATTTTTCTAGGTTAATAAATACATAATAGATATGTTTCACATAGTGTTTATTTTGTCTTTTCTACTAAGGTATCAAATGTTCATGTTTTTATCTATACTAATGAAATGTTCCTCATTTTCATTTCATTTTAATATGTTAAAGAAGCTAGAAACTGATCATAAAATAAAGCATTGCAAGGAAGGCACACTTTAAATAATTTGTTCTTTGAAAATTAGTTTTATCTTTCTGCGCCTGGGTGGCTTAGTCGGTTGGGCATCTGACTTCAGCTCAGGTCATGATCTCACGGTCCGTGAGTTTGAGCTCCGAATCGGAATCTGTGCTGACAGCTCAGAGCCTGGAGCCTGCTTCGGATTCTGTGTCTCCCTCTCTCTCTGACCCTCCCCCATTCATGCTCTCTCTCTGTCTCAAAAATAAATAAACATTAAAAAAATTAAAAAAAAAAAAGAAAATTAGTTTTATCTTTTTCAACTCCCAATTTTTTTGTCCTCACTTTCCTTTTTTAATTTTTTTATGGTCACAGCAGGAGATTAACTTCAGAACCAGTTTTGTAATATGTGTTTTAATATACACTCAGATTAGAATATGCTTTATTTAAGAATAATCAAGAATAAACTAGTTGTAAATTAGGTAATATCCCAGACTCATTTAACCTTACCCTACTCTCTAACACTGAGTCTGTGTCAACCAACTCTATGACATAGTAGATAGTGATCCAACCTAGTAGAAAGTTAGCTTGTAAAAGAAGGTGAGAGAGATAGAAATCAAATTCTTATTTTCTGAAATTCAGAGGTAGCTGCTATTTCAATGTGTAAATTGTGTATTCAGTAGATAATATTTTAATGAGTATAAATAGATTTTTCAGAGTTTTCTAAGTGTTTATTTTGGTATAATTCAGTAACCTGTCCTCTTCCTCGGTCATGAAATATATATTTTAGGCTTAACCAGTACATAGTAGAGATATGTACTAACTCTATAGACAAATTAGGGAGGAGGAACCAATTTGGCCTTTGTACGGGAGTTGTAAAAAATGAGTATAAAGCCAAAAGAAACAAATGTACAAAATTCTGGGGAACAAAAAAGCATCGTATATTTTGGAAATTTTGAGAATTTCAGTAAAGCTTTATGATATGTCTCTGTTAGAAATGCTACATGCCAACTTCAATGACCCTTCTAAACGATCAGTAGAATTGGGTTGACAGCTACTGCAGGCACGAAGTGTGAAGGCAAATATCTCCTAACGGTGGATATCACACAATATAAAGTATCAGCTGTACCTTCTGCCCTCACTGAGGCTAATTTGAATGTAGGTAAGACCAACAACAGAATAGTGAACATCCAAGGTATTGTTAAATTAAAGTCATCTCCAACCTCCTGTTGTATCTAAATTGGATACTGAAGAAAATTATCAGGCCCTGGGTTTGAGTTCAACCTTCTTGTGACCTAATAGGTTAGCCTGTTGTTTCTGTTTCATGGATGCTGGTGGAAGACATGAGACTCCTGGGTAGGAGGTAAAGAATTTTATTACTCATAGCAGCATGAGCACCATGTTTGCATTGGTTCTCCTTTTCCAGCAGTCCAATGGAACCAATGCAGAGAGCCCTAAAGATGCTGCACATGCAATGTTGCATTACAGGAGAAAAAACATGAAACATGAAGAATTTACCAATTTAAAGCAAGCATGAAGCAAGCCTGCTGTTTGTCCCAGAAGATGACATTACCTCATGCCTCAAGCTTGCCTGCTATAAACACAACCCTGAGAAGTGGCCCAGGTAAAATGCTGTCAAGGCTTTGTATTCTTGGCAGACCTATTCAGACTTACAGAAGTATGAAAGATCATGGAAGACTCTTAACAAAAATGTAGTTGAGGCTGTTGAAGTAAGCCCCCATTTGCAAAGTCACACCATATAAGACTTTCCTACTTTCATTCATTTATTCAGTTAGTTTTTGGGAAATAAAACTTCCCAGGATTCTCAGTTTTTAGGTAAACAATCATCATTCTGAGACAATATTCTCCTCACATACTGTGAGAATTAAATCTGGGGCTATTTGCCTACTAAATGGTTCTGATCTGAAAGGATAATAAACTTCTTATATTTCCCTCCAGAAGGCCAGTGGTTGCAGCCTGGAGTAGGGCCCTAGGTTAAGCTACAGGGTGTCAAGAGACTAGAGTATTATCTCCCCAGCTGTTGACATTTAGGAAGTAATAAAACCCCAGACACACAGGACTGTCTGGCTCTTAGAGACATTTTTACTTATATACTGAAGGATTGGAGGACTTTTTGAAGAAGACCCTGTCAGGAAGGGAGGGAGAGCTCCCTCCTTCTCCTTTATAAACAGAGAAAAGGCCTTTTAGTTAGTCTCTCATCTTAGGAGTTTGTGACTACTCAAGTGGGAAAAAATCCTATCAGCTTTTATTGTGTTGCCTGAAGATGGGAAAAGAGGAGTCAATGCATTTACTATTTACTATGAGGTAATAGGAAATCTATCTCTAACCCAGAATATATCCTGGGAGCATTTAGGATAAAATTAATAAGCATGAATATTAAAAACCAGTATTAGTCAGTTTTCAGCCAATATCTATTGAATATCTATTTTATGCCAGTCCCAGTTTTAAGGCCAAAGATAGACTAGAGCTAAAAGCTCTAACACATAGGGCTCATAGCATAGAAAAAACATCAAATGAACAAAAATTATACAATAAATGCACTCATATATTCTTACAAATGCTCCAAAAATAAAAATAAACTATAACTCAGGTTTTTAGAGAGGAGATTGGGGAAAATCCAAGTTTGATTGGTATTAGACAGGCTTCTCTTAAAAATTACTTCACAATAGTTAATATATATTCATATAGATACACATATTTACATTCTTTTCTTTCCTTTCTCTTATAGTTTGGCCACTACTCTATCCCAGTACCTAAGACAAGGCAGGGAATACTTGTTGAATGATGAATAAATAACTCAGTAAGAACAGGTCATTTAGTCATTTAACCTGATCTCTGAAGTGTAACAGTTAATAAGGCCAAGAAAAGGGGGAGAAACTTTTCAGATAGACAAAAAAAGCATGTCAAAAACCCCAGGAAAGGAGTAAACAAGAGCTTATTGGTGGTGTTAAGGATTTCATATTTATCTCAAGAGTGACGATAATAATTAGACCATTTTAACAAACGTACAACAGGATCCAATTTCTATTTTTGAAAAATTCAACTGGCTGTTAAGTGACAATAGATTTTCTAAGGGCAAGAGGAGTCACGACATGGCTTTAAGAAATACTCCATTAAGCCATAGTTGATAGGTAAGGAAGGCGACATAAAGTGGAAAAGTAAGTAAGTGAGAAGACTGAATATGAGACTTATACATAGAATCATCAGGACTTGCTGATGGGGAATGAGGGAGAGGTTGGCATCACCAGTGGTAGGTATGGAAACCAGATGGGAATCCATTAAAATTTGAATCTGAGGTAGTACTGTGAGCTTTGAAAGGACTGCTCAGGGATACATCCAGCATTAAAATTTAATCCATAGAAAAGAAGTGAAATGTAAGAAACAATGGAGAGCAAATTAATCTGTAAAATGTTTGAAGAATGCTTATTATTGACTGTAATATGTGGCTCATTTTGTAGATGTCTTTTAAAATGCTGGAACTAAATTTCCCGACAAAAATTATTTGCAAGATGGCAGTGGAAGTATTTTAAGGGTAGTTAAGCATAAGGTTCTTGGTGAAATCTTTGGATTATGCTAGAAATATATACAGTTAAATATGTATGTTGAAATTTTAATTACTAAAAATAAAACCTATAATATCCAAACCAACAGATAAAGTTAAAAAAGAAGAAAATGGGAAGAGACAGCTAAGATTCAAGTGACTTGGAAGCTTCCAAGGCTAAATAGGAAGATAATTTTGCATAAATAGGCAAGTGGTACAGCAGGAAGATGAGACAAGATCAGAAGATTTAAGATCATAATTTGATACCTTGCTAAGGGCAATAAACACCAATTTGAATTATTAACAGTTCCTTTAAAAAGTGCAATCAATTAATTGAAAAAAATGAAATTAAAGATATGTTTTAGCATATGTAAAATCTACTAATTTCTGACCACTGGCTGTTAATGGAATGGGATTAAAAAAAAACAGTGTACGGGTTGGGGCTTTACCCTTAGGAAGGCATTCCCATCACAATTGAAAGAAAAACCTGTGCCTACTGGATAAAAGAAAGAATGATGTTTGCTTTCTTAGCCTTCAAGAGGGAAGACAAAGAACTTGAGCGAGAGAGAAACTCTGGCAACTGTGACCAAGAAATATTATTGCTCTACTGCTCCTGCCCTCAACCCCAGACATAATAAAGGAAACTAAAAGCTTGGTAGATACATTTGCTTTAATTGCAGACTAGATACTTATGCAGGTTCAGTGGGAACACAAGGAACACACATGTCATAGAAGAGGGTGTTGTCAAAACTATTAATTCCCTTAGAAGTATACAAGTCCTAAGTACGTTCATCCTGACACTATCTTTTTGTTCATCCCTTCCCCAAGTATGGGTCCCATACTTGTTTCAAGCTCATCCTACACTTGAGCCTTATTATTTTTTTAAGTTTATTTACTTATTTTGAGAGACAGAGAGTGGGGGAGGGGCAGAGAGAGAAGGAGCGAGAGAGAGAATACCAAGCAGGTTCTGTGCTGACAGCAGAGAGCCTGATGCGGGGCTTGAACTCATGAACCATGAGATCATGACCTGAGCAGAAGTCAGACACCTAACCAACTGAGCCACCCAGGTGCCCCCTAGAGCCTTATTATTTTAAATGATAATAACCAAGTAGATTATATTGTGCTTTATACTATTTTATAAGGAATTTATATTTTCACACAATCCCAAGGGACAAGTTGATGTGTATATGATGTCCATTTTACACATGAGGAAGCGATGACCAGGAGAGGTGAAATGGCAGTCCTGTGTTTGCAGGTCTTGGGAGGGGAAAATAAATTGAGGCAAGTCCTAGATTCTTTAGGTTCAAGTTTGGTTCTCCTGTTTAAAACAAGATACATGTTAGATAGTATCATTTAATAAAGTTGGTTTGGTTAATCTGATTTATAAAGTAAAGGACTGAGAGCATTACATGGTTATGGTTTTAAATTAATAAAACCACACTATGCAGAGTAGATTTGATTTAAAATCAATACTTAGGGAGATGTGCATTAATAAAATATTTTAACAGTAAATATGTATAAGAGCTGAGGGAGTGAAGTCAGCATATGGAGACAATTATTCTGACAAGCCTGGTTATCTCTAAGGGTACTAAATCTTACAGCTGGGTAGAGTACTGCTAGTAAAAACTAAAGATTTCTTTTCTGGTCTCTCTCCCTCAAAACATGGATCAGTGTGTAAAACAAAGGAATGTGGAATCAGCAACTGTTGTTACAGGACCTGGACCATACAGGTTACTTGAGCCTTAGGCATCTGCTGACACGTCCCTCCCTTGTCTGTCTCAAGGGTTCACAGGAGAGGGGGTATTTATTCAGTTCTTATGCTCATACTCTCTCCTGTGGGTCAAGTTAATCAGGAGATTTGAAAGCAAGGACTAATTTTTCACAAACTCTTTAGAGCAGTGATTTACAAACTAGAGTATAGCCACAGAATTTCCTCATGGGCTATATGAAAATATAGATGTATAGTTCTCATGCCTTGATATTTTAATTCTCTATTGCTAGGGTGTGCTTTGGGCCCTTGTATGTGTTGAAAAAACCTCGGCTCTCAAGGTGGGACCAACTACTGTCAAATATTGACTTATGGGACCAGGGACTCTCATGTCCCCTCTTCAAACTTCTGGACTATCCACCTCTTTAGAAACACTCCAATCCCAAAGGAGAGATGATAGCAACTATTTTGTTGAACAGAGCTCAGGACATTCATTGGGCCATATTTTCATGTTAAATGAGATTAGTGTTCCTTACAGGAGATACCCATCATGGCATTGTATCCTTACTCCTTGGCATACAACCAATCAGGTTCTGCATTTTCCTACTTATTTTGAGCTTAACTGATTGGCTAATTTGGACTGGGCCTACATTCTGTTCTCTACCTTTTTCTCTATATATCAAAATACCCAATAGTAAAAAAGAGTCACCAGTAAATATGCTAATGGTTCTGAGTTTTTATATCTATCTCCTTATATTTCTGAGATACGTTCTCTCCCAGGCCTTTTCAATCCTTAAAAATAGAATTCCTACACTTTAAATTTGAGTTGGGAGCAGATAGTGGTCTGTTTAAGCCTGAAGCATAAACCATGTACCTAGTTGTTTGTTTTTGTTTTTGTTTTTCTTTTGAAGCCCTGACTTGGGAGTTGTGGGTTTATGTACAACAAAAACAAAGCCTTACTTTGATTCTCTTGTCCCCATGGTAAGCACTAAAACCCAAAAGGTATTTCAATTTTTCACAACTGACAAAATATAGACAGTTATGGGTAAGAGATCGTTTCAAAACTTAATGCCAACCTTCAGTTTTGATAAGTGTTTAATTTATTTTATTGGATTTCACAGTGCTACAATTTATTTCACTGAAAATGCATTGGTAGTATTCCTCCAGTCTATTCTCAAGCACAGTAAAATGTAAAGTCCGTGGAGGCAGAGACTGTTGTCAATTGTGTTTGTCGCTATATGGCCAGTACAGCACGCTGCCTGACGCATCACAGACACAAAGTGACTATGTGGTATTACTGAATTATGGCATCAAGGAAAACCTTTGGGAACCTTGGTAGTCATCCACATGGCTGCCCAATATTTGATATTATCAATTACATTTTTATTTCACCATTCTAAAATATTTTTGAATGTCCTTTAAAACTATTAGATATATTCAGAAAGTTGTCTTCATTCTCCTCTATAGCCACCAAAATGAGGTAACTCCTTCCTCTCCTGTGTTGGTTCTGTATTTGCACACTATCTAGGTTATTCTGAATCATGTGAATAATACATTTATAATTTTGTAATTCACTGTGTTGATTCATAGTAATTATTTTGTCTGACCTTTCTTCATTACTGTGATGGTAAAGTGTAAAAATTACAAGGCTAAGCAGTTAGCAAATAAGGTTACATAAACATTTGGAGAAGAATTTTGTTAGTTCCATTAATGATGATAGTACTCAGAGATGATAGCACTTCAGATATTCTGTTTGGAAGGTTCTTCTCCTCTATGTGCCTGGGAATATCTTCAGCTTCTTTGATTCGGCTCTGAAATTGTTTCTGGGCCTTATTGCCTATGTTATGTACTGCCTTCTACTATTTAAAGACATTGTCATCTTTCTATGGCACTGTCAGTCATATATTCAACCCGTATCTCATTCTCTCATGGTTCCTCCTGTCTTTCTCAGGCCAGAGTTCTGGTGTTCCCCACTCTTTGGAGGAAATGAGTAGAGAAGCAGTTCCCACTGCTCTAAATTATGCTCATTTAGGCCATCATCTGTGCTTAGCTCCTAAGATCCAAAATTCTCTCAGTTTATTGTAACCCATTCACTCCCCAATACATGTATTTACCACCAGGATACCAAGTTTGGGACAAATCAAGAAAGAGTCACCACTAAACATGTCAATTTTGCACTTTATTGCAATGTCCTTGTAGCTGGGACAAATCCTCTCCCATGGAATCCCTTCTGCCTCTTAAAAAAAATAAATGTTTTGTTGCAAATCCCTATATCTTCAGACATGACTGAGATTCTTGTCATAAGAGTATCCATAGTCCCCAGATCAGGGTGGGGGTGGGGGGATTGGGGAAGTTGGGAATAATACTGGCAGACTGATGTCAAATTTCATACTGAAATCTCAGTTCTGCCTTAGTTGGGTCCCCTGCCATCCCATTCAGTGCCTAGTACTGTATAATTTATATACAAATTTATTCACACACACATATATACATACATACTTATCTGTATGTATTTATCCATCTATCTAATCAATCTATCTATCTATCTATCTATCTATCTATCTATCGATCTCTACTTCCTCCTTACATAGATTTACCTTTATTAGCTTTGTGACACTATGGGCCTGGAGTAATCTGAGCTCCATTGGAGATTTGCATTTAACATAAATTCTGTTGAAGTTCTTTTTTTTTTTAAGTTTAGGATCTCCCTTTAAAATATTTTTTTTTTTCTGTTTTTAATGTGTTTCCCAAAGTACTTAATCTAAACAGCAAGAAAGAATAGTATTTAATCCATTTAGAATCTGAAATACATTTTTATTTATTTAACATACACTTTTTTTGTTGTATCTCAGGCTTTCTTATTTGATTTCTTAACCTTTGTGTTAGGAATTATTTTTATTTAAGGATTATTAATATAAAAATAATTCATGGCAATGATAATAGAGATTAATTTTACATATTCACATTCCTTAATATAAGTTAACAAGAAAATTTCTGGAGATTTTTTCAATTTACTCTCAAGTATGATCCAATACATCTGATTTATATGGCAATTAGTAAAACTCTTTATTACCATTTGAATTAAGAGTACTTTAGGACATAATCTAATAAAATGGTGATTAAGCTATAGCAGCTCCTCCAAATGAGAACATGCAAGTTCTGGCCTTTTTTTCATTCTTACATTAAGTTCTATACATAGAGTTTCAGTGAGGTCTGGAAAAATTTAGCTTGGGCTCCAAGTGACTCTATCTCTACTAAACATACTCCACTGAGGGAAAAAAAAAATCTACTGGCTGTCAAAACTGAAATCCATTCCAATCAGAGGTCCGAATTTGACTCTTTTGACATCTTATTTTTAGAAACTGTCAAACTCATGAACAATAGAGAATCCTGCAGGATTTTCCTCTGTTATTAGTCTCAAATCATTCCAGAGGGTTTGGGGAAATCTGCATGTACCTGGACCTCTGGAACTCAAGGAAGCTCAGCTAAGTCTAGCTAAGAAAAATGGAATTGAGATTTGTTTCCACTTAGTGCAAGCAAACTCAACCAATCATCATCAAATTGTGCTTCTTCCTCTTTACGTTTCTTGGACAAATGACTTGGTTGCCTGTGAACAGATTTTGGGGGAGGCCATGTTATTCAGGGCTTTATGCATCTGAAACCTTTTTGTTTGCATATCTTTTAAAATAATTTTGAAAATGTATGTACTCATTTACTATTTTAAATGACTCAAAATATTTTATTAAAAATGTATACAGTTGGAAGGCATATATAATTTGAAACAGACTATTATAACAGTATTTTTAAAAGTGCCCTAATTATAAAACTACCATAGTTTTTTGAAGCCTAATATTATTGATTTCAATATATATGAACAAAGTGTTTTAATAATCAGATATTTTAATTTGTTTTTTCTTCTTGAACACATATTTCCTTTGTTCATAGTCCAGAGAAATGTTTTTTTTCCAATTTAATATACTTTAAGCTTGAAAGTCATTCTTCATCATCCTATCCTATTCCTTTGCATCAAAAACAGGTATATAAGCTTAAATTTAATAAATTAATTTATGTGATTCAAAAGTTTTACATGTTATGATTTCCATATGAATTGTTTTATCACCGATTATTAGAACACATGTCATCAAATAACAGAAATATATAAAATAATTTAAAAATAAGCAACATGAAAGTACAGTTTTACTGGAAATGCATCTCTTTATGAAGTAGATGAAGAGTTATAAAAATCCGTTCACATGTATCAATGAACAGATGTTAATTTTTAACTGCATATTACATGGCCAAAAATAAGTTTTTACATTTATTTTATTTTTACAAACTTTGAAATCTTTTCAACATAAATTAGTAGGTAAGAATGGAATGGAGTTCTATGACAAATATCATGTAGTAATCAATCATCAAAAATTATTTTTAATGATCTGTGTGCTGAGAATTCAGTTAATTTTTGCATCAATTTTGTTGAAAATAAGGCACTGAAACAACCTGCCTTGCAAAATGATTTGCTAATCCTTAGAGTTATTCAGTCTCTCAACACTAACAATAATAGTCCTTTTTTCTTTTTTTTTTTTGGCAATTGAAAAGGAGGCCCTCAGGAAGGAGAATCCATACTGTGACTTACCAGTAGGCACATTCTCAGGATAAAAGAGACGTGGGAGTTGAAATTTTTAAATTTAAGTTCCTTAAAACTCTTCATGCCCAGGAACCCCTAGGAACCACCCACTCACTGGGTGCCTGTAACCATGATTCAAACCACTGAAGTAGAGAGGTGGTCTGAAAGATTTTCTTGATTTCAGGCTTATAAACTCCAAATTAACTGAGGCTGGAAAAGTCCCCGGGACACAAGCACTGGCAAAAGTTCTGTATAGGCTTCAGCTATTTACACTTCTCTGAAAAAGTGATGCCTTATATGTTCCTTGGGTCCAGGAAACATGATTGATGGCAATGTACTTCCAAGAACCCAGCTCAATCTTATGTATACAGTCTATAGATCAGCCAACATACTACATAACTTCCCTGTGTATGTAATTAACCTCGGTGGTACTAAATTACACATCTGAGTTTCTATTGCCTTAGAAGAGGAAGGGGGAGCAAATTTTGAAAAGTAAAAGAGGAGAAAAAGGAAAAGTATTGTTTTCTTTTAGCCAGTGTAATTTTGGCCTTAAATGCTGACAGTATTTCATAGAGAAGTTCATGAGTGCTTATTCAGTTTTTTAATAGACCTTATTTTTTTTTAGAGCACTTTTAGGTTCACAGTAAAATAAAGCAGTAAGTGCAGAGCATTTTCCACACCCCTGCCCTCACACATGCGTAGCTTTCCATATTATCAATATCCCCCATCCCAGGTACATCAGTTACAATCATTGAACCTACATTGACATGTTATTATCAATTAAAATCCATAGTTTACATTAGGGTACACTCTTGGTTTTGTGCATTCTATGGGTTTAGACAAATATAAAAGGACAAGTATCCACCATAAAAGTATCATAAATAGTAGTTTCAGGGCGTCTGTGTGGGTCAGTCAGTTGAGCGTCTGACTATTACAGCTGAGTCATGATCCCAAGTTGTAGAATTTATCTCCACGTTGGGCTCCATGATGAGTATGGAACCTCCTTAAGATTCTCTTTCTGCCCTTATCTCTCTCTCTCTCTCTCTCTCTCTCTCCCCCCCCACAAAAAAAAATAAATAAATAACAAGAGTGGTTTCACTGACCTAAAAATCGTTTGTACTGTGCCTGTGCATCCCTTCTTCCCTCCAAACCCTGGCAACCATTGATCTTTTTACTGTTTCTATAGCTTTACCTTTTCCAGAAAGTCATATAGTTGTAATGATATAGTATGTAATCTTTTCAGATTGCCTTCTTTCACTTAGTATTATGAGTACAAGGTTCCTCCATGTCTTTTCATGGCTTGATAGGCAATTTCTTTTTAGCACTGAATAATATTCCATTGTCTAGATAGATGTACCACAGTTTATTTACCCATTTACCTACCGAAGGACTTCTTGGTTGCTTCCAGGTTTTGGCAATCATGAATAAAGCTGCTATAAAATCCATGTGCAACTTTTTGTGTGATATCCAACTCCTTTGGATAAACACCAAGGAGTGCCAATGCTGAATCATATAGTAAGAATGTGTTTAGTTTTGCAAGACACTGCCAAACTGTTTTCCAAAGTTGCTATAATCATTTTGCATTCCAACTAACAATGAATTAGAGTTCCAAATGCTCCATATTCTTGCCAGTATTTGATGTTGTCAGTATACTGGGTTTGAGTCATTCTAATAATGTGTGGTGGTATCTCATTACTTTAGGTTGCATTTCCTTGAAGATATATGATGTGGGGCATCTTTTCATATGTTTATTTGCCATCTGTATATCTTCCTTGATGAGATAACTGTTAAGGATCTTTGGCCCATTTTTAAATCCGGTTGTTTTACTTTTGTTAAGTTTTAAGAGTTTTTTGTGTTCGATATAATCCTTTACCAAGAATGCCTTTTGCAAGCATTTTCTTTCAGTCTGTGCTTATCTATATTCATTCTCTTGACAGTTTCTTTTGCATAGAAGAAAATTTTAATTTAATGAAACCAAGTTTATCAATTATTTATTTGAGACATCATGACTTCAGTGTTGTATCTAAAGTCATCACCATACCCAAGGTCATCCAGGTGTTCTCCTACATTATCTTCTAGGAGTTACATAGTTTTTCATCGTACAGTTAGGTCATTTTGAGTTAATTTTTGTTAAGCGTGTATGGTCTGAGTCTGGATTTATTTATTTATTTTGCATGTGGATGTCCAGTTGTTTCAACACCATTTATTGAAAAGACTACTTTTGCTCCATTGTACTACCTTTGCTGTTTTGTCAAAGATAAATTGACTATACTTATGTGGTTCTATTTCTGGACTCTGTTTTATTCCATTGATCTATTTATCCATTCTTTAGCCAGTGCTATACTGGCTTGAATACTGTACCTTCATAATAAGTCTTGAAGTTGGGTAGTGTCAGTAATCCAACTTTGTTCTCCTTTAATATTGTGTTGGCTATTCTGGGTCTTTTCCCACTCCATGTAAATTTTAGAATCAGTTTGTATCACAAAATAACTTGGTAGGATCTTCATTGTGATTACATTGAATCTATAGATCCAGTTAGGAAGAACCAAAATCTTGACCATATTGAGTCTTCTTATCTAAGAGCATGGATCATTTCTCCGTTTATTTACTTCTTCTCTGATGTCTTTCATCAAAGTTTTATAGTTGTCCATCTTGTACATATTTTGTTTTATACATACATATGTTATTTTTGAGTGTGCTAAAATAAGTTCTATTATATTTTTAACCTCAAATGTCACTTGGTCATTTCTGGTATATAAGTAAGCAATATTCTAGTCTATTAACTTGTATCCAGCAATCTTGATATAATCACTTATTCCAGGATTTTTTTTTTTTTTTTTGCCCACTCTTTGATATTTTCAACATGGACAGATATGTTTTCTGCAAACAAAGGCAGTTTCATTTTTATTTCCCAATTGTATGCTTTTGATTTCCTTTTTGTATCTTACTGCACTTAGCTAAAGTTCTAGTGCCATAATATTAAGAAACAGGTGTGTGATGGGACATCCTTGCCTTATTCCTGATCTTAGTGAGAAAGCTTTGCATTTCCCACCACAGTATGATGTTAGCTGTGGGTTTTTTGTATAATTTTTTTTTATCAAGTTGAGGACATTTATCAGTGAACAAAATGTTCAAGGGAAAAACTCCCATATTCCTTGTTTACTGTGTGAGTTTTTATCATAAATGGGTATTGGATTTTGTCAAGTGCTTTTTCTGTTTCTATTGCTATGATTATGTGATTTTCCTTCTTTGGCCTGTTAATGTGGTGGATAATGGTAACTGATTTTCAACAGTTGAACCAGCCTTCCATACCTAGGATAAATCCCACTTGATTTTGGCATGTAATTATTTTTATATGCTACTGGATTCTGTTTGCTGATATTTTGTTGAGGATATTTGCATCTATTTTCATGAGAGATATAGGTATATAGTTTTATTTTCTTGCAATGGCTTCTGATTTTGTTATTAGGGTAATGCGGTGTCAGAGAATGAACTGGATGTGTTTTCTCTGCTTCAATTGTCTGACAGTATAGATAGTTTTTTCCCTTAAGTATTTGGTACTATTTACTGGTGAACTCACCTAAGTCTGATGCTTTCTGTTTTGGAAGATGCTTACTTAGTCATTCAATTTCTTTAGTATATATGGGCTTATTCATGTTGTCTATTTCCTCTTGTGTGAGTATTTGCACATTGTGTCTGTTAAGGAATTGATACATTTTCATCTAGGTTATCAAATTTGTGGGTATACAGATTTCATAGTATCCCTTTATTATCCTTTTAATGTCAATGGGATCTATAGTAATGTCTTTGTTTTCATTTCTGAAATTAGTAATGTATGTCCTTTCCCTTTTATTTTTCTTAATTAGCTTGGCTAAAGCTGATTGATTTTATTGATCTTTTCAAAGAACTAGCTTTTTATTTCATTGATTTTCCTTATTGACTTCATGTTTTCAATGTCATTGACTTCTGCTCTGCTTTTTATTATTTCTTTTCTTTTTTCCTTTTTTTTTTTTTTACTTTGGATTTAATTTGCTATTCACTTTTTAGTTTCCTAAAGGAGATTATTGATTTTTAGATTTCTTTTCTAATATATGCATTAGCTGATGTAAATTTCCCTCTAAGTACTACTTTAACTGCATCCTCAAAACTTTGATAAGTTGTTTTTATTTTCATTTAGTTCAAATTATTTCTTTATTTTTCTTGAGATTCCTTCTTTGATTCACGTGTTACTTAGAAGCATACTGTTTTAATTTCCAAATATATGCAATTTTCCAGCTACATTTTTGTTATTCATTTGTAGGTAACTCTATCTTCTAAACTCTGAGAACATACATTGTATGGTTTTTATTATTTTACATTTGTTAAGGTATGTTTTATGGTCCAGAATGTGGTGTATCTTTGTGAATGTTCTATGTGAGCTTGAGAAGAATGTTTAATCTGCTGTTGTTGAATTAAGTAGTCCATAGGATTCAATTATATCTAATGATTTAAAGTGCTAGTTAGTTCAACTATATCCTTACTAATGTTTTGCCTGCTGGATATGTCAATATTTTAATATTTATTTTAATAAAATAGTATCAAAGTCTCCCATGTAATAGTGAATTCATTCTTTTCTCCTGAAAGTTCTATCAGATTTTGCCTCATATGTATTTTTATGTATATACCTATTAAGGATTGATAATCTTCTTGGAGAATTAATTCCTTTATCATTATTTAATGCCTTTCTTTATCCATAACTTTTCTTCCTCTTAAGTCTGGTCTGTCTCTCTGTCCTGCTTCCTTTTGATTAATGTTAGCATGGCATATCTTTCTCCACCCATTTACTTTACATATAGAAGTTATTTTATATTTAAAGTGAGTTTCCTGTAGGTAACATACAGTTGGGTGTTGTTTTTTGATCCACTCTAACAATCTCTGTCTTTTAGTTAGTGCATTTAGATCATTGGCATTCAACGTGATTATTGATATAGTTGGATAAATATCTGCCTTGTTTGTTACTGTTTTCTCTGTTGCCCTTGTTTTTTGTTCCTATTATAGTGTTCCACTCTTCTTCTGTCTTTTGTGGTTGTAATTGAGCATATTATAGGATTCCATTTTCTCCCTTTCTTAGCATATCAGCTTTTTTTTACTCTTTTTTTGTCTTTTTTTTTTTTTTTTAGTGGTTGCCCTAGAGTTTGTCATATGCCTTTACAACTAATCCAAGTCAACTTTAAAATATCATTTGACTACTTCATAGGTAGTGCAAGTGCCTTATAATAACAAAACAAAACAATCTTAATCAAAATAATCCTAATTCTTTCCCCCATCCCTTGTATTATTGCTATTGATAACTTTACTTATACATAAGCATACATAAATATGTAGATATAATATACTGTGAGATAATAGAAAATATATGTATTAACCTCTCCCCCCAGTTCCTGGCACAGAGTTCCTGAAACTTTGCAGATTCCTAAGTGATAGGAGTGTTAACAGCATCTTTTGTTCTAATATTTGTTCTTTGATCTCAGTTCCTGACACAGGCCTCCTAAATCCCTTGGAATTTCCTGGGTGAAAGGAGTGTCTTTTGTTCTAATGAGGCAACTCTGGGTGGCCTGGATGGCTCCTGGATGGGGGCATGTCACCAGAAAGACCAAGCCACTGTTAAAAGCTTGGAATTTTCAGGGGGTGCCTGGATGACTCAGTCGGTTAAGCATCCCACTTCAGCTCAGGTCATGATCTCACAGTTCACGAGTTTGAGCCCCACGTCAGGCTCTGTGCTGACAGTTCAGAGCCTGGAGCCTGCTTGGATGCTGTATCTCCCTCTCTGTCTCTGCCCCACCCCCGCTCGTGCTCTGTCTCTCTCTGTCTCTCAAAAATGAAAAAAACATTAAAAAAATTTTTTTTAAGCTTGGAATTTTCAGCCACATTCCCCATTCTCCAAATAGGGGAGAGGGGCTGGAATGGAGTTAATGATTGACCTTGCTTATATGATGAAGCCTTCATAAAAGCCCCAAAAATGTGGTGTTTGGAGAGCTTCCAGGTTGATGAACCCATCCACTTAGCAGGAGACAGAAGCAAATGTGCTCAAAATCCTCCCAGACTTTCCACTGTTAGAGAGAGAGAGGGAGAGAGAAGAAAGAAAGAAAGAAAGAAAGAAAGAAAGAAAGAAAGAAAGAAGAGAAAAGAAGGAAGGGAAGAAAGAAAATAGGAAAAGAAAAATAAATCCTCCCAGACTTTGCCCTATGTAACCCTCGCTGTACATCTACTTTCTTTATCATATCCTCTAATAAACTGGTAGAACTAAGTATGTGTTTCCCTGAGTTCCATGAGCTCCTCTAGGAAATTAATCAAACTTGAGGAAGAGGTTGTGGGAACCTCTGACATATAGGCAATCATTCAGAAACACGCGTGACAACCTGGACTTCTGATTGGCACAGTCTTGTGGGACTGAGCCCTTAACCTGTGGGATCTGACACCTCTTTAGGTAGACAGTGTCATACTTGAGTTAAATAGTAGGACACTCAGCTAGTATAATGGAATTTCTTGGTTGGAGAACAAACCCAACAAACATTTGGTGACCAGAATGTTTGTGAATAATAAAGGAGACACACAGGAGGGAAACTGTTTTGTTTTTTCTCTAAAACATACATAAACATTCATAATTGAATACATTGTTGCTATTATTATTTTGAACAAACTATTTCTGCTAAATAAATTAAGAATAAGAGAAATAAAAGATTTTATTTTACTTTTGCTTATTCTTTCACCAGTGATGTTCTTTTCTTTATGTAGATTGAAATTCGCTACCTATGCCATTTCTTTCTGTCTAAAATATGTTTTAAGATTTCTTAAAAGGCAGGTTAACTGGCAACAAATTCAATTTTTCAACTTTTGTCTGAAGAAGACTTTATTTATTCTTTACTTTTGAAGGATGATTTTGTATGGTACTATTCTAGGTTGGTTGTTGTTTTTTTCTCTGAACACTTTAAATATTTCACTTCACTCTCTTCTTGCTTGCATAGTTTCTAAAGAGAAGTCACATTTGATTTTTATCTTTGTTCCTCTATAAGTAAGGTATGTTTTCCTGTTGGCTTTTTTTAAGGATTTTTTTTCTTTATCCTTGATTTTCTGTAGTATGCATATGATATGCCTATGTGTATTTTTTTAAGGGTTTTTTTTTCTGCTTGTTATCCTTTGAGCTTCCTGAATATGTGCTTCATTTCTGACATTAATTTGGGGACATCCTCAGTCATTATTGTTTCAAACTTTTCTACTGTTTTTTTCTTTCTTTCTTCTCCATATGGTATTCCCATGACATGCAATGTTATACCTTTTGTAGTTGTCCTGCAATTCTTGGATATTCTGTTCTGACTTTTTTTTCCAGGAGGTTTATATGGAGATTCTCTCAAGTGCAGAGATTTTTCTTCAGCTGTGTCCAGTCTAATAAGTTCATCAAAGGCATTCTCCATTTCTGTACAGTTTTTTTTTCTAGTATTTTTTGTTTCTTAAAATTTCCATTTATGTACTTACATTGTCCATTCTTGTATGATGTCCACCTTATCCATTAGAGCCTTTAACATATCAGAGTTTTTTTAAAATCCTTATTGGATAATTCTAACATCCCTGGCATATCTGAGTCTGGTTCTGATGGTAGCTCTGTATCTTCAAACTGTGTTTGGTTTTTTGTTTGTTTTATTTTGCCTTTTAGTATGCCTCGTAATTTTTTTCTTGCTAGCTAGACATGATGCACTGAGTAAAAGACACTGCTGTAAAAAGACCTTTACTGATGGGGCAATCAGGTTAGGAAGGAGGGGAAGTATTCTATAATCCTGTTATTAGGTCTTAGTCTTCTAGTGAGCCTGTGGCACTTTAAACTTTACAAGTGCTTCTCAGTTTCCCATTCCCCACTTAGATGGGACAGAGTGGCTAGTGTGGGCTTGAGTTGGTAATTACTTTCCTCTACATGGAAGGCTAGAGCCAGTTGGGAGTTGTAAATTTCCCTTCCCTGAGGTCATTTAGGCTCTGATAAAATCCCAGCAGGTTGGATTCTGGTTAAGTAGTTCCTCCTCAGGGCAGACCTTGTTAAGAACACATGCTCTGGTGTATTTCAAACTAGTTCTTTTCACCCTCACTCTTCTGGTAGCATAAGAGGATTTTTCTTTGATATTCACTGTGAAAGTCTGCTAGAGCTCCCGTAAGTAAAACTCACAAAAACTTGCACACCTCCACTGCCCCTACCTTGTCTGGGGCCCTCTGGAGTTTTTATCTCAGATTTGTCCCCTCTGACACTTCCACAATTCATTATGGTTCAGGTTTTTCTATCCTGGCACGTTTCTCATGGAGGTTTTGGCTTGTGGGTTTCTGCTTTGGTAAGTTGTGATTCTCTGTGCTTGCCTGTTTGTCTCGCCAGTTTTGGGAGTGATGGTTGGCCCTGTGACCTCTCCTACATATTTAAGAAGAGTTGTTAATTTTCTCTTTGTTCAACTTTTTACTTGTTCTTAGGATAGAGTAGTTGACTTCCAAGCTTCTATCATGCTGAACCAGAAAATGGAAGTTCTTTTAATTCTTTGTTCACTTTTAAGAAGAAAAAAAATCTCTGTCTAATTATAGATAAAAGAAGAATATTTGTGTTTTATATTCAGATACAAATATACATATGACATGGTAATTCTAATTAGAAAACAAATAATGAGAAGAAACATCATTGGGAATGTTAAATTTGGAGTTACTTCCCAAACACAGTTCTATTCCTTGAAGGGTAGAGCAAAGACATCTAACTAGTGCTGCCTGTGCCATTTTGGCTCTAACATCTGTTTCTTTATCAAGAAGGTTCATCTATAAAAGAAATCTATAAGATAAAAGTCAGTAATAAAAGATCATGCTTTATGCCGACAATCTATTGCTCAGATTTATTGTTAAAAGTGCTAGCAGGGCATAAGAAACTTGTAGATAACTCCAAGTGAAATAGATGATCTTTATACACTTTGACCAAACCTATTTAAAGAGAGAATTGAGTTTGTAGGATGGGGCATATGTAATTGCCCTTCTGAGCACAATTTATCTCACCTAATAGTGCAGTTAAGTCTATAGCAGTCCCTTAGCAATAATCAGTGTGAGTGTTCTGGAAATCCCAATATCCCATGCATAATTCAGGAAAACAAACGGGTGGTTTTAGATTTTCTTTAGTGTAAAATCTAGATCTAAATTTACTCTTTTATAAACTTAGTGTTCCTACTTCACCTCTGTAGAAGAGATACATTTATTTACCTGCAATACCAGGCCTAGATGCTTTATCATTTACTTTCCTGCTTTATACTTTGTAGTACTATGTGTACATAAATACTAATATCAAATGAATATGGACAATCATATTTTACCCAAGAAATATATTTGTCTAGGCATCTATTATAGACATTTAAAGGGAGGTACATGAAATTTTGTCCTTCAACACAGTGAAATTAATTCTATCAACTCCTTTACCATTGTAATAACAGAGTAGACATACAGTAAGACTAGGATTAAGTAAATCTGTTTCAAGTGTTGCTTACTATTGATTGTGTATTCTTGGATCAGTTGCCTATATTTTCTTAGGACCTCACTGTTAAATACATTTGTCAAGGAAATAATAGCCCTGTGCTATTTGCCCTATAGACTGATTCTGATTTTCAAGACTTTTGGAAAAAAAGCCAAAAACCTTTGCATTTGATACCGACATTTTATAATTCTGTGCATTTATCCTAAATATCAGTACTCGGCCTATCATTTTGTGGGTAGCTAAGGATGTGGCTTTTAACTATGGGCACCAGTGGTTGGTTGCTCTTCTTGCTGTCACTGTGTTCAACCTGGTCCATTCTTTCTGTCCATTAGCTAATTAGCTACACTCCATGCTGCTGCTAGACCTTTGTGTATATGGCACCTGGTTCTCATCATTCTCTTATCCCCACACTATAATACAAGTGTCTTAAAAGATATTTGGAGTAAGAAACCAGATGGGACTGTCACTCTTGAATTTCTATCCTACTGATGGGATTTTTTTTCTTTGCACGTTCCTCAGTGGCAATGTTTCTCAAATGCCCAGTGCCAGCATGTTCATCAGGATGATTGATCTCATTTTCACTTTAGAAAGTAGTTCTTGACCTAAATGGAGCTTTCAAGAGTGCTGACACCCCACTACCAGATTCTGATTTCATGTTTTTTGGACATGATCAAGGGCTGAAGATATTTGTGAGCAGATCTGGATTGAATAGTTTTTACCTTAGTTTTTCATTCATGTGCTAAAATATATTCAGTTCTGTTGCTGTGTATTGCACATATATGATGTCCTTAAATAACAGATGTAAAATGCATATAGGACATGTGGCTGACTATATGATGAGTTTGATGAATGACAATATTATGAGTTTGAGGCTTTCTTGGTCCTAGATACCTTTCCTGTCTTAAGAAAAACTTGCTTAAAATCTGATAATTTCTACTATAGAAAATACTTTTGGGGTGTATAGGTGGCTCAGTTGCTTAAGAATCTGACTTAAGCTCAGGTCATGATCTCACAACTCCTGGGTTTGAGCCCCGCATCAGGCTCTATGCTGACAGCTCAGAGCCTGGAGCCTGCTTTGGATTCTGTGTCTCCCTCTCTCTCTGTCTCTTCCCATTGCTCCCCTCCCCCCCCCCCCCCCCCCCGCCTTCTCTCTCTCTCTCAAAAATAAATAAACATTAAAAAAAAAAAAGAAAATTCCTTTTTTTCCCCCCAGAGAAGCTCGAAGAGCAAATATATATCATGTGGGAACATTGATTAACATGTCAACAACATGAACTGTTACCTCAGATTATCTACCTTTCACCTAGAAGAACACTGGGATGTAAAGGATTAGGACATAGTAGGGAGATATTTTAATTGGGAGTTTGGAAATAAGAAAGGTCCAGTTTATGAGACAGACTTCAGAGAGGACTACTGGTTTTTACCGGACCATAAGAAGCAAGGCAAGTAGGAATGGGGCATATGTCAAGGAGGTAGGTAAGAACTCCTGGAGCTGAGCAATCAAATCTCAGAATAAGAACTGGGGCATGTGTTGGAGATAAGGAAAGGAAAGAAAAACTTCCTGCTTTATGTATTAAAGGATGGGTAAAAATAATGTAAAAAGTTCACTATTTAATAATACTTACAGTTGTTCCTGGTATCCATTATCCATTAATACCTTTAATAGTGACTAAGAATTTCATGATGAGGGTGGGAGAGACAAAGAGAGGAGGACAGGCTGAGAGGGAAGAATTTCACACTTTTCAGGAATAGCTGACTTGGGGTTAAGGACAAAATGAAACTTCTCCTCAATTCAAAAATGACCTTTCCTCTCTTTTAACCAACTCTAACCCCTCCTTGCCTGCTTATCAATTCTTCTCTTACTGTTTATTCCAGATGATACTGTATCACAACCCAAACTGTGTGTCTTTCAGAGCAATTCTATCTCATTCATCTCCTATATCCCTGTTCTTTCACAGACCTGGCACATAGAAGCTTCTAGTAAATACTGACATTAACTGAACTGAAAGCACCCCATTGGTTTTCTGGTTTTCCAACCTGAGTAAAATTGGGTGTAATGATTGTTTCCCTATAAAAAAAGCATACTCTGTGGTACTTTAGAGCCTCAAGCAATGCACTCTCATTCCACAAAGAGCCAGCAGTTTGCTTACAAACCACATTTGCATCTATTAATTCAAGATGGCCTAATTAAAGTAGCAAATATGTTTGAAAGCAACGTTAAGTAATAGCCATGAATAATCGTTTTGCTTCCTGTCAAATTGATAGAAAAGGAGAAAGCATTTTTTTTTTCTAAGATTAAATGCGTGATCTCAGTGTCAGTGGTTTCATGTATTAAAAAATCTTGATGTTAATATTTAAAAAAAGAGCATCATTGAATCTATTAGTAATCTGGACCACAGGAGAGCCTCAAAGTAGCTGCTAAATGCATGACATGTTTTCACAATTATAATCAGTTAAATTGCTTAAGTGAGTGATTCTATTTAAATTAGGAAATTAAAAGTTTGAATTATTTTTCTACAAATTTGCTACTGCTTCTTGAGGAAGCTAAAGGTTTGCTGAACGCTGAAATTCTCCATAGCCACTGATTGTGTGCTGTTTACAATCAATCTACAATTTGCCTAGCTGCTTCCAATAAAACATTAATGCAATCAAACCTAAACTGTTTTCTTTAACATTTATCTTCTCATCCTGGGTCAGGCTATAACTTCTTTTATTAAAATGAACCATGCTGTTTAACTGCACACATGTAAGTTTGGAAATCACATCCTAATGCATTCAAGAGAGTTTTTTGAATTGAGACTTCATCATCTGTAACTACATGATTTTCAACAAAGTATTGTTGATATATTTTTATGTCTTAGCACAGTTTGACTAGGCAAGATGTAGATTACTAATGGGTATAGGATAAAGTCTCTGACATTTCCAGTGTGCCTTGGGAGACAATAATATATGCCATGTATACATATATGTAATGTAAGAATATTAAACAATGTGTTCTCAAGAGTTCTTCAGGTCATCATTTCTAAAAAGGAGTGGCTTTCATTGTGGGTCTGGAGTAGTGCCAGAATACTCATGGTTGGAGAGCACTATAAGAAATGGAGGCCAGCAGTGTGTAAGCCCTCCTCCCCTCCAAGTGACTCCAATCCTGTCCCTGATTCAAAAGTAGAGAGCAATTATAAAAGCAGTTTAATAAGAGGGAAACCTCATTTATCTTGAAATGGCCACATATTAAAGAAGAGAATTTTGTTGTACCTGAGATGAAGTTCTTAAGACTGGAAATTGGGCAGAATGAGACATGAAGGGCAGGGCCTTCCAGCTGCAGAAAAAAGAAAAACAAAAATCAAAACAACAGCAAAACAGGAACAAACCTTTGGGAATAATTATGACCTGGAAAAAAATGAGCAAGCGTAAGTGAAATAAAAATGATGAAAGTAGTCTGGAACAAATAGATTTATAGCATTTTTGAAATACAAATATAAGAAGAGTTTTTGTCTCAAAAATAAATCCCACAAAGGCCTTGACCATGATGACAGAGCTTTGATTTTCAGACATCACAGAGATTATACTGGGCCTAGGACTTCTTTATCCTGGATATGATTAGAACAATCCTAAACTTCCTTGATGCCATCAGAGATTCCACATTTAGTAGCAAGAGAAGAGAAGCCCAAAACTCACCTCATACTATGCCCTGCCATGTGTGATAAGAAAACAGGGTTACTGGCTTCACCATTCTGAGCAGCAAATAGATTACACCAATTAAACAGCTTCTCACTTCATTCAGATATTCTAATTGCTTCTGATGCAAAAACTTATGTCTTACCAAACATCCTTTTGTCTTATGCCTCATGTCAAATCAAACTACAGACACCACTAAACTGGGGAAACAAAGCTGAGTTGGCTTATTATTGGGCAAAGAGAGCTAGATCAGTTAAGAAACAAGCTTTGTGGGTCTCCTTGGGCAGAAATATAATGGACTAGCTTAGGGTTTCTTAGCAGTGGCACTATTGACGTTTGGGCTAGATAGTTTTTCACCGTGAGTGAATGTGTGTGGGTGTTCTATATATTGTGGGGTGTTGAGCAGTATCTCTGGCCTTTATCCACTATATGCATGTTACCCCACACCCCTAGGTGTGACAATCAAAACTGCCTCCAGACATTTGCAAATCTCCCTTTGTGAGTAAAGTCACCCATGGTTGATAATCACTGGGCAAGATAAAGGAAAAAAGAATAGCAATTTATGCAGTATTCTGAGTTTAAATCTTTGGTCGACTTATGAAATAGATTGTAAACTCTTTTGTTTTTCTTTTTTTACAAATGGTCTTTATATGATTAAGTCTCAAAAGGAAGGGTGCAGCTCTCAAAGAGGTCCAAGATGAGATGAATAAGGCTATAATTAGGCTTTTGGATGTGCATAATACAGGCTTGAACAATTTTTCTTTAACATCCCACTTTATGGACCGCTATTGTCCCTGAAAATACAGACAAGGCCAGCACTGGGTTATATGTTAATAGCTTCCAGGTCTTCACCACTATATACATTATTACGAGCAGATGTTCTATGAAGTGGATTTAGATGAATGTTCTGGCATTCAGTGTGAGAAGAGCAGAAGCAGTTTATTTTCCTTTTGTTGAAGAATGAGTTTTTGAGAAATCTGACAAGAAAGCAGTTATGCAGCATCATTTAAGACTCTGGAGACGAGACATCTGAAGACGTGAGTTGAATAAGAATAACTACAGTCGTGTGAGATGGGACTAGAAGACACTTCAGAACCAGCACTGAAGATTCCCCATTCTTGACAAGGAGAACAGGTCCCAGAGACCTCCAGTGTCTATTTTTAATAACCAAGTTTTTCTTCCCTTTAATATGCATATAAATTATTCAACTGTCTCTGTGGTATTACTCCAAGCACAGAAGGAAATGCTACCAATGGCATATACTCTTCCTCAGCACACCAGTAGGAAAATTAAGGTGAGACTGTTGTTCAGAAGCACTTAAGCCAATGTACTTGGTCTAGTTTGTTGTGCTCCTAGGGTTCATGCAGTGCTGTTTACCACAGTCCCAATAGCAGAGTAACTTTTGCATTGGTATCTGTCCTTTAGCATCCTGGATTTTCCCAATAACACATAATATCATTTTGATGAGGTAACAAAATATGGTATAAGAAGTTAACATAATATGCAAAATGACATGAATTTTTCCATGAAGTGATATCGTGATAAATCTCAATATTGGAGTTCCGGAAGATGGAGGTGTAGGAGGATGCTGGGCTCACCGCGTGTCCTGCTGATCACTTAGATTCCACCTACACCTGCCTAAAGAACCCAGAAAACCGCCAGAGGATTAGCAGAACAGAGTCTCCGGAGCCAAGCGCAGACGAGAGGCCCACGGAAGAGGGTAGGAAGGGCGGCGAGGCTGTGCGCTCCACGGACTGGCAGGAGGGAGCCGGGGCGGAGGGGCGGCTCGCCGGCCAAGCAGAGCCCCCGAGTCTGGCTGGCAAAAGCGGAGGGGCCTGACGGACTGTGTTCCCACAGCAAGCGCGACTTAGCGTCTGGGAGGTCATAAGTTAACAGCTCTGCTCAGAAAGCTGGAAGGCTGGAGGACAAAGGGAGGGAGAGCTGCTGAGCCCCCGGACGGCAGAGCTCAGCTTGGCGGAGGACAAAGGCGCTCGCCAGCGCCATCTCCCCCGCCCATCCCCCAGCCAAAATCCCAAAGAGAACCAGTTCCTGCCAGGGAACTTGCTCGCTCTGCGCAAACACCCAACTCTGTGCTTCTGCGGAGCCAAACCTCCGGCAGCGGATCTGACTCCCTCCCGCTGCCACAGGGCCCCTCCTGAAGTGGATCACCTAAGGAGAAGCGAGCTAAGCCTGCCCCTCCAGCCCCCGTGCACCTTGCCTACCCACCCCAGCTAATACGCCAGATCCCCAGCAACACAAGCCTGGCAGTGTGCAAGTAGCCCAGACGGGACACGCCACCCCACAGTGAATCCCGCCCCTAGGAGAGGGGAAGAGAAGGCACACACCAGTCTGACTGTGGCCCCAGCAGTGGGCTGGGGGCAGACATCAGGTCGGACTGCAGCCCCGCCCACAACTCCAGTTATACACCACAGCACAGGGGAAGTACCCTGCAGGTCCTCACCACTCCAGGGACTATCCAAAATGACCAAACGGAAGAATTCCCCTCAGAAGAATCTCCAGGAAATAACAACAGCTAATGAACTGATCAAAAAGGATTTAAATAATATAACAGAAAGTGAATTTAGAATAATAGTCATAAAATTAATCGCTGGGCTTGAAAACAGTATATAGGACAGCAGAGAATCTCTTGCCACAGAGATCAAGGGACTAAGGAACAGTCACGAGGAGCTGAAAAACGCTTTAAACGAAATGCAAAACAACATGGAAACCACGACGGCTCGGATTGAAGAGGCAGAGGAGAGAATAGGTGAACTAGAAGCTAAAGTTATGGAAAAAGAGGAAGCTGAGAGAAAGAGAGATAAAAAAAATCCAGGAGTATGAGGGGAAAATTAGAGAACTAAGTGATACACTAAAAAGAAATTATATATGCATAATTGGTATCCCAGAGGAGGAAGAGAGAGGGAAAGGTGCTGAAGGGGTACTTGAAGAAATTATAGCTGAGAACTTCCCTGATCTGGGGAAGGAAAAAGGCATTGAAATCCAAGAGGCACAGAGAACTCCCTTCAGACGTAACTTGAATCGATCTTCTGCACGACATATCATAGTGAAACTGGCAAAATACAAGGATAAAGAGAAAATTCTGAAAGCAGCAAGGGATAAACGTGCCCTCACATATAAAGGGAGACCTATAAGACTCGTGACTGATCTCTCTTTTGAAACTTGGCAGGCCAAAAAGGATTGGCACGATATCTTCAGTGTGCTAAACAGGAAAAATATGCAGCCGAGAATCCTTTATCCAGCAAGTCTGTCATTTAGAATAGAAGGAGAGGTAAAGGTCTTCCCAAACAAACAAAAACTGAAGGAATTTGTCACCACGAAACCAGCCCTACAAGAGATCCTAAGGGGGATCCTGTGAGACAAAGTACCAGAGACATCACTACAAGCATAAAACATACAGACATCACAATGACTCTAAACCCGTATCTTTCTATAATAACACTGAATGTAAATGGATTAAATGAGCCAACCAAAAGACATAGGGTATCAGAATGGATAAAAAAACAAGACCCATCTATTTGCTGTCTACAAGAGACTCATTTTAGATCTGAGGACACCTTTAGATTGAGAGTGAGGGGATGGAGAACTATTTATCATGCTCCTGGAAGCCAAAAGAAAGCTGGAGTAGCCATACTTATATCAGACAAACTAGACTTTAAATTAAAGGCTGTAACAAGAGATGAAGAAGGGCATTATATAATAATTACAGGGTCTATCCATCAGGAAGAGCTAACAATTATAAATGTCTATGCGCCGAATACCGGAGCCCCCAAATATATAAAACAATTACTCATAAACATAAGCAACCTTATTGATAAGAATGTGGTCATTGCAGGGGACTTTAACACCCCACTTACAGAAATGGATAGATCATCTAGACACACGGTCAATAAAGAAACAAGGGCCCTGAATGATACATTGGATCAGATGGACTTGACAGATATATTTAGAACTCTGCATCCCAAAGCAACAGAATATACTTTCTTCTCGAGTGCACATGGAACATTCTCCAAGATAGATCATATACTGGGTCACAAAACAGCCCTTCATAAGTTTACAAGAATTGAAATTATACCATGCATACTTTCAGACCACAATGCTATGAAGCTTGAAATCAACCACAGGAAAAAGTCTGGAAAACCTCCAAAAGCATGGAGGTTAAAGAACACCCTACTAACGAATGAGTGGGTCAACCAGGCAATTAGAGAAGAAATTAAAAAATATATGGAAACAAACGAAAATGAAAATACAACAATCCAAACGCTTTGGGACGCAGCGAAGGCAGTCCTGAGAGGAAAATACATTGCAATCCAGGCCTATCTCAAGAAACAAGAAAAATCCCAAATACAAAATCTAACAGCACACCTAAAGAAAACAGAAGCAGAACAGCAAAGGCAGCCTAAACCCAGCAGAAGAGAAATCATAAAGATCAGAGCAGAAATAAACAATATAGAATCTAAAAAAACTGTAGAGCAGATCAACGAAACCAAGAGTTGGTTTTTTGAAAAAATAAACAAAATTGACAAACCTCTAGCCAGGCTTCTCAAAAAGAAAAGGGAGATGACCCAAATAGATAAAATCATGAATGAAAATGGAATGATTACAACCAATCCCTCAGAGATACAAACAATTATCAGGGAATACTATGAAAAATTATATGCCAGCAAATTGGACAACCTGGAAGAAATGGACAAATTCCTAAACACCCACACTCTTCCAAAACTCAATCAGGAGGAAATAGAAAGCTTGAACAGACCCATAACCAGCGAAGAAATTGAATCGGTTATCAAAAATCTCCCAACAATAAGAGTCCAGGACCAGATGGCTTCCCAGGGGAGTTCTACCAGACGTTTAAAGCAGAGATAATACCTATCTTTCTCAAGCTATTTCAAGAAATAGAAAGGGAAGAAAACCTTCCAGACTCATTCTATGAAGCCAGTATTACTTTGATTCCTAAACCAGACAGAGACCCAGTAAAAAAAGAGAACTACAGGCCAATATCTCTGATGAATATGGATGCAAAAATTCTCAATAAGATACTAGCAAATCGAATTCAACAGCATATAAAAAGAATTATTCACCATGATCAAGTGGGATTCATTCCTGGGATGCAGGGCTGGTTCAACATTCGCAAATAAATCAACATGATACATCACATTAACAAAAAAAAAGAGAAGAACCATATGATCCTGTCAATCGATGCAGAAAAGGCCTTTGACAAAATCCAGCACCCTTTCTTAATAAAAACCCTTGAGAAAGTCGGGATAGAAGGAACATACTTAAAGATCATAAAAGCCATTTATGAAAAGCCCACAGCTAACATCATCCTCAATGGGGAAAAAGTGAGAGCTTTTTCCCTGAGATCAGGAACACGACAGGGATGCCCACTGTCACCGCTGCTGTTTAATATAGCGCTGGAAGTTCTAGCATCAGCAATCAGACAACAAAAGGAAATCAAAGGCATCAAAATTGGCAAAGATGAAGTCAAGCTTTCGCTTTTTGCAGATGACATGATATTATACATGGAAAATCCGATAGACTCCACCAAAAGTCTGCTAGAACTGATACATGAATTCAGGAAAGTTGCAGGATACAAAATCAATGTACAGAAATCAGTTGCATTCTTATACACTAACAATGAAGCAACAGAAAGACAAATAAAGAAACTGATCCCATTCACAATTGCACCAAGAAGCATAAAATACCTAGGAATAAATCTAACCAAAGATGTAAAAGATCTGTATGCTGAAAACTATAGAAAGCTTATGCAGGTAATTGAAGAAGATATAAAGAAATGGAAAGATATTCCCTGCTCATGGATTGGAAGAATAAATATTGTCAAAATGTCAATACTACCCAAAGCTATCTACACATTCAATGCAATCCCAATCAAAATTGCACCAGCGTTCTTCTCGAAACTAGAACAAGCAATCCTAAAATTCATATGGAACCACAAAAGGCCCCGAATAGCCAAAGTAATTTTGAAGAAGAAGACCAAAGCAGGAGGCATCACAATCCCAGACTTCAGCCTCTCCTACAAAGCTGTCATCATCAAGACAGCATGGTATTGGCATAAAAACAGACACATAGACCAATGGAATAGAATAGAAACCCCAGAACTAGACCCACAAAAGTATGGCCAACTCATCTTTGACAAAGCAGGAAAGAACATCCAATGGAAAAAAGACAGTCTCTTTAACAAATGGTGCTGGGAGAACTGGACAGTAACATGCAGAAGGTTGAAACTAGACCACTTTCTCACACCATTCACAAAAATAAACTCAAAATGGATAAAGGACCTGAATGTGAGACAGGAAACCATCAAAACCTTAGAGGAGAAAGCAGGAAAAGACCTCTCTGACCTCAGCCGTAGCAATCTCTTACTCGGCACATCCTCAAAGGCAAGGGAATTAAAAGCAAAAGTGAATTACTGGGACCTTATGAAGATAAAAAGCTTCTGCACAGCAAAGGAAACAACCAACAAAACTAAAAGGCAACCAACGGAATGGGAAAACATATTTGCAAATGACACATCAGACAAAGGGCTAGTATCCAAAATCTATAAAGAGCTCATCAAACTCCACACCCAAAAAACAAATAACCCAGTGAAGAAATGGGCAGAAAACATGAATAGACACTTCTCTAAAGAAGACATCCGGATGGCCAACAGGCACATGAAAAGATGTTCAACGTCGCTCCTTATCAGGGAAATACAAATCAAAACCACACTCAGATACCACCTCACGCCAGTCAGAGTGGCCAAAATGAAGAAATCAGGAGACTATAGATGCTGGAGAGGATGTGGAGAAACAGGAACCCTCTTGCACTGTTGGTGGGAATGCAAATTGGTGCAGCCGCTCTGGAAAGCAGTGTGGAGGTTCCTCAGAAAATTAAAAATAGACCTACCCTATGACCCAGCAATAGCACTGCTAGGAATCTATCTAAGGGATACAGGAGTACTGATGCATAGGGGCACTTGTACCCCCATGTTTATAGCAGCACTCTCAACAATAGCCAAATTATGGAAAGAGCCTAAATGTCCATCAACTGATGAATGGATAAAGAAATTGTGGTTTATATACACAATGGAATACTACGTGGCAATGAGAAAAAATGAAATATGGCCTTTTGTAGCAACGTGGATGGAACTGGAGAGTGTGATGCTAAGTGAAATAAGCCATACAGAGAAAGACAGATACCATATGGTTTCACTCTTATGTGGATCCTGAGAAACGTAACAGAAACCCATGGGGGAGGGGAAGGAAAAAAAAAAGAAAAAAAAAAAAAGAGGTTAGAGTGGGAGAGAGCCAAAGCATAAGAGACTGTTAAAAACTGAGAACAAACTGAGGGTTGATGGGGGGGTGGGAGGGAGGGCAGGGTGGGTGATGGGTATTGAGGAGGGCACCTTTTGGGATGAGCACTGGGTGTTGTATGGAAACCAATTTGACAGTAAATTTCATATATTTAAAAAAAAATCTCAATATTATAAGAGGATCTCTAATTGTATATGGTTTAAATGAAGTCTTTTCATAGTAGGTGAGATGGTATGGTATAGAATATCATCTGAAAATATGTTTTAATCCCTACACTTGCATATACTGATACAAATTTGCATATGCAGTATTATTGCATACTACCATAGGCACTGTGGAAATCATTAGAAATGGTTGATTCACACATTTCTTCCTTCTTAGTAATATATCTGTTATGTTTAACCTTTCTCATATTTACCCTTCCTCCCAGCCTAACATTAGAACCACAATTAGTAGCTATCTTTTCCCAAATTCTCATCTCTGTCTTGTTTGCTTTCCTCCTTTTAAAAACATTCTACCATACTCTAAATTCCATTCAACCTATGGATTCTTTCCTCCATCATGCCCAAACTCCCCCCCTATATCTTCTGTATCTTCCTTAAGTGCCTATCACTGCACATTAACAAACCCTTGGCTTACTTCCTTTTAACATTTCCCATTGGGACTCTGGTAGAAGGAATCCCATTCACTTCTCTGAACTGATACAAAACTGTATTGTTACACATCTGAATTTCTGGGTTTGATATTAGTTCATATACACCATGCTTGCCACATTCTTGTTTTAATCACACACAAACTTCAAGGAATAAATCTATCTTAACAACAATTTTTATGGAAAGGGAAAAGGTTCTACCAGGTTTTTATTACAAATTTAATTGTAGCAACAATATAGAATCGCTACCTACATAAAACTAATTTGTTTAGAGATTGCAAAAGTAGACATACAGTATAAAGAAATAGAGAGATTTTAGCTCCCAATTTACTTTGAACCTCAATGTTTGAAGTTGCTTAATCTCTGACAATCATATTTTATTTTTTTAATGTTTTTCATTTTTGAGAGAGAGAGAGACAGAGTGAGAATGGGGGAAGGGCAGAGAGAGAGGGAGACACAGAATCCGAAGCAGGCTCCAGGCTCTGAACTGTCAGCACAGAGCCCAACAGGGGATTCGAACTCATGGACCGCAAAGTCATGACCTGAGCCGAAGTCAGACATGTAACCAACTGAGCCACCCAGGTGACCCTCAGCAAGGTAATTTTGACCCCTGGTCAACTTCAGAGCACAATTTGAAGGTTGACTTTTTCCCTTCTCTCAAGTGCTGATTTCTGAGGTCCAAATGTGTTTTAAGGTTTAGCTTACTGTAGACAGAACCATGTCTTCAAATGTGGGAGCCGAGTCTTACAAACTTTGTAAGACTTTGTAAACTCCAGACTTTGAGGTGTCAGCACAGAGCCCGATGCGGTGCTCAAACTCATGAACCGTGAGGTCATGACCTGAGCCAAAGTCAGGAACTCAACTGACTGAGCTACCCAGGCACCCCTGACAATCATATTTTAAAGATAGATCAAAGCCTCAAGACTGTATGGAGAAGGAGAGCCAGAGTAGTGGATATGTCTAGAAAGTATGTCAAATATGAAAGCTGTTGTATTCAAGGGTTATACTTTGTCTATTTAGTTATATTTCTATCCATAAGGTTTAGACATGTATTTTTCTGTGTATAAGTAGAAAAGAGAACTATAAATAGTTAAGAAAAATGTAGAAACTGTATCAAAGCCAGAAAATAATTGGTTAAGCCTAATCAGGTATAAAAAGGGCCCATCAAGGAGTTCTAGTATGATGGGTCAGCCACATGCAGTATACAACACAGATTCCGTATCTTTCTCTTACAAGAGCTAAAGCCTCTGGATGACTGTGTGAGCAACAACACATTGCTAAGAAGTCACACTAAGGGACATTTCTTTGGACAAAGCTTGATAAATCTGGGGGAGATACCAAGAAAGAAGTTGGAAATAAGAAGAAAAGCGAAAAAAGGAAAGGCCTCCTAAATTTTTTGCTAATTGACTGGAGCCTTGTGGTTGTCCATTTCTTCAAATTCCAGGTCACGGTGTAAACCAAGCATTTTCACTAGAAGAGTTTAAGAAATTAGCAATGTTGGGGCGCCTGGGTGGCTCAGTCGGTTGAGCGTCCAACTTCGGCTCAGGTCACGATCTCGCGGTCCGTGAGTTCGAGCCCCGCGTCGGGCTCTGAGCTGATGGCTCAGAGCCTGGAGCCTGCTTCCGATTCTGTGTCTCCCTCTCTCTCTGCCCCTCCCCCGTTCATGCTTTGTCTCTCTCTGTCTCAAAAATAAATAAACATTAAAAAAAAATTAAAAAAAAAAAGAAATTAGCAATGTTCAGCTGTGAAAATAGAATATATTAATAGCCATCGCCAAAACTTAAGGACTGTCATAAAGAAGTGAGATTAGACCTATCAGTAACCATCCTTAGACCCATTCAAGGTATTTCTGTGTTGTGAGCCATGTGATTTAGGAAGATCTGAATACTGTGCATGTGCACACATGAACACACACACACACACACACACACACACACACACACACACACTCTAAATGTATAAGAGAATACTCAGGCACCTCTGTCACTCAGAATCTGGCATGCAGTTCTGGTACAGCTCAACCTATAACCCAAACACGTGTTCTTGTGACTCAGTCTTTCAGGCCTCTAGGAAATTCTTACTCATTTCTTGCTTTACATTTTTTCATTTGAGTATAGTTGAAATACAATGTTACATTAGTTTTAGGTACATAACTTAGTAATTTGACAAGTTTATACATTATGATATATTCACCACAAGTATAGCTACCATCTGTCCTGTTCCATTGCTATTACAATATCACTGACTGCATTCCTTGTGCTGTGCCTTTTATTCCTGTGACTTACTCATTTCATAACTGGAAGCCAGTATCTCCCACTCCCCTTCACCCATTTTGCCCATCCCCACCACCTATAAATACAAGTTTGTATTTATAAATACAAACTTGTATTTATAGGTCTGATTCTACTTTTTGGTTTTTTATTCATTTGTTATTATTGTTGTTCTTATATTCCACTTATGAGTGGAATCATATGGTATTTGTCTTTCTCTGAATTATTTCATTTACCATAATACCTCAAGGTTCATCTATGTTGTCTCAAATGGCACAATCTCACCGTTTTTTATGGCTGTATAATATTCCTCTCTGTGTGTGTGTGTGTGTGTGTGTGTGTGCATGTGTGTGTGTATATATATATCTTTATCCATATATTGATGGATGCTTGGGTTGTTTTCATACATTGACTATTGGAAATAACTGTGCAATAAACATAGGAGCACATATATCTTTTTAAATCAGTGTTTTTATTTTCTTTGGTTAAATACTCAAAGTTGAATTACTGGATCATATGACAATTCTATTTTTAATTTTTTTCTGAACGTCCATAGTATTTTCTACAGTGGCTACACCAGTTTGCATTCCCAACAACAATGCATGGGGGTTCCTTTTTCTCCGTATCCTCATCAACACTTGTTTATTGAGTTTTTGATTTTAGCCATTTTGACAGGTGTGAGGTGATATCTAATTGTGGTTTTGACTTGTATTTCCCTGATGATAAGTGAAATTGGACATCTTTTAATATGTCTGTTGGCCATCTGTATGTCTTATTTGGAAAAAATGTGTATTTAGGTCCTATGCCCACTTTTAATTGGATTGTTTGACTTTTGTATTGAGCTGTATATGTTTATGTATTTTGGATATCAACTCCTTATCATATATATAATTTGCAATATCTCTTCTTCCATTCCGTAGGTTGTCTTTTTGTTTTGTTCATGGTTTCCTTTGCTGTGCAAAAGCTTTTTAATTTGTTTTAGTCCCAATAGTTTGTTTTTGCTTTTGTTTCCCTTGCCTCAGGAGACATATCTAGAAAAATGTTGCTGTGGCCAATGTCAGAGAAATTACTGCCTGTGCTCTCTCCTAAGATTTTTATGGTTTCAGTTCTCACATTTAGGTGTCCATATTACCCAAAGCAATCTACAGATTCAATACAATCCCTATTAAAATACTGACAGCATTTTTCACAAACCTAGAACAAATAATACTAAAACTTGTATGGAGCCATAGAAGACCCTAAGTAACCAAAACAATCTTGAGAAAGAAGAACAAAGCTGGAGGCACCACAATACCAGATTTCAAGATACATACAAACCTGTAGTAATCAAAACAATATGGTACTGGCATTAAAATAGACACATAGATCAATGGAACAGAATGGAGGGCTCAGAAATAAACTCAGAGTTATATGGTCAATTAATTTTGGACTAAGAAGGCAAGAATATACAATAGGGAAAAGAGACGATGGTCTCTTCAATAAATGGTGGGGAGAACTTCACAGCTACATGTAAAAGGAAGATGGACCATTTTTTGATACCATGCATGAAAATGAACTCAAAATCTGTTAAAGATCTTGCCCTACATTTTTGAAAAAAAAGGTAACCTTGGCCAAAAGTTTTGAAGGTTTGGATTGTGCCACTAACCCCTTTTTAGGTAACTGCTTTGAACTAAAAGAAGAATTTCAGGTATGGAGACAGTTGAGTCAGAACAGAAACCATTAAACCTGTGCATCCTTCCTCTCCAATAGCAAGAATGCCATAAAGTCTTGCAGAATAGAGTATCTTTGGCTGGTGCTGGTGCTGCTAAGCTTTTTTTTTTTTTTTTTTTTGCTTGCTTGCTTCTCATTTTCTATTCTGTAGTTCCAGAGATAATCACCAAAATAAAAATATTAGATATATTTTAGATAAGATACAAGATACAATAGAAGAAACAAATGAAACAAGAGTGGTCTTCAAATAGAGTGAATTATGGTCTTTTGCCAGAAACTAAGCTTAAGTTTGAATTTGCACTGTTCACATTATTTGTTATAAACTTACTTATTTTTAGGAATATCATAAAGCTTAGCAAAAAAAAAAAGTTAACATATCTGACTGGAAAAATGCAACATAACTAACATTCCAATAAAGAAACAAGATAATTAGAACAAGGAAATGAACATTATAACAATGATTATGAAGAATAAGATTCATGTACAAATAATTTCAACACTGATTTCTAAAGAGAATAATATTTTCTGGCAATTATAGATCAAAGTATATGAAGATAAGCTTGAAAAAAAATGGGCACCATACTGCTACTTTTATTTTCTGTATAATATTCCAGCACTGAAAATTTTGAAAGAAGAATGTAAACAATAATGTATGGAATACTGCCATAAGAGATGGTGAAAATGGCAATGTAAGATGGCAATTTGTGAAATGAAATTAAAATATTTTGCAATATTTTAGAATGATCATACTTTACTATTTGCTACCCCATTACAATGTTTGAGCATATTGTTTTAACCCTATAATTCCTGTTATAGTTTTTTAATTTTTTACATGGCAAATGGGGTTTATTTTATTTTATTATTTTTTGAAACAATCTTTTTTTTAAATATTTATTTATTTATTTATTTATTTATTTTCAATTTAGCTAACATATAGTGTACTCTTGGCTTCAGAAGTAGATTCCCATGATTCATCACTTACATACAAACTCAGTGCTCATCCCAACAAGTGCCCTCCTCAATGCCCATCACCCACCTTCCACACACGCCAAAACCCCGACCCCTATCAATACCCAGTCTGTTCTCTGTATTAAAGCGTTTCTTATGGGTTCGCCTCCCTCTCCGTTTGTATCTTATTTTTTTCTTCGCTTCCCTATGGTCATCTGTTAAGTTTCTCAAATTCCAAATATGAGTGAAATCATATGATATCTGACTTTCTCTGACTTATTTTGCTTAGTATAATACCCTCCAGTTCTATCAATGTTGTTTCAAATGGCGAGATTTCATTCTTTTCCATCGCTGAGTGGTATTCCATTGTGTATATATACCACATCATCTTTTTTTTTTTTTTTTTTTTTTTTTTTTTTTTATTTGTTTTTGGGACAGAGAGAGACAGAGCATGAACGGGGGAGGGGCAGAAAGAGAGGGAGACACAGAATCGGAAACAGGCTCCAGGCTCCGAGCCATCAGCCCAGAGCTTGATGCGGGGCTCGAACTCACGGACCGCGAGATCGTGACCTGGCTGAAGTCGGACGCTTAACCGACTGCGCCACCCAGGTGCCCCATACCACATCTTCTTTATCCGTTCATCGGTTGGTGGACATTTGGGCTCTTTCCATAATTTGGCTATTGTTGACACTGATGCTATAAACATCAGTGCATGTGCCCCTTTGAATCAGCACTCCTTTAACCTTTGGATAAATTCCTAGTGATGCAATTGCTGGGTCATAGGGTAATTCTATTTTGAATTTTTTGAGGAACCTCCATACTGTTTTCCAGAGTGGCTATACCAGTATGCATTCCTACTAACAGTGCAAGAAGGTTTCCCTTTCTCTATACCCTCACCAACATCTGTTTCCTGAGTTGTTAATTTTAGCCATTCTGACATGTGTGAGATGGTATCTCATTGTGGTTTTGATTTGTATTTCCCTGATTATGGGTGACATTGAGCATCTTTTCATGTGTCTATTTGCCATCTGGATATCTTCTTTAAAAAAGTGTCTATTCATGTCTTCTGCCCATTTCTTCGCTGGGTTATTTATTTTTTTTTTAGGTGTTGAGTTTGGTAAGTTCCTTATAGATATCTGATACTAACCCTTTATCCAATATGTCATTTGCAAACATCTTCTCCCATTCTGTCAGTTGCCTTTTAGTTTTGTTGACTGTTTCCTTTGCTGTGCAGATGCTTTTAATCTTGACGAGGTCCCAATAGTTCAATTTTGCTTTTATTTCCCTTGCCTTTGGAGACATGTCAAGTAAGAAGTTGCTCTGGACAAGGTCAAAGAGGTTGCTGCCTGTTTTCTCTTGTAGGATTTTGATGGTTTCCTGTCTCACATTTAGATTTTTCATCCCTTTTGAATTTATTTTTGTGTGTGGTATAAAAAAGTGACCCAGGTTCATTCTTCTGCATGTTTCTGTCCAGTTTTCCCAGAAATATTTGCTAAAGAGATTGTCTTTTCTCCTTGGATACTCTTTCCTGCTTTGTCAAAGGTCAGTCAGCCATATATTTGTGGGTCAATTTCTGGGTTCTCTATTCTATTCCATTAGTCTATGTGTCTGTTTTAGTGCCAATACCACACTGTCCTGATGATTACAGCTTATAATCCTCCTTTCTAGTGGAGTTTGTGTCTGGTTTGAGAATCAAGGTAATGCTGACTTCATTGAATGAGTCTGGAAGCCTTCTTTCCATTTCTGTCTTTTTGGAACAGTTTAATAAGAATAGGTATTAACTCCGCTTTAAATATCTGGTAGAATTCCCCTGGGAAGCCATCTGGCCCAGGACTCTTATTTGCTGAGAGATTTTTTTTTTTAATGTTTATTTTTGAGAGAGAGAGAGAGAGAGAGAGAGAGCGAGCAAGCGCACAAGCAGGGGAGGTGCAGAGAGAGAGGGAGACACAAAATCTGAAGTAAGCTCCAGGCTCCAAGCTGTCAGCACAGAGTCCAATGTGGGGCTCTATGAGGTCATGACCTGAGCCAAAGTTGGACACTTTACCAATTGAGTCACACAGGCACTCCTGTTGGGAGATTTTTGATAACTGATTCAATTTTTTCATTGGTTATGGGTATGTTCAAATTTTCTATTTCTTCCCATTTGAGTTTTGGTAGTGGGTGAGTGTCTGGGAATTTGTCCATTTCTTCCAGATTGTCCAGTTTGTTGGCATATAATTTTTCATAGTATTATCTATGTTTGTATTTCTGTGGTGTTGGTTTTGATTTCTCCTCTTTCATTCTTGATTTTATCTATTTGGGTCCTCTTTCTTTCCTTTTTGAGAAGTCAGGCTAGGGGATTGTCAATTTTGTGTGTTCTTTCAAAAATATTAGAGGTGGGTCTGAGGTCCCCTTAATCTATGAGACTATTTATTGGAAAATTATTTCATTTCCAACATAAAAAGGAACATATTAGCCATTAATGGTGCCCTAAGCTAGAATGGACAAACCCCTTAGGCTGTGTATTCCCTATAACTAGACCAGTTCAAGGTCAGATGAACGGTTGCCAGAGAGAGACACTTTAGAACAGATTTCTTGCATAAGAATAAGGTTGATAAATGACATAGTAAGGGTATTTTTAAATGCCAAACTACCTTCTGAGTACATTAATATTTATTGTTTATTGAGTACTAGCCTCTGTGGTAAACACTTCTTAAATATTAAGTCATTTAAGCTCTACAAATTTTAAGGTAGGTGCCATATTCTCCATTTTATAATAAGAAAATCCAGCCTAGGGGAAATAATTATAAAATAAATAATTTCCCCAAGATTAGCCTGCCAGGATATTCAGAGTCTTAATTTGACTTCTGATCTATTAGCCTACAGTGACCATGTGATTATTCATTACACAATAGTGCCTTTCATTTACTTCTCAATTTTGAAAGGATGTTTCCTCTAGAAGACATAACAGATGCTATCAATGCCTTACCATATCCTCTGAGTGCTCCCCTATTCCTTGAATTCCAGCCCACCTTCCAGCACATTTAACATCTAGCACCTGCACCTTGTTGCCAGAAGAATTTCTCTGACCCAGGCTAGCTCTGAATATTCAGATGACAGGTTAGAAATATCAGGAAACTAAGCCTCCTTGGGAACAATCTCCTAAACAATAACTGATGGGAATTACATGTAAAAGACCCTCTTTATACCTCATTTGGAAAAATTCCTAGTATGTGTCCCAGTAGTCTCTAGTAGAAATTTTATGCCCATCCACTAATTTGGAAAAGTGACATTAATTTATTTTACATAATAAAAGATATTCTATAAAATGTATTATAAATATACAAATGTGATGTTATTATATAAAAGCATAATAACTCCTTAATCCACATCATATAGTTCTCAGCTACTTATGTAAATCTGCAATGCTTCAAGTTATTAATTTCCTATAGCCAGTCTACAGTGTGTTCAAGGCTATTCAGGATAGAATCCCTAATGATTCAAATTAAAATTACTAAAGAAAATATTTTATAATATTATAAAAATGTTAATGGTAGCTTAATTGAAAAATGCTTGCAATACAAAGTTGGCTATAATTGAAAATAGGTCTTCCATCTTTTTAAGCCATAATCTGAAATATGATAAAAATTGATTGAAAGTCATTCTCCTATATTACAGATATTGCATTAAAAGTATTAAGGTATTTAAGATTTTTATTTCTTATGTGCATAAATTCATTTAATTGAAATCTTTGGTATTAACCAACTCTGCATGCTTATCAAGTAATCCTTTTGTACAAGTGGGTGCTGAACATTCATTATTTCCCTTCCCCCATTTCCACTGATTGGTTTTACTGTCAGTAAATAACTTTGTTTTTAACAAAAGAATCACACCTGGAAAATGTGCTTATATAATACAGCCTATTTAAATCAAATTATATTTATATGCTCAGGGTTCTAAGGAAGAGAGGTATTGAAAGAATCAGAGGATTGTGGCAGTGGACCCAGTGACTTCTTGTTTACTTAAAGGAGAAGTTGTGTGGTTCATAGCTCTCAGGTGGTCTAGACAATGGCATAGGGACCTCAGGTGGCTCTATGGAAGCTGGACATGGTGGAAAGGACCTCAGATGTTCTGATTCTTTAACTCTCAGTGCTCACCAACACACACATCCATGCTGAAAAATGAGATGTTCCTCCTGGTTTAGTGATTTATTGATTTTTCATTGGATGTAAAATGTACCCTTTAATGGTGTCTTTTATTTGCTCATTTCTCAATATTCTATAAGTTTCTTTGGGCATTCACTTTGGGATTTAACTCGGTATTTTGCATTAGACACTGTGTTTTTGGAATACTAATTCTGTGGTATGTTCATAGAATTATACTGTGATAAACAAATGTCAGCCAGTGTGTTATTTACTAACTTTAAGGTACTGAGAGAAAGGTATGAAACATGAGCAAAAGAAGTGGGGAAAACAGGAAGAAAAGAAAACAACACAGGACCAGTGTTGAGTAGGAGTATCTCTCAAGTCTTAAGTTCCACATATTGCACCTACATCCTTTGAAACAGGTACTAATGCTTCAGCATAAGCTTGGATGTAATGTGGTAATTATCTTGGTTGCTAACTTTTTATTAATAAGGAAAATAGAAGAGTAAAAAGAAAGAAAAGTATTCTTCCTACTGAGTATACTTGAAAAAAAAAAAAAACTAGCAAAACTAAAGATATATCTCCATGCCCTCAGAATTCTCCAAAACTGAGTTGGAAGGCCAAATCAGAACAATATTACCCTTACAGAGAACAAACTGAGGGGGAGTGGGCAGGGGGATGGGCTGATGGGGGGTGGGCATTAAGGAGGGCACTTGTTGGATGAGCACTGGGTGTTATATGTAATGATGAACCACTGAATTCTCCTAAAAGTAATGTAAAGTTTATTTACACTGTACATAAACTAATTAGAATGTAAATAAAAACCATAAATATAAAAAAGAACAATATTACCTTGATATAAATTCTGCACAGTACAGTGTGGAAATGCTAAGAGGATAGATAAGGAGATAATAGAGTAAAAGTGTTCTGTAAAATAATCCATCAGGCAAATATAAGGGGTAATTACAAAATATTAAGAATAAGAATGCTAATATATCTTTATTTTTTTCTCCCCCCCCCCCGCTAATATATCTTTAAATTAAATGGAGAATAACTTTAAAATAACCATAGAACTACCGGGGGGGGGGGGGGACTTGCTACATGGTATTTACCCTAAGAAATATATACTTTTTAAGACATTTGCAGGATTTCTATGTTCTTTTCACAAATGTTCCATGTTATGAATACTCATGTTTAATAACTTTGGAAAGGAAATTTAGGAGACAAAATCAGGCACAGTATTATCTATTCTACCAAATTACCTGTTTGGAAGGGATTAGGAATGCCTGAACTTTTCTGATCCCTGTTGATGTGAAGAATGCAGTCATTTTCCTCATGGTGAGTATTTTGCATACTTGCCTGGGTTTTGGCTCCAGAGCAGGTAAACACCTAACACTTTGAGGGAAAGTTCTGAAGCTCCAAAGAGAATGAATTTCTCCATCTAATACTCCTTTGTACTAGCTTATTGATTTTAAATTTAATATCCCAAGGGACATTATTTATGGTGGCTTTCTCTTGCTTCTAGTTGTCACTTTATGGATATTACTAAACTTGAATTAAAATGGTAACTATTTTTTTTTCTTTTTTTTTCTTTTTTTTTTTTTAACGTTTATTTATTTTTGAGACAGAGAGAGAGCATGAACAGGGGAGGAGCAGAGAGAGAGGGAGACACAGAATCTGAAACAGGCTCCAGGCTCTGAGCTGTCAGCACAGAGCCTGACGCGGGGCTCGAACTCACAGACCGTGAGATCATGACCTGAGCCGAAGTCGGATGCTTAACCGACCAAGCCACCCAGGCGCCCCAAAATGGTAACTATTTAAAGAACAGTCTGATCTAATTTCAAAGAACTAACACAAATATTGATAACGGCAGGAAATCAGAGTACCATACAAGCATTGTGGGAAAGTAGAAGGAAGGGTTTCCTGTATCAGGTCCTTAAATTCATTGGTATTACTAACTGGTGTTAATCTATTCTTTCTATGTAATGTTGACTATTTAAACCTTAGAATCTATTTCTCTACTCCAAACACCACACACACAGACACAACACACACATACAAACACACATGCACACACACACCTACACACTCCCCCACCATGACAGAAAGGAAATGTACATGTACCAAGATAGTGAGAGAAAGTCTAGAATCTCTACAAGGTAATATTTTTTTGAAGAATTACAAATATCAAAAGATTAAAAGGTTTATATCCATAGAAAACTATTTTGACTGTATATGTGAATGAAACTAATGAATGGAGTTGACTATTTTCTTAAAATTTTGTAAAAATCTCCCTGAGTAATAGTCTAGAAGTTAAGATTAAGAAGCTGAGATAACATCTGAAAAAGAACAGCAGGGTTGATCAATAAGAAAAAAATGTACAAGAGAAGGGCATTGACTAGATTGAATTTTTTTCTAAATCTGATCGAGTCGAGCAATACAGAAATCACTCTTACAGTTATTACTCACATCACTACCACTACTAACTGCAGTTAATGCAAACAGAATAAACACAGAATCACAGCACTGAATAATGATTCTGCAAATCAGGATTGCCATAATTAAAACAGGAAGCAATTTTCTGTATCAAGCACATCACACAATTTATCGTTTAATCTGCACAACTCTGTTAGGCACCCTTATCTGCTTCAAGTCATGAGAAACCTGGGGTGATGAGATTCCTAGTCTCTCATCATTTGTAAGATTAAAGTGTTTGTTTATTTGCCTATTTGTGGTTGTGCTTTCAAGGAAACAATTTAATCAGTAGGAGAAAGTGAATTTTCCTCAATGATTTATGTATGTGAGATCCAAAATAAAGCTGATAGAAATTAGAAAGTACAAAATAGTAATAGTAGTTAACACATAAAATAGATACATATTTAATATTCAAAACAACCCTCTGAGATACATACTGTTGTTATCCTCATTTCATAGATAAGAAAGCTGAGGCAGAGAATTAATAAGCCTAGAAATCAAGCAAAACTAGGGAGATTAAAAAAATAGGTGAACAACTTAAATCTTTTAGAAACAGATTTTTAACCTATCAAACTAGCTTCTTCAAGTTACATGTAACTTCAAGGACTTGTAAAATTCTAGAAAGCATCCTTATCAAATTTTCCCACAATTGGGAGACTGTCTCCTGAAAAGGCACTCCTAATTTGCACACTAAGGTCTTTGCCTTTAGCCGGCTAGATGGGGTGGGTGGCTATGCCCTGCCTTGTAACCACCATATGGAATTCTCTGACTTTGCTTATGACAGTGAATGCTAGACACAAAAAAAAGATTACATGGTATTCGAAAGGCATTACTTTGCCTAAGAGGAACATTTTTTCTTTCTGGTTATTTTTCATTGGGCCCGTTTCTCAGGGGAGGAGTTTTTGTGATAGCTGTAGGAATGAGAGGATTTACAATAGGGTGTTTCACATCCTTCTTTGTTATTTAGAGGAAGATGTCAGAGCAATAGTGTACAACCAAAACAGATGTGAATGGTCTATTCCACTGGGCCTACATGTGTTCATATTCTATAGAGCTATATCAAAGCAATATATAACACTGTCACATCTTCACATTTTTTTGTTAAGTTCCCAATTTTGCCATTGTACAGTCTTACCAGAGGAAAACAGATAAGTACTATCCTAGAAAAGAATGGAAGAGATAAAATAAAAGGAAATCATGGTAATGCCAAAAGCTGAAGAAATGAAAGGAGGTCAAAACTGACACATGCCCATTAAACCTTAGTATGATGTCATAGGTGATGTAATGGTAATGCCGAAAGCTGAAAAAAATGAAAGGAGGTCAAAACTGACAAATGCCCGTTAAACCTTAGTATGATGTCATTGGTGATTATGAAAAATGTAAAATCAATAAATACAAAGACTGAGGAGAAAACAAGATACTGATGTAAAGACAGATGGAGCCCTAACTAAAAATTAGAGTGATAAGATTGAGTGGAATTTTTTGTGTGTGTGTTTGCTTTGGGGGGTTTTGTTTTGTTTTTGAATGCTGGGAGAAACTTGAATGTCTATAGAAGGCATAGAAGTTGTAGAGGAAAGACTGATGAAGATGGATAAAGGAGGGCGATGAATGGGGTTGTGATCCAGAGATGCAAGGCAGAGTTTGGATGGGAAGCGTGGCATTATTTCCAAGGAAACCCAAATAAAGCAGAGAAAGGCTGACTGGGTAGACATGTACTGGGATATTTGTGAGAGACAGCAGGTTTAAGCGACTTCACACCTAACAGACTCAATAGCCATTAGGAAATAAGAGCCAAAGACGTTTGCTGAGAATGAGAAGAAAGTGGGCTTTCAGGGCAGGGGGGTGGCACTGATAGAATTGCCACTTGAAGGGAAAGTTTTCTAAGAAAATCTGAGCATACAACTAAAGCTGGAGATGAGGAATGTGTAATGACTTCAGGACAATCATGGATCATTTCCTCTAGGACTTAGCCACATGGGCATAGGGACTGGAGAGATGAAAAGTTGAATTTATACAAGGTGGTTGTTACTTTTCTGGTTACAAGTGGGTAAGTATTGTAGGTAATTTGTGCTAATTTGATAAGGAAAATGAATGAAAAATATAAATCCAAAGTACCTGCAGCTTTGGTTTCTGTTGAAGGAATTTGTGTCAGGGGCAGTGTTGATGGAGCTTCCCTAGCCTCTCTGCAATCACACTTTACACCTATATAACCAACAAGCCAGAGTCCCTGAGTGGTTACTTGCAAGGGCACTATAATCAGAATGCCAAGTTTCAAGCCCTGCCTTTGACACTTCCAGCTATGTAGTGTAGGGTCCGTTTCTAAATTGTTTGACTTCCTGACCTTTAAAATGGAAATAAAAGCATTTGTGCCAACCTCATGAAGATTCATTAAGCTAATACCTAGAACAGTGCCTGCCTGGTCACATTAAGCATTCTATAAATGTTGGTACTGATTAGACTCTACAGCAGTCGCTTCCTCAAATTCAATACAATCTCCACATGATGAAAGCAGAAAATTAAAAATATGCAAGGAATGAAGCCAAGAAATAATTACTTGATTTTTCTATTAATGTTATAAATAATATATGTAGTATTCCATCTCTCAATTACATTAACCACTGAATGCGGATAAGGTTCAGGGTTAATTTTTAAAAAGCAGTTAGTTTGCTCTACTAGTGACAGAACCTATTAACTTATTGCCATTTACTCCATTTCTTTACACATGGACAAAATCTTAATTCGGCTCCGAATATAGCTGTTCCAATGGCTGAGAGTAGTTTTATCACCAGCTCATTAGAAAACAATTCTTTGACATTTCTGACTGAGATAGATTTTAATGGCAAAAACTCTGCATATGCTAGGTAGAGCAGGGTGGTGAAATTTGAAGAGTATGCTCTTTGTTCTGTAATCAGAGGTAATGAGGTGCTTAATTAAGGATGATTGGCACATCCTTATGCATCCATTCATAGGGCAATAGACTAAATAATTCCTAAACACCCAATGCTCTCCTCTGTTTCATTTGACTACTAGTCTTGGAAAAGTGCATTTGTTTAAGGAGGGTTGAGGAGGTGAACTTACACAGATACTATCCTGGGGAGTTGTGCTCTGAGTAATTGGGTCAATAATCTCAGCATCACCTGTTAGAAATGTAAAATCTCAGTCCCCACTTTAGACCTATCAAAACAGTCTTGCATTTCAGCAAGATGCCTGGGGAATCCTCATGCAGGTTAAAGTCTGAAGAAGTTCTTATTCTCTGGAAAAATGGAAGCTGATTTAAGCTGTCAGCATTATGCTGTTTTCCATCCCTTTGGTTTCTGACTAACTAGAAAAATTGTTAAAGCAAATCTAGGAAATTTGAGAACCAGTCAGGAAGGCAGTCTGCCTCTACCAGCCACCCCATCTCCTCTTCTTTCCCAAAATCTGAGTGAAAGAGACTCTGTATTCACACACACCCCTGACCTTGGTTCTCCTCATAAAGTGATGGATTTGGGGTTGAAGAAATAGGATGCTCATGCTGCGGTACCAGCAGAGCTCATCAATTTTAGCAACCACAGCTTTTGAAAACAAAATCATAAAATATGACTGAACATACAGTTTGAAGACCAGGGATAAATTTTCCTATGACAAGAACATTTTTTAAGCCCACAAATTTGTCCTGGGTGATATGTGCTTTATCAATAGAGACAGTTGTTGTGGCAAGTTGTCAGGCTAAGTAGATTTAAGAGAACAAGGAGGGATGGGACGACATAGCCCAAACATATTTGTTTACAGTTATGAATTAAGTATTTCTTGTTGTATTTGTTTCACTGGCTTATATAATCTTAGCATTTAGGAGAGAAGAGGGAATAATGAACTTGGTTCTTAGAACAAGATTTAAGAGAATTGAGTTTGAAGTTGCACCGATCATCTCTGATACCTTTTCAAATGATAAATCAACTCTTTATTTTGAAGGTATTTGATAAAACTAAAATCTCACAATTGAATGTAAATGACATTTTCTTCATTAAATCTTAGTAGAAATACATCTGAAGTAATACTTAAATAATATTTTTCCCCTGAGGACAAGAGTCTTTAAACATAGCAAATTGTAGGTTTCCCATGACCATACCACATCAATTTCTAAAATCAAATTATGTTCCCGATTACTGTGCAGATGAGTTGAATGTTTTTTCAATGATAACCCATTTTTTTGCCTTGATATATCTTCTGTGGGTTTAGTTCCATCTCAAAATTTACTTTGAAGTATAAGGTAAAAGAATAAGTTTAGAAAAACAAAGAAAACAAAAGTAGATGATACAAAAAATAGCATGATTATGAATAATCTGTAGTAGTTAATCTGCACTTTTGGTACCCTACCTGTTGAGATTTTAAAATAATGTTAGATAATCACACTTAGGGGGTTCCAGAAATATTTGAGACTTGAAGTTGAATGTTCACATTATAAGGGTAATCCAAACACTGCCACGTGGTGATTGGGAGCAGAGCTTTTCAAGCCTGAGTGAAATGCAGTGCCCAGGTTCACACCAGCCCAACTGAATCAGAATTATTCAGGGGATGTGGCCTATAGGTTAATATTAAAAACAAAAACTCTCCAAGTGATTCTAATTACAGTTAGGGTTGAGATCTACTTCCATCTCTTATAAGGCATCCATGGACTTAGTATTTGATATACATAAAATGCAATTCAACTTTAATTTTCCAAAAAGGAAAATCATACCTAATTATTATCCATAGTGTCTGAGTTTGAATTTCAGGTTAGTAAATGTAATTTTATAAGACTGATCATAAAATCTCCACTGAGTGAGATACTGCTTTAACATATGAAAAATACATTCGGATGAAATATCTGGCCATATATCTTTTTTGGGGAGATCAGAAATGTCATTGTTTCTCACTATTAGTGCACTGCGATTTTATTGTCTTTAAAACTTTATACAGTGAAGAATATAGTCTTATAAACATCCTTCTAAGAAAAAATAGAATATAACTTTTAGCTTAGGTGATTCCATCCACAATATAAATATCCTAGAGTTCAGGATATTAAAAAAGATTGTTATGTTTTATTGAAGTGACAGTCATTAAGCAAAATATCATTACTTACTTTTTCTTATAAATGCTCAGGTGTTAAAACATTTTAGCAAATTTCATACTGAAGCATTTTTGATGGTGACAAGCTGAGTTATTAGCTTTGCTTATGGCTTAGTGACTTATCCTATGTTCTTGTGAAGCTACTGGAGAAAATAGGTACTTTGTCTAATAGTTCACCAACTTTTTTGGGGAAATGTAGTTTCTCTCTCTGAGAGGTAGGCTTTATTCATATTCATGGCAAAGGGGAATATTAGGAGGTATGTATATTTGCAAATAGATATAGGCCTAAATATATAGAGAAATATATTCTCTATATTTAAGAACTTTGCTTTGAGGACTTAAAAAGGCAAACAAAGAAACAAAAATCCCCCTGGAACAAGTTTCCTTTTAAGACTGTAGATTGTATATCCTACTTAAACTAAGTAATATATAGTAGTCTCATGGTTTTGAATAACCTAAAGGTATTACCTAAAGTTAGGTAGAGAATACAAAGGCTATTTGTAAATAGGTAACTGTAGAATCTACTGTCTCTAGTATAATTTAAAATATATAGGAAACAAAAGCATTTCTTAAAAATTTAAAAAAGGGAATGGCTGAGATACACACAGATATGTGTGTGTGTGTGTGTGTGTGTGTGTGTGTGTGTGTAGGTTAAAGTCTTGAAACAGGGGCTATGAATGTGCCAGATAGTTTGAAGGGAAGTGTTTGCTTCACTTCTCTACATGATGCCAGTGTGAACTTATGATGCAAGACTGGAAAAACCATCAGATGATTATGTTCTTTAGGAAGATTAAGAAGATACTTCATTTAACAAAATAATAAGGAATATACTGGTGAGAGAGCCCACCAATGTTAGAGCCTACAGTCTAACTGTAAGTGAGGATTTATGGGAGGAAGGTATTGAGAACTGGGCTAACTGATAAGAATGAGGATGGTAAGTTCCCATAATAATGGAGTCTAGGTAGTGGCTTTTATCAGTTTAAAGCAAGGTAAGCTCAATGATTCTCATGGGCAGCAAGGTTGGAATGACAATCAGAGGGGCTTGGTAGCAGAGAGCCATAGATATGGCTAAAATAACAACTTTCTTGGGATCAGGGTAGATGTGCACTTAATGAGGGTATTGCTCAATCTCTCTAGCAACAAACAAGTCAAGGAAGGATAATCAAGGAAAGAGACTTAATACTTAAATGTCTCAATCTTTGCGCAATATCCAGATGTGAGCCAATTTTCCACTGAATAAAGGGCAGCCTGGATCCCCAAGAAGTATCCTGTAGCACTCCAGTTATAATGATTACCTCCTCTTTTCCCAAAGAGACCTACAGCCATTTACTTAACCATACACTAGGGAAAAGGGAATACCCAAACATTCTGAGGATTGTTGCACCTCGAGCTGAGTGGTCCCTTCTCTAATTGGCAAATGTATAATTTTCATGAACACTTTTGGCAATTAGCACAACCCCTACCTATAAGAAAAAATCCTTGGCCTATGAAGTACAATCTATCATAGTGGAAAAGGTAAGAAAATGGAAACCTCTGACACATTCCCCAACCCTGCCCCCCAACACAGGCTAGTGACAATATTTCAGGTGAAATGACAGAGATTGGTACTACTTTCAGGATCTAAAGGAGCAGAGGTAGTGCCTTCATCATATCTGCTTTCCATTCACTGGGTGGTAGGGCACAGGTGATATACAAAGGGCCCCAAATGGGAGTCTGTGCATCTTGATCCTTCTTTCACTTTGGAGCATGATCATTAGGTATTCACTCTTTTAGCAGACACTAGTATTAGTTTCCCTTTACTACTTATTACAAATTGTACAAAGCTAGTTGTTTAAAACAACACAAATCTAGGCGTATCTGGGTGGCTCTGTTGGTTAAGCGTCCAACTCTTGATTTTGGCTGAGGTCATGATCTCACAGTTCGTGAGTTTGAGCCCCGAATGGGGCTCTGCACTGACATTGTGAAGACTGCTTGGGATTCTCTCTCTCTGTCTCTGTCTCTCTCTCTTTCTCTCTCTGCCCCTACCCTGCTCATGCCCTCTCTTTCTTTCAAAATAAATAAATAGACATTAAAAAAATTTTTTAATAAATAAATAAACATAACACAAGTCTGTAATCTTACAGTTTTGGGGTTCAGAAGTCTAAAATGAGTCAGCAAAACTGCATTCTTTCTGGAAGCTGTAAGGGAGAATTCATTTCCTTGCCCTTTATATATTCTAGAAACCATCCATATTCATTGGCTCATAGCCCTGCATCATGCCAACTTCTTTCATGGTCACTTACCTGATTCTGATGCTCCTCCCTTTTAAAAGAATACTTGTGATTATGTTGGGCCCATGTAGGTCATTCAGGATAATCTTCCCATCTCATAGTCCTTCATTACATCTGAAAAGTCTCTTTTGCCATGTAAAGTAAACCATTCATAGGTTTTGGAGATTAGTTTGTGAACATCTTTGGAGGTGATTATTCTGCCTAGCACCCTACCTCCATCCCCCATTCAGTATCTCAAGATGAGTAGTCTTTGACCTTGCGGCACCTGAGAAAGATCTGGGGCATTTAAAAAATGCCTATTATGGATCCCATCTCCAGAGACTTTGGTTTAAGTGGTTTAGCATTGAGGCCCAAGCAACTATATTTTTGAAAGATTTCCAATTGCACCCTAAGTTAAGAACCATTTCCATTACATGCCATGGACTTATTCTCAAAGTCTCTAGCCTGACTCTCATTCCTAAGAACAAAGAGTATTCAAATGTAATTCAGTTTTACCTCATTTACTTATATATTCTAACCATTCTCATAGAAGTTCTTTCCTTATTCAAAATAAACTCAAAATTCCTCTATGTCCTTGGTTATAAATATTAACTTTCAAGCCTAATTTGGCCTCTATCTTCTCTGCAAAACTTTCTTTGTAGAATCTTTCAACAGCATTATCTTCTTTTTCCAAATTTCTACTTATATTTAAACGTATTGTTTCAGCTCACCTAACTGAAAAGAAGTTGCTTACACCACTACTTTGGCACCTTACAAGGATGGACTTGTATCTTGGATTGTTTTCCTGTGCTTCCCAGGACACAGGTACCTATAATCCTGGGTGTGGGTCTTTGTTGCCACAGTAAGTGGCTCACTTTGCTAAAACATAAGCTTTCCTGAATATTTGGAGAAATATTAGTGGTAATAATAAATTTATCAAAATATTATTAAAATTAAAATTATTTAAAATAAAATTAGCATTGCATCAAAAACAAAAGGAATAGTGATATGAATGCATTTTTTTTCGGATTCTATGGTGATCATAATGCGGTCAATAAATACAATTCTTTTGAAGAAAAAATGAGGTTTGGGAAGGTAACTTCTATTGCTGGATTATGAGATAACAGGTATAAAGGGCAAGGTGTCTAGAGAGACCATGCAGAATAGCTGAGAGGAGCTTGTGTAAAACACAGAATTGTAAAATATTGATCATTTTCTTATTGGGCCGAGACTCAGTGGGATCTTCAGGAGAGTGAAGGACAGGTGCTTTCAACCCTTAGGCACACCTGCCTGTTTCTCCCATCATCACCTCCTCTATTTTTTTCTCCCTCTATCCTACTTCACTTTTCCTTTTTCTCAACCAAAGATACCTCTCCCTTTCCCCCATCCTCTCAAGGAACTCAAATATTCTTAAAAGACTTGACCATCATTTGTTTGTAGGCAATCACTACTTTCTTTTCTGCAACCAGTTTCCTTGGGGAAAAACAAAACAAAACAAAATGATGGCTACATTCCTGGTAAAGGAAGAGAGGAATGTACACACATTAAAGTCTCAATAAATTTTGTGGCCACACATTATAAAAACACTTCTTCTCAGTAATACTCTCAAGTAAGTATCATAAGATACAAACTGCTTAATCCCCAGTCATTTAGTGAATGTAAATATAAATGAACCCATTTATGGAAAAGCTAGCTTCGTGACCTGGGGTCACCTCTCTGAGACTCAAATTTCTCATTTTTAAAAGGAGGATATTACACCAGGTGATCTCTAGGGACCTTTCCAAGCCCCAAATCTGCCTCTATGTTACTGAAACTGTATGAAGAAAAAAGCTCAGTGGGATAGCAACTTATGAAAAATCTAACTTATTCCAGCCAGGAATTCTTCATCTTAGCAGGTTTTATGTCACGATGGGAACAGATGCCGTTTGATTTTGTAATTTGAGTTTAATTGATTTATAGGCTTATGGTGCCCTGCAGTGCAGTGGCTTCTCCAAGTAGGAGAGAATTGCTACTCTGGAAGATCTTTAAATTCTCTGATATGACATTATGCTTTTGTTTCATGCAGAAACCACAATTGCTTTTCTGACTTTCCCAAGGACCTGCCCTTGGCCTGCTACTCACTCTTGTGTCATGCCCTTTCCTGGTCTTTGTTCTTTTCCTCTTAGAAAACTTTGAACTATATCTCTCCAGACCCCTTCTCTGAGTTCATCCTGGATTTCCATCTGCTTGCCAAACATCTCCAGTTCTATGATTCATAAAAACTGACACTCAACATGTCAAAAACAGACTGACTTTGTCTCCCTTCATTCTATGTCATTTTTCTGTGATCATCCTCTGCATCATTTCTGTCACTGAGGCTGGAAAACTGCTATCATGTCAGAATCCTGTCTTTCCCATGCCTCCTTGTCAGTAGTGGGGTTCTAGAATAGCACAGTTGCTAAGAGTCCAGCTCTAGACTGAGATGGCCTAAATTTAAATCTCAGGTCCACTACACCCCAGGTCTATGGTCGTAGGTCTCAGTTACCACTTCCCAGAATGCAGCCAATTGCTCTTCTCTTAGGCCTGTTGAGGATAAAATTAAATAGTGTATGTGGAATTCTTGGCACAGAATAATCAACCAATAAGTGATAATGATAATCATTACCCTAATTGAGCTCCAAACTCAGTATTTTTTCCAAAATCTCCCTTCCCAGTTGCATCAAGCTAACATGAGCTTTCTTTGCCTCACACATAATCTTTTCACTTGTCTTTCTTTCTTTTTTTTGTCATTTAAACTTAGCATATCAGTCTGTAGGAACAGAATAGCTTCCCAATTCTGTTTTTCTATTGAATGAAATCAAAACTCTTTAGTATTCAACAACACTCAGGATCTGAACCCAATATTCTTTTCCAAATGTATTTGCTGCAGTTCCATTACTTGTAACTTTCTTTCTTTCTTTCTTTCTTTCTTTCTTTCTTTCTTTCTTTCTTTCTTTCTTTATGAGAGAGAGAGAGAGAGAGAGAGAGAGAGAGAGTGAGTGTGTGTGTGTGTGTGCAAGCAAAGGAGGGGAAGAGAGACAGGTAGAGAAAAGCCCAAGCAAGCTCTGCACTGTCACCAGAGTCCAAGGCGAGGCTCATACCCACAAACCATGAGATCATGGTGGTCTGAGCCAAAATCCAGAGCCAGATACTTAACTGACTGAGCCACCCAGGTGCCCACCCCCCCATTACCTGTAACTTAAACCAGTGTTAAATGGTTACTTTCTTCCAACCATTCTGTGTAACTTGCCCATTCTCTGGTACTTCTTTTGCATGTTTTCCCTCCAGTATCTCCATACCCATGCAAGAGCTCAAATGCTACTTAGGTCTTCACATCCCTCATCATTTGGGAGTTTTTTTCCTCTCTAATGTCCCCAAATTTACCTGTGCTTTACTTACAATGCTCATCTCCTTTCTTCCTTTTGTTAATGTCACTCGTGTACCTAACTCAGGAATTCTGCAAACTGCCTCAGGAAGGGACCATTTCATTTCATATTTGTATACTCCAAATAGATGTTCCATCAGAAATGCAAGCGGGCCACATTTTTAAAGAAAGAAGGATTTAAACAAATAAATACTGGACAGGTAAATGAATGAGTGAGCTATCAGACAATAATTATTTATTAGCATATGCCTTAGCACATTAGCATGTGCCTTTAGCACTCTAAATTGGGAAAGCGAAACACCAAAAGAAGACTTGGGTAGGAGAAATAGAAACAAGTAAAAATTAACTCAGGAAATCACACTGTGGATGTTACCACTGAGGGAGTGAGACAAATAGTGGGAGAAAGCCAGGCAGGGGAATTAACATGGAGGGACTAAGCTTTAGATCTGCTACTCAGTAGGTTTACCATCTTTGTCACCTATATATATGTGTAATTTCACTCTAATATAAGATATCTTCAGTGCAACCAGAAACTAGTCTAATTAAATGTTAACAATAATATACTAATTTCTCAACTTATTGTTTTTTAATTTTTTTAATCTTTTTTTGAGAAAGAGAGAGAGAGAAAGTGTGAGTGGGGGAAGAACAGAGAGAGAGGGAGACACAGAATCCAAAGCGGTCTCCAGGCTCTGAGCCATCAGCACAGATCCCAAAGCAGGGCTTGAACTCACAGACTGTGAGATCATGACCTGAGCACAAGTCGGACGCTCAACTGAACGAGCCACCCAGGCACTCCTACTAATTTCTTATCTCACGCCACTTTATAGTTTCCAGGTATTTTTATGTATACCACCTCATGTTTAGTCTTCAAAATGATGTGGTATCAGTATTTTCTTTATTCAAAAAAGGGATTTGAACAGCAAAAATGATTAAGTTGCCCACCTGCTTAGTAATATAAGGCCTGGGACTCAAATCCAGAGTTTATGAATTCAAATTCAGATTTCTCCATTATTTCATTCCTGCAACCCATGTAGAGTAGATGGTATGCATCCAAATTCGGCAAAAAAAAAAAAAAAAAAAAGTGACAAAGCTATATATTATCCTTCTAAAAATCCACTCCTACTCTGATGGATGCTATTTTTAAATAAAATACTAAGTTCAATTTGTCAATGCTGAATATGAACCCTTTACATGCTGCTCATGCTGCCCCTGACAAAGAATAATGGCCCCTCTAAGATTTCTCACCAGAGTGTAACAAACCTGGGATGTAGAATCCATGCTGCCAACCTGTTCTGAGGAATTGTGTTGTTCCTGTATAATTTGTTTACTTTCTCCCTGGGGTCCATTATCTCTGGATGATTTTAGCCCTGAAAATAAGGCAGAAGTAGCAGCAAGCATATGAATGTTTCCTGACAAATGCTGCTTTATTGTTCTGGAACACATACACACACACACACACACACACACACACACACACACACAATGCACAAGGGAACTGCATATTGCAATACTATGAAAAGAATAATTCTTTTAAAGTAAAGAATATTGAAAAATAAAAAGAAATTGACTTATGACTTCTTAGTCTGAGTGGTACAGACAATAATTCACTAATGAATTTGACCAGCTGTATTTAAAATTATTTTATTTGGTTGCCCAAAGAGCTGAAGTTTGAGTTTAAACTGTATTTAGGCAATTTTTCCCTGCTCTAAATATGAAGATAAAATTAATTTATATTAACTTGTATAAATCACATATAATTTATATATTATCACAGAAAGCATCTAATCAAAATGCAACATAAGATTGAGCATGCTAACTTGATAATTTAGGAATCTCAAAAATGGGAACAAATTCTAAATGATTCATAGATCCTGTCCATTGGAATAGCTACAAAGGACAGAAAACGTTAAGATGACAAAAGAATGGGTAAAAATCAACCTGAAAGTAAACCCGTTAGTAAACGATTCACTGGGTAGATGTATAGAACTGACTTTAAAACCACAACCAGTGAGAAACACTTGTTTTTCCTGAGAGGACCAAAAATTGCCAAGATTGAAAAGTCTTACTGGGAGACTCAGAGCTCCTTCCACCTTCTGTCTCCCAACTTTATAGTCTTAGAATAATCAGTGACAAGAAAATTGAACAACCAACTCTCTCTTTCATTTTCATTTAGTAAGAAAAGATATTTTTGCTCTGCCTCCACATCAATATCTCTCCATCCGTAGCCATCTATAGATTGTAACACACACACACACACGTGCGCGCGCATATTAGAAATTAAGTGTAGGCTTGTGTTGCTTTTATTTTGCAGAGGGGGGAAACAAATCACCAAAAAAATGGTGATTTTTTTTTTTAAGTTTTGTAGTTTCAGAAGAACATAAAATATAACTGAGGATAGTACGTAATGGAAATTATAGTTGTGTTTGTGCAATCTGTAGTTTTACAGTGATCAAATCTATGAGAAAAACTCTTTGCTGAAACTAGTATATATTTGAGGTCTGTTTAGGTAGTGTATCCTAGTAATAACTTGTATATACTTTAAGGTGATTTGGGAACAATGCCAATATACAAGTTAAGAGTAACCAAGGCTTAAATCTTTACTTGATGACAAACATGGGTCTAGGATAGACCCCAGATTTATAACAATCCATAAACAAAAAAATCTAGAATGAGATATATGAACAATACTTCAGCATAACAAAACATTAAATATCCTCAATACCTCAATGAATAAAAATACCACTGAGAATTATTTTTTTTTCATAAACCAATGAAACAATAGAATCTATTTTGTATTTTTAATTCAACGAAATAACTCATGAACTACAACTAACACATTGCTTAGAATTGTGCCTGGAACATAGTAAGCATTCAGCAAATTTTTACTCTTGTTACTAGAGACAAATAGGACATTATATAATGTTAAAAGGATCAATCCATCATGAAGGTTTAACTGTCATGAGCATATATGTACCTAACAGGAACCAAAAATACATGAAGCAAAAACTAACAGAATTGAAAGGATAAATGAACAATTCAACAATAATATTTGGAAACTTTAATACCACACTTTCAACAGTGGATAAACCAGCTGGAGAGAAAATCAGCAAATAAATAGAAGACTTGAAGAGTGCTATAACCAACTAAACATAAGAGAGATCTATAGATCAATCCAGTCAACATAATCATAATATACATTCTCAGTTTCACATGGAACATCCTCCAGGATAGATCAAATCTCAGGTCACAAAACAAGTTTCTATAAATTTTAAAGGACTGAAATCTTACAGTATATTCTCTCTCCACAAGTGTATGAAATTAATCAACAAGAATATCTGAAAATTCTCAAATATATGTAAATTAAACCACACACTAAATAACTTACTTAACCTAATGAGTCAAAGAAGAATCATCCAATCCCAAATAACTAATAGGTCAATGAAGAAATAAGAAGGAAAATTATAAAATAACTATAGATAAAAGAAAACTAAAACACAACTAACAGAACTTATGGAATGCAGAGAAACTGTGATTAGAAGAAAATTATAACTATAAATGCCTGCACTAAAAAGAATGCAGATAGAAAATCAATGATCTAAACTTCTACCTTAAACTGGAAATAGTACATTAAACCCAAGCAGATTAAGGTAGGAATTAATAAATGTTAAAAAGAAAATAAATGAAATAAGGAATAGAAATAATAGAGAAAATCAATGAGACCAAAAGTTGTTTCTTTGAGAGATCAACAAAATTAACAAACTTTTACCTAAACTAATGGTGGGGGGTTTTCCAGGGTGGGTGAAGAATTAGAGAGAGAGAGAGAGGGAGAGAGAGAAGACTCAAATTCCTAAAATGAGGAATGAAGGAAAGGACATTATTACAAACTTTACAGAAATCACAAGGAGTGTAAGGGAATAAAATGAATAATTTTCCACTAACAAATTAGATAAGTGAGATAAAATGAGCGAGTAAGCAGAAAGTAATAGTGAAACTGACTTTTAAAAATAGAAAACCCTATTTGGGGGCACCTGGGTGGTTCACTTGGTCAAGCGTCCAGCTTCACTTAGATCATGATCTCACAGTTTGTGAGTTCGAGCTCCACGTCAGGCTCTGTGCTGCCAGCTCAGAGCCTGAAGCCTGCTTCAGATTCTGTGTCTCTCTCTCACTCTGCCCCTCACCTGCTCACACTCTGTCTCTCTCTGTCTCTCAAAAATAAATAAACATTAAAAAAATTCTTTTTTAAAATAAAAAAAATAGAAAATACCAATTGATTTACTAAGGAGAATAAATTAATCAAAAAACTTCCCACAAGAAATGCCTAGGATCCTACTTCACAGTTGAATTCCACCAAATGTTTAGAAAATTAACACAAGTCTTTCTCAAACTCTTCCAAAAAGCAAGAGTTGGTGCTTCCCAACTCATTCCATAAAGCCAGAATTACTATGAAACAAACTGAAGACATCACAATAAAACTACAGAATAGCCTTCATAAATGTAGACTCATAAATCTTCACAAAATACTAACTAACCAAATTAAGCAGCCTACACAAAGAGTATAAGTCATGCTCAGGGAGGATTTATACCACAAATACAAGGCTGTTTCAACATATGTAAACCAATCAACGTAATATGCCATAAGAATAGAATTAGGAAAAAAAACCCAACAACACATGATCATCTCACTAGATGCACAAAAAGCATTTGATAAAATGTAACAATCTAATTTGATTAAAAACAACTCTAAGCAAAACAGGAATATAACTGAACTTCCTCAACCTGATAACTTACAGATAGCATCCTTTTTAATGGTGAAAGCATGTAAGCTTCGCCCCTAAGATCAGGAATGAGTCAAGGCTGTCTACTCCTGCCAGTTACATTTAGCATACTATTAGAAGTTCTAGCCTGGGCAATTAGACAACTAAAATAAATAAAAGGAACCCAAATTAGGATGGAAGAAGTAAAACTATCACTATTTGCAGATGGCATGATCTTACACATTGTAAGTCCCAGTGCACCCACACCAAACACATTAGAGCTAATACATATATTTGCAAGGTTGCAAGATACTAAATCAACACACACAAATTAGTTGCATTTCTGTACACAAGCAACTAATAATTTGAAACAAATTTTTAAAAAATCTATATACAGTAACACTAAAAAGAATAGAGTAAGAACTAATTTTAACAAATAAGTTCAAAAATTTTACACTAAAAACCACAAAACACTGTTCAAATAAAGTAACACTTATAAACAGATGTTTCATTAATAGATTGGAGGATTTAATATTTTAATATGTCTATACTCTCAATCTATAGATCCAATGTGATCCCTGTCAAAATTCCAACATCCTGGGGTGTCTTGGTGGTGCAGTTGTTTAAGCATCCTGCTCTTGATTTCAGCTCAGGTCATCATCTCATGGTTCATGAGATCGAGCCCCACACTGGGCTCCATGCTGACAGTGCAGATCCTGCTAGGGATTCTCACCTGCTCTCTCTCTGCCTCTCTCTCTGCCCCCCGGCCCTGTCTCTCTCTCTCTCTCTCTCTCTCTCTATTTAAAAATAAATAAATAAATAAATAAATAAATAAATAAATAAATAAATATTTTAAAATATATTCCAACATCCTATTCCTTAGAAATTAGTAGCCTGATCCTAATATTCACATGGAAATGCTAGGAATAGCCAAAAGAATCTTGAAAAGAAATGACATAATAACTTGGAGAACTCACACTTCCCAATTTTAAAATGTATTAAAAAGTAACTGTAATCATGATAGTGTTGTACGGACATAAAGACAGACATATAGATAAATAGAATATAATTTAAAGTTCAGAAATAAAGCCTTGCATTTATGGTCAATTAATTTTTGTCAGTGGTGCCAAGATGATTCTGTGGGGAAACAGTCTTCTCAACAAATGACACTGGGACCACTGGATAGCCACCACACAAAAGAATGAATTTTAATCCCTACCTCACATCATGTAAAAAACTTTATACACAATTAACTAAATGTAAAAATAAAACTACACAACTATTAAGAAATAACTGATATGTAAATCTTTAGGAGCTTGGATTAGGCAACCATTTCTCTGTTAGATAACCCACAAAAAGGGAGAAAACACTTGCAAATCATACCTGATAAGGCTCTAACCCTGTAACTCAACAATAAAAGAACAAATAAATCAAAAGTCAGGGAAATATTCTAATGGACATTTCCCCAAAGAATATAAATATAGCCATAAGTACACAACATGATGCATAACGTCATTAGTCATTAGGGAATTTCAAATCAATGCCACAATGATGTATATCTTCATGCCCACTGACATAACTATAAATAATAATAATCGTTGATAAGGATGTGAAGATATTGAACTCTCATGCATAGCTTCTGCTGTTGAAAATTGCTCTTGAAAACAGTTCAACAGTTCCTCAAAGAGTTCAACATAGATTTATCATATAATTCCGTAAGTTTACTCCTATGCATATGCACAGAGAAAAAAACGAGAGAGGGCCAAATAATTAAAATTAAAATTATGAAATTATAAATGAAAGAGCAGAGTTTACAAATGATACCACAGTCTCATAGGAGACTACCATGAATAAATATATGCCAACTAAGTGGACATCCTAGAAGGCATGAATAAATTTCTAGAAACCTACAATTTACCAATACTGAATCATGAAGAAATAAAAAAAAGTGAACAGACCAATAACAAGTAAAGGTATTGAATCAGCAATTAAAAATCTCCCAAAAAAGAAATGCCTAAGACCAGATGGTTTCACTGAAGAATTTTAAAGAAGAACAAATGCCAATCCTTCTAAGCCTCTTCCAAGAAATTGAAGAGGAGAGAACACTCATTTTAAGAGGCCAGAATTACCCTGATACTGAGTCAGATAAGAACACTACAAGAAAAGAAATCTACAAGTCAATATACCTGATGAACATAGATGTAAAAATTCTCAGATGTAAAAATTCTTAGCAAAATGAATTCAACAGCACATTAAAGATCATACATCATGATCAAGTGGGATTCATCCCTGGGATACGAGGATATTTTAAAATCCACAAATCAACAAATGTGATACACCACATTAATAAAATGAAAGATAAAAGTTATATGATCAGCAGATGTAGAAAAGGCATTTGACAAAATTCAAAATCTTTTCACGGTAAAAACTTTCAAAAATTGGGTAAAGAGGAACACACCTCAACATGATAAAGGCCACATATCACAACCCCACAGCTAACATCATACTCAATAGTGAAAAGTTGAAATCTTTTCCTCTTAGGTCAGGAACAAGGCAAGGATGCCCACTGTCACCACTTCTATTCAACCTACTTACTGAAAGTCCTAGCCAGAGCAAGTAGGCAAGAAAAATAAATAAAAGATACCTAAATCATAAAAGAAGTTATAAAATTTTCTCTTTTTATAGAAGATATGATATGATACCCACCAAAAAACCTGTTAGAACTGATTAAAAAATCAATAAAGTTTCATGATACAAAATCAACATACAAAAATCAATTGAATTTCTATATACTAACAACAAACTATCTAAAAAATAAAGAAAAATAATCCCATTAACAACAGCATCAAAACAAAATGCTTAGGGGCGCCTAGGTGGCTCAGTCGGTTAAATGTCCGACTTTGGCTCAGGTCATGATCTCGTGGCTTATGAGTTCAAGCCCCACTTCAGGCTCTGTGCTGGAAGCTCAGAGCCTGGAGCCTGCTCTGGATTCTGTGTCTCCCTCTCTCTGCCCCTTCCCCAGCTCACACTCTGTCTCTGTCTGTCTCTCAAAAATAAATAAACATTAAAAAAAAAATTTTTTTTAAACGCTTAGGAATAAATGTAACTAAGGAGGTGAAAGATCTGTACACTGAAAAATATAAGACAATGATAAAAGAAACTGAAAAAGATACAAATGCGTTAAAATATATCTGTGTTCTTGGATCAAAAGAATTAATATTATTAAATTTGTAGTATTAAAATTTCCATACTACCCAAATCTATGGAAAGATTCATTGTAAATCATGAAAATGAAAACAGAAATGGCACTTTTAGCAAAAATAGAAAAACAGTCTTAAAATTCATATGGAAGCACAAAAGACCCCAGATACTCATGGCAGTCTTGAGAAAGATGAACAGAGATGGTACTGTACCGTCCAATGGAATAGATTAGAGATCCCAGACTGATCTTTGATTCTTCCATATGGGACAATGTGGATGAACCTTGAGGGCACTGTGCTAAGAGGAATAATTCAGATAGAGAAAGACTAATACTCCATGATCTCACTTTTATTTGAAATCTATAAAAGACTTTCTCAGAGAAACAGATTAGGGGTTGCCAGGGGCTGAGGTTTGGAGGAAATGATTAGATGTTGGCCAAAGATCAGTAACATTTATAAGATGAACAATTTCCAGAGATCTAATGAACAGTGCAATGACTAGAGTTAACAATACTATATTATATCCTTAAATGTCGTTAGGAGAATAGATCTTAAACTTACCACATGTACACAGAAAAGAAGTAACTACATGAAGTTATGAATGTGTTAACCAACCTAAAGTGTGTGTGTGTGTGTGTGTGTGTGTATAATTTATATATAAATTCCCAATGAAATATACAATTTGTATATATATAAAATCATCATATTATATACAATAAACTTATATAATATTATTTGTCAATTGTCTCAATGGAGCTGGAAAAAGATGCTGATTACTAGCTATTAGTTTTTCTACTTAACTCAATAATGCCAGAATCTTAGAACACTTTATTCAATTTAACCTCCTCTTGAATAATGTTTTATTTTTATCATTTATTTAATTCTTACACTTTAAATCACCAAAGGTACTATCTTCTTCATTTAAAACTCATTTTTATGCCTGCATATTTACCATTTCTGTGACTCTATTTCTCCTAATATTTATGCTGAAGAACTCACTTTAGTATTCATTGTTTAAAAACATAAAACATCTTTATGTCACTATCGTATTTTAAGATAATTATGGTTAATTTTTACTGTATGATTAAGCAGTATATATATCCACTCTAATATTTATGTACACAGTTTCCAACTATGGGGTAACATGAAGAGTGACTTCAGAAACTGTAACACCTGCCCCATGGTAGTGAGATAGAACCCAGACTGAAGATGATAAAAGAACTCAGTCTATCCAAACATCAAGAACTCATGAGGGTGGGGTGCCTGGGTGGCTCAGTCGGTTAAGAGTCCGACCTCGACTCAGGTCATGATCTCACGGTCCGTGGGTTCGAGCCCTGCATCGGGCTCTGTGCTGACAGCTCAGAGCCTGGAGCCTGTTTCAGATTCTGTGTCTCCTTCTCTCTGTGACCCTCCCCCGTTCATGCTCTGTCTCTCTCTGTCTCAAAAATAAATAAATGTAAAAAAAAAAAATTTAAAAAAAAAAAAAAAAAAGAACTCATGAGGGTGAGTAGACTATATTATTGTTTGGGATATATTTTGGGCTTTAATTAGTAAGTTTAACTTATAAAAGGAAGCTAATATGGTTTCATAATTTGAATCAAATATTGTTTTTCAACATTAATTTTTAAAAGAATTTAATTTTTGGATTTTAATATATACCAAAAACTTCGTAATGGAAAGAATTTACATTCTTATGTAACAAATATCTTTGTTGTTACCATTCTTATGGAAATATCTAATTTTATGTAATTTTTGAAGTCTATTTAAAATATTGTATAACATCCTTTGAGCTATAATGGACTACATGTTTGAACCTAACTTGAGGTGAGAAAAAGAATATGGAATTGGCTTTTCAGTCTTGTTTATAGAGAGCCCTTGGACATAATTGTTTCAATTCACTGTTCTAATAGATGTAAGAGATGTCTGGGGAACTCTAAAATCTCTACTACATGCTAGTGGTCCCCAAACAAGATACATAAAGTAACTGTAGCTGGGAATAGGAAAGTGGGTTAATAGATTGCAAGCTATTAATGATTTCCTGTTGTGAGAGAGACAAGACCAGCTTTGATTAAGAATGAGTTTAATGGCTAAGCCCACTGAGAAAGGAACCATACCCTACAAAATGTGATTAGAGAGGGAGTCTCTTTCCTCTAATGTTATGTATGATACTACTTGAAGAGAACATCAGTAGAGTAACAGTTCTAGCCTTTGCTCTTTTATTCATTCCTTCCCAGTGTCAACTTTGGTGACATGCCCTCATAATGCCCTCTACAAATGTCCACATTCTAATAATCCCTGGAACCCGCAAATATGTTGTCTTATATATCAAAAGGCACTTCTCAAATGTGATTAAAGATCTTGAGATGGGGAGACTATTCTAGATTATCTGGGTGAGTCCAATGTACTCACAAGGGTCCTTACAAAAAGGAAGCAAGAGGGTCAAAGAAGGAAAAGACAAGGGGATAAAAGAAGTAGAGGTCAGAGCAATGAACTTTTGAAGATGGAAGAAAGGGACCACGAACCAAGGAATGCAAGTGGCTTATAGAAGCTAGAAAAGGCAAGGACCTGTATTCTTAGATCCTCCACAACGAATAGCTGTGCCAACACCTTGATTTTAGGACCTCTCTTCTCCAGAACTGTGACATAATAAATACATGATATTTTAAGCTAGTAAATTTGTGGTAGTTTTTGCAGAAATAAGAAACTAAGATGGAAAGATTGTATCAATTTTGCCCCCTCCCTCCTCCTTCTCCTTGTTCTTTTTTCCTTCTTGTGATCTGCCTGCTTGCAGAGGACATACATTCCATTCTGTGCTTTCATGGCATGATATTTTTCAGGCAGATCCCTGTGGAAACCATTGATTTTTAAACTCTGCCAAGGAGAGTGGCTAAGTGTGACCAATTTAGTGTTAAAATATTAACACCCTTACTTGTCTAACAGATTTAATGTCCTATTGTTCAACATTAGCATTGTAAGTAATGAGTTCATTTTTTTATATACATTTATTTGATTCCAATATCTACTTCTCATTTTTTTCTTCAGTTCAGAAAGGTGAAATATTTGTGCTGTATATGAGCTCTTTCAAATCCCTTCAGTAGTCTCGTAGGTTAGCTAACTGTTTACATATATGGCTTTGGGCTAGTCACTTAGTATATCTGTATCTCTTTGTCCTTATCTCTAAAATGTGACTAATCATAACATTTGACCCTCAGGATTGTTACAAGAATCAAATAAATTAACGTTTTGAGGCACCTGGGTGGCTCAGTTGGTTGAGCATCTGACTTCGGCTCAGGTCATGTTCTCGCAGTTTGTGGTTCGAGCCCCGGGTCAGGTTCTTTGCTGACAACTCAGAGCCTGGAGCCTGCTTCGGATTCTGTGTCTCCCTTTCTCTCTGCCTCTGCCCTCCTGGCACTCTGTCTCTGTCTCCCAAAAAAGTGAATACATGTTAAAAAAAAAAAAAAAAATATATATATATATATATATAGGGGCGCCTGGGTGGCTCAGCCTGGGCGTCCGACTTCGGCTCAGGTCATGATCTCGCGGTCCGTGAGTTCGAGCCCAGCGTCGGGCTGTGTGCTGACAGCTCAGAGCCCGGAGACTGTTTCAGATTCTGTGTCTCCCTCTCTCTCTGACCCTCCCCCATTCATGCTCTGTCTCTCTCTGTCTCAAAAATGAATAAACGTTAAAAAAATTAAAAAATATATATAATATCATAATAAATATATATAAATATTTATATAAATAAGTATATAATAATATAATAAATATATATAATATATAAATAAATATATAATAATATACTAAATATAATAAAAATATATATGTATAATAAAGTGCCCAGACCAGTGCCTGCTATACAATAAGTACTTTTTCAAGGTTACCAAGAGATAATATTTTGGAAAAAGAACAAGCAGAGATTCTCCATATAGCAACGAGTTAATAGATGTTCTAAAATATTAAATAATACATTTTACAAATTAGTTATTTGCTTAAATGATAGAAATGTTTGTTTTTCTCTGTCTTATGTTTATTGGCATAGCAATTTGAAAATTATGAGGTGGAGATAATATTTAAGCCATTAGAATTTTTATTTTAAAGTATTATTGAGCACAGTATGACAAATTGAATGTTCTTGTCCAGGAATTCTGGCTAAAACTGTTAAAGAGCAGGTTGTCTCAAAACAGTTTAATTGATCTGGATAAGCTGTCTCTTTTCATATAAATCATACATGCTTATCAACCTTCTCTGTCCTTGTCATGCTGACACTATTGATAGCATAATATTAATATACATATTCTAGGTCTGGGGGTCACTTGAGAGTGAATTACAGTCTTGGAAGGACCTCACAGGTCATCTTAAGCACAGCTGTTCTTTTATTTTGTTTTCAGCTCTTGCCTTAGGAAAAAGCTTTCCAAAACATTTACGTTTCTCCTGTTTGCACCCAGTATCTGATAAAACAGGAAATAAGCACAGTATTCTCCACACATCTTTAAACAGGACTCTAGATCCTATTTCACAACTAAGAATTTAAGTTTTGTTGACAACCATTTCAACCTCAGTTCAGGAACTTAGTTTATTAGAAACTCTAGAAATGATACCGTTATCCAGCAATTGTTTTATATAATCTTTTTTCAGGCTTTATTTCATTACAGCAAATTTTAAGAAGAGACTTGGGGATGGCACTGGAATTTTTTGTTCCATTGAAAATTCACTTAAATAGGGAAATTCCCCCAAAATGATACAGTACCAGTATCTACTAAGCAGATTTTAGACAAAGATACTTAAGATGAAGAATTTTTCTCACTGATACAAAGTAACAAAATGACGTAACAATGTTAGTGATAGTTGACTATGACTGACATCCTCTATACTTGGGCAATTGAACTAAATGTTGGTAGATGGAATAAATTAAAGAAAATGGCAACCCATTTCGTCTTTTGGGTGACTCAAATCTTCCTTTTATTGAGCAGTTGCAAAACACATTAGAACATCTCTTTTTGCTCCTTTTCTCACCTATCAACCTTACACATCTAAATGTTTGAGAATTGCAGCAATTCCCAACATATCTGTGAAGTGAAATTTGTGTCAACATCTGTCTGATGAATTGAGCAGGTGAATTGTGAGCACTTTGCTGAAGAATATAAGGTGGTATACCTCTGTTGAAATAAACTGGCTCTTACCTCTGGTGACTTCTACTCTGGTTAAATTTTTTATGTTTAACTGATGGTAAGAGATTTATAATGGCTCAAATAAGGTATGTTATTTAAGTAGCATTTTTCCTTACTTGGCTCTACTTTTCTTTCTGTTCAGCATGCTTTTGAAATGAAGACTCAGGCCCTTTCACTCTGAGTCCATTTGCTGCACCTGGTGTTAATAGAGATTTTCAAAATTTCTTTTTTTTTCAAAATATTTTTTGTAAGACATGGAGTAGTTTCTCAGTAAACTTAAGAGGCACAACAAATGTATTGAACTTTCATTTTAATCAAGATATGTTTACTCAGTAGAGTTAGGAAGTAATACTAAAGGTAGGTCTTCTATGCAATAGGGATGTTTCTTTCAGGCATCATTTCACTATTTAATCTAGTAGTTTTGCATAGCAAATCCCACTCTTGCTATTACAGCCTTAGATTATAAAGGAATTTTAGAGAAAGCTATTCGAAAGTGTTTTCACTACAGTTGAACTGAACATTCCAAATCTCTGCATTTATATGACTGAGCAGAAAAATAATACCAGCTAATTCATTACCTAATTGAATGGCTAGGAAAGACTAGAGCTGTGGTTGCAGAATTTGCAAATAAGAAATCTCATTTTCACACACCGACTTCAATTCACCCAGATTGTGTTTCCTAATTCAAAGTGTTCCGGTTCTCCCTAAAATCTGCCTCCGTATTGTCATATATGTCCCAATCAGATGGTATTTCCAACATCTTGAACTCTAAGATCCTTGACTGAATTTGGGATGGCATGGCACAACTTGAACCTTGGGATCCACTCCTAACTCTCTTTTCTGTGTATCTATGTAGCTACTCTTCCATGGAATGGAGCTCCTTGGTCTCCTGATGTATCCCTTTTCCTCAATCTAATGTCCACCCCTTTTTATCATTCGATTTTCTTTCTGCTAGCTTCACCTATTGACCTAAACATTCAGTTTCCATTGGTAATCATTCAACCCACTAAGCTCTGCTCTTGCTGTCTTGGGTTTTATGTAGGACTCATTTTGTAAATTACCAAACCTGACCTATGCAACCGGTCTACATTTTGCTATCTACACTTTGAAAAATCTGAAATCTAGCCTGTGCTCAAACCATACCCAGGAGTTCCACACCTATATTTTTATTTGCCTACTGAACATTCCTGTCTTCATGTTTCATAGACATTTCAAAATCAACACATTCAAAACTTTTTGCCTCCACACCTCCCCCCTCCTGTACTTTCACCTTTGGTTAATAGAAAAACCATCTTCAGTTTAAGTGGCCACAAATTATTGCCTATCACAGTAAGCTCTTACTAAAGAAATGGGATTTTAAAGTCTCTGTTTATGATTTTATGTGTAGTGTATTCCATTTAAATCTTCTGTTCAGGCTCTTAAAATACAAATATTCTGAAATGGATGTCATCATATATTTCCAATGAATAATAGCAATAATTTTAGAGCAATCTAATATTATGTATGTATGAGAAATAAGAATAAAGAATTGCATTTAAATAAGAAATTCAGTTATATTAAGGAGTCTCCCAAATCATTAACATCTACTTGATTTTACAAAACATTTATCATAGATATTATTTATATTTTTTCATTCCTAACACAATTTTGGATGAGAGGCTTTACACTGAAAAACATTCATTTTCTACAAAAAGCATTTATTAGTTCTGACAAACCATCTGAGACATGTTCAGAATGTTAACTAACAAATAATACATTTTTTTCAAGCATGTTATAAAAAAATACATGTCCCAAATCTCATTTCCTTTGCTTAAGATTAGTCTTCTAGCTGAGAGATAATACTCCCTCCTAAAATAATCATTTTTTAATTTTGGTTTACTTCATATCTTGATTAATAGTCTCATAAGTGAAAACAAAATTTCTGTTTGAAAGGAATCAGGCTTTATCTTTAAAAAGAAAAAATCATAACACAAATGTATATACCTAATTTAACTATTAACTGCTACCATATTAAACTTAGGAAAACCTTTAATTCTTATTCTGTTAGAGATATACAAAATAATTAAATCTCTCAAGCACTTTTAGTTTTGCTTTTTAATTTTCTTTACTTTCTGTGACTTTACCAGTTCTACACAGCTTTATGAAAGAACAGTGCCCCCCAAATCATTTTTCAAATAGTTTATTTCTAGGGAAAAGGTACATACCTATCATTTCAGGATAGCTGAAATTTTATGCTAACTTACATCACCAGCAGGAAAGTTAAAAGCAGTAATATTTGTTAATTTCCATATATATATATGTTACACATAATATTTAGGATACATGATTGTGATCCCTTTTAGTTCTTGAGTTGTTTTTCATTGAAAAAACCTAACATTGATTTGTGCAACATTTTTTATTCTACTACAAATAGCCTATTTTCTTTCCATGCTGGATGCTTTCCTTCAAATATAATTTCTGAGCTTCAAATAGGAAACATAATTTTGCCCTGGATGTTCCCTTGACTTCTAGAATAGCAAATGATGCTATATTCATGTCTGGAAATGACTACACTTAAAGTCTCTGTATTCAGTCAGCCAGCTAGTTTTGATATTCACCAGCTGGGTGGCCTTAGGCCAGTTGCTTAACTTCTCAACATAAAATTAAGATACGAGTACCTATTTCATAGTCTTAGTTTGGATTAATATGTGTTAATATATGTAAAGTGCTTAGAATAGTGCAGAGCACATAAATGGTCAATAAATATTAGTTAAAGTTAAGTTAAAAAGTCTATATGAAGAAAAAATATAAACTGTAAACATATTCCAGCTTCCGTAATTTCTCATTTGCTCCATTCTAAGAAGGAACATTAAATCATATGATGTGGTTCAAAATGCTTCTTTCTAGCCTATATAAATTGGGAGCAATGACTTCATTCTTTTTTTCCTTTAAAAAAATTTTTAAGTGTTTATTTTTTTTTAATTTTTTTTTTTTAATGTTTATTTATTTTTGAGACAGAGAGAGACAGAGCACGAACGGGGGAGGGGCAGAGAGAGAGGGAGACACAGAATCGGAAGCAGGCTCCAGGCTCTGAGCCATCGGCCCAGAGCCCGACGCGGGGCTCGAACTCATGGACCGCGAGATCGTGACCTGAGCTGAAGTCGGACGCTCAACTGACTGAGCCAGCCAGGCGCCCCAGTGTTTATTTATTTTTGAGAGAGACAGAGCATGAGTGGGGGGAGGGCAGAGAGAGAGAGGGAGACACAGAATTCAAAGCAGGCTCCAGGCTCTGAACTGTCAGCACAGACCCCAATGTGGGGCTTGAACTCATGAACGGTAAGATCATGACCTGAGCCAAAGTCAACACTTAACCGACTGAGCCACCCAGGCACCCCACCTCCATTCTTTATCTTTATTTCCTTAAGGACAAGCTTTGTTTCTTTACTCTTATCTAGATCATGGACAAACCAGTTAGGGGTGAGGAGAAGAGAGTTGGAATAATTACCCACAGTTTAAGACAAGAGTTGTATTATTACAAGTTGTCTGTGAATGGGTTGTTTAAATTACCACAGAAGACTTACAACTTAGTTCATAGTCTTAGATACAGAAGGCAACATGCTGGGGGGCTAGAAAAGATTATGTACTAGTCACTAGTCACTCAATAATTTATTATTAAAGCCTTATACTCAAAAACCTTGCTCTTAAGAATATCAAAATGCTACATAGATTTCCATTGGAACCAATATGTAAGTTGAAATAAAAAGTTAAATGTATTTGTGAATCTAGCTTCAAATACTAGTGACATAATTATTATATCTCTCTTTCTTTATTGTGCATGAATTCAGAGCCAGAATTCACTGAGAATATGCTATAGGCAAAATGCATTATATTAAGCTAGGTGGATTTGATCCAAAGAAGCACTGCCAAATACAGATGTTATTTCTCAAAATGAGTGTAACTGATTTATTCTACAAGTGAAATGGAAAAATGATTAGATGTATATTAATAGTATATTTTTGGAACACCTGGGTGACTCAGTCAAGTGTCTGACTCCTGATTTCCACTCAGGTCATGATCTCACTGTTGGTGGGATTGAGCTCTGTGTCTAGCTCTGGGCTGACAGCGCAGAGCCTGCTGGGGCTTCTCTTCCTCTCTCTCTGCCCCTCCCCTGCTTGTTCCCTCTCTATCTCAAAAATAAATAAATAAACTGAAAAAAATAGCAGATTCTCCACTCATTTATGCCTGCTTAATTTTAATTTTTTCAAGTGTTTATTTATTTTTTGAGAGACAGAGACATAGCACAAGAGACACAGAATCCGAAGCAGGCTCCAGGATCTGAGCTGTCAGCACAGAGCCGGATGTGGGGCTCGAACCCACGAACCATGGGATCATGATCTGAGCTGAAGTCCAATGCTTAACTGACTGAGCCAGCCAGGCACCCCTATGCCTGCTTAATTTTAAAATAATGTTTTCTATGTATGTGTGCAGCCAGGAATATTTGAATTAACATTCCAGTAATGTAGTTTATATCCTATATTGAACCAGATTTCCAGTTGACTAGATTTTAAGTCTACTGTAAAAGCTTTATTGAGATATAATTCACATGCTATATAATATATTCATTTAAATTTCATAATTTAGTGATTATTTGTATAGTCACAGATATGCACAAATATCACCACTGTTAATTTTAGAACATCTTATTCACCTAAAAAATAAAATAACATTCATACCATATAGTTATGAACCCTCCCCCACTTCTTCTATCATACCACTTGACTCCAAGCAACTATTAATCTACTTTCTGTCTCTACAAATTTGCCTTTTCTGGCATTTCATATAAATGGAATCATGTGATACATGGACTTCTCTGACTGGTTTTTTTCACCAAGGATGATGTCGAAGTTCATCCATGTTATACATGTAACAGTGATCCATTGCTTGTTCATGGCCAAATAATATTCCATTGCTTTAATCTGTTATTTTTTATATCTATCAATAAGTGGACATTTGGATTATTTATAGCTTTTGATATTAGGAATTATGCTGCTATAAAAACTTATGTGCAAGTTTTTGGGTGGACATAAGTTTTTACTTCTCTTGGGTATATATAAAGGAGTGGAATTGTTGGGTTGTATGACATTTTATGTTTTATGTTTGAGGAACTTTCAGACTGTTTTTCAAAGTGGCTGCACGATTCTGTATTCCAATCATCAGTGCTTCAAGGTTCTACCTTTTCCACATTCTCACCAACATTTGTTATTATCTGACTTTTTTTTTTTATTTTAGCCTGCCTGTTGAGTGTGAAGTGATGGTATCTTATTGTGGATTTGATTTGTACTTCTCTGATGCCTAATGATGTCAAGCATTTCTCAGTATGCTCAATGTCTTCTTTGAGAGATGTCTATTTAGATCCTCTGTCCATTTTAGTTTTGTCATTTTTTTAAGTTTATTCATTTTGAAAGAGAGAGAGCATGAGTCAAGGAGGGGCAGAGAGAGGGGGGGAGAGAGAGAATCCCGATGCAGAGCTCGATCTCACCAACTGTGAGATGGTGATCTGAGCCGCAATCAAGAGTTGGACGCTTAACCTACTAAGCCACCCAGTATGCCTCCAAATGAGTTTTAAAACCAGATGATTTCCATAAAGAATTTCCATGAAGAATCCAGCTGACTGGTTCAATTAATTTAGTGAAGTCTATTTTTCCGTTCAGTATGAAGCCTTTGATGTTGTTTCTCAGAGAATGCAGCCTAGATACGGCCACAGACACCTTGGGATAGCCTTGCCTTCAGTGCAGCTCTCTGTCCCTATCCACACCGCTAATTAGCTGGTTGTCTATTGTTTACAACAATGCTCTGAAACCTGATTTGCTCACAGACTGATCCAATAGCAAACCCAGACTCCTTTGAAGAGATAGTTCCTGTGGTTAGTGTTTGTTACTTGTCCTCACCCAGAAAGGCTCCCTCCTATCTCTTTTCCTCATTTCTCTCTTGCAAGTGAAGCTGCCTAACATTTAGCCTATATTTTCAATAAATCCATCTTATCCCAATTGTCTTTTATGACAGTCCTCACGGTTTTTGAGTGCCCTTAGACTTAAGCTTCTTCGTTAAACTCTGTTGCAAATTAAGTCACTTCCTATGAAAAGAGATTAGGCATTTTCTGTACTATGGCCTGCTTCTCACCAGAGTAAAATCTTTGTGCCATGTCTCTGGTGCTGGGGATGGGACAATGGTGTTCTTCACTCTGAATGACAACCCCAATTAAGAACTGAATATTTCCTTGGAGTGGGAGGGCAACAGCCCTAGGTCTCCTTGGCTTCCCACTCCTGGCTTGGAATCCCTGATCCATAAATTAAGGCAAGAGGGAAGAAGACTCCTATCTTCAGTGCTATAATGCCCAAGGTAGAACCTTCATCTCACCAGTGGGGGTTGAGTGGCAAAAGGCATCTCACTGATCTGCATTCCCAGAACTCAACCTCAGTAACAAGTAGCTGGGGGCATCAGGAGAAATTGTGATGTCCAGACTCTTTTGGGAATATACCCCTCTGACTGGAAGCTGTAGGTGGTGAGGGAACCTTGCATTCTGGCTATACCAGTCTAAAATTGGAGTTTCCATCTCACTGACCTGAGAAGGGAGAGATGGAGTGAGTCTTACTTCAAAAATCACAGGCTCTTACTGTTCTTCCTGAATTTTAGTAGATTTTCTTGAACAAATGTTTCTCCATTTGCTGTATGCCCTTAGGAGTATTTTCAAGGACTTTAATGGTTACAATTTTATTTTTAGCAATTTTCACCAATTTTGCTGGAGAACGTGTCCACAGAGCTAGAAATCCTTTTAAGTTCTGAGTTTTGTACTAATAGAAAGTCTATAAGGAATACACTGAAAATATTGCTTGAGGCATTATCCAGCTTAATACTGTTAAAAAAAAAAAAAGCAAACTAGATACTTTTTTCTAACAGACACTCTTAAAATAGCCATTACATTTTCCTTTACTGTGAACTTAACTTTAATATCACAATTGAACATGACCCAAAAGATGTTCTGCTATGTTTACTGTATATTATTTAAGAAATATCATGAACTAGTTATTAGTAAATTTTGAGTATGCTACTACTCACTTTCAAAATGTGTATTAATATTTTTCATAAAAATATTGAAAATTACCTTGATATTTAAAATAAAATACATTCCTGTTCTCTTCATCCTTTTTAAAATAATTTCTTTAAAAATAACCCACCTAGTTCAACATTTCCCAAACCGAAATCCTGTTCTGGTCATTGAACAATTTCCAATGTTCCAAAATCAATTTAGCTACCAAATAACAGCATCAATTATCTATGCTGTGGAATGAAATTATTTTAAATAAGTTTTAAACACGTAAGTAAGTTCTCAAATATTGTGAAAAGGTCTATTCAGGTATTAAGAATATTTTTCAAAGCAGTATGGAGTTTCCTCAAAAGTTCAAAATAGAACTACCCTACAATTGAGCAACTATACCACTAGGTATTTATCCAAAAGATATCAAAAATACTGATTTGAAGGTACACATGCATCCCAATGTTTTACAGCAGCATATCAACAATAGACAAATTATGGAAAGAGCTTAAATGTCCATCAACTGATGAAAGGATAAAGAAATTGTGATATATATAAATGGAATCTTATTCAGCCATCAAAAAGAATGAAATCTTGCCATTTGCAAAAATATGGATGGAGCTCAAGTTTAATAAGCTAAGCAAAGTAAGTCAGAGAAAGACAAATATCATATGATTTCACTCATGTGTGGAATTTAAGAAACGAAACAGATGAACATAGGGGAGAAAAAAAGAGAGGCAAACCAGAAAACAGACTCTGAACTACCGAGAACAAGCTGAGGATTGCTGGAGGGAAGGTGGGCAGGAGGATGCGTTAAATGGGGGATGGGTATTAAGGAGGGCACTTGTGAAGAGTACTGGGTGTCATACGTAAGTGATGAATCACTAAATTCTACTCCTGAAACTAATCTTACACGATATGTTAACTAACTGGAATTTAAATAAAAACTTGAAAATAAAAATAAAAATAAATTTCTAAAAGTAAAAATGCCAAAAAAAGAATATTATTCAAATTTCCAGAATTCATCTTGTGTGGTATGAAATGAAAGGGAAAGAAATATTTATTTGGTTTACTATCCTATTTTTTCCTATTATTTTCTCCTATTATTGAAAATACATATCTATACAATAAAGAGTGTACTTTTTTTTTTACCTCCTCTCTTACCTGACACTTAATTTTGCAAAATATTTTGTGGGTTTTTTTTTTCTATGTAACTAATATTTATTGAGAAATTTGGTCCTAAGTGATCAAAAGAGGAACATGATTTTTTTTTTTTAATACAACCACCTTTAAAATAAAATTTCTAGCACCATTTGCATTTCTTTGCAAAGAAGACAGTATGAACAAAGAGGTTGGGTAGGTGCTTCTTCTGGAGATGACTGCATTCTTTTTCTTGCTGATTTTATATTTTAGTGGGAAATATATTAGTATTCGTAGGGAGAAAATGATGGGGAAGATCTGAAATGATTAACTGATGTATTCTGGTGTTGAAAGGAGAATTGAAATCAAATGATTTTTGCTTTAAAATAATCTGAAGAAAGAGATATGTAACAGCTCTGTGCTCACAGGAATCCAGATGTGCCAATTTTTGAAACTGTGTGCTCCTAATTTATTTCAAGTGATATGTTTGGTGGATTCGTTTTCTCTCTTTTTACATAAGAAATTTTATTTTTTTTACATTTTTGTTTTCATTTATACCATGATACTAAATTGTTCCCAGTTAACCTTTAATAAGAAAGATGATTGTTAATTACTATTTTCTTCGGTGTCCTCTCATCATTTAAAATCACTTTTCTATGTAGTACCAGGTGACTTGTACTTGTTTTCCTAAAGAAGAACTTGCCTCCTGAGAATTTAGTTGTTCCTTAGTCTAAATTAATAGCAGCATTAATCAGGATTTAATGTGGGGAATTACTTACAATTAACAAAACCCTTTTTATTATTCTGTTTAATTAAATCCTTATCATTTGTTGAAATAAATGACCCTAACTTAGTTGCTATATACCTATATCTTCATGGTGCACGTGTATACACACACACACACACACACACACACACACGTGTCACATCTCATCACATTTATGGAAATGTTCCAAAGCCATAGAATTCAAAAAAAATTTTACCATACCGTTTTCAGAGTGCCCTAGAATTAAATATATGAGCTTTTGGGATTACTTTCTTTGATGTATGAACACCCCTGGAAATTTATATTAATATTAATATCCAGGTATTAAAATATTTGCTATCTTCAGTTACACCTGGTAGAACTATAATGATTGTCAGTCATTTAGGAAGTGATATAATTCAGATGAGATCCAACATTCAAAATGATGAATATTGAGGACAAATGTTTCAGTAGCAGCAAGTAGGGATTGCTGGGGTGTGTGAGCAGTCATTACAGTTGTTAACACTACCATAACTCACGATTCATTTCACAAATAGAAAATTACTTTTTAAAAATAATTTCTCCAGTTGTACCAGGTTCTTAGCTACAAGGTTTTCTCCTACATTCTGCGTTCTAAACATACTGTGTATCTACATCTAGCCTCCATGGGGTACTTCCAAGATAATCATTTCCAAAACGAGTATGCACAAAGCTCTGTGATCTGGGCTAGAGTGCACACTGACTTAAAGTGAGTAATCTGGGGTACCTGGGTGGCTCAGTCAGTTGAACATCTGGCTTTGGCTCAGGTCATGGTCTCATGGATTGTGAGCTGGAGCCAGACAGCTCAGAGACTGGAGCCCGCTTCGGATTCTGTGTCTCCCTCTCTCTCTCTGCCCTTTCCTGCTTGTGCTCTGTCTCTGTCTCTCTCTCTCAAAAATAAATAAACATTAAAAAGAGATTTAAAGTGAGTAACTGGTTCTGAAGGAGTTTATAGGAAAGCTAGAGAATCAAACTATATATATATATATATATATATATATATATATATATATATATATATATAATGGTTAGAAAAAAGACTGCCTATAACAATAATATTAATAATAAAAGATCATTTATGTGGTACATTTTAAATATTTCAAAGAATATTTTATATAATTCAATAACACATTTAACTATATGTTATAATTCCCATTTTATAATTGAGAAAACCAGAGCTCAAAATATAAGCTGCCTAAATTCACACAGTTAATAAATGGCAGAGCCTGGATTCAAATTCGGTATATTTCTTTTTATATACACTGTCATTAAGAGCTGAGTGTTCTGGTTTCTCCACTCTTTGTTTTACAGTTCCCTTACTATTCCTGATAATATTTCTGCGGTTTTTTTTGCAAAGAAAAAAAGCACTCTGAGATGAACACTATAAAATCCAATCTTTTCCCATCACCAATAGACATCACTTTTGCTTGATATGCTTTGTTCACATTTCGCATACTTCCCCAATTTATTTTCCACTGAATACCAGTGATGCCTTTTTCTTAGGACTTCTAACTAGAGCGATTGTAAGGACATGCTAAGAACATCAAATTAAGTGTTTTATAATTAGTTATCAGAAGCCATGGCTCTCTTAAAACCCATGTTGATCACGTATTCCAAAATTGTTTTTAAAAGACAAAATTATTGTGTCTCTGTAGTCCATCCCAGCACTACTGTTCTGCCTTCCAACACCTTTCATACTAGCCCCTTCCTTAACATTCCTACTGCTACCACCTCTTTTGGGCCATCATTACATAAAATGTGGATGGTGACCATTGCTAAACAACTAGATTCTGTGTATTTCCAGTTTCTCAACGCAATCCACCCTGAACACACTGCCACAGTAGTCTTCCTAATGCAGTAACTTGCAGTAGCCAACAATATTCTATGGATCTATATTACCTCTGGCATAAAGTCTAACTTGGTAGCAGCTAGAAACTCAAATGTTCAATTAACAAAAGAGAAGTAAATAACTAAAAAACCAGTATTTCTACGGGATAAAACTCCCTTAGGGAGAACATTAGTATTAGTTTGCGAGGGTTTCCAGAACAAGGTACCACAGCCTGAAACAAAAGAAATGTATTTTAAAAATAATTTCTCCAGTTGTACTGGGTTCTTAGTTACTCCTGAAACTAATATTACACTATATTCTGTTTTTTTTCTATAGCTTCTTATCTCTTATTACCGATCTATCTATCTATCTATATAGATATATATCTATATATATATATACCTAGGTATATATAGATAGATAGGTATATATAGATAGGTATATATAGATATATAGATATAGATATTACAGAGATATGCCTATATATATCTATATACAGATATATACATATATATGTATATACACATATATATATACCTATACCTCTCTTATTACAGAGATAAGAAGGAGAAAAAACTTCTAGTTGGAATAAAAATTTGCGCCATATTTTTGAAGGATAAAACTGAGGCAAAATTGAGGCAAAATTTAGCAAGTAGTCAAATGTGATTAAAACTGTTATGGACTGAACTGTGACCCCCTGTACCAGATTCACATATTGAAATCCTAACTCCCACTACTCAGACTATATTTCTAGATAGTGTCTTTAAAGAGATTATTAAATTAAAGGTCATTAAGATGGGCCCCAATCCAGTATGACTGGTATCCTTACAAAACAAGATTAGGATACAGGCATACACAGAAGGAAGACCAAGTGAAGACAAGGAAAAGCTGTCTATCTATCTACAAGCCAAGAAGAGAGGAGTTAGAAGTCAATCCTGGCAAACATCTTGATCTTCAATTTCCGGCCTCCAGATTTCTGCAAAATCCATTTCTTTTGTTTCAGTCTGTGGTACCTTGTTCTGGAAGCCCTCGCAAACTAATACTAATGTTCTCCCCAAAGGAGTTTTATCCACTCACAAAAGTGGGTGAAGACAAAAACATTCATGATTGCCAATTGAGTACTGAGTATATTTTAAAAGTAGGAAATTCTCCCCAATACTTTATTTGGATATTAAATAGAAACATTAAGTTCTGCATAAATAGAAAAAAAAATGTAATAAATGGAAAGCAGTTCTTATTCATGGAAAAAACAAGTTTAAGAGTAATATATAAAATATAATCTCATATAATAATAAACCCTTTGAACTTTTTTTGCTTATTTTATTTGCATGTTCTCTTGGATATCACAGTTTTTAATAGTAGCATAGCTTATAATTCATTTCAAACTGGAAATTTCCTTTTTAAAAGTAATTTTTTCAGTTGAATTGCTTCTCTTTCAGTCCCTAGAAAGTTTGTTTTTATTTATTCTTGCTAGTTATCTATTTCTGTTGTACATAACCCCTTAAACGACCTTATATAAATTTTTCATCACTTTATAATCTGTTCCAAGTATTTATTCTTCTATTCTTATGCTTTTTATTTTGATCAAGATTAGCTTATTTTCCTCTTAATGCTGAAATAACTCTGCTGCTACTTCTGGTAGTGTGTTAATATGAACATTAAACAGGAGGAAAATTAGAAGCACATCTTTTTTACTGCATTATCAGCACTGGGATGATTTCTGAGTTACTAGTTCAGTCAAAAAGTATTTAATAATCTGTTTACTTCCTTGAGTCTATGCAGCGGACTGTAATCTCAAGATCAATGGCCCTATCTATCTTTACCACTCTATCCCTAGCACCCCAATACTTGACATATGATTGGTTAAATTAAGAAATAAACTTTGTAGACATTTTTGAAAATGTACAAAAATTTTTTTAAGCAAATATTACTCAGGACTTAATATAGCTAATACAGGAAATTTTCAAAGCAATGTTTGTAAGTTTAAGACAAATAATTTGCTTATGTCAATTAGAAGATATTTTTAATGGATATGAAAAAACAGGTGAAAAACATAAAGGGAAAAATTGTGCCATTCCAATTATAAGTGCTGAATGTCCTTGGTATTTAACCTATGGTCCACGGACCTGCACATCAGCATTACCTAGGAGGTTGTCTGAAATGCAGAATCTCAGGCCCTATCACAGACCTACAGAAATAGAATCTATGTTTTCATAAGATCATCGGGTGATTTGTTTGTACATCAATATTTAGGAAATGCTCTTGATGGACATCAAATAATGTAGATATTCAAAAGAGGCCAAAGAGTCAGGAAAGACCTCATAAAGGTGCTCAGTGAAGTCACATAAATAGATAATTCCCAAGAATGATAGACATGCTCCAGAACTCTGAGAACTTTCTAGACATAAACTAAAGTTTTACAACATTGTTGGTTTTCCTTGTATTTAATTTATATTAAACTGCTTATATTCATTAGAAGTAAGAGAATAAAGAGTATCCTTCTTTCAAGCTTTTAGTGTTTGAACAATCTATTCTAAAATCCTGAATACTCCCTTATATGAAACTTTTAAATTATATGAGCAACAATTAGACATCATTGAGAATTGTATCAATTGAATGGTATAATTAGGTGGTGTGAAATTAAAGAAGCAGCAGAGACAATATATAAGCAGAGGACTGAGAACCTTAAGGTTGGTGCTGGTAAGTGTGGAGTACCAAGTCCCCTGAAATGATTAACTGCCCGTTAATCTTTCATGAATATATACTATATGCAGGTAACATTAAATTTCTATTTGCTCATTAACTTGAGGCACTTGAATCACAATAGCATGAAAAAGGCATAAACTATAGATCAAATTATAGCAGCTATGTAATTTTTGGACTGATCTTATTTTTGTATTCATATTCTCTTCTAACAGACTGAATCATTATCACAAGGTCATCTTAATGATGTTGGACATTTAAGAAACTCACTGGTTTAAGGACAGTACTAGTTGTTAAAAATAATTAATTATTAGTTAAATAAAAATTGATGCTTTTTTAAGTACATGAGGCAATGGCTCAGCATTGTATAAAGCCAGTATCAACTACACACATGAATTGTGGAGGGTAATGAATAGGTAACACAAAATCAAGAATAATCCAAAATCCCTTTGTATATATCATTGCAATACAGTAAGTGATTTTTCACATCTGACTAGCCGTTCCAATTTGCTTCTGTAAAGCAGTACTAAGATGACAATATAATTTCTAATCAGTATAAACATAACATGATAGTTGGGTGCATACTGGAAATATGTAAGGGATGCCTGACTACATAGAATGGAGAAGTTAATTTAGAACAGAAACTTTATCATAATAATAACTGTAATAATTTCATTATCATATTAAGCTTATGTTTATAGATTTAAAATAATCTCTAATATAAGATTGAGACTGATAGGAATGCACTGACATTCTGTAAGGATGCTAATCTTAGACAGATGTCGTCATTCCTGCATATGCTTTATCCTTCGGAAGAAATTGATTCATGATAAGGACATTCATACAGAGTGCCTCAAATATCCCATAGTACATATTTCATGTTTCCCTATTTATTATGTCAGCTTTTTTGTAAAGTTTATTGTCATTATAAATGAAGATTGTTTTGACTTAATACAATCAATACATTGTACATTCTCTATACATTCTCTGTACATTCTCTATACAATGAATTTATAACAGTATTAATGCTAGGATTTGGAGCATTTTTTAAAGTTTATTTATTTATTTTGAGAGAGAATGAGAATCCCAAGCAAGCTCCACACCGTCAGCACAGAGCCTGACCATGGTGCTCAAACTCACAAACTGTGAAATTATGACCTGAGCCGAAACCAAGAGCCAGATGCTCAGCTGACTGAGCCACCCACCCAGGTGCCCCGGATTTGGAACATTTTTAAAATAGATGCATGTATTTTGGTGTTCTGTTCTCAGTCATTGCTATTATACAATTAATATTACTTCTTAATTAGTTATTTTACGCTGAATGGGGATTGCACTTAACCTCTGGCATTAACTTTTCTGAGACAATATTATATTGAAAGAGTATTAACTTTCTAAGCATTTATTAAGCTATCCTCCTTCCTTTAATTGATATTAAATTATAATGTCATGATAACAGAACTAATATGTTAACAATTAACCATGAAGCATCTAATTTGGAAACTAAGTCAAAGAGTAAGTTCATTTTAGTATGAATATTTTAAGCAAAACGTGACATGAAAAACAAACTGAGCCTAGCCTTACAAATTATCTTGCCTTTCCCCTTTGCTTTAATACATACAAATTAAAAATTCAATGCCTTTTCATTTTGAAAAACTAGTGCGGGCTCTCTTATATAGCCCAATCCTGGTGATACTACAGAAGAGGAAATCTCTTATATCCCCAGGTCTAACAATGAAAAAAAAAGGATGGGGGGGGGGGGCGCCTGGGTGGCTCAGTCCGTTGAGTATCTGACTTAGTCTCAGGTTCGTGGGTTCAAGCCCCGCATCAGGCTCTGTGCTGACAGCTCAGAGCCTGGATCCTGCTTCAGATTCTGTGTCTCCCTCTCTCTCTGCCCTTCCCTCCCTCATGCTCGCTCGCTCTCTCTCTCTCTCTCTCTCTCTCAAAAATAAACATTAGAAAAAAGAATTTTAAATGATGGAGTGGGGGTAATCTCCTTAGGAAGGAGAAGGTGTGGAAATGAAGTGATAGCCCAGAAAGGAAGACGTCATTGACAGGAAAGGGGATAAAACCACTTCTTCCTTTCCTTTCCATTGTTTTTTCCCCCACCTTGCTCATTTCATTGCCTTATTACAGCTTAAGAAAGCAACACTGCCCGACCACACAGCCAGTTTGTCAGGGAAACATCAGGGCATGCCCAGATCCACTATGGCAAGTGTAGGTGAGCTGGCCCACACCTGAGAATTTGCTCTTGTACATCCTCCGTGGTTTGAGACAAACTGCAGTCTGTATTGGAGCTTTCCAGTCTCATTTCCTGAACACCAGAAAGAGAAGCTAGGTCACGAGGCTCAGTACCTTCCCAGAGGTAACGAACACTATTGGTCACAAAAACTGAAAATCATGAGGATATTTGGAGGTGAAGTTGGAAACTAATGTGTCACCAGTGAAATTTCAAGCTCTATGGGAGACAAACAAAGTAGCATATAACAGAGTCCCCAGAAAACGGAATTTGGGGCCAAACTTATGTTCTAAAACTACTGTAACGTGTAATCCCCATGATCTATGAGAGAGGGTTAGGGAAAGTGAGGCAGTGAAGTGTAGGAAGCAAATACAAGGTGATTCATTATGGTGCTGGCCACACTGGCATATAACATTCCCTCCATAAGCTTCTGCTTTTGACACTAAATGGCCATAAACGTGACATTTAGTGTCTCTGGTGTCAGTGTCAGCTCAGACCCCATATCAAACAGCCCTCAAAATGTTTTCGGGTTTTGTCAAATGGCTGCTGATATTGGTGGAAGTATTAAAACATGCATTTTCAATGGGTGTGATAGCACCCGTGAGGGGCCAGAAATTGGTTCTAGGTGGTGGTGGGAAGGGGTTCCAAAAACCCGTAACCTAAGTAAGATGTGTATGCATAGAGTTAGGGCCAGTTGCATAATTTGCAATGCCTTGTGCCAAATGAAAATGCGGGGCACAGTATTTAAAAGCAGGAAAAGAGTGCCACTAAAGATATTAAAATATATGGCTTTTTCCTTTTGTCTGCACTCTAGTTCTTTGCTTGTGATGGTGTTTATTTGCTGTGTAATGCCATTCAAAATAAAGAAAAATGAAAAATTTAAATTTTGGGATGAATTTCTCCTTCATCTTTACATCGTGCAATCACCGTTTTAAACGCAAATGCAAGGCCAGTCTATTTAAATCCTATGTGGAATCACTAAAATTATACAATCTGTGTTTCACAGCTCGTGTATACATATGTATTTTTTTTTTTTTTGACAGCACACTAGAAACATTGAACAAAACTGTCTTCCAAAGTGGGGGATTTATGTACTGGCTCTTCTTTCTCTCCTATTGATTAAACATTTACTTCTAGGGAGTTAACTCCTCACACACTTTGAGGTTCTATCACTTGGTCTTTTTACCAACTGCTGTTTGAAATGTATTGAAGTTTCTCTTTTGCACCTATTTTCATGCGTGTTCCACATGCTTTTAAGAAGAAGCTTTATTTTCTAGCATTGGTGCACAAAGTGGGATGTCTATTATATATCTTTATATATCTACCTTTAAATTAAGTCATTTAGGACTCCTTAGACTTTTTACTTATTTAATTTGCATAAATAAAGGTATTCTAAAATCCCTCCTTATCATAACTCTATCTTCATTGTAAATTATAGTCTTTACTATTATAAATTAGCTCTCTTGTTTAATAATGCTTTGCTTTGCCTAAATTCAGCCTCGTCAGAGATTATGTTTGTCACTCTGTATTTTTGTTGTGGTTGTTGCATTTGCCTTGGTATTTCTTTACCATCCTGTAATTTTAGCCTTTGTTAATGGCTTTGTTTTAGGCGAGTCCCTTTCACACAGCAGAGGGCTGGGTTTTGCTCTCTGTGCCATTAGAACATCTTTTCTTTTTCAAAAGGTGAGGTAAGTAGAGTTAAATGTTCTGATAAAATGGATTTGTTTAGTTTCTCTTCTGTCAGGTTAATTTATGTTTGATGTTATGATATATGTTCTATTTTGTCTCCACTGTGTGGTCTGCTTTCTTCAAATTGAAATTTTCTGTGGTTTTGTATTTCTTTTGGTATTTATCATTTTGTTGTTAGTGTTTCAGCAGACACACTAATGCTAGTATCTTTATATAATTTCCTCAGTCCCAACCTGCTTGCCCTAGAATCTTAGTATTGATGTGTACATTTAAAATCTTATGTGTTGCTCCTGTTTCTCACTTGTGTGATGATCAACAATGCAATTTTGTATTTCCCATCACTTTCTTCGCTCCTCCCACTTATTCTACTATGTCACAGCATGTACTATATGTGTATTGTTCTTATACTTTTATACCCACCTTTGTTATCCTTTAGGTTTGTAATTAAATTTATCCAACACTTTACGGCAGTTATTTTGCTAAAGTTTCCTATTTCACTTCCGAGGTGAATGAAGTTTCATGTTAATAAGATTAAAGAAGGTCTCATTAGTACAAAATTACTTAGCATTAGATGTTCAAACTGGTTTTTCATAGCCTTCCTTTTTGAAGGAAAACTTAGTTTGATACAGGAAAGAATACAAACAATATTTTCAAGAAGCTTAGTTTTAATAATTGTGCATGTTATAATTTTATATATAGCCATGAGATAATAAAAATGTAATGTGTAATTCCCATGCAAATAAAGGCTTAAAAATGTAATTACCCAAACACTCTAAAAGAAATCAAGAAATGAAAAAAGGAAGTACAAAACTGGCAAGGGCACCTGGAAATTATAGGTGGTATTAAAAAGTTATAACCAAAGGGTGTCTGGCTGGCTTGGTCAGTTGAATATCCAACTTTGGCCCAGGTCATTATCTCACAGTTCCTGAGCTCAAGCCCCACGTCTGGCTTTGCACTGATAGTGCAGACCCTGCTTCAGATTCTCTGTCTCTCTCTCTGGTCCTTCCCCACTTGCTCTCTCTCTCTAAAAAAATAAATAAACATTTAAAAAGTTATAAGCAAATATTTTGAAAATTTCATTGTATGTAAATATCCTAAATGATCTCATCAAAAGGCAAAGGTCATCAGACTGGATTTCAAAAATCTAACTTTTTGTGATAAATTCATCTAAACAACTTAAAAGCAAAAGACATAATAAAGACATGGCATGCATGTGTCCACATTAATAATTGCAAAATGACCTTTGGACAAAAAGCATTTGTAGAGATGTATAAGGTCATCCTATAATGATTAAAAGTTTATTTCATCAGGAAAACAAACTATTGTGAATTTTTATGTCTCTAATCAAATGATCATAATATGAAAACATTTAAATATTCCTGGAAGAGATAGAAAATTTAATAATCATACTGGGAAATATTAACACACACTTCTCAGTAGTTGACAGAAAAAATAGACAAAAATAATCAAGGATAGAATATTTTCAATAAAAGGGACTTCCATACAATGCTTCATCTATAATTTCAGACTGAACATCTTTATCTCACATTCACATGAAGAAGTTACAAAATTAATCATATACTGCTGCACCATAAAGCAGAGCCAACTCATTTAGAAGTTCTGAATTTGTACAGACTGTTTTCTGACCTCATGGAAATTAAGCTGGAAATCAATAAGAATGCCTAAAATCCTAAAAGACCTCAATGTTTGAAAATGAACAATGAGATGAGCCTTTCTGGAATTGAAAGGCACGATGTACCTTGAACAGAGTATATTTTTAACTTGATTCTGTGTAAATGAGAGGAGGCAGGAAGGGGAGAGGGGAAAGAGAAAGACAAAGAGTGAAGAGAACAATGCATACATTTCTCAAAGTGGTCACAACATGATGAGAAATATAATTTGAAATGAAGGGTAAGTACTGCTCACCAAATACAGTTTTTTCTATTTCTGATTTTGTTATTTTATTTCTTTATCTTCCCCCTAGCCCCCCCCCCCCCCCCACTTAGGCTTCCATGATTTCTAAAATCTCAGCAGGCAACGTCTCCCTAGAAAAAAGGCAGCTCAGACTGAGTGATCCAAGGAGAGCCTAGCCTGTGTCTGCATTCAGGCAGGCTGTAGCTGTGACAGGTGTCATCTTACTTGACTGGTAGGTTTTTCATGGGCACTGGTGCCCACTCATGTGGCAGATACCAAATGAAGACTTTTTCTGTCCTCTGAGATTTTTCAAACTGAGGTCCAGGCCCCCTCCAGCAGACAATTATCGTTTTTCTCAGTCCCTAGATTTCCTGCCATACCCAGATATTCTGTTTCCTCCTAGTAAGTGCCTTTTTGGGTAGACTCTCTCTCAAGATAACTAACAGTGGCTCCCTGAATAGGAACCACATTAGACCATGAGAGACAGGCCCCTGACCTCTCCTGTTAGTGGACATAAAAATAAAATTTACTTTCATCCTGTCTGTTCTGCCATCGGAGGCTGCACTAGCCACCCCTTGCCTTTAGAGTCTAAGATATGAATCAGATATATTCCCTATGGCTCTGGTGACACTTGTCAAATTTTTCACATGGGTCTGAAATCCTCTTCACTTGGCTTGGTTGAAAAGGGAGGAAATATCTCAGCTTTCTAATAACTCTTATTATATAAATCCTTTCTAACCCTCCCTTGACCCAGCTCCATGACCCTAGATGCACCCAGAATGATGAGATAAGCTACATGCTCCAAAGCTTGTTTTGCACGTTGTTATCATGCTGCACATAGATAATTTAGCACCTAAAATTCAAGCATTTAGGAAATCTGAAATTCTAAGACAACAAGAAAATAACGGTTAGCTTCCAGCTAAAAATATTGATATATGCACGTGTTCATATACTATTACATATAAATGTTAATGCTATAACATATACATAGGCACACATTTTATATGCTGTTACATGCATAAATACATACACACAAACACACATGCATGTACAACACACACAATTAAAAAACCAGCATAATATTTGGTGTTTACGTGTTATATATTGATGTATCTCACAAGTTACTTATCCAGTTTATTAAATGTTAGACAACTATTATCATTCTAGAGATGGAAGCCAATTATCTTGTCATTCTTTTTTATCCCTGAATTGGGGAGAATAGAGTCTAAAACTGGAAAATATGCAAATGCAAAAAGTCATTTATTATGTTTCTTTTAGATCATCAATATTGATAGACGAAGAGAGTGCATAGTTTAGAGAAACTGGATTTAGTCATAATAAAATTGGGATGGTTAGGTTACTTTGATTGCCATATATTTTCATTGGAAGACATTTAGGCTGCCATTTTACCACTGCGTATATGTTGTTTGAGGTGTATAGTCTCTGACCTATATAAAACTAAATATAATACAAACCAGAAGCCCAAAACCCTAAAATTATAAGTAGCATAGTGTGCACAGATGGAATAAAAAAAAAAGTCCCAGGTTGTCTAAATTCTTAAACTGGTTTTCCTAGAACTTGTCATCAGGATCTGAGAAAAGATGAGGTTAATAAACAAAGTAACAAAAAATAAAGCTAAAATAAGATAAAAATTTAACAAGGATTCTTTAACAAAAGAAAAACATAATGGATACCATATGTGAAAAATGCCAGAAACTGAAAAGAAAAATTTTAAACACAACGAGATGCCCTCTTTCACCCACAAATGAGCAACCAGAGTAAAGGTGGACTGAGATACACCCTTTGATACACTGCTCAAAGGAGTGTAAATTGCCGTAACCCTTCTGAATAGCAATTTGACAATCAAGGACCTAAGAAGGCTTCATTATCTTTGCCCCAGTAATTTTACATCCAGCATGAGGAAGTAACTCTAAATACAACCTCATGAATAAAGGCATCTGTTGTGAAGTTATTTATAATACTGAAAACAATCAGAATGTCCAAGAAGAGAATGCTTAATTAAGTCGTTATACTCACATATGAATGTTAAGCAACCTTTGAAAATTATGTTTATGCACAAGTAGTTATAATATGAGAAAGTACTTATGGTGAAATTAATAATAACTGACAAAAATTATATAAAAATATGATCCTAACCATGAGCAAGTATGTCCTGCAACTCCTGGCAAAAACAAATACAGAACCTCTTTGCAGGAGGGTATCCTTGACCTCAGGCTCCTTAGTGCTCCTACAAATGAATTCTATAAAATATGAAATGAAAAAAATCACAAAATAGAGGAACTAACCAGCAACTGTAAGAGTATTTCGTATATAATAACTTTCATATATAAAGGGGAAAAATTAGTATCTTGGAAGAAATGATGACCAACAAATAAGAAACCATTACAAGCGATAATAAATTTTTGTTAAAGAATCAAATAGAACCTCTCAAATAATATATATGGGGGTGCCTGGGTGGCTCAGTCGGGTGAGCATTCGACTCTTGGTTTCTGCTCAGGTCATGATCTCATAGTTTGTGGGATTGAGCCCCACCATTGGGCTTCTCACTGACAGCACAGAACCTGCTTGGGATTCTCCCTCTCCTTCTCTCTCTGCCCACCCCCGCTACTCACATGAGCATGCTCTCTCTCTCACTCCCCAAATAAACTTTAAATATACATATATATGATTTGTAATATAAGACAATAATACTTAATAAACAAAAATGAATGCATATTTAAATACTACTAAAGAATTAATAAACTAGATAATAGGGCTAAATTTCACATGGCATGTTTGTTTATTTCCCTTTATTTCCAACAATCTACATTCTTCATATGTGAATCTGAAAATAAAGAAATAGATTCTGAATCCACTTATATAAGATTGGTGACATTGGACTCAAATGAAGATATTCTGAAATACTCCTTTCTTTAGTCCTGATGATCTTCTTTTAAGATTTCTCTTCCTTTTGTGCTATGGGCAGAACTGATATGAGAAGCTGTTCTATTTATATTAGTGACCTGTACTAATGTACTCTCATTGCTTGGGGCCTTGATTTGAGGCAATATGATGCCAAAATTGATTCTGTCAAAGAATGCCTTTAGAGGAGTTGTGACCTCCACATAGAATATGAAGTTCATAATATTGTTCATATAAGCTCCTAAAATTGTAAAGTTGGAATATGAGGAACTAGTCTGCAGCATAAGCAATATACTCTTATCCAGTTATCCTTTCACTTCTGAAATACAGATTTCTGAACTACAACATGCCATATTGGCAACAAGATTCTCACATGCTCAATAGAAGCCTTGGATGAAATACTCAAATGATCCAGATCAGCATTGACACATGGTATGAGCCCCTCAGAAATAATGGTCATAGGGGTGCCTGGGTGGCTCAGTCAGTTATAGACGTCTGACTTTGGCTTGGGTCATGATCTCATGGTTCATGAGTTCGGGCCCACATTGGGTTCTGTGCTGACAGCTCAGCCTGGAGCCTGCTTCGGATTTTGTGTCTCCCTCTCTCTCTGTACCTCCCCAGCTTGCACTCTGTCTCTCTCTCAAAGTTAAATAAACATTAAAAAATAAAAAAATAATAATGATGAACATGATGGTACTCATAGTATCACCATTGGTAAGAGTGAACAATAAAATGCTTATAAAGTGAGGGATAGTTAAGTACATTGAACAATATTTAGGAGCAATTATAAGTATGGGGTAACACCAAATACATGAACTTAAAAGATTCTCCAAATACTTGTTAAGTTAGAATTTAAAACAAACAAACAAACAAACATATAAAGCATAGCCCTACTTGTATTAAAAATGTTAACTAAAATTATATATATTCACATATGCTGCTATTGATTTTTATGGATGGGGAAACGCTGTGTCATTAGCAGTGTTTACAGCTAAAAGGTTAGGTTGGATTGAGAGCAAATAAAGTTGTTTTATAACTCTTTTCAGTACTAAATTTTGTATTGTTTACTTTTTGTCACTAACATTATTCTGATATTATTCAATGAATTAAAAATAATCCAGGTAAAATTGCAATATAATCTCACAGAGAATAGAATAACATATTAGTTGGGAGGTAGCTGAGTTTTTATTGCTTTCTTGGTACAAATTCATATTTCCAAGCATCTTTTGCCCCCAAATCCAAAAGCTTCATGTCCAGATTTTTAATATACCACCCATTTATGTTAACCTGCTTTCCCCACAATTTGGCACATCCATCTGGCAACAGTCCCCTCTGTGTATGCTCTTCTTCAGTTTAAGAGAGTACAAAGAGATAGCAAGGAATGTGACAGATAGATATCAAGACCTGTGCAGAGTCTGAGATTTTACCCTGCTAGAATCCATGATATTCCTGGTCAGAGACAAAGGACTTATTACTAACAATAGCAATAGCAAGTGATTAGTATTTTCTTGTATCATTTCCCTGGCTCACCTTCCTACCAGGAAATGCAGGAGTCAAATGACACCTGCACATATAGTGGATGATACTATAGAAAAGGAACTCTGAGCTTATGATACAAATCTACTATAAATGGTCAGTTAGCATGTCTGACACTATTTCTATCAGCCAGGATTGTTTATTATGAAAACATGCTTGAAAAGTAGTCCAGAACAAAAAAGAAAATCAATGCCTGTGCTTACAAGACATATATGCTGAAATACAAAACATCAAAAAGCACACTAATATCATTTTGATGAGTCACTGAGAACACTGCAAGGCTCTGTCATGTCACTGAACTATAGAGTCATGTTTCTCATAAGTAAATACCTTGCACTGTATAATTGGGTGAGCTTTGATAGTATTAACAGATGTTTAAAAATACACAGAGAAGGAAACTAAGATTTATGGAAAATCTTAGAGATGGGTGGAGGAAGTTCACTGAAATTTAAGATAAGGGACAAACCATTCCTACTAGAAATAGTCAAATAGAACAAAAATTATTGTTAAACAATACTTCTAACTAAAACTATAATGGTATTTGGAGAAAGTGAGCTATATTTCCTTGTGTTTTGTGAGACCACACTAAGAAATTCAGAAGAAAAAGATTAACAGTAAAATGTTTTAATTCATTCTTTTTTGCTGGAAAATTGATTCCAGAACTGTGTTTAGGAAAAGATACATATTTTCAGTGGAGAAACCTGGCAAATGCCATCCTAACCAAGTGATCAAATTTAACATCACCAGCACATCATTACTTATTGACACCATGTACTTCTAAATAGATGCACTGAAAAGGGCACAGCATTACTCCTGTGGTATACTTGCCAAAGATCCATACGCTTAATCCAATCACGAAAAAGCGTCAGATAAATCCAGATCTGGAGACATATCACAAAATTACTGACCAGTGCTCCTCCAAAGAGGAGTCATGAGAGACAAGACAAGATTATAGAACTGTCACAGAATGGAGAAAACTAAGGAGATAATAGGAAATCCTGGATTGGATCCTGAAACAGAAAAATAATATTAGTAGGAAAATTAATGAATCCTGAATAAAGCCTATACGTTAGTTAATAATATTGCACTAATGATTAATCCTTAGTTTTGTTAGTTGTCCTTGGTTATGCAAGATGTCAACATTAAGGGATATGTGTCAAAGTATATGGGAAATCTCTGTACTATTTTTTTGCTTCTTTTGTTAAGTCTAAAATTATTTAAAAAAATGCTTAAGGTATTTGAAACCAATAAAATAAATGAGACAAATAAGCCATGATTTTATTTACCCTGGAGCATCATATTAGATCATTAAATTAATGGCCCCTAATAAATCATACCTCCTAGTATTCACACCATCCCACATTGACTCAGATGTTGGTCTTGTAATTTGGTTTGGCCAATGACATATCGGCAAACATAAGGCAAGCAGGGACTTAATCAGTGCTTGAACATTGGTATTTGCCCTCCTAGGATGCCATGACTGCCATTTGGTCCAACAGGTTATTCTGCTGATGGAACCAACAGAGAAGGATAAGTCACCCCAGACAACAGGCATAGCTAAACACCAGACATGTAAGTGAGACTCTCTTAGACAATCAAGCCCAGGAGACCCCAGAAAAGACCAGCAAAAGTATCATCCAGCTAATTATAGTTTCATTGCAGAATTATAAGCAAATAAGTTGTGTTAGTCTTAAGCTATAGATATAGATATTATTTACTGTGGTAACTACTCAACTATGTGCACAATTTGATGTGTCATTCATGTTGAATAAAGTGAATGTGGTAAGCAATACTTATAAAAACATGGGTATGCATCATTTTTCACCTAACATAACTAAGGTCAGAAGAATGGTAAGGGCCTCTTAGATCTGTATGTGTGGAGATTTTCTGTCCTTTACTTTTGAACAGTGAAGGTGAACAGTATCTCTAAGCAGTGGACCACTTCTTGTAGAAGTCTGTAATCAATAGCTGTAGGAAGAAAGAGATCATCTCTGTGAACTGGAAATAGACAGCATGTGTTTGGCTATTGTCTACTTGCACTGATAGCTGCTCTCCGTTATTCAGTGCAAACCTCTTTGTAATAAAACTCATGGTAATTTAATGGAATATTCATACTCATTGCTTAAAGATAATAGCTTCTTGACTGTACCAACAACAAAAACAAGTACAGTCAAATGTGCATGCTTTGGTCAGTATTCTTCTCTGGACTTACAAAATCTCTGAGATAAAACCCCTACCCACAAGTATTTCCAATGTTTCAGTCTTTCCTTACAATAACTATACAAGGTTTTTCTGACAGGCTCTGATTCAGGGGAATAAAGGAAGTGGGCTTCTTTCAAGAAGCAGAGACAGCTCATAGTCTCTGAGTACTGCTCTCAGGTATTTGAATTGTTGTTCTTTTAACCTTGGGCCCTCTTGGTCAATATCAGTCCTCATTAGATCTTCTTTGAGGGGAAACCCTGGGATTCCCCCTGAAGGCCAGAGCTCAAGATGAAGATCTCTGATTCTTGTGTCATCAGTCTTCTTTTTACAAAGGACACGAAGAGTTATGCATTGGATGCTTCCCTCAGGCCTTCCTAAGATAGATTTCTTCATTACCAACTATTCTTTTTCTTTTCATTTTAAATGTGTTTTGCTTTAAGAAATGCTACCATGCTGATACAGAAATAATGAAAGGGGAGAATAAATTATAAAGCACTCTATTTTTTCTAGATGGTGTATCAAATGCTGCAATCTTTCAGTGAAGACATCGTGTTTGATAAAATGTATATGAATTCAAAGTGAAATATAAATCCATCATAATTTGCAGATAATGTTATACATTAAGACCCTCAAAGTATCTATAGATACATTATTATAAGTAAGAGGATGATTTAGCGAAGTTGTGGAATACAGTACCAATATACCAAAATATTTAAACTCTATTGACTATAAACTAGCAACAAAAAAAATTTTAAATGACATATCAATGTTACCACTTACAATAACTTCAAAAATTATTAAATGAAAAAAAAACACAACAGAATAGTATTATTCCTTCATTAGAATTTAAAACAGATAAACATCAAATGCTGGAGAGAGGATATGGAATAAGTAGAACTTTTACATGGTGCTTGTAACCAGAGACTAAAGTGTTAGAACTAATCTGGAAATAGTTTTGGCAATGTCTTGTAAACTAAATAGTCATCTTTCCTATTCCTTTATACACCCACTTCTAAATATTTACCCAACAAAAATGAAAATATGTGTCCTACACAAAGACGTGGACTAGAGTGTTCCTAGAAACTTAATTCATAGTAGCATAAAGCTGGAAATAACTCAAAATGTCCCTCAGCAGAAGAATGGATAAACGATCAGTAGTATATTAATAAGAATAATGGAATATTTCTAAGCAATAAAAAGGAAGGAGCTATTGGTATACATGATGACATGAATATACATGACCAACATAATGTTAATTTAAAGATGCCAGGCACAAAAGAGTACCTAATGTATAATTCTGTTTATATCTATTAATCTATAGTTTTAAAAAAATCAAGTATTTGCCTCAGGGGGATGATTAACTGGAAAGAGGCAGGGAGTAAATTTCTGGAGTGATGAAAATATTCAATATCTTGTTAGGATTATGGTTTATGCTAGTAAGTATAAAATTTACCTTAAAATAGGAATAGACTAGAAATTTTGAAACCATTTCCTCTATATTTTAGTTTGATTTAAAAAAGGAAATATATTGAGAATAATGGTAGACAGGATCTTACTATTGGAGAAAAGAGTTACACATCTGGAAATGGGGAAAACTGTATAATGTATTTCTTTTGGTTTCTAAATATTGTTTTTCACTATAGGGAATCAGGTGTCTCTCAAGAAAAGCCTGATTCTCAGGTGGGATGGAGAAAATACAAAATGAGCCTAGAAAACTTCTTTGAATTAAAAAACAAACAAACAAACAAACAAACAAAAAACAACTATCCAGAATTCTGATAAAGAATTGAGCATGGCCTGTACAAAGAAAACCATAAAATATCAATGAGAGAATAATAAGAACTAAATAAATGTAAAGCTATAACACATTTAAAAGATTGGACAAATAAATATTAAAAATATTTCAATGGTTGGGGCACCTGGGTCGCTCAGTAGGTTAAGCATCTGACTCTTGATGCTTAGAGTCAGATGGTTGGGCTCTGTGCTCACAGCGTGGAGCCTGCTTGGGATTCTTTGTCTCCCTCTCTCTCTGCCCCTTCCCCTCTTGCATGTTCTCTCATTCTCTCTCAAGAATAAATAAAATAAACATTAAAAATGTATTTAAATGGTTAACAAGTTTATTATAGATTCAATAAGCTCACAATAAAAATGTCAGCACCTTGTATGTCTGTGACTGAGTGTGGGTAAGCACGAGTATATGTGTAAATTGCTAAGCTGATTCTAAAACCTATTTGGAAACACAAAAGGCCAATAATAGCTGAGACAATCTTGAAGAAGAACAAAAAAAGTTGAAAGATTTATACAAACAAATATCAAGGATCATCATGAGACTACAATTGTTAACACATTACGGCACTGGTGTAAGGACCCATGAATAGACAATGGAATAGCATAGACTCTAGAAACAGATCAACATATAAAGAGTTTGTCGAAAGCATACTGAATTAGAATAGGGAAATGATGAGGGTTTTTTTTCTGGAAATTGTGCTATGACAATTGGATACTCATATGGCTAACATAATACCTCACCACACAGAAAAATTAATTACAGGTAGATTGTGAACCTACATGTCATAAAGGGGAAAATTTTTTCTAGAAGAAAATAAAAGAAATTATATTCATCATCTGAGAATAAGTATTTATTGAACAATCATAAAGTAAATGAACAATAAATCGAACTTCATTAAAACTTAAATCTTTTGTTCTTCAAACGTGTTTTATCAGTGAAAGAGCCAGCTATAAGGTGGGAGAAAAGTTTTTGAAATATATTTATCTCACCAAGAACTCAAAGAATACATAAAAAGTCTTAGAAATCAATCTAAATCAATGAGCCCAATTTAGAGAATTGGCAAAAATATTTACTGGGAACTTTCAAAAAAATCAAAATGACCAATAGAGTTATGAAAAAATGCTCAGCTTTTAAATTCACCATTAAAGTGTGAATTATAACCACAGTGAGATATCACTACACAACCACTAGATTATCAAAAATGCAAAAGGACTGCAATATCAAATGCTATTTAAAAAATAGTAAAATACGCTCAAGGCTATTTGGAGATATATAAATAGATACAACCACTTTGGAAATCTATTTAGCCACATATAATAAAGTTGAACGTAAGTTATTTTGTGACACAGTAATTTGATTTATGGAAATATATTCAACAGAATATACATATATGTGTATATATATATACATATACATATATATATATACACATATATGTATATATATTCGTGGGAAATCATTTTCTAGTTTGAAACCGCTGATTAACAAATATGCAATTTTCTAGGAAGTTCAGAGATACCTATATTACTGTTGACTTACCCTCTCTTCCTAAGAAACACAAGCACATGCAGAAAATAAGGACAAAAAAGAAAACAGCTTTATTGTTATTTTGTTAACAGGCACTATCAAAGAATATCTAGTATGTTAGAAATGATGATTTTGAGTCACTTGTTTTTTCAATTCCTTCCTATTTATTTGCATTCAAAAATGAATTGAACTCACACTATTTGGTATAAAGTGGCAATAAGAGAAGATGCCTGCACATAAGGAAATTAGATTCTAATAGATTTTAATACATGGATTTATTCAAGTATTAAGTATAAAAATGTATTTGTGACAATGCAAGTATTTTTCCTTCATTCATATTCATTTAATACAAATTTGAAGACAAAATTCTCCATGGGTATCAATCAAAATCATTGCCCTTGAAACATTTTTTGTCACAGTTTTTGTTTTCCAGAAAACTATATATATGACTATTAATAAGCTAAATAAGTGATGGCTACCTGACATCTCTCCAAAATTTGGTCCATGAATTGAATTAGAATCTCCTTTTTAAATTAATCACTTGATTTATTTTCTTTCACTATAAAATTTAATTTGGTAATTACAGCCTGAGATTCATTAATCTGTCATTCGTATGCCTTCCAAACTAGCAACAACCTATTCCTCTTTTGTGTTCATGTATTTATGCATTCACTCATTCATTTAATTTAGCAATGCTGATTCACCAATTACAATGATCCTAAGCTAGTTTCCAGAGATAAAATAGTAAACAATGTAGTGCTCAACATTACATTTTATTTTTTTTTCATTTGTGAGCTTCCTCTAGCCTCTGAGAGAGTAGAAAGGACACAAGTTTTCATAATTGCTCATGGTATCCAGGAGGCAACTAATTTTTCAGAAATTCTCATACATTATTTTCTTCTATTATTATAATGTATATAAATTTCTATCTGAACATAGGATGGCCCTGGTCCAGAAGGACAGATGTTCACATTTCTGGTAATAAAAACAAACTAACCTCAGCCTCTATGACCTTACATAAGATGTTCACTTTTCAACAAAAATTACAGGGCAAACAAAAAAGTAACACACATCAATTAAAACAGACTCAGGTGTGATAGAGAAGTTGGAATTATTTCACTAGGACTTTTAAATACTTATGATTATTACGTTAAAAACCATTGTGGAAAAGGTGGACAACATTGCAAACTCAGATGTATAATTTTCAAAGGCTGATGTAAACTATAAATAAAATCCTAATGAAATGGTAGAAATGAAAAGCACAGTTGAAAGCAATGAAGTATATGTTCACCAAGCTCATCAGCAGATTCAACACAGCTCTGTGAACAATCAGTAAACTTTCCCCTAAAAACAGGAAAAAAGGCAAGAATGATCTTTCTCACTAATTTTGAAAGTCCTAGTCAATGAAATAAAACAACAAGAAAAAAAAAGGGCATACAAAATGAAAATAATTAAATACATTTCTATGTCCTATGGATATTTACATACATCACATTACATTCCCAAAGAATCTACAAAAAAGCCCTTAGATCTGATGGATAGATCTAATATAGATATGCCTCAGGATACTAAGTCAATATAAGAAATTCAATTGCATTTATGAATAATGGCTTTGAACAATTGCAAATTGAATTTTTAATGTAACTTTTGCAATAACATCAAGAAAAATATTTTAAAAAGAAAAACAAAATATTTAGTTACTAAGCTAACAAAATACATATAGAATCTGCATGCTAATAACTATAAACACTGACTAAAAATATTAAGAATGTCTTAATAAATATACTTAGTGGATTAGAATAATTAACATTTAATGATGCCAATACTCTACAAATTGGTCTATAGAGTGAATGCAAACCCAAACTGATTTTTTGTAGAATATTTTTGTAATATTGATAAGTTTGTTCTGAATTTATACAGAAACAGACAGTACCTGGAATTACTAAAACAAGTAGGAAAAAGAAAATCAAACATGGAAAATTCATACTTCCTGATTTCAAGATTTACTAAAAAAAGTTGCTCTAATCAAGATATTATGTTATAAGCAAAAGAAAAACCATACAGATGAATAGGAATAGAAATAAACCCACAAAATACAATCAGCAAAGAAAAGTTTATTCAACAAACGGTGGTGGACCAAGTGGACTTCAATACATACCTCCAAACTCATGCAAATAATTAAATCAATATGAAGCACAAACTGAAATCTAAACTCTAAAACTTTTAACCCATCAAAAAGTATATATAAAGGAAAAACTTTGTGGTTTGGGGTTCGACAAAGGGTTTGCTTTATGCCATACCACCAAGCACAATCTATTAAAGAAAAATATTGATAATGGGATTTCACCAAAATTAGAAACGTTTGTTACATAAATAAGTGACCATTACCATGTTAAGCGAATGAAAACACAAAGCATGCATTCTCTAATAGAATGAATAAAGGATTCTTGGAGAAGTGGTAGATTCTAAGATGAGTCTGGAATACTCTGCAGTGCCTGAAAATAAGGGAATGTTCAAAAGAGTACGGAGTCATGTTGAAATGTTACAGAAAACCCAAAAGAGTTCTCAAAAGCTAAAACTAGAAAAATTTGAGCAAAAAAAAAAAAAATGATAGCATTGTTTTGTGATCCGGAAAATAAAATATAAATGAGCCATAGTAATACAATAAATAATTAAGTAAATAAACAAATAGAGGAGAATCAACTGCTATTCTTTGCAGAAGAATTCCAGTTAATAATGTATAAATAAGTTGGGAAATAGAAAATCAGCACTCAAATCACAATGTGGTAACTTCTGCAGTCTATATCTAATCTGAATTCTAAAATTATTTGCCAAATTAGAGGAAAAACAGGGTATCTTCATCATTTCCATGTTTCTCCCTAGAAATATTAATAAAGGAAAAAATAATAACTTTACAATGAAGAAACTTGGAAGCCATAATCTTAACCAGGTGATCAAGATTAACATTATTAGTAATGGTATAATATCATCGTCTAACTTCTGACATGAAGCATTGAGAAGGACATATCTCTTCATTGGTTTTCTTTTCAAAAATGCGAAACTTCAGTCTCATGGTGAGAAAACATTAGACAACACAAACTGGAGGACAGTCTGCAATATAATTGACAACCACTCTTCAAAAATATCAAGGTCATGTAAGACAAAGAAAGCTTTAGGAAGTGTCATAGATTGGAGGAGACTAAGGAAACATGACAAATGCATTATAAGATCTTGATCCTAGAACAGAGAAAAGCTTTTCTGGAAAAGCTGGTGAAATCTGAATAAAGTGTGCAGTTTAATAATAGCAGCATAAGAAAATTTACTTTGTGGAAAGGCTAATTATATTTTTATGCAAAATGTTAACATTAGGGGAAGTTGGATGTAGAGTAGAGAGAACTTTCTGTACTTGTTTTGCAACTTTTCTGTAAGGCTAATAATTCAAAATTTAATTTTAACTTTAAAATTTAGAAAACAGGGGCACCTGGGTGGCTCAGTAGGTTAGGTGTCTGACTCCTGATTTCAGCTTAGGTCATGATCTCATAGTCATAAGATCCAGCTCTATGCTAGGTGTGGAGCTTGGTTAGGATTCTCTCTCTCTCTCTCTCTCTCTCTCCTCTCTCTCTCTCTCTCTCTCTCTCTCTCTCTCTCTCTCTCTCTTCTTTTACCCTGTCCCCACTTTCACACTCTAGCTCTCTCAAAAAAAAAAATTAAAAACAGACACATACAAAAGTAAAAATTTTGAAATATATTTACCATGCAGACAGTAATCATAAGAAAGCTGTGGTAGATATTATGTAGATCTCATGAGGTAGAATATTACCACAAAAAAACAAAGCCATTTCTTTTCAAGCATTTCAACTACATCAATTTTTGTAAATGTTTGTTACGTACCTGAAAAGAATGTTTTGTGGCTGTTTATATATAAAAATACAACACTGAAAACCCATTAGAAAGGCTGAATTAAAAAAAAAAAAAGAACTGACTTAACCCAAACAATCTACAGATTCAGTGCAATCTCTAGAAAAATAACATAATTTTCACAGAACTAGATAGAACACATAATCCCAAAACTTAAATGGAACCACAAAAGACCCTGAATAGCCTAAAAAATCTTGAGAAAGAAGAACAAAGCTGGAAGGAAGTATCACAATCTCAGGTTTCAAAATCTACTACAAAGCTATAATAATAAAAAACAGTATGGTACTAGCACAAAATAGACAAATTGATCAATGGAACAGAATACAGCCCAGAAATAAACCCATGCTTATATAGTTAATTAATCTAAGACAAAGGAAGCAAGAATATACAATGGAGAAAAGAAATTATCTTTGACAAATTTGTGCTGGGATAACTGGACAGCTACATGCAAAAGAATAAACCTGGACCATTTTATTACACCATACACAAAAATTCAAAATTAAACTCAAAATGAATTAGGGACGTAAATATGAGACGTGAAACCATAAAACTCCTAGAAGTTAACATAGTCAGTATTTTTCTACATCAGCCTTAGCAACATTTTTTCTAAATATGCCTACTTAGGCAATGGAAGCAAAAGCAAAAATAAACTATTAGGACTACATTAAAATAAAAACCTTTTGGGGCGCCTGGGTGGCGCAGTCGGTTAAGCGTCCGACTTCAGCCAGGTCACGATCTCGCGGTCCGTGAGTTCGAGCCCCGCGTCAGGCTCTGGGCTGATGGCTCGGAGCCTGGAGCCTGCTTCCGATTCTGTGTCTCCCTCTCTCTCTGCCCCTCCCCCGTTCATGCTCTGTCTCTCTCTGTCCCAAAAATAAATAAAAAAACGTTGAAAAAAAAAAAAAAAATTAAAAAAAAAAATAAAATAAAAACCTTTTGCACAGCAAAGAAAACCATGACCAAAACAGAAAGGTAACTTACTTAATGGGAGACGGTATTTGCAAATGATATATCCAGGAAGGGGTTAATATCCAAAATAAATAAAGATCTTCTACAACTCAGAATCAAAAGATAATTATAATAATAATAATCTTATTAAAAATGGGCAATAAAACATTTTTCCAAGTAAGACATAGAGAGGGCAAACAAACACATGAAAAGATGCTCAACATCACTAATATTCAGGGAAATGCAAATCAAAACCACAATGAGATGTCACCTTACACTTGTCAGAATAGCTACAATCAAAAAGACAAGAAATATCAAGTGTTGACGAGAATGTGAAAAAAAAAAAAAAGGAATTCTGGGGCACTATTGATGGGAATATAAACTGGTGCAGCCACTGTGGAAAACGGTATGGAGATTCCTCAAAAAATGTGAAATACAGATACCATATGATCTACTAAAAACACTACTTAATATTTACCTAAAAATATACTAATTTGAAAAATATATGCACTCCTATGTTTACTGAGACATTATTTATAATAGCCAAGATACGGAAGCAACCCAAATGTCTATCTATAGATGAATGGATAAAGACTGCGTGGTATACATAGCTATACATTTCTCAGCCAAAAAAGAGAAAGATCTTACCATCTGCAACACAGTTTGACCTAGAGGGTATTACACTAAATGAAATAAGAAAGAGAAACATAAATGCCATATGATTTCACTTACATATGGAATCTAAAAACAATACAAATAAACAGATTCTTAAATACAGAGAACAAATGTGTTACCAGACAGGAGGTGGGGAAAGCTTATGGGTGAAATAGATAAAGAGGATGAAGTGATACAAACTTCCAATTATAAAATAAGTCACCAAGATGAAAACTACAGCACAGGGAATATAGTCAATGCGTTTGGTGACTACATTTATTGTGGTGATGAATGAGTAGTGTTAGAATTGTGAAACACTATGTTGTACCCTTGAAACTAATATAACACTGTATGTTAATGACACTTCAATTTTTAAAAAACCTGAAAATATCAAGGCAGGTAATACCAAATGTTGGTAAAGATGCACAGCAGTTACAACTTTCGTAAGTTGCTGGTAGGAAATCAAAAGTAAATACTACAGCCATTGACGTCTAGTTTCTCATTCCTCATAAAGCTCAACTCATATATAGCATACAAGAGAGTAATTTCACTCCTGAATGTGTACAGAAGAGAAATAAATAATTTTTACCCCCAAAAGACTGATACATGTATGATCATAGCAATTTTATGCACAATAGGCACACTGAAAGTGGAGCAAATATAATTGGTACATTTCCCTAATAGTATAAAATAGTTTATAAAAATGAGTAAATGTCCATTAACAAGTGAATGGTTAAACAAATTGTGGAATTTGTGTACAATGAAACTCAGAAACTTAAAAGGGAAGAACTAACCGGTGGTTGACAAGAATTGGAGATGAGGAAAGCTTGATGCCATCATCACTCTATCATTACCAGAACTACTGACAAACCAGAGAAATCTGGGCATAGAATGCAGTGAAACAAAACATAACCAGTGAGTCATGGTGCCAGTATCCTGCTGGAAAAATGAGCAGTGTCTAGCCCAAGACTAAATATGGATTATCTAAATCCTACTCACAGTTAAAAGGAATAGAAACAGATGCAGTAGAATAATACTAACTTTTAAAATAATTGCCTTGTAGAAATGGAAGAATAAATATAGTTTTAATTATATTACACAGCTCTTGGATGATATATTTTCTATAAGTCTGAGTGTTATTTACTATCTCTATGTCTCTGAAATTTTGTGAGTTTTTGAAAATAGAACAAGACACAACTTGTATTTGCAAGTTTGCATTTATAGAATTAGGAAACCATGTTTTACCTAACAGTTTCTCTCTCTCAACCTCTGTCTCTCTCTGTTACCCTGTCTCTTGTCTCACACACACTTGTGCACAAGTGTGTATAATTTTTAAATTTTTTCTATGAATTTGATATATTCCAAACTCCAACCAAAATCCTATTGCCTTGAGGATATTCTCAAATACAACACTGATCCCACACCTACTGAACTTTCTTAGGTTCCTACATACCCTATAATAATTAACAGGTAGAAATGAAAGTACACAGTTCCCTTTTCATTGCCTAATGAAGGCAACATATCTAACAACCGGAGTTTTTGAGGAAGACACATCAGTTGGAAAAAACTATTTTATGTTATTTCATCAAAAAGCCAACAAAGTGAGATTTTGCTCATTAATGAAACACAGGTTTAATCTCTTTTCAACTTGAGCTGAAAAATATTTCTAGATCTTAATGAAACTATTTTAATGGTATTTTTAGAGGTGCAAATGTATTTGATTTACCAAGATCTAAGTTAAGCAAAACTCATTTGAAATCATGATTTTCTGAACTCCTGCAGATTCTGGAACTTAGATCTTAGGTGCAATGTATGTATGTGTGTATGTATAATAATAACATACTCTTCCAACTAAAAGAAAAACTTTTAGTTTCTCTTCCTATAGCAAAGAGAAAGCTGACAGACAAGCTCCTCTCTTCATCTACTCATTCATCATCTAGGTATATGACTAGAAATCTTCAGTTGTTTTGCTCATTTGCTTGTAGCTAATACTGAACCTTCTTTCTGCTTTCTTCCAAGATCAAAACTATTTTTAGATTCCTACATGGGCTTAAATATTTTTACAGAGTAATCACAGAGCCACAATAGGAAAGGAAAAATATTCTGAATTGTATGGGGACTCAGAAGTTTATAAGACAATCAGGTCCAACAGTGAAACATCTTATGGGTGGTAATTAAGACTACACATTTCTTGGTCTTTGCCTAAAATATGCCTGATTGATAGCACCTTAGCTGAACACAAGCCTTTTAACTTAATGCACAATTTAGCCTCATATTTGAAAATACCCAATTTCCCCAAGTTCTTAATAAAATAAACAATATCTTAAGAAAGAGCTCCATATGAATCTCAAGTACTCTGAGATTCCTACAGAGATAGATATCTGAGAATCCTACAGAGTTCATCTCATTTGTCATCCAATATAAAATTTCCTTCTACACAATTACTCAAGATGGCTTTCCATCTATATAAGCTCCAAATACCTCCCCTTGTTTTCAGAGTAGCTTTTAGGCTTGGTATCTGCCCCCAGATGTTTGGAATTATCTCTTACCTCCCTGATACACAGTTTCTTGCTTTGATCTGGTCTATTAATTCCCATCCTGTGACACACCTATGAATTGTGCATTTTTACCAGCTTTTTTCAGGATGATATTTTATTTGGACTTTCTGCATGGCTTTGATTTTAAATCAGTGCTAAACTTGCCTCTTGTATCACACTCGGCTTCATGCTCTGCAGGCTGGGCATGAATTGGACTTAGCAACTGCAGACCCTCAAGTTCCCCCAAATAATTATCCAGCCTCTTCTTGGCTTTTAAAAACTTCTTCAAGTAGCTATTGTGTCCTCACTTAGTTCTTTTGTCTATAGTCAAAGTATCCATAGTAACTTTAATGATTACTCATAAGCTACAAAATGTAGTACAATGATTTCAAACTATAATAAAGGATATCAAGGGATCATGCATATCCTTTTACTACTAGTGGGTTGGTTGGGGCTTGAGAGAAAGCCAGAATGTGTGTGACTCTGGGTCCTGCCTCTCTATCTCAAGCGTAGCTTGAGATATCACCTCACACCTGTCAGAATGGCTAAAATCAACAACGCAAGAAACAACAAGTGTTGACAAGGATGTGGGGAAAGGGAAGCCCTCTTGCACTGTTGGTGAGAATGCCAACTGGGGCAGTGACTCTAGAAAACAGTATGGAGATTCCTCAAAAAGTTAAAAATACAATTACCTGTGAATACCTAGTAGTGTAATCCAGCAATTACACTACTAGATATTTACCCAAAGAATATGAAACACTAACTCAAAGGGATTCATGCACCCTGATGTTTATAGCAGCATTATCTACAAAAGCCAAATATGTAAACAGCCCAAGTGTCCATCAACTGATGAATGGATAAAGAAGATGTGGTATATATAAACAATGGAATATTAGTCATATAAAAGAATGAAATCTTGCCATTTGCAATGATGTGGATGAAGCTAGAGGGAGTATCATACTAAGCAAAACAAGTCAGTCAGGGAAAGATGAATATCATATGATTTCACTCATGTGGAATTTAAGGAACAAAACAAATGAGCAAAGTGAGGAAAAAGAGAGAGGCAAACCAAGAAACAGAGTCTCAACTATAGAGAAGAAATGGATGGTTACAAGGAGGGAGGGGGGTGGTGGGATAGGTTAAATAGGTGATGGAGATTAAGGACTGCTCTTGTGATGAGCACTGGGTGTTGTATGTAAGTGTGGAATCAGTACATTGTATGCCTGAAACTAATATTACACTGTATGTTAACTAACTGAAATTTAAATAAAAATTTAAGGAAAGAAACTCAGCTCAATACCTATTAGCTATATTACTTTGGATAGCTTAAGCCTATAAACACTCAAAATCATAGGGGTGCCTGGGTGGCTCAGTCAGTTAAGTGTCTGACTTCAGGTCAGGTCATGATCTCACAGTTTGTGAGTTCGAGCCCAACATTGGGCTCTGTGCTGACAGCTCAGAGCCTGGAGCCTGCTTCAGTTTCTGTGTCTCTCTCTCTTGTCTCCCTCTCTCTCTGCCCCTCCCCTGTTCATGAACACAAACACACTCTCTCTCTTCCTCTCTCTCTCTCTCTCTCTCAAAAATAAATACTCAAGATTGTCAATTGTAAATGGGGAAAGAAATCTGTAATTCATATTTTATGGGGATATAAAATGAATTTATGTTCCCAAAACTCTGAAAAAAACCCCCACCTTCATGTAATATACTAGAAATATGATTCTTGGAATTCCAATTGTAGTCATAATAGAGTAATGAGTATCAAATTTAACCTTATGGTATAAAAATTTATAAAATTGGACAAGATATATGAAGCAACAACATATGAAGATATATGAAAACAATGCTTTTCAAGCAGTGGACAGCACAAACAGTATTTTGATCATTCAAAGACGTGAAATACATTAGGAGAGTTACAGATTTACCCCAATTTTCCACCTGGGGAATTTTCCAAATATCAGTCCAGAGAAGAAGAGACCAAATAAAGAGCAGTGGTTTCAGTACTTGGAGGAAAAGAAATCATTGTTCATGAATGCTGAGATTGTGGTAGAGCCCCTCCCTAAGGAATATGGTGGAGGTCCCTCAGAACAAAGGAAGGCAACTTGGTCCGGTCAACTCCTATACAAGTATGCATAACTGATACAACTCTGCAACTGGGACTGTGTCCAATCAGTGGGAGACAAAGAAGTAGAAATTGCATAAGAGCTCAGTCTTTTTGGGGTCTTAGCCCCCTGAGCCCATGCTGGTACGAATAAAGTTGCTTCCTGGACAAAAAGGCTCGGTGTCCCGTCTTTCTGTGAGAGAACCTGGCTACCTTTCTTGGGGGCTCGCTTCCAGGATTTGGAGATGATGTGTTTCCACCTCCTTTGTCATGGGGGTGCGAATCTCGAAGTGCCAGAAGCAGCACCCTAACTTGGTGCCAGTAGATCCCTTGATCCATAGGAGACTAGCCTTTCCTGGTATGTCAGGGCAAGGGCCTCGGATGCACAACAGAACACAGTGAGGCCCAGGAACCAGTTCAGGGAGCACCGCCCATAAAACTGGTAAGAACCCAGGTTCATTTTGGTAGATCTGCCCCTAAGATGCAGAAGGGGAGGCTGATCACCTCCCAGAGTTGCCCGAATAGTTCCATAAGGAATAAGGAAGGGAACTGCAACTCTAAGGTTCAGGGCACTGGGTGGCAGGTTGGAATTGCTACCTGACTGTGTGTGAATTAGACAGTGGAAAGTTTTTGACCTGACCAAGGGCCAAAGCAAGGGTTGAGTCCCCATCTGTGGTTCGTAGTTCCATGGTGACCTCATAGGGCTTAAGGCAGTGTCAGACTTCCTCGTGAGTCTGGTCTGGGTCAGGGCTTGATACTGAACCCGCCAATGCTAAAAGGTGCCTGAAATATCTCCTGGAGGATGGGAGAGTCCTGGCCTCCTGAGGGAAGTATTCAGTACAGTACTCTCTTACAGTTAGATCTGTATTGTAGAAGAGAGGGTAAACGGTCAGAAGTTCCTTATATGCAGGTCTTCTTTGCCTTAAAGGGGCCAAGAAAGGCAAGTACTTGCAGACTTGCCCCCTGAGGCCTCTCCTCAGGAAAAGCCACCTGGTAGACCTTCATGCCCTCCTTATCAAGGATTGCCAGGAATAAAAAAATTCTCTGCCTAAAATCAAGGCATGTTCAATGTATCTATGGACTGAAATGCCTCATGATGGATTTGGCTCCATAAAGGTCCCATTTTTCTTGCAAGATTCTAGGCCAACAAAAAGGACCTGGGCAAATTTTCAGACAACTCTGATCAATATATAGAAGTGTCAAAAACCTAACCCAGGGTTGCTGAAAAAACAAAAAACAAAAGAAAACAAACAAACAAACAAACAAACAAAAAACCACACAGGCCATCCCTAACAAAGGAGACTTTAACACTCTTTCTCATTGTTTCTCCTAATACACTCTGGTTACTCTAACTGTACGTGGGGGTTTCTCCCTCATTCATTTCCTGAGTCCATGACTGTGATGACTAGAGCCAACTGTCTCTGGTTAGTCTACCTCGGGATGGAGACTTTAAGGAATATTCCCAAGCAGCTGCCAGAACTCCTTCTGTTTCAGGGAAATTCCCGGTCTTCTCTAGCCCAACATGGACTGCCTAATTTCATTTGTTGGTGGAAAAAAAAAAAAAAAAAGTTTGCATCTGCTCATCCGGTCGAGCTGACAGGCTTTAGGACCAGGAGACCTCTTTCTCTGCCCTCTTGCCTTTTATCCGCCTCCAGGCCTCGGGCAGCACCTCACCTCTTCTGCCCTCCCCTCCTGTTTCTGCACCCCCTTGGGTGTGGCCTGCGGAACTGGTTCCTATACCATCCTCAGTGCCTTAGGCACCATTGGCTTCTCCCATCCTCAAGGTCAAGGAGCAAAGAGCACCCCCTTGGACCACCCACTTCAGAATCCCCCACCGTTATCCCAGGTAAAAACTGACAATGAGCAAAACTGATTGACTTATGAATGGACGCAGGTGAAACATATTTGGTGTTCAAACTAATTTAAGTTTGTTGGACTTGTCTTTAAAGTTATCAGCATTAAATATAAAACTTTTATTCTACTAAGGTTTACTAAAGGTCAAATAAACTCATGTTATCTCTGTTGCAATTTGTTAGCAAAAAAGATGGTTAATTTTGTCTGTTTCAAAGTTTTCATGGGTAATTCTGAAGATAGCTTTCAAAGTCCTTGGTAACCTGAAACTTTAAAGTTTTGACTGCATGATAAATGAGATTAAATTCATTGGATATCTAGGTCTTTTCCAAATAGGATGGAGTGCTAACGCTTTGATTACTGAACATAGGTTTGTGCTTTTAACTTCTTCTTGCAGAGAAACTAAGGCTATTTGGGTCTATTGGAAAACATGCTTTGTGTTTAATTGATTCATGAATTTGCCATCTAAAAATGTTCTGATGTAAACACTTCTCATTTGGTTACTAACTCCTCAATTGGACACTAAGGTTTCTAAGAATTAAAATTCTGCTAAGTGTACTTAAGACTGATGCAATAAAGAAAGCAACTCTGTAGGAAAGTAGGAGATATGCAAGAAAGATAAAAGAAATGAGAATACATTTTTGTTGAAGGTCAAAGAAATTAATTTTGTCCTAAATGAGACTGGTTGTTTGGATAAAAAGGGCTTAGGTCAAAATCTGAAAGCAAAGGAAAGTTGTAGAATGTTTGTGAAGGGAAATCTTTGGAAAAAATGTTTTATATATGGTCAAGATGGACTAAGGTTAAAATAAATGGATTTTAAAAGTACGCTGGTATAAGATTAAAATTCTGCTTTACTCTGTTAAAAAGGCAAAGTTTTCTTAGATTGTTGGTATGCTTTTGATAAAAAAAAAGAGGTAAAAAAAGGTTTTTCCCCCCTTTTTGTCTGCCTAAAAAGATAGGAAAAAAATATGATTTCAACCAAAAGAACACAACACCCGGGCAACATACCTTTTTGAGTTGTTTCACTCAAGCCTTGCTTAAAATTGCCCCTCCTTTGATCCAAAGGCTGGGGTGCAGGTGACATTGTCCTCACTGTTGGCCTCCAAATGCTCCATATTTGCATTGTTTCTGTTTAGCAAAGGAATGGATGCCTATGCCATATAAGGGATAGATGAGTATGATATATAAAGGGCTTTTACTGGGATACATATGAGCCATTTTCCTACACTTAGCCCAGTGTGTGCCAATTTGTAAAAACCTAGAAACTCTAAAATGGAAATCCACATGGCTGGAACACATTTATGTGGGACTGCTGAAAAAGGCAAGGAAATAGACCTCGACTTTGGCCCTTTTAGCCCCCTTGACAGCCAATTTTATGCTTACAAAAAAAAAAAAAAAGGTTTTTGTCACCCTTTTAAAATATATTTGTAATGAGGATTACTGTTGGGCCAAAATAAAATTAATGTATCCTTCTACAACCAGGGATGTCTTGCTTGGTCACAGTTGATACCAGAAATATCCCACAGGCAGAAGATAGAGGGATAGGAGAAATCAGGGGAGACAAGGTCAGCTCTCAGAGGTAGGGTCAAGCCTGGATAAGAGCAACTGCTCCCAGCACTTTGCGAGACTGACAAAGCTTTTGGCTGCCAATCGAATAGCTAGCCAAAACCCAGGGCCAGGAGATGAGGCTTCTCCTGGCCAACTATGGAAAATTAAGATAAGGGATGCCTCTTCCTCCTTTTTCCTATAGATGGGCAATTCCCCAACCAAGGCCAGTACTCCTTTGGGATGCATTCTGAAAAATTGGGATGATTTTGATCCATAAACTCTGAAAAACAAACAAACAAATAAACAGCAAAAACCAACTCATTAACTATGATGGAACTGGAGGTCCTACAGGGAACTTCCAGTTTCCTACTGGGGCCCAGGAAATTCCATCCCAAAATCCTAATTGGGACCATGGCCAACCCATTGACAAATGGTATTGCCACCACCTCCAAGCTTGTGCCTTAGAAAAATTAAGAAGGTCTAAGGTTAAGCCGTTAAATTACACTAAATTAGCCACTATTTTACAAACACAGAATGAGAGCCCAATGGCCTTCCTGGAGAGGTTGAGGGAGGCTCTCATGAAATATATGGCTATCTCCCCTGACACCCCTAAGGCTGAGATGATTTTAAAGGACAAATTTGTCACTCAATCAGCCCTAGATATTCAGAGGAAATGCAAAAATTGGCTGTTGGCCTGGAAGGGAACCTGGAATAGCTCTTATGAACTGCCAGTAGGGTACATTACAACCGAGATAAAAATTAAAAAACAAAAACAAACAAACAAAAAACAGAAAAGAGACTTAAAAAAAAACCTGAGGACTTAGTCGTAGCCTTACGCACTATGTCAGACCAGACTTCCGAAGGTCCTGGCACCAAATGCCACTTATGTGGCCAGTCAGGGCACTGACAAAACAAGATGACCTTAGAAGGGACAACAGAAGTCAAAGCCTCCCAAGCTATGCTCCTTATGTGGAGACAATCACTAAAAGTCTGAATGCCCTCGGGGACCTCTATCTGCGAGGGCTCAGATAACCAGTATCCCTAAAAAGGACTGATGGGGCCTGGGGCTCTTCAGGGTGGCTCCCTGGAACTGTTTACTGGAAGCCTTGAGCCTTGGGTGACTCTGGAAAACTCAGGTAACTAAAAGGCCTGTTCATTTCCTTCTTGATACTGGAGCCACCTTTTCTGTCCTCCCTTCCCCTCAAGGCCAACTATCCCAAAGAGGCATAACAATTAGAAGTGTCTTCGGAAAACTTATAAGTAAATTTTTCTCTCTGCCCCGGGGATGCATATGGGGAAAACTAATTTTTTCTCATGCTTTCTTGGTAATACCAGAGAGCCTTACTCCCTTGCTAGAAAAAGACATTATCACTAAATTAGAGACTATAGTGCTACTAACTCCAGGACAGATAAATAATTGTGTGAGTTTTGGGAATTACTGGGTATTGTAGGCTGTAGATACCAGGGTTCAGGAAAGTAGCTTGCCTGCTATATCAATTACTAAAGGAGACTCAATACCACCTACTCTCCCAAGGAAATAAACTGGGGTCTGACTCCTGGACACTGTCTCCAGCTGTTGGAATGGTTACAAAAGGAGCAGGGGCAATAACTATTGCCGAGCTCACAGAGCTAAAAGATCATTAAAACACTGCATCAGGCCTTTCATTTAGGGAGGGATAAAAGTTTTCAAATGACCCAAAGGATGTTTACTGGGAAAAATTTGTCAAGGACAGTTCAGCAAGTAGTATCAGCCTGTGAAGTATGTCTTAGAAACAATCTCTCAACCACAAACTTGCTCTCCCAGGCAATTAAGGAACTGGATGGAGGCTATCCAGGCAAGACTGACACTTAGGTTTCACTCATATGCCAAGGTCAAAGGAATTCCAACCTCTGTTGGTATGGGTTGATACTTTTACTAATTGGGTAGAGACCTTCCCCTAAAAAAATGGAGAAGAAACAAGAAGTAATAAAGGCTCTACTTTATAAAATAATACCCAGGTTCAGCTTACCTAGAAATTTGCAAATTAATAATGGTAAATGGCTGCTTTGACTCTTTCTCTGGAAAGACTCCCAGCTCTTGAAAAAGTTTTACACCTCGAAATAAAACAAACTGCTTATACTCAGCAAAACTCTAAATAATACCTCCCAAGCATTAGATGCTTTAAATAAAAAATTAAGTAAAGTTAGGGCCTGACTCTTGGAGAATAGAGCCACCACTGATTACTTACTGCTTCTCCATCACCTGGGTTATGAGAGATTCTCTAACATGTGTTGTTTCAATATAACTGATAATTCTCACAAAGTCTTAGAACTAATAGATGATTTTCGGGCATAATTGGACAAAGTCGGGGTCTCTCCTGGATTGTTTGACTGATTCAGGAGCTGGGGACATTATCTCAAGATGCCATCTTGTTGGTCAGTATAATCTTTACTTTGTGTTTTTTTTCTTTGTGTCTGCCAATGTTTGTGCAGCCTCATGCCTGCCAGCCTTCCTATAGAACCATACCGTGGGCCCCCCGACCAACCCTTGGGTAGACTCTAACTGCTGTACCCCTACACCATCCCTTATCAGCTTGAAGAAATCAGAACAGTCATCATTCCTGTTCCCTAATGGCAGTTAGGGGCCCTATTCCGGGGGGGGGGGGGGCGAGTGAATTGGGAAAGAGGTAACATTAGGCAGGGAGAGATAAGGGACCTTCAGGGAGGCAGACTATAGCTGCAAGTGGGAGGCTGAAGAAGCAGACGAGGTTCTCCCCTTATGAAATCCTTTATGGGCGCCCTCCCCCCATTATCAAGGGCATAAGGGGGGATCTAAATGAGATAGGCAATCTAACCTTAAGGCAACAGATTCAGGCCCTTGGCTCTACCTTAACCACCTTACACCACTGGGTTAGAGAGACCTGTGAGTCTGACCACAGACCCTCACCCCTTTAAACCAGGAGATGCTGTATGCATGAAGGAATGAAGTGTCCAACCCCTAAAACCCCTCTGGAGGGGCCTGTTCACTGTCATTTTGTCCACCCCCTACTGCAGTAAAGGTAGCCAAGGTGGGTCCCTCACCACAGCAGAGGGAAGCTGGCATCTCAAAACTGAGAGTCCTTCCACGCTGTGCAAGAGAGATCCTTCCACGCTGTGCAAGCTGACCACACAGAGGAAGCAGTCTGCAATGACAGAGGCTCTGAGAAACTGCAGCCCTGCTTTAGTCACTCTGGAACCTGATTAATCTACACATGGCAGAAGCTTGAGGAATTGACGGTCTGGTGGAACAAACAGACTGTCCTTATTTTCTTTATCTGTTTCCTTACAGTGATGCACTGCCACCCCTCGTTTCTCACTGTTTCTGTGATTCTTGCTCTACTTTTCACCATAGGATTGGCAGAGGCTGTCTCGGCTGGCTGGAAGTGTGGTGAGAGGTTTCTGTTAGCACTCACCTCTTTGTGGATAGGATGCTTCGTTGGTATTGGTTGCTTCTAATCTGGACTCCTTCTGTATGCCTAGATTTCTCATCATGTGACCCATGTATGTGCATAACCAGGTCAGGTCAAGGAGTCACTTGGACCTTACTATACCATATCCACTTCTCATACCTGGGGACCTACAGACACAATAAGATCACCTATTCTATCTGCCAACAGGAGATACTGCAGTACTCCCCAGCTGAGGAATGGTTGGAGGTCTAACACTCCCAGGATTGGGGGGTGGGGGGCGGAATTAATTAGCCAGACCCAGGTTACTAATCTTCACCTGCCAATATCAGCACTTTTTGACATTTTTTATAGCTATTAACAAAAACCCTTTGTTGTTTCAAAATTGCAGAGGTTTACCATGGGAACAAGAATATAGGTTCAATGACAAGTATATGTGTGAACAGACCTCACCCCAATTCACATATTATGGTGATTGCTGGACTTACTGACCCTATTGGAGCTGTGTCTCATGGGCCACTTGGAAAGGTAAAGATAACGTGGCACTCCTCTAAAAAGGGGCTACAACCTCCAGCTATAAATTGGGAGCCTGCAACCCCATTAATTTTACTATCTTTAATCCAGGAGACCCAAAATGAGAAAATGGCCTCAGGATGGGTGTATGTATGTGTGTGTATATATATATATATATATATATATATATATATATATATATAACACACACACGTATATATATATATAGCAGGAACCATGTGGTGCTTTAAGAGAGTTGCTGTCTCACTCTGAGCCTCAACTCACAAAGTCTTTCATTCCCTTTATGAGAAAATAGAAAGTATCCCTCCCCCCACCTCCACCACAACAAGAAACATGTTCCTTGTCTTAGCAGAAACTATAGCCCAGACCCTAAAAATCTCTTCTTGCTATGTATGCAGGGGAAACACCATGGAGGATCAATGTCTTTGGGAGGCTAGAAAATTAGATCCCCGTGAACCCTATAATGGAACAGAACACCCCAGTCCTACTACCAGGGTTTGGCTCTTCAAAACCTCAATTATTGAGAAAAACTGCCTTGCCTGATGGGGAAGAAAGTTCACCATCTCTATTGGAAGCTTAGTGTGCTTAGGCCAAAAATTTTATAATGCAATCTCCTGGGATACCCAACGGTGGGGGTCCCCAGATCACCTTGAGCCAGATCCTCACCCCTTGTCTAACTTCTCTCATCTCCAAGAGGCCTGGGATAATGTCAACACAGCCATCAAATGGCAGGCCCCAGGTGGACTATACTGAATATGTGGAAGGACAACCTATATAGTACTTCTCTCAGGCTGGTCAGGGTCATGTATTCTGGGAACTATTCATCCATCTTTCTTCCTGCTCCCACTTGCCAGGAGGGAATATTTGGGAGTCCAAGTGTATGGGGACAGGGAGACTCAAAGGAAATGACGTGCCCTACAAATTGGTAACTGAAAAGATGATGAATAGCCTCCTGAGCGTATAATCCAATATTATGACCCTGGGCAGAGGGTGGGTCTGCTACTGCACTCCCGTTTACGCTAAACTGCATAATCAGACTACAAACAGTTGCAGAAATTATAACCAATGAAACTGCCAGAGCTCTTAATTTACTAGCCAAGCAGCAAACTAAAATGCACAATGATGTCTATCAAAATCGCCTGACCTTAGATTACCTGCTTGCTTTTGAGGGAGGAGTTTGTGGAAAGTTTAACTTGAGAAAATGCCACCTACAGATAGAAGATGAAGGAAAAGTCATAGAGGAGATCACAGATCGAGTGAGAAAGGTTGCTTATGTTCCAGTTCAGACCTGGAAATGTTGGAACCCCAGGGAGGTATTTGGAGGATGTTTTTCAAATTTCGGGGGGATTCAAAACCCTCATCGATATTATTTTCTTGATTTTGGGAAATTTGCTGAATCTTACCTGGCCTAGCTCCCCCGGTTATATGGTCTGTTACCAGCCTCATTGAGGTAATGGTCGAAAGGAAAACGGCCACACATGTGATGATGTTATGGAAATATAAACCTCTAAGCCAAGATGATGCTCTTTGATCCCAAATAGGGGGTCTGAGCATCAAAGAAGGGAATGTGATAGAGCCCTTCACTAAGGAATGTGTTAGAGGCCTTCTCAGAACAAAGGAAGGCAACAGGCAATGCGGCCCAATCAACTCTATACACGTATGTGTAACTCTGACATGACTCTGTAACTTGGACTATGTCCAATCAGACTATATGTGTCACCATATATGCAGACAAAGAAGGAGAAATTACACAAAAGTCTACATCCCGCTGTGCTCAGGGCTCAGCCTTTTTGCGGTTTTAGCCTGCTGAGCCTGTGCCAGGATGAATAAGGTTGCTTCCTGGACTAAAAGCCTCGGTGTCCCATCTCTCTGTGTGAGAAACCAGCTACAAGATGGCTGGGATTTGGAGCTCAAGGTATTAAAATTGAGGGATATTCACAGAGAAACAGTTCCAGGTGTGTGTGTGCATGTGCATGTGCATGTGCATGAATTCTTCTGAACTCTTTGGCCAAATACTAATCTAACAGAGCAAGAGTCTATGGTAGAGAACACACCAGAAAGACTAGAGCTGAGCAGAGACTGCAGAGGTTGCAAAATGCCAAGCATCTTAGGAGTTTTGACAAAAGTGAATGGAGTTGATTTTGAATATATAAAGTTGATTTGAAGAAGACCCAAAGATAACACAGATGTTGGAATTAGCAGGCAAAGGATTTCAGCAATGATTACAAACACCTACAAGGAACTCAAGAAAAAAGTGGCATAAATCACTGAACACATGAAGAATCTTAGAAGAAAAATGAAAGCTATAATAAAGACTAAGGAAATTATAAATGAAAACATCTAATATCTAAAATAAAATACACTGGAATTATCCTAACATCAGATTTTATGGTGTCCATTAACCTGAGTACAGGGCAATAGAGACTATCCTGACAGTAATGGGGAGGAAAAAGATTTTAAAGAAATCAAGATAGCCTCGTTGACTTGTAGGAAAATATTTAGTAGTGGAATATACATAATTGGAATTCCCAAAAGAGAAAAGGGGTAAGGAGATAAAGAGGATTTACAAGCTTGATGAGAAGTATCAACTCATTTTTTTTTTTTTTTTAATGCTCAACAAATCCTAGGCACCTGGGTGGGTCAGTCAGTTAAATGTCCGCCTTGGGCTCAGGTCATGATCTTGCGGTTTGTGAGTTTGAGCCCCGCATCGGATTCTGTGCTGACTGCTCAGAGCCTGGAGCTTTGCTTTGGATTCTGTGTTTCCTCCTCTCTTTGCCCCTTCCATGCTCCTGCTGTGTCTGTCTCTCAACAACTAATAAACATTTAAAAAAATTTTAAACAAACAAATAAATATATAAAATTCTCAAAAAATCCCAAGCAAAATAAATACATAGACACACATACACAGGCAAATACAAGCAGGCATATCAGAGTCAAATTGTTGAAAACCAAACATAAAAATAAAAGTATAAAAGAAGAAAAAATGAAGCATTATATAGATTTAGATATATATGAGAACATCAGATATGAATAGCTGTCAAGTTCTCATCAACAATACATAAACCATAAAGAAATGGAATGACACCTTTAAGAAGCTGAAAGAAGAAAAATATCATATCAATTAGAATTCTATGTATCCATCAAAACTATATTTCAAAAATGATGGTGAAACAAAGGATTTAAAATGGAACAATAACTGAGATAAGTTACTGCCAGAAGCCCTGCCCTCCAAGAAATATTAAAGGACATTTTTTTTTTTTTTAGTTTTTTAAATGTTTATTTATTTTTGAGAGAGAGACAGACAGACAGAGTGGGGTGGGGCACAGAGAGGAGACACAGAATCTGAAGCAAGCTTGCTCTGAGATGTCAGCACAGAGCCGAACACGGAACTCGAACCCACGAACTGCTAGATCATGACCTGAGCTGTAGTCAGAGGCTCAACCGACTGAGCCACCCTAGCGCAGGACATTATTAAGGATATTATTAAGGCTGATCAAAAATTATATTCAATGGAAACACACATTGTCATATATTCAAATGATGACATACTACTTAACATATGGAATAAAGAAGAATGAATTAATGGAATGTTAACAAGTAATAAAGTATATCCTGTAATTTCACAGATATTATGCTGAATCTAAAAAGCCAGATGTGAAAGAGTACATGGTGTATGGAACATTTATATAAAGTTCTAGAGCAGACAAAACTAATCTATGGTGATAGAAATGTGAACAGTGGTTGCTTCCAGAATGTAGGATATAAATTGAAAGGGTAGGAGGTTACTTTTTTGAGCTATAGAAAAGTTCCATATTGTGATGGCTTTCTGAGTGACACAAGTATTTGAATTTCTCAGGGCTTATCAAACTGTATACCTAACCTCTGTGCACTTCACTATATGAATACTATGCAATGATGATGATGCTGCTGACAATAATAATAATAATAAATGGTTATCTTTCCTTCTCTCTCCTCTTCCCCCTTCAATTTCCTGGTTGCCTCCCTCCAAACCTTCCCCTCTCAAGGACACTATTTTATTTTTGTGGTTTTTCAAATGTGACCTATAGTCTGGTGGCTTTTAAAAGATTAATTGTTGCTCTTTTTCCCAGGAATATGATTATGAATTTAGAGTCACCATTTATGTAATTTTATCTCCTTGCCCAATATTTATTTTATTTTAAGAAATATAAGAATTTACACAAATGGATATGTTTCTTTGACTTCAACCAGAATGTTTCTCTTATTCCAGTTTAAAAAATTTTTTTAATGTTTATTTATTTTTGAGAGAGACAGAGACAGAATGTGAGTGGGTTGGGGCAGAGAGAGAGGGAGGCACAGAATCTGAAGCAGGCTCCAGGCTCCAAGCTGTCAGCACAGAGCCCGACTTGGGGCTCAAACTCACAAGCCGTGAGATCATGAGCTGAAGTCAGACGCTCAACTGACCGAGCCACCCAGGCGCCCTATCTCTTATTCCAGTTTTAATATTATTGTTCAAAGTGCTTTTTAAAAAATTAAAGCCCTGCCCTTTGACATTCTCCTTGGATCATGTTTGGAACTCACATGAGAAAGTTAGTCTCATAAGTTAATGGTAATATGTTGGTTTTAATGGAAATACTACTGTGGTATTAGAGTTCCCTATTTTTCACTAGCAGTTGTAAATGATTGGTTCATTTGATACATGTATAGTCCGTAAATCAAGTCAACTCTAAAAATGGGAAGGTTCTCTCTACCAATTCTGTCCAAACAACTATACCAGGAGGCCAGGAGTTGAGCCCCTATTGTGTCATGAAGAGACACAAATTATAATTCTTCCATTCATACACAGAGACACACGGACACTGAAAAAAAAAAGGTATAATTTATAAAGCCTAATGTAGACAACAAATTAAGCCTTAAAATCAGAAATACAAAAACATAACTGAATTTATTTCAAGTATATTGTATTTATAAATTTATAAATTTATAAATTTATATATTGTATTTATAAATCAAGTATCCTCTTCTATTAGGTTCAAAATGGTACACTCAACCAAATATTATATATATTATTATGTGAAAAACATGAATTGGGGCACCTGGGTGGCTCAGTTGGTTAAGCTTCCAACTCTTTATTACAGCTCAGGCCATGATCTCACAGTTCATGAGATTGAGCCCTGCATCTTGCCCTGTGCTGACAGTATGGAGCCTGGTGCAATTCTCTCCCCCTCTCTATACCCATCCCTCTCTATCTCTCTCAAATTAAATAAATAAACATTACAAAAAACATGAATCTACAATAATCTCTCCCTCTTATGAGGACAAATACAATTAAAAATGAGAAAAATAGATGTTAGTTTTTCCTAATTAAAAAAAAAAAGAGAGACTCTCCCCCATCCTATTTCTTAGAGCACTTGTTTTAGAAAACTTGTAATAATGTGTATTTTCTCTGCTCCTTTGAAGTATCTGCATATCTTTTGAAAAGCTAACTAAGCCTCATGTCAGCTTTACCACCCCGGAATATTTTTCAAAAGAATTTGGGGGGAAAAATGTCTTTAAAATGTAATCATCAAGGAAGATGGAGCTCTTATCTCCCAGTTTCTATGAGAGGAGAGGAGTCTAGTTTCAGCTGGCATCTGGTTCCAAACCCACCTCTTTTCACAGATATAAGAAATTTATTTTTCGTTTGGATAAAGGCGATTAGCAAACACCGGTGGCTTTACCCAGTGAATTTAGGACAAACTATGTGTGACAAATAATGTTGTCAAGACTTCTTATTTGAGGAATAATTGTTTATTTTGAAAAAGATATGCAATGAATTGTATCTGTTTGACTATATGAAACAGTAACATTTCTTTTTGTCTTTGTGATCTCTTTAGTGGATGGTCTACAATGAGCATCATATTCTGTTTTAATGCTTATTCAATAATAAAATTGTTTTCTTACTGTGCTACTTTTTGGACAGGTTATCTGGTTTTACTAGAGAGAGATTTTGCTTTTAATTATATTTCCTCAACCCCCCACACCCCACCTCTGCACTTCTGACAGACTAGTGGACTAAGGTTATCCCACAGAGCTTGAGTTTACATGTGTACGGGCCAGAGACAAGTTGCCATTTCAGTAAACCTTGCAGTTCCAACCCAGATTCCCAGAGAAGGATTGATGCTTCATAAAATGTATTAACTACATGATTATTCTCCTGATTTTACAAAGAAAAAAGAAATTAAGTTTTAGGATAGTTAAATATCTTGAAGCAGAATTAAATATATATTTTTAGTCTGCAATGCCATGGAACTTTGGAACTTCATGGCAATATTCTTTATTGAATGTTGAACCAAACATGATTATTTGTTTAGATGTCTAGCTATGGATTCTTTAATGTGATGCATATTAATTTAATCATCTAAATATGAAGGGTTTTTTTTCTTTTGAAGCTAAAATTTACTGAGTGAACAAATTATATAATAATAGTATTGCTTCACAGACCATTGTAGGGAATCTTTATTCTTTGTCTGAGAGTACTCTCAAGAAGAATTAAAGTTGGTTTGCCAAAGGGCATATAGATAGAACATGAACAATAAGGTTACACGTTTATAAGAATCCCTGACCTCTTTCAGTAGACATGAGAAGACAATATGAATCCTAAAATTTTATACTTCATTGGGCCTTCAAAATAATCTTTCAGTTTGAGTAAGATGTCTGGCGCTCAGCATGGTTTAATTATATGATAAAAAGACCAGCATCAAACTTATTGAAATAATTTTTTCTAGACTTGTTTTACAAAATATTTCTCCCTGTCACGTCTTCTAAGATTTTTTGAAGTTTTTTAACTGAATGGAAATATCTTCAAGGTAAGGAGTATAATTTGTATCCATAGGTAGCAAAATCACATAGCAAAAATATCAGCAAACTTGAATTCAGCAAAGTCATGTACCTGTTCTGCCTTTACAGCTAAGAATCACTGTGATCCTGTGAAAGTAATTTCATCTCCTGTACCTTTAGTACTTCATGTGTAAAATAAAAGCATTGCACCAGAAGTGTTTTCCAACTGTGTGTTTTTCAAGTGTTCTGGTGATGCCATTCCAAATTAATAAAAGAGCAATGACAGAGAAATAACATAGTGATGGAAATATAAACACAAACTGTAGTGTGACGATTCTTTGTTCAAGTAACATTCCTGGCTAATCAAAGGAAAGCAAATTTTCTTTATGATTGCTTTTTTTGTCGCATCTGTTCAGATATTGACATAAGAATGTGATGTCTATATTTTTCTCTTTCTTTCATATATTCGACCTTTGATATTTCTTTTTTCTTAATTTTTCTAAAGAGAAAGTCAATTTATAAGTTAACATGAGGACATGTGCAATTGAATGTGCTTTTCCATTTTCAGTGACCTTTTCCTGGTGAATGCATTAAAGTGCATTGTGTGTATACTCAGGAGCTTCTCAGGAGGCTTAGTGAGTCCAGGAATTTCTGAAAGGTCATAGATTTTATTGCTATTCATTTGACAGCTTTTTTTTCTTACTTTGAATCTACTCCATAAAATTCATTGTTGTTAGTCAATAGATTAATTATATATCTTGGATCTTTACATCCAATTATTTACCACTATAATTGAGATTCTTTACTGTTGGGCCATCTGGCTGGCTCAGTCTGTAGAGCATGCAACATTTTTTTTTTGACAGTGAGAGAGAGAGAGAGAGAGAGAGAGCGCAGGCATGTGCAGGAGGGGCAGAGGGAAAGGGAGAGAGAAAGAATCTTAAGCAGGCTCCATGTGCAGTGCACAGCCCCACATGGGGATCCATCTCACAACCATGAGATCATGACCTGAGCTGAAATCAAGAGTGGGATGTTTAACTGATTGAGCCACCCAGGCACCCCTCATGGGACTCTTGATCTGGGCATTGTAAGTTCAAGCCCCACGTTGGGTATAGAGATGACTTAAAAATAAAATTAAAAAAAAAAGAAATTCTTTTACTGTTAAAATAATTCGGGAAAATTCTATTTCTCAATAAGGATAATAATTCCATCAAGGAGACACATGTGCAAAGGATGTCATAAACTTGAAACAAGTCAACTATACTCTAAGGTGGATCTAATCCTTTTTCTGTTTTGCCTAACATGATCATGATCCCAAGATGCTAATTTGATTGTGCTTTTTTTCCTTTAACAAGTCAACTGCTTGATAGGGTTATCCATAATTTTAAAGGTAAGTATATCATGCTCTAAATGAATAAAACATATCAAAATCAACATTTTCTGGCTTCAAAAGTAAATTCACATTTATTTTATAATCCTGAAAATGATCTAGCTCTACTTCCTGTATACACTGTCATGAGTTTTATGAAATTAGTTGCATATTTTGGTAAAGATTCATCAAACTTGCAACTCTCAACACACTTGACAATTTCAGACTGAAAAGATTAAATAGCTTTATTATTAATCATGGTGTCAAGGCTAATAAACCACTCACATTTATAGAAAAAGAGTGTTTTATTATTGAGTCTATACTGAAATTTAAAAATCATTTTTCAGTTTTTCAATGTTTGTTTATTTATTTATTTTTGAGAGAGTGCACATGAGTGGGGGAGGGGCAGAGGAGAGGTTGAGAGAGAGAATCCCAAGCAGGTGCCATGCTATCAGTGCAGAGCCTGACATGGGGTACAATCTCATGAACCATGAGATCATGACCTGAACCAAAATCAAGACTCAGATGCTCAACTGACGGAGCCACCCAGGCACCCCAAAATCATATTTCATTTTAAATGCTTATTCTAAGCATACTATAGCTATATTTAGTAGCACCTTCATTAACAGTTCCCAGTTTACAATTTTAAGTCTTCCTTGGTGGCACTAATTAGAGACTGAAGTCTTTAGAGATATTGTTAAGAATGCCTGCAGTGTTCTCTTGGTAAGAGCTTTGTCTTTGCTGACCCTTTTTCGTAACTTTTAAAAATCTGCAGAGGAATTCTCTATGTCTTTAAAACAGTTCATTCAATGAATCAAAAGAGAATAGTAGTCTTTCTCCAAAATTCATTTAATTTAGATTTAATAGCTCTGTTAAAATTTTAATTGAGTTTTAACAGACCATAAGATTTTAATAGTCAATTTGTTGAGAAAATTTCTGTGAAAAAGAACTCTCATTTTCCCCACACCAGTATTATCAATAATAAAAATAATTAAAGCTAATCAATTATTTACTATGTTCTAGGCTCATATATTTAAACATGTAGGTGATACACATAAAAATAACACTGTTCTGTAAAGTACAACCTTGTCATGACTAATTTGATCTAAGGTACCATTGAACCACCGATTCAGGTAGTAAGATGTGCCATTTCTATGTGCCACCAACAAAGAAAACAAAGCTGACAAAGAAATTATTACATCAACTTTAAGATACAACAATTACAATTAGTGATGGTATCTATCATTCTCATTTTGTATATAAAGTCACTGTATGAGGAACTGCAGGGTTCTACAACTTGCCTAACATTCACAAAGCTAGTGAGTGGCAGAGCTTACAGTCTCGCTTCAGGGTCTTCAGGCATTAACCACTACCTCACACTGTCTCTGATACAAAAAGCACATAATTTAAACCTGTATCAGAATCCAAAATATCTGGAAGAGAACAACAAACCCAAATCTGGTTGGGTTCTGATAAAAAAAAAATCATTCTGGCATCTGACATTTTAAAATCAGAAAGGAACTCATTTGGGAAAAAAAATATCACGCGGCATATGGTTTTTAGGTCAAGTCAGCTGTAAAAAAGATATTTTATACTGATTTAATTTTTTTAATTTGGTTGATAATGTGATGTTTTATTTAAATGGAATGGTGGAAATTATTAATCAGAACCAGCAGGTTGCAAGACAGGACATATACTTATGATCTAATTTTTGTTATATATATATATATATATATATATATATATATATATATGCGCACACATATGTACAGAGAAGGCTCCAGAAGGGTATTTATAGTAGGAGGCTGGTAAACCTGCTTGGGGAGTGGTGCTTAATTTCTAGCACTTGCTGATTGTAAATATGCCCACTATGGCAATCAGCCATATGGCAATCAACACAATACCAATACAATGTCACTGAATGCACAACTGGAGAAGATGTGCACAATTAGGTCTAGGAGACAGTAGGAACCAGTTAAAGCCTACCTCTGGTTATGCGCTAAGGTGTTAACTGTGGTACTCTCTGGGTGAGGAAAATGTGAAGTTTTGAGTTTTTGTTTTTATTCTGCTTATCTATGATGTCATTTGTTTTACAAATGCAAATTGTTTATGTATATATATTTATGCGGGGCCATGGGCATGTGCATGTGCACACATAGCCAACTAGGCAAAGACTTTTGTCTCCCTAACTCTCCTTACTCTATGGAATGTGATAGCATTACCTTATAAATCAAGGAATTGGAACGCATGTATCAAAAGGAATATTGTTTTAATGAAGTAAGGGGTTTTAGTCCTCAAAAATGTTTCATAAAAATTCTGTTCAAAATAGCTCAAAAAAGCAATCTGAAAGCAGTCAAAGGACAATTATTTTGTGGTCCACACTTAGGAAATACTAAGAAGTTTATTTCTGGGCGTTAATTCCTTCTGCCTGTATGACAAGTATTAATAAAGTGCATTTGTTCAAGAGTACTTCTAATATTTTCCCTTTGGATAGTACACTAAAGTAACAAAAATCTCCAAAAGGAATATGGATATAGCATGTTTCAAGATTTGTTTTCATTGGTGAAAAAAATCTTCATAATTTAAAAAATATATTCAGTCAATCATGCCATTTATGGCGGAAAGGGTCTAGTAAAGTAGTTAAAAAAATGTGAAACATTTATGACTCATTGTTCCCCAGGAGTATTCCCCAGATCCTTAGAATCTTATTCTTGAAAAAGTCTTGAAAATCAATGAGACTTAGCCATAAGATGGAAACATCACTTCAGTGACCTAAACCAACTTTTTGCAAAATACTTTAAATCCAAATGGAAAATTATCTCCACAATCTGAAGTTTATCTCTAATGGAAGAATTACTGCTGGGACAGTGAGTCACTCTCAAAAAGGTAGGTATCATATGTATTGGACAAACCATTTCTACCTAAAACATTGGTTTAACCTACCTTAAAACATTGGTTACAAACAGTCTGTCTCAAGCACCATTTTACTAAACTGCTATTTCTTCCTAAATCTTTGCAGTGTGGAAATAAAAGAACTTCTGTTTGTTGTTTAGCACTTACATATGAAAAGCCTTTTCCATATTTATAAGCTTTTGCCAAATTAAAGGCAGAATTCAGAATATATCTATATGATTTGTTCCCATCATGGACTTGTGCATATATCTACACTGTCTCCTCATCATACATATGGAAATGAATTAAATGTATTTAAAGACATGAAATCTCAAAAAAATATGCTTCAGCAATTTTGAAGATTAAGATTCTCTCATGATTGAGTACATCTATTTCCGGGAAAAGACTTCATGTGTAATCTAAAAGAAAATGGGAATATATACAAATTATGCAACCTAAATAATGCTTTTTAAAGAAGAAAGAACAATACACATTTAATAACAATGCAGATACGAAGCCAGGCAAGGTACAATTTCAGCCATAATTTTAAACTATCCACTTAGCCTCAAAAACTTGCCCATTAGCAGTTCATCTTCCTGTTCACTAGCATTCAATGGTGGTGGACGTTGAGGGGCTTTTAGGAGTGAGGAGGGAAAATTACATAAAACTGAATTATTTATTTCTGAAAAGTGAATTACTTTCTGCTTTTCATCTCTCTAGAATAGTCGTGTTGGTTAGGTTTATGTTGTTTTACTTCAGAAGCACAATACCTGACAATTCCCATTGTGTATGAAAGAAATACAACATTACGATGAACCTTACATTATTTCGCCATAAGTATAGAATGCTAATTATTTCTTTATAACTTTGAAGTGCTTTTTGTTATTTCTTAATAAATTTTTAGAGCTTTTGAGTTGAAAATATCAATCTTAGTTTAGCTCAGACTGAATGGGGTGATGGGAGAGATGCTGAGTTGCATTTTAAGACAATGGTACAAGACCAAATGAGTACAATGTCCAACATATCCGGGGTGAGTTTTGTTTGTTTGCTTTGGGTTTAATACAATTAAGCCATTAAATTGGTACTCTATACATAGGAGTGTGCCAGATGCAGATTAAAACTTTAACATTCAAACATATAAAATATCTGGTCCTGAAGAAAATGGAAAATGTTTCTATTTGAATGAATCTTAAAACCTGAATTTTAAGTTCGTATTCTCTTGCATGTTTTCATATTCTGAGCTTTATGCCTAAACGTGCTTTAGAACTGCTTTTGGTCAAAGTGCAAACTTGCAAACTTGGCTTCTGCAGGCTCTGCATCCCCATTCATTGCCAATACTTTCTCTTCCTCATACACTCATGTGTGTGTGTGTGTGTGTGTGTGTGTGTGTGTGTGTGTGTGTTCATGCACCCAGGATTTAAAGAAAGGTTAATCTTAATCCAAAGCAATACCAATAGCCAACCACCAAACATATCACTTCTTAGCATTTGGTTTTTTTGTTTTTGTTTTTTCCTTATACCTGTGAACTCCAGCAAGAGGTTGGCCTTGATGTAGCAGCACCAAACGCGGGGAGGATAAGGATAGAGCCATGGGACTGAATACAGAGACATTAATAAAATGAATGGAGAGACTCTACTATATTTCCAACTCTCAGTTCCCCAAATCTTCTCTCAATAACAGCACCCAGAAACCTCTGGACAACAGCCCAAGATTAGACTTAGCAACTGACTTCACAGTCTCTCAATTACAGGTACTTTGGATGAATGCTCTCCTCATTCTTCTTTGGCTCTGCCCCCCTGTGCCCAGGCTGACTGCCTCCCTCTATCCCCCAATCCCCACCTCATGGGTGTCTCTTAATCCATTTGGGCTCCATTCTCCAGGCAAGACTACCTCTTTTTGTGGATGTCTTTCTTTTCTTCTCAGGCTCTGATGCCAGCTCTGACTCTCATACTGTGCTCCCGGCCACCATGGCCCCTCACCATCCCCCCCCAGTACAGATGCCCATCTTGTCTTCTCCTACCTAATGACTTGAGGATTGAATTGTTTAGTAAAGGAAAGAAAGAGAAACAAGAAGAATAGTATATCACTTTTAATTTTTTGTTGAACAAGCTCATCTCATGACAAAACCTAATGCAACTTTTGTCTCTTGCTAACTCATTAAAATTTATTCAGTAGGGGAATATTTGCATCTTCTTTTAGATAAAAACCTAAAGAGATTATCCCATCAATTTTTCTCTTTGACTCATGTGTTAAGATTATCATCATGAACTGAATGTGTCTCCCTTCCCTGCCACAAATACATATGTTGAAATATAATCCCTATTGTTGCAGTATTTGGAGAGTGCTGCCCCCTCATGAATGGGATCAGTGCCTTTATAAGGAGAGGTCAGAGAGTCAGCGCCCTCTTTTTCTGTCCTGTGAGGATGCAAGCAGTTGGCAGTCTGCAAACTGGACAAGAGCTGTCACCAGAACCCAACCACAGTGGCACCCTGATCTCTTCCCAGCCTCCCCAAACTGTGAGAAATAAATTTCTGTTGTTTATTAGCCACCCAGGCTATAGTAATTTGTTATAGAAGCCCAAGTTGACTAACACACTTGTGATTCTCTCAATTCACAAGGTAAAGTAACAAAAAATCTCCGTTTATTAGAATGCCCAGTTCTATATAGAAATGTAGTAATCAAGTTCCAAATTTGATTTACTGTGAGATCTTCTCTCTGTCCTATGACTACAGGAAATAATGACTCACAGTTGGCCTCTGTTGGGGATCTCTGTCTTGTGTATCTTCACCCTTTCCAAACCCCTGCCCACTCAGCTTCGGATCTCTCTAGAGTCAAGGTAGTAGTGGAGAGGAGAGAAGAGAGCAGGAGAGGCGACTCTGGGCACTTTTTATACTGACTTTACTCTCCCTGACCCACTAGGTGTTGAAATTGGCCCTGTGGGGGCTCTTTAGAGTGGTGGGAAGTTGATGGATTAAGAAGAATGGATTAAAGTTTTATATATCACTGGAGAGAGCCAATTGCAGAAATATCATAGAATTGCTGGGAAATATTAAGGGCCAATTGATGTTCTCTATCAGAAATCTTTATAAAATTCTATACAATTATTCAAAATAATTCAATGTGCTGTTATTGTGCATTACTGCTAACTGACCCCTTTTATGCCTCTGCCACTGGTAACTCTAACCAAAGGATCCACTGCACATATGAACGAAAAAGAAATCCCCTTCCCCAAATCACTGTGAGCTATGATTTTTTATTATACCTAAATGCATTTTTATCCTTTACAATTGAAAATTAGTACGTAACATGATATTTTAAAAATTTATAATTCTTGATCTACTTAGTTATATTAAGCTTTTAGCAGAGAATATCTTATAAATATTGAAGCCACATAAAAGTTTAACATTCTTAACCCTTAAGTGAAGGAGAAAATTGAACTACAGAACTAAAAGTTACATGAAGTTGCAATTATTCAAATAAATTTCAAAAAACTGTCCTTGGATCTCAAGCCTATCTTAGGCTGCAAGTCCAAAAATAGGAAACAAAGACCTTGGACATAAAAATACAATGAGACCTGCAGCTCGTCCCTCATGGTAGGAATGACTAGTCTAGTTCATGTCCCCATGGCTGGCAGTAACCACTTTAAAACATGCTATATAGTAATATAATATATAGTGATATATATAGTAATATATATACATATATATACAATATATATTACAATATATTACAATATATATATACATATATACAATATATATTACAATATATTACAATATATATACATATATATACAATATATATTACAATATATTACTATATATATATACAATATATATACTATATATATAGTAATATAATATATAGTGATATATATATGCATATATATACATATATATACAATATATATTACAATATATTACTATATATATACAATATATATTACTATATATATTGTTCTGTAAATCCCTAAGAAACCTATGATCAGAACATTTGCTGTCATTTTCAAAGCTTTACATCATTAAACTGGTGAAAGACATGTATATAATATATACAATATATACGCAGCAAAAGGTTCATATTCAGAATGAGAAAATAACCACCTCTAAATCAAAAATAAAAAGAAGGAAAACAACAAAAAACGGACAAAAGACTCTGGTAGGCATTTCACAAAAGAATATATTTAAATAGCAGGTAAGTATTAAGAAGGTATCAAGCCTTTGCTAAATTCAAAGTATAACTGTTTTTAGGTACTACTACACACTTACTAACATGTATGGAGAAAATATGTAGCAGTTGGAGGTCTACACATTGCTAGTGAGACTGTAAATTGGTAAAAGCTGTTTGGAAAACAGTCAGTACATTCCAAATATAAAGCTAAATATATATATATATATATATATATATATATATATATATATATATGTATATATGTATATGTATATATGTGTGTGTGTGTATATATATATGTGTATGTATATATATATACATACTATATACATTTATATATATATATATATATATATATATATATATATATATATATATGGCTTCCATATGACTCACCAGTTCCACTTTTAAGTGTATACCCAAGATAAGTGAGAGCAGTGTCTAGCAAAACACCTGTGCAAGAATCTTCAGAAGGATTAATCACAGAAGCCAAAAGCTATACCTTGCTCAAATACCTATCAACAGTTGAATGGGTAAATATAACAATGCTTATTCATACAATGAAATACCACTTAGCAATAAAAATGACCAAATGGTTGCTACTTGCAACAATGTAGATGCATTTTATTGATACCGTGATAAGCAAAATGAGTCAAACAAAAGAGTACATAGTATATGATTTCATTTATAAAGTTCAAAAATAGGCAAAACTGTTTAAATTATGTTGCTTTAAGTCAAGAAAAGTGTTTATTTCTGGGTGTGGGTGTGGGTGTGGGAAATGTTCTAAATCTTGCTGCGTGTGATGGCAGGTGTATACAGGTGTATACATTTGTGCACTATATTATAACTCAAAAGTGTAACTTTTACATCTTATTTCTTAAGACTTCTTTTTTTTCAAAGAAGTTTTAGGTTCACAGCAAACATAAAAGCAAGGTAGAGAGATTTCCCAAATATCCCCCGCCCTCATACATACGTAGTTTCTTCCATTATCAATCCTCCCCCTCACAGTCGAGTAATACATTTACTACCTACGTTGACACATCATAATCACTCAAAGTCTATAGTTTACATTAGAGTTTACTCCTGGTTATATGTTCTATGGGTTTGGAGAAATATATAATGACATATGTACATCATTAAGGTATCACACATAGTATATTCACTGTCTTAAAAAATCCTCTGTACTTAACCTATTCAATCCTTCCCCTCCATCCAATCCCTTGCAACCACAAATCCTTTTGCTGTCTCCATAGTTTTGCCTTTTTGAGAATGTCATATAGTTGGAATCACCCATATGTAGCATTCCTTTCCCTAGTAATATGCATTTAAGTTTCCTATAATTTCTTTTCATGGCTTGATAGCCCGTTTATTTTTAGTAAGAATAATATTCCATTGTCTGGATGTACTATATTTTATTTATCCATTCACCTACTGAAAGATGTCTGTGTTACTTCTAAGTTTTGACAGTTATGAATAAAGCTCCTATAAACTTCCATATGTAAATTTTTCTGTGGACGTAAGTCTTCACAAGTAGTATGACTGCTGGATCATAGGGTAGAGAGTGTGTAGTTTTGTAAGAAACCTTCATACTGTCTTCTAATATGGCTGAACCATTTTGCACTCCCACCAGCAAAGAATGAGAGTTCCTGTTGCTTCACATCCTCACCAGCATTTGGTGTCACTGGTGTCTGGATTTTGATTTTGGCCATTTTGATGGGTATGTAGTGGTATCTCATTGTTGTTTTAATTTACTGATGACATGTGGTCAGGAAGGTTTTTATTTGTTTGTTTCTTATTTTGTTTTGGGTTTTAGGTTTTATTTAAATTCCTGTTAGTAGCTAGAATGTATGGAACCACAAAAGACCCCAAATAGCCAAAGTTACCTTTAAAAACAAAGCTGGAGGCATCACAATTCCGGATTTCAAGTTGTATTGCAAACCTGCACTGATCAAAACAGTATGGTACTATCACAAAAATAGACACATAGATCAATGAAACAGAATAGAAAACCCAGAAATGAACCCACAATTATATGGTCAATTAATCTTCGACAAAGGAGGTAAGAATATGCATTAGGAAAAACAACCTCTTCAGCAAATGGTGTTGGGGAAACTGGACAGCTATATGCAAAAGAATGAAACTGAACCAGTTTCTTGCACCATACATAAAAATAAATTCAAAATAGATTAAAGACTTAAATGTGAGACCTGAAACCATAAAATCCTAGAGGAGAACACAGGCAAAACTTCTTTGACATCACACTGACATTGTCTCCTGAGGCAAGGGAAACAAAAGCAAAAATAAACTATTGGGATTTCATCAAAATAAAAGTCTTCTGGGGGCAACTGGGTGGCTCAGCTGGTTAAGCGTCCAGCTCTTGATTTCGGTTCAGGTCATGATCTCATGGCTCTCAATTTCCAGCCCTGTGTGGGGCTCTGCACTGACAACACAGAGCCTGTTGGGATTCTCTGTCTCCCTCTTTCTCAGTCCCTCCCCCACTCATTCTCTCTCTCTCTCTCTCTCTCTCTCTCTCTCTCTCTCTCTCTCTCAAAAGTAAACATTTAAAAATATTTTTAAAATAAAAATAAAAAAAATTAAAGAAAAATAAAAAGCTTCTGTATGGCAAAGGAAAAACAATCAACAAAACTAAAAGGAGTATCTTTCAATATGGATATTTGCCACCTGTATATCTTTTTTGGTGAGGTGTCTCTTAACGTCCTTGCTCATTTTTGAAAAGCGTTTATTTATTTATTTTGAGTGAGAGAGTGTGAACAGGGGAGGAGCAGGGAGAGAGGGAGTCCCAAGCAGCCTCCTTATCACCAGCACAGAGCCCAATGCAGGGCTCAATCTCATGAATGGTGAGATCATGGAGTCAGGTGCTTACCAGACTGAGCCACCTAGGTGCCCTGGTTTTTGTCCATTTTTAAATTGGGTTGTTATTTTTCTTATTATTGAATTTTAAGATTTTTATTTGCATGTTTTGGATAATACTCCTTTACAGACATGTATTTTGCAAAACACTAATTTTTTTTAAAAGTAATAGATCTTTGAAAATTTGTAGATTGTGTCAAGACTCATGCATGAAAAGGCTTAGATGGCCACATCAGAAGTGTCTCAGACTCTAGTTTCAATGATATTTTAGCCCAATGATATTCAAAGCATTAGACTGAAATTATTTATATCGATGTTAATCCCTGATAGAACAGTTGGCTCTGAAGTCATCTAACATTTTGTAGCAAAGCTGTGCCCTCTTCAATAAGTACATCATCACCATCTGAAAACCAACATATATCTTTACATTTGTAAGTAGTGAATTCTAAATGTCTTACCATGGAGGACCTATGGACTGGGCTATCCAAGTCCTTACTGTAAATTGGGCATTAGCAGATCCATCTGCCACATCACTGAAGATGCCCAGAAGCACTTCCTGTGCTCGTCCCTGAAAAATTTGATCAGGCCCTGAATGGCACAAGGAACTTGTCCATCTTTTTAACATGATAACAGCTATCCTACAACGGACCTTCTCTTTGGTCCCTCACCCAGAATTCCCTAAGTACTGTTAATTGATAAGAAAAAAGCATTTTAACTCTGGTTTACAGATAAGGCTGCACAGTATGCAAGCACCAACCAAGAGGGGATCTTTTTAGCATTATTTCCTAAACACAAATGCCCTGAAGAAAAGTGAAGAGGAGAAATCCTGCCTGTGGGAATAACTATGCAGTATGTGTCATTTTAATGGGAAATCAAAATAGCCTGAGGTAAGGACCTATACTTCTAAATGGACAATGGCTAAACTACCGGTCACTTAATGGGGACAGAATAAGGGCTTGGAAGCAATGTGACTAAGAAGTTTGGGAAAAGAATGCACAAATGAGTCTAGAGCACTAAAAATGAACCCAGAGAATAAGAAAATTTGTGCCCCTTGTGAGTGGTCTTAAAAGAGCCTCCTTTCAGAGGATATTTCCTCTAATCAAGAAAACAAGATGGTCTTTTGTACATGTTTCAGACATTCTTCTTTAACATTCACACCTCTGTTCCGTCAGTGGACTCATAAATACATTGGCAAGTTGACAAGTCAGGTCAGGCTTGCATGGGCTCTACAACATTGGACTTTGCCATTACCCCGATGAAATGTCTAATGCTTCTGTTGAGAACCCAATGATAGCAATAGGAGCTACTGAACTTGAGAGAGGATTGCTTGATTACTAAATATCATGCATGTCATCATTGTATTTCATAAAATATTTCTTCTGACCAAGGGAATAACTTTTCAGAGAAAGAATAAGTCAGAGAAAGATACTAAGTCCATATAGTATGCTTTCTTCCTACCACTTACACCATAATCTGGAAGCAGATATTGAATATTCCATTATGGTGCTATGTGTGAAGACAATACTTTTCAAGGTTAGGGCATTGATTCAGGATGTGTTATCTAGCAGCTTTTCCTTCCATAGTCAAATTTTAAAGGCTCTGGACTTTAGGGATGAAAGCATGAAGAGCAACTATTATTACTCACATAATTATTTATTCACAAAACTTTTCCTTGTTGTCTTTTACTTTGGGCTGTACTCATAGGAGTTAGTATTAAAAAAAAAAAAAAAATTGGAGATGTGGGAGCACCTGGGTGGCTCAGTCAGTTAAACATCCAACTTCGGCCCAGGTTATGATCTCACAGTTCATGAGTTCGAGCCCTACGTCCAGCTCTGTGCTGACAGCTCAGAGCCTAAAGCCTGCTTCAGATTCTGTGTCTCCTTCTCTCTCTCTGCCCCTCCCCTGCTCACACTCTGTCTCTCTCTCAAAAATAAATATTAAAAAAAATAAAGAAATGTTTTAACGAATTCTACCAGAGAACAAAGTAGCTGCACTGAATTGAAAGTTGAGATTCTCACCTAACCTTTTTTGTGCTTTATGACTTCATGACCCTGGGTGAAACAGTTAAAAAAGGAATTTCTGTGTTGGTTTGCAGTAATTATCACTGCTACCAAGATGAAACATAGTTTCAGAGAAACTAGGAGAATAAAGAAGTAGGGGAAACCCCTTGTAACTTTACCTTGAAAGTCTAGGTTCAGTATTAAAGATAAATAAAAGTTCAGATCTCTACTAATAAAGTTGACTTACCATTATGAGCAAAGAACCCTCAAGACACTGGGGTGCTGGACAAATGCTAACCAAATACCAAATAAATATTCCAGGAGGGTAATCAGAAATTCCCAAAGAAGGCCACTTACAGAACACCACTGCAAAAAACATTATTAGAAGTGAGCACTGTAGCCTATCCCTGTATTTATTTCCTTGCTGGAATTGGCAAATGTCTAGTTGTTTTAACTAGTTCTCGTTTTATTTCCTTAGTCTTTTTGCCTGAAATAATAGATAATAGTTACGTATTTGTAAGTATATATTTAAAGATAAAGTAAGGGTGAAGAAAATTTGTTTTAGTCCACAGATTTACTGTCAGGGTTGTAGCAAGACTAGAGGAAGGATGGCTATTGCTCAGAGGTGATAGACTTGGGATCTCTTACCTTTGCAGAGTGGATAAACACCTTTTTAAGCTACATGGACAGTAGCTACTGTATTATACAGGAGACATTTTTAGAATTGTTTACATGGGAAGATGACCTGTGGATGTTAGATTATTAAAAGCAGAGATTTGTGTTAGCATTTGTTTTATTTATAGCTAACTAGTATGAAGTCCTCAATCCTAATGGACTGAATTTCCAATTTCCTATTATGGAATTACTCTCAATCCTTCAAAGTAATTCATTAACAGTTCATTGTTTTCATGGATAACAAATTATCCTAGCCTTTACTTCATCTTTAAATATTTGTCAATCTTCTTTGAATCTCTAGCACCTATCACAGTGTCTAGCATATGACAAATAGTTACAAAATGTTTGTTGAACTGAACTATAGTCAGTCATCCGCATGATGAAATTTTGAACCTGTCTTGTATTTTTGTTGCTTAATTAACTATGTAGTATTCAGAGAATGAATTCTGTATTGGTTCTGAATTCTTTTAGAATTTTTGTTGTCACAGAATATGAGATTTCTTCCGGACATTCCATAAAAAGTCAAAAAGAGGAAGTGACTCTGTAGGACAAAAAAAATGTGTTTTACACCCATAATTCTAGTTAGTCACACAAGAATATCATCTGCAACTCTATTTTTATGATGAAGTTCTAATTTTGCCTATTTTTTGTATTTCTAATGGTTCTTGCTTTGATATCTGTGGCAATGCTGTTCATCACAGAAGACTTTTAAAATGTTATTTTTGTTATTAATTATATACACAGGAATGAATGACTTCTGTTCCTTCATACTTTTAGTTTAAATTCTATCTCACCTGACATGAAATACCAAGGAAAATGCAGTTTGTCATAGGTAATCAGAATTTTTCTCTTGGCCATTGAGCCACTTGATCTGTAAATCACTCAAAGTTTTCCCTCCTACTTACATTATTGGAATTGTAATCTTGCTTCTAAGTTTTAACTTCTTCCTGAATTAATCTGTATTCGGATTATCTTTATTCTCTGAAATTATTTATGGTTAGTTGTCTTATTTCTCTTATCACTTTTGACAAATAACAAGTTATTCTTTTTCACCTCTCTTAAGACAGTAAGATCTCTCTCTTTCCTTAACTATTTGACTATGCATTTATCCTAATAGTGGACTCTTCATTAAATTGTCCTGGCTTCTCTATGCTACACATTGCCAACCTTTCTGTTTCCATTCCCCATCCCTGAAGAAAATTTACCTCACATTGAAGAGGAAGGCTCACTTCTGTTTTGCAGAATGGCAATCCAAATTTCACCCTAACATAATTTTCTTACTAAATTTATTCCTGCCCCTTCACGACATGATTTATGTAATGAAGAAAATGGGAAGTGTTTCAAAGGTAGGAGCTAAATGGAAAAGTAAAAAAAAAAAAATGTAAATAAATGCTAATCACATTTATATAAAATTACCAACGCCTTTTCTTTCTTACCCTACACATTCTTTTTCTTACTTATTTATATCCTATCCCTATTTATATCTGATTCCTCACCTTCACTCAATTTAAAGTTGCACAGAATTATTTATTAGACAGACAAAACATTTTGCTCTGGCCAGTCTCTAGTTTATTTTTTGCTTGTTACCTTCAAGTACTACTTTCCCTATATCTCTGAGCTTTTTCCTATAGACATCCAAGTATCACTCCCCCAACTCTAACTTATAGATATGCAGAAGTCAAGATAATTTTTAAAACCTCACTTCATAGGATAATGCTGATGAATCATCTTCCAAAGACCAACTGGTCTTTGTGGCAATCATTTGATGCATCCCAGTAGTCCAGTGTCTGGTTCTCCAAATAACATCCAATTAAACCAAAATTAAAAAGGTGAATCAGGGGTCTATGACACAGTTCAAATCATAGGTGTGATTTATTTTTAAGACTAATCACTCTGCAGAGTGATTTAGAAAGGTAGTTTGGTAGACGCTCTCAGCTTGACAAAGATGTAAGAATCTTAAAAATACTGTCGCATAGTATTCCGACAAATCCAGAACAACTCTAAGTCTAGAAAAACAAGCATATTTTAAAATTAACTTTGAGGAGTGCCTGGGTGGCTCAGTCGGTTAAGCGTCCAACTTCGGCTCAGGTCATGATCTCACCGTCCATGAGTTCGAGCCCCACGTCGGGCTCTGTGCTGACAGCTCAGAGCCTGGAGCCCGTTTCAGATTCTGTGTCTCCCTCTCTCTCTGCCCCTCCCCTGTTCATGCTCTGTCTCTCTGTCTCAAAAATAAATAAACATTAAAAAAAATTTTTTTTTAATTAAAAATAAAATTAACTTTGAGTCTGGCTTTTGTTGAATGCAGTTAGAGTCATAGGAAGCCAGTTTTCCAAAGATATGTATTACAGAATATGTTGCAACTTATACCAAATTTATTGAGATTTTTCAAACTGCAAGATATTTTTTAAGCTCCCAAATTTCTATGGGTAGAAAGCTGCTTAGCTGCCAAAATAGTCCATCTCTTACAAAAAAACGAAGGACATTACATAAGTTGAAATCAAGAGTCTAGATGGTAAAGTCAAGAGCCATGGAGAACAAAGGGATCCCCAGGGGTTAGTAGAAAACAATGGACCAAGGAACCATTTCCACAGAGTGGAAATGGACACTGAGGAGCATTTCTTCTCCATGGATCAGGGCAGCAATGTTTATCCAGTGGAATTTCAGAATTGCAACAGAGCAGTGACTGTGCATGCTTCTCGTGTGGCTCTTTGACAATGACAGTATCTTTTCTGGCTATGCTATCCGCATCTCACCACTGCATATTGGGTGGGGTGGGAAAGGGGCAGATAACTTGTCTTTTTAGTTAATAGATCTCTAAAATATGGAGAGATTTGTCTGGACATAATATGGGTCATACAGGTCTGGGCTTTGTACCTGATGCCATAATTAAATGAGTCTTTTGGGAATCCTTGAGTACAACAGAAGCACATTTCACATGTGAGAGGAATGTGAAACACCATGGCAGACGGGCAGACTGTAACAGAATGCAAAAAAATGGCCATAAATTATTCTCTTCCCCAAATCCATGCCTCTTTGCAATTTGCAATGTCATTTTTCAGCTACTTCCATCAAAAGATGGAAACTATTTCTTCATCCCGTAAGCTGGACTGGACTTTTTATCTCTTTGGCAAGTAAATCAAATGTAGGGGAAGCAACATGGCATCAGTTCTGAAGCCAGGCCTCAAGACACTTTGCACACTTTTGTTTACACTTTTGGAATTCCACTGAGTTACCATGCGAACAACCCTAGTTGAATGTGTTGCATGAGTGACACATTATCTACACACCCCTATTTTAGTTGCAGCTAACTTCTGGCCAGTTCCCAGAAGCAGAGCTACTTAATTTGACAAGGCAACTGCAGATGTATCAGTGATCCCAGCCATGACCAGAACTGGCAGTGGAGTCCAGTCTAAATAACTTCTGGCCATGATAAGTGGTTATTGTGAGATGCCACAAAGTTACTCTTTTAGGGTTTCTGGATCCAATTCCAATGTCAGAAAGTTGCCCCAACATACAACACCAAGCAATTCTCAGACACCAGCTGAGAATTGAATTCAGTTCTGACACTACCCAGAAATAGCATCAGATTCCACAGGTTAAACATTTAGTCTTACAGATTGCTCTCCACCCCCCAACGTCAGACACCAGTCACAAGGCTCTGTCTTTTACCTGTGTTTCTGACCAACTGGCTACAGATTAGAGGTTCCAACAACCTCCTCCTTAGGTTCAATTAATTTGCAAGATCAGCTTACAGAAATTGAGGAAACACTTACGAATGCCAGGTTATTAAAGGGTATGATAAAGGTTATGAATCAATAGCCAGATGGAGAGATCCATAGAGCAACATCCTAAATAAAGGAACTTCTGCTATTGTAGAGCTTGGGGACTGGCTCCATGGCATGTGGAAGCATTATGGTTTTCTGAGCATGGAAGCTCTCCAAAAAGGGACCAAAAGGCTGTCTTCTTGTTTCTTTATGGAGGCTTCATTACATAGTCATGATTGACTAAGTCATTGGCCATTGGCTGATTCAACCTCTAGCCTTTCTTCTACCCCTGATTTCCAGGGAGGGACCAAAATTTCCAAATCTCTAATCACATAGCTGATACCGCTGGCAACCAGTCCCCACCTTTAGGTGGGGTTCAAAGGTCACCTTCATTAATAACAAGACGCCCATTTCACCTTTATGGCTTTGAAGCAATTTCAGGAACTGTGGGTGAGGATCAGCTATATCTGAATAATTTGAATGACCAAATATATATTTCTATAAATTCTATAAATTACTATAAATTACTATAAATTATCACAGTTACTAAAACAACAACAACAACAACCACACACACACACACACACACACACACACACACACAAAACTAATACACAGTATTCTTGGACAACTCAAGAGAATCAATGATAAGTATAATACAAATAATAAAATAATTCAGCATGGTGGCAGAATATAAAATATACAGACAAAAATCAACGCACTTAATACATATAAAAAACAAAAATTTAAAGATTATAAGTGAGGAGAAAATATTTTTTATCTTATATTAGTTATAAATGGCTAAAATACTTAGATAAATGTAATGAGAAATGTGAAAACCTGCTGGTGAAAACTTAAAAATTCAAGCAATAACCTGCACAAATGGAGAGGCAATTATTGTTTTTGGAAAAAAGGGCTCACTGAACATGTTGGTTCCTCCTAAGTAATAAATCGATTTAATGCCATTTCAATAAAAATACCAATGTCAGAGCCTAGACAAGTTACTTCTGAAGTTTATATGAAAAATAAGTTTACATGGAAAATAAGCTTCCATTACATCTAAAAATTCAAAGAAACAAGAGCAATAAAAGGTTAGCTAACTAATATGATACAAATCCTCTATAATTAAAAGAACACAGTAGTAGCACATATATATACAGATGGACAAATGGAATAGACTAGAAATTCAAAGTGCAAATCAATGTTTATATGGCATTTTAATACACAATAAAGGCAGCATCTCATACATAAGTTAGGAATATAGTGGTTTTTAAAATATGTAAAGTTTGGAAACTTAAAGAGCCAACTGGACAAAGGTAAGAATGAATCCACATCTGATGCCATTCCCTAGAGTAATTTCCAAATGTATCTGAGATATAAATGCAAAGCATGATTCTACTTATATGAGATATTTAAAATAGTCAAATTCATAGAAGAGTGGAAGAATGGCATAAAGTTTCAGTTAAGCAAGATGAATAAGCTCTAGACATGTGTGTGCTATGCAATAATTTTAACCTATAGTTCAAAACACTGTATTGTACATTTTAAATTTTATTGAGAGAGTAGATCTCAGGTTCTGTTTTTAGCATAGTAAAATATAATTTTTTTAATGTAAAGCAAAAAAATAGTAATTTATAACCTGGATGGGAAAGGCATTTTAATATTCTGTTAAAATCCAGAAGCAATAAAAGAACAGATGGCTAATTGAAACAGTTAAAACGGTCTTTTTCATAGGGAAAAGAAGGCATAAGCAAAGTCAAAAGAAAACAGAGAGAAAAATATTTTCAGCCAATATAACATAAAAAGTAGATGAAAAGGCTAATTTACTTAATATATGAGATTTTTAAAAAGAAAATAATAAAACCAAGCCCTAAATCAAAAATTCTGCTCAAAAAGTCAATCCTCATGAAGATACAATTCACAAAGTAAGATTTATAGTCATTCACATGTAAAAACATATACAACTTTACTCATAATAAAATGCACAGATTAAAATTAGACTCAGATACCATTTCTCTTAAAATTTTCAAAAAATTTAAAGCTACAGATCACACAGTCAGCAAGGCTGTGAGGAAAGCAGTAGTAATTTATTGCCAAGAGAGTGCAGAGAAGTGGACCACACCCATGGAAGGGAATTTGGCAATTAATACAAAATTACCCTTTCTTACTCCTAAAAGCTCATCCTAAGTATATACCCCACATTATGAAATCATGTATGCACAAGGTTATTTGCAATGATATTATATGTAAAAGCAAATATTGGAAAAATATTAATGCTCATCCATAGGAGCCTAGGTACAAGCACTATGATAGGTATCTTACAATAAAGAAATACACCGATGTGAAAATAATTGGAAAGATCCACATGATCTGATTTGGAGTGATTTCCAGGATACGATGTTAAATTAATAAAAATACTTAAACATGAGAGAAAGCCCCATTATATCTCTGTATTTTCATTCATTGAGACATCCCCTATATCTTTAAATAAATTTCCCTATTAAGTTTAAATCATTTCACATGAGCTTTAGTACTTGCAATCAAACATACTAAGAAAATTTTCAGTGTCTAGAATGATACACACTTTCACATTTTTCATTCTTCAAGGTAAGGTGAAATCAAAAACAGAACTTTAAGAAATCCCCTTCTCAATCTGATAACAGCTCCAACACCCTCAAGGGCATTCAGTGCTGAAGGAAGCAATTTTCTTCTTTTTTAATCTAATTTTCTCTTATTTTCCTTATCACTTCCCTTGTGCGCTCTGTGTCCACCTTGCCAAGTGCCAACATTTACATGAATGTCTGAGTGTCAAGTGATGGGAGCAAGGTAAATAAAACTTTACACTCTCCAGCAAGCCTGTCTGCATATTAATGTGGAAAGAAGTAGCTAAGATTTACTAAGAAAAAACATAATTATTTTCTAAAATATAAGGCTTCCTGAAGTTACATTGGGAAAGAAAAAATAAAATGTGTCTTGTGAGATTATTTTTTTAAAGGAATCAGAGTTTGCTGATGGAAAATGGAATGTTTTTGAAGAATAATGTTATAGCAGTTGAAAAAAGTTGCAAAAAAAAAAAAAAAAGAATGATAATGCTACCTATCTCAAATTATTATGGCAATGATGGTTTACATTGACATTACCCCTACCACCTCTCAGCCGAAAGCAAGGGTCAGATGGAAGAGGTGATTAGAGGAACCTGACCCTGTAATGTCTAATGAGACATTAATGAGGCAGTTCAAATTTCTACGTTAAAAACAATTTGGGTTATATCACATCCTCAGTTGGTAGAAAGAAAACAACTACAGAGTTGTCAAGGGAATTAACTCCTTTTATGTGGCGACATTCAGCCAAGGTCACACTCAAGCACACTTTTAGTAAATTCCCCAAGTTTTCCCACTCTTTTCCAATTTTCCACTGTTTACTACAGTAGTTGCGGTTTTCAAAAATCATCAGGGGAAATTTTGAATTCATGAGTTTTGGAAAGAAAGTTAGATTCCGCATATTCCTAAGAATGTGATTTTGAGTGATTTTATGTCCCCTTGCAGTTTTAAATCTTTTAGAAAATGTCTAGGGAATACTGCTCAGTAACACTTTACTTCTTTTACAGCATTCACACTTTTGTTTATACAAACTATATACAAAGAAACTTCATTAGGAAATTATTCAGCAGGTTTTTTTGGCTATTTCCCATTTGGGGGCAATAGTAGAAAAAAAGTTTCCTAAAGAATGCAAGACAGTCAAAGGACTTTCAGAAGAAAATGAACACTTCTGGCATATTTTGCAAATGTGATTTATTGGCAAGCATAATTGTCATTTTAGAATTCACATGTATTTGGTGTTCTACGAAAGTTTAAAAACCAAGAAAAATGAAAAAGAAAAATTATTATTGTGGACAAAAACAATGAACGAGAAAAGAATGCAGTTTTAGGTATGAAAAGATTTGTCTTTCTACATTTTCATTATTTATTTATTTAAGATAATTTTTTTAATGTTTTATTTTTTTATTTTTGAGAGAGAGCATGAGTCAGGGAGGGGCAGAGAGAGAGGGAGACACAGAATCTGAAGCAGGCTCCATGCTGTCAGCACAGAGCCCTTTGCGGGGTTCAAACCCACTACCACGACCTAAGCAGAAGTCAGATGCTTACCTAAGTAACCCACCCAGGCACACCTACATTTTCATAATTTAATCTCAGATATTCTAAAAATGTAAGGTGCTATTTTTTTAATGCTGTTTGTTTTTATGACATTTAATTGACTTGAGAGTGTTTGTGTATAAACATTCTCTATCTTCTCTATTAAAATATTTATTTGTTACATTATTATCCCCAAGCAGCAAACACTGCCTCATGAAAAATCCAATTTTCTGTATTAACAAAGTGAAAAATCATCAAAGTTTGGTTTTAAATATTTAATTATTTTTAGTACTTAAAGGTTCAAGATATTAAGGGAACATTTGAACTTAACTTTTTAAAAAAGTGCTTATTTTTCTGACTTGAAAAGTAGTATCTGTATTTTATTTTTAAAAAAATTTAATCTTTATCTTTGAGAGAGAGAGAGACAGAGTGTGAGCAGGGGAGGGGCAGAGTGAGAGGGAGACAACAGAATCTGAAGCAGGTTCCAGGCTCTGAGCTGTCAGCACAGAGCCCGATGCGGGGCTCAAACTCACAAACTGCAAGTTCATGACCTGAGCTGAAGTCGGATGCTTAACCGACTGAGCCACCCAGGCGCCTCTGTATTTTATTTTTAATGAGCAGTCTAGCCTGTGCTTATAATTATATCATCTCTTAAAAACTGAAAGCAAATGTATTTAACAATTTCTGCAGTGACTGACGTAAGTGAATTCAGATGGGGTTATCCTAAATGTAAACCTATAATGATGGAGAGTTCTGCAGTTGTTCAGATTTCTTGCCGTTCTCCCGTAGCTAACTTATGATAAGAAATCGAATCTAATTTTACAGTTTGATGAGAAAAATGTGGCTACCCTAGAGAAAAAGTAAACACTTTAATTAGCCTGAGTCTCAGTGCATCCTTGGTTCCCTATGGCACTGAGCAATACAAGGTATTCTCAGTTCTCTATGCTCCTGGTTTCATTTATAATGAACATGAAGTGGGAAGGGAGCTACTATGAGGGTCAGCAGATACTTCTATGGTCTAATCACCAACTGAAATTTTCTCACTTTGCTCAAGACTATGTTGCTTCTATGGAAAGTACTTAATAGCTCCAGGCACAATCCTAGTTGTTCTGAACAGAACTAACTAGTTGCAGAATGAGCATTGTAACTTACAAACCAACACAAACTTTGAGCTATATAAATAAATGTCTTGGTTTTCTGACTGTCATTGAAAGACAAGTGATGTTGGAAGGAACCTAAATAATGTTGATGCCACTTCCTTGGCCTCTCAAAGTAATATCTAGTCACATGAAAATTATTTTAAATCTTTATTAACTGTCTATATTCTGTGCCAAGGTTTCTGATGATTTCTGAAGATCACTCTCAGGATTATGCATGTAAGCTGCGAAATTGTTGTTATAATAGAAATTTCATTGAATCTGGGAAAGTTTTAGTGAGGTGGGCACTTTCCAGAAATAAATGCAGAAAAGGGTAAGATCCTCCCCTGATGACTTATTGAGTACAGTGCACAGAAATTAATCATTGTTGTTGCCTCTGACATGATAAAGTTGTTTGGTACAAATAAGGGCATATATAAAATTGATGGGCAATTTCTTTAGAATTACAACTGAGAAGGGATGAGCTGCCAAGATGCCTTTTAAGAAGCAATCTCACAAATGTTCTCTTGGGCTGAAAATCTTGTCAGAAAATGTTAAACTCAGTCTCTGCTACTTTTTAAAACATGCATATCTAGATTACACATTCAACTGAAATCAGCCAAAAAATGTCACATTTCTATCCTTAATTATCCAAAACAGAATCAATTCAAGTAATATGGAAAGGGCCCCGGAATGGGAATTAGGAGTCTTGAGTTGTTATCGCAGCTCAACCTTTATCACTGTATGATCTTTGCCTGGACCCCAAACCTGTCTGGGCTCCATTCTCTCATCTATGAAGGAGAAGGCATGGTTTAAGTCAATGGTTTTCCACCTCACAATTGGTTATGAGTTGAATTATGTCCCCCCAAATTCATATATTGAAGTCCTAACCCACACTACTTCAGAATGTGATCTTATTTGGAAATAAGGCCCTTGCAGATGCAATTAGTTGTATTAGGATGAGACCATTACTGGAGTAAGGTGGGCCCCTTGATACAATATAATTGGTTTCAATTTGGAATGACACAGTAAAGTGGGAAAACTACTTAAGCAAGAGGTGAGAATAGACATGTCAGTAAAATGCCAATTTTACTTTGATAAATTAAGATCATGTTTTATGAAAAGCATGACTAACTACTCTTTAATTATAAATAGCACAAATTAAAAAGTGTTTTGGGGACCATACTTACTTTAACTACTAAATGATCACAAGTCATTCTATATAGAGAAGTTTTTTTGATGGAAGAAAAATCCTAGCATATTTAGACAAAGATAGAACTCTACTGTGGTAGGCTGAATCATGGCCTCCAAAGACTTCTGGGTTCTAAACCTTGGAACTTGTGAATGTTACCTGGCATGGCAACAGGGTCTTTGCTGATATGATTCAAGTTAAGAATATTGCAAAGATTATCATGGAGTATCTTGTTAGGCCCTAAATGTAACTATAAGTGTCTATAAAAGAATGAAGAGGGGGGTGCCTGGGTATCTCAGTTGGTTAAGTGCCCAACTTCAGCTCAGGTCATGATGTCACAGTTTGTGAGTTGGAGCCCCGTGTTGGGCTCTGTGCTGACAGCTCAACAGCTCTGAGCCTGGAACCTGCTTCAGATTCTGTGTCTCCCCTTCTCTCTGCCCCTCCCCTGCTCGCACTCTGCATCTTTCTCTCTCAAACATAAATACAATTAAAAAAAATGAGAGGGAATCTGATGGTAGAAGAGGTGTAGGAGATGTGATGACTGGACAGGAGATTGGTATGGTCATGAGCCCCAGCATACAGGAGTCCTCCAGAAGCTAGAGAACAGAAGGAAACAGATTCTCCCCTCACAGCCTCCAAAAGGAACCTGCCCTACTGACACCTTGACTTTAGCCCAGTGGAAATGACTTCGGATTTTGACTTCCAAAACTGCAAGAGAATAAATTTGTGTTGTTTTAAGCCACTGAAAGTGACAACACCATGAGGAAAGTAATACATATAACATTTCTCACATTCCTCTCTGAATTAGGTCTTTTCCCAAACTGTATAACTCCTTCTCAGTCCTGGCAATATAGGCAACTTTTAAGCAGTTGACTCCAATTCTTTCTAACCCAATGGGCTACTTAAAAATTAATGAGTCACTAATAGATAGGATAGCTTTTCCTCTCTGCTGTACTGTGAAGGTGGCAGTTTTCCACCTATTTAACCCAAAGTAATGAGAGTAGACACATACTGTGTATGTCATGCATTACCAGGAGCACCATGAGTAAGAAATATGGGTGTCATTGATATACTCAATATATAGCGACAAGCTACTACTACTAAAACTGTCGTTTAGGTGAAGTGATTTTGTGAAGCCTTTCAAATCATACTACTTATCTTGTACAAACAGATTTAAAATACTCTGAGCCATTGGAAATATATTTATTGGAATAATAGTATTCATTTTCTTTTTCAACCTAAAAATTCCATGCATTTTAAGAAAGCTCAATGAGTTTGGAATCAATAAGAAATACTGGCTATCCAGCTGCTGATTGTTGTTCATAAGAGTCAAAGTGGTTAAAGGAATGTATTTCCAAAAGATGAAAAGCTATTTTGAGGCTTGGCTCTCTTACTCTTGTTGAAATCGTCACTGTAGCAGATAATTGCCCTGAGAAAGGGCAAACGGAGATCCATTTTTTTTTTTTTTTGAGGAATTTAAGGTCATGCTATAATATTGGATTTGTTGTTGTTGTTGTTGTTGTTTTAATGGAGGGAGCAGTTTTATCGTTATCATAATAATATCAACACATTATACTAAGAAAAATAACAAAATATGAAAAAGGAACAGATAAAAGGTAAAAACCCATGACAAAAAAACATTTGGAAAACAGGCAGAGGAAAACAGACACATTACAAACAGGGAAAAAAAAGTGCAAAATGATTGCAAACTTCTTGTTGGGAACAAACCAAGGAGAAGTCAATCAAACAATATTCTTAAAGCGATAAAAAACTATGCCAACACAAACTCAACAAAACCTCTCTAAAGGGTCCGTTAATCTTGTGAAAATCTTTCAAAGGCAAAATAAACAAATTATGTGTCCAGCAGACCTGTACTATTAGAAATGTTAAAGGAAGTTCAAGTGTGAAGCAAATGATAGCAGATGCAAATTAGTTCTATAAAAGGAATGAAGAGTTCTGGTAAATGCATGAAAAACAGAAGATAACTGTTTATTCAATTTCCTTAAAAGGTAATTAACCATTTAAAGGAAAAATAACAATATAACATGTGTTTTGTAACATATATAGAAGTAGAAAGTATGATGATCGCATAAAAGATGGAAGAGGGTTCTGAAATAATGTTGCCAAAATTTTGTCACACTATCCTCGAAATAATATTATCCTCTAAATAATATATGGAATATGGCAGAATAATATGATTTAGGGGATCCTGGATAATTTATTATTTATTGTAAGCATGAGAGAAATTACTAAAAGAACACATTAAATTTACATGTGTTATATGTCAAATACATTTCTATTTAAAAAGTCACTAAAATGGAAACAAAGAATAGTAATAATAGTCCAATAGTGAAGGCAAAATTGAATAGTAAAAATAATAGAAGACAAGAAGAGAAAAAGAAGAAGAAATAGATGGAATATATAGAAAACGAGTAGCAAGACAATAGACTTCAACTCCTATGTATTGATAATTACATTAAATAAAAATGGCCTAAATACTGCAAATAAAAATGTATATTCACTGCATTTTTTAATTTTTAACTTTTTAAAATTTTTAACTGCATTTAAAAAAAGCAAGACCATCTATACGCTATTGCAGGAATCATGCTTTAAATTTAAAAAATACATATAAGTAAAATTAAAAGAATATGAATTAATATATGATACAAACTCTGCTCATGAGAAAGCTGATATGGCTTCATAAATATCACTCCAAGTAGATCTCAGAAAAAGGAATATTACAAAGGAGAAGGAAACATTTTATAATGTTAAAACCTTTATTATTCATAAATAATTGTAAATGTGTATACCCTCAATAATTGTGTATCAAAGTACATAAGCAGAACAGAACTGAAGAATAAATAAAACTGCCATTGTTACTGAAAATCGCAACACTCTTTTCTCAATAATTTAAAAAATAATTAGACACAAATTTACTAGGAGAATACAAGATCTGAATATCACTATCAACCAAATTCACCTAATTATATTTTTAGACCATAACAACACTTTTAAAAGACTCTATTACTAAAACTCATTCAAAAACAAATACAAATCTCAATTGCCTATTAATATATTAGAGAATATATTAAAGACGTTCACAATGAATAAACCTGGGCATAATGTTCACCCCAAACTCAGATAGCTTTACTAGAATACTCTATCTAACATTTAAGAGAGAGATAAACCAATCCTACAAAAAATCTTTCATAAAAAAGAGAACATCTCTGACTTATTTATTAGGTCAGCATTATCCTAACACCAAAAACAGGCAAAGACAGTATAAGAAAAGAAATTATAAACTAACTTCCTCATGAATATAGATTCAAATATTCTTAGCAAAGTAATAGCAAATTGAATCCAGCCAAGTGGAATTTATCCATACAGTGAAAGGTCAGTTTGGCATAAGAAAACCAAATCAATTTAATTTACCCCATTAACAGAATAAAGGAGATAAGTCATATTATAATTTCAATTGATGCAGAGAAAGCATTTATCAAAATTATAAACCCATTTATGATAAAGTTTCAGAAAACTAGGAAAACCAAAAACATCTATCAAGCAAAAATAACCAACATGTATTTAATGATAAAGTAGTGAAAGCTTTCCCTCTATGACTGAGAACACGGCAATTGGATTGGTTATCCATTTGAAAAAAAAAATTATCTTTATCTTATGTCAGACCCTGTACCCCCCCCAAAAAACAAAACAGAACAAAAACAAACAGACAAAAAAACAACCTCTAAATCATATTCTAAAACACTGTTAAAACTATAAAAACTTTTGTTGGAACACATAGGACATTATTTTTGCAAAGTCTGATTAGGCAAATATTCTTAAATAGTATGTAAATCTTAAAAGATAAAAACCCCATTAATTTGTTTCAAAATTTAAACTTCTCTTTAAAAGCCACCAGTAAGGAAATTAAAAGGCTAGCATTTACAATACTTATTTCAGCTGTGAAACTAATATCTAAGAATATATATATTTTATCTTCCATAGCTCAAAAATAAGAAAGCAAACAACCCAGTTAAAAAAAATTCAAAAAGACAACCAAGGAATATTTTGAGGGTTATTTTTACGTGGATAAAATATTTTCATGTGTGAATATATTTTTACAGTGATACAACCCTTTTATATATTGATTCTGAAACAGGTTCTACAACCCCATGCCTTTGTCTAAATTCACGGAACTTAGAGCAAGTAAATTTTACTGTATTTAACTTGCTCAAAATATTTGAATAGGCAGTTCCAAAAAGAGATATGTAAACCAGTAACAAAAAGATGTGCAACATCATTACAGTCAGGAAAATGCAAATTAAAACTACTATACACCCGTTATCATGGCTGAAATTTAAAGGGCTGAAAACATCTAGTGTTGTCCAAAATGGCATGGAGCAACTGGAATTTTCATTCTCTGAAGTTCCAAACATAAAATGGTACAACACTTTAGAAAATAGGTGATTTCACACAGAATTACATATACACTTACCACATGGCACGGTAGTTCAGCTCAGAGGCATTTCCTCCAGAGAAATAAAAACCTACATTTAAAGAAACTCAAATTTAAATAATGTCCCAATGGACTAGTGAATTGATAAACAAATTGTAGTCTATCTATACAATGGCATACAAGTTGGCAATTAAAAATAACAATGTATAATTTATGTATGCATATCCACCAAAATATTGTTCTAGTAGAAGCCAGAAGCAAGGGAGTCCATAATGTAACATTTCATTTGTATGAAATGGAAAAAACGAATTTGTAGTGATACAAAGCAGATTGATGATCGCTAGGAAGCCAGTGATGGGGGAGCAGGGTAGGAAATGGGGCTTGAGGGATAGCAGCAAAAGGGCCCAGGAAAACTCTCTGGGTGATAAAAATATTCTGTATCCTGATTGCGGTGGTAATTATAGGAGAGTCACTTGTTCTGCATGCTTTCTATGTTTAGATAAAATACCTACATAAATATACAAAAGATGCAGAAAACCAAAATGATATTTTAACCGGTATTACTGAGGTATGCAAGCCCATTTCTATCACAGGAAATGATATATAGCTCTTTACATGTAATGACATTGAAAATTAACTTCTAAGATTGTTAATTTAATTTTTAGTATTTCTGCAATGGAAACTATGAGCAACGTCATATCTTATACACTAAGTTTTTCTTTCCCTCTGCTTCTCTGGCAAAGGGAACTAGGGATGATATTTAATCAAAGTATCTACTGCAGTGGCTCCAGTGAGTAGCTACCCACCACTAAAGTGTGACTGAGTTTGAGCCTTTAAATCTTTCACTAGATGAAGTATCGCGCACAAGTCTCGTCACACACAAAAAATTCATATTCACTGGATAAAATGGGATACGGAGAGGTTTTCATGTGTGGATACTATTGCCTTAAAAAAAAAAAAATCCAGCTACAAAGACCTCTAAGAATCCAGGAAATCCTGTTGGATGACCTTGTTTTGAGCAGTATACACTGAGTTCTTTTAAGCTGTTTTCATTGATAGGTTCTTTCTCCACCTTTACCTTATTGAGTGGAAGGCCTATTGAAATTGGATAATGACAGTCACTGCTTCCTGACAATTGAACAGCAGTAAGACAAAAGGGAAATAGCAATGGGCTAGGGTGATGGCAGCCAGGCATTTACTTGTCAAAGAGTATTTTGAGACAGGTTTTTGTAAGATTTCAGCTTGCTGTAGGCATCAGTGCTTGGAAGGCACCGGGACATATTTGTTCAATGCTAGTTTTGCTTTTAGAAAATATTCTAATATTTTAATAAATACAGCCTAAATTTAGTGACTAGAGAGCAATAAAGGGAAATCAGGACTGTGCTTGTTTTGGAGCATTGGGTTTATGGATGATTTTATTCAATATCATGAATATACGTTTAGACCTCAACACCTATCAGAGGAAGAAAAAAAAAAGCAACCAAACAAATAAGCATAGTTGCCTTAAAGGACTAAAATTAGCTGGTCTTGCTTCTGGGAAAATGTGGATATTTTTAAACCCATCTGAATTCATTCACCGCCTATTCTGTTTGAAAAAATATATGGATTTTTAAAGATACACAAAATCTTGCATCAGTGTTAGATGCCTCTGAAGAGAAACATCCAAATAAATGCACAAACTTTGGGGAAGTTTTTTTTTTTTTTTTTTCCTACATGCAGTGCAGATTCAATGAGATTAGAAGATTTATAAAAAGAGGGCACCTGGGTGGCTCAGTTGTTAAGTGTCTGACTTAGGCTCAGGCCATGATCTGAACGGTTTGTGAGTTCAGGCCCCGCGTCAGGCTCTGTGCTGACAGCTCGGAGCCTGGAGCCTGCTTCCGATTCTGTGTCTCCCTCGCTCTCTGGCTCTCCCCCACTCACACTCTGTCTCTCTCTCAAGAAATAAACATTAAAAAAAATTTTAAAGAAGATTTATAAAAAGTATTTGTCAAAAAACATATTTGTCAAGGAGTGACCTAGCCTTTCGAAAGGGGGAAAAAAAGAAGGAAATTGAAGGGTGTTTTTTATACCAAATAGGCACTGCAGGTTGGAGGGATGAATGGTGACGATGAAGAGGGGTTGAGAGAATGACAGAAAACTTGCTGTAATTTGGCAGAATTAAAAAATAAGTGGTGGGTGATAGGAGCTCCTAAAATTGTAAATATCGCGGGTTGGTGATGAGGATGTCATTTCAAAGTGAGCAGGTGCCGGTGGTCTCTGGTCCAGTACAAAGTCCCACAGAGCAGTAAGCCCTTTGCCATGCTATCTGATGGAGTGGGAGCTTTGGACTTGGGTTTCCCTAGGGACTATAGTGTCATCCTTCACAGGCACAATGCTTAGCAACTTAAGGGAGGCCAAAGAAGTACCAGACCACAGAACTACTTCCTGTTTGCACAGGCACAGCATCTTTGATATTGAGTCTTGTCCTATAACCCATTTTAATGCACAAGACAAACCCCATACCTCTGGCAGCAAAAAAAAAGCAAGACAGGCAATTAAGGGAGGATAATGTCATCATACCTATCATAGTATAAAATATTAACCCCGAGAGAGAGCTCTACTTTTGTCACAGTACTGGAATTTCCTCCCAAGTAACCAGACCTCCCAGGTGGAAAAGTAAAGAAAACCTGATGCATGTCACATTTAGTGTATTTACACTGACTCAACAAGCCACCTGGAAACACAGAAGTACACATTAGCGTAAAGTCCAGGAATAACAATGCTATATATTCTTTCAGTTTTTAGTTGACCTTCCATGTCTGTTCTCTCTCTGTGTAAACTTCAAATCCTTTCCAAACTGAAGATACCTAAAAGCATCTCTACTGCAGAATTAACAAGAAGCACAAACCACCGAGGAAATTATTGACAAATCTGACTCATAAACCTCGACTCTCCAATAATAAAAAAGATTTCATAAAAAAAATTAAATGAGGGGCGCCTGGGTGGCTCAGTTGACTGAACGTCTGACTTCAGCTCAGGTCATGATCTCACGGTTCATGAGTTCAAGCCCTACGTTGGGCTCTGTGCTGACAGCTCAAAGCCTGGAGCTTGCTTCGGATTCTATGTCTCCCTCTCTCTGCCCTTCCCCTGCTGGTATTCTGTCTCACTCTGTCTCAAAAATAAATAAAATTTTTTTTAAAAAGATTAAATGATAAATCAGAAAAAGGATTTGTATATAGAACTTTAATTCTTCTAAATCATGACCTAGGGGGTCTAATGTTCCCCCCAGTTCAACTAAACTTATGACAGGTTGCTTTCTGACTATAGGAACGTGATTTCCCTTTTCTTAGAACATTACTTTAGAAAATTTGCCATTGTAAACTCTTTCTCTGCCTCTTTGAGATAAAAATCTTCCCCATCCTCTTTCAGTTGTACCAGGGATGTCTTTCTCAAAGACAGAGATGTCCCTTTGAAATATAATCATGCAAGGAAAGAGCATTTCTTCTATCTCCCAGTCCCTATGGGAAGGTAGGAACCTAACTCCCCTAAGCACCAGTTAGCAAACAGTAATGGCCTAATTACATTGACCAACCCTACCTATAATGCCTTCCAATATTTTTCCACTAGCTCATCCTAGGGCTTAAAATTTCCCCTATTTAAATATTTCAGTGGGGTTGAGTTCAGTCTCTTTCCCCTAATGCAGTAGTCTTGAACAAAGTCTTCCTTGCTTTCTTAACTTGTCCAGTGAAATTTCTCTTTCATAAACCAATATTAAAAAAAAAAAAGGATAAATGTGCACTAAGAAATGGTCAAATGATTTCTTCCAGAGAGAGTGTGGATTGCTAATAAGCATATGAAATGATGCTCAGTCTCACCAGAGAAATGTGAATTAAAATATCAGTGGCATACAATTTAACAGCCATCAGACCAGCAAAATTTAAAAAGTCTAAGGATATAAATAGCACACAGTTGATTTTAGGGTAAATAGATACAATTTCTTTAAAAGTAATTTTACAATGTTAAACTGAGGTGAAAAAGTCCATTATCTAACGCCCCAGCAATTCCACCGGTAGGTATGGCACTAGAGAAATTTCTCACAAGAGAAATGTGGACAAGAAGAAATGTACAAGGTGGGGGGCCTCGGTGGCTCAGTCAGTTAAGCATCTGGCTTCTGCCCAGGTCGTGATCTCACAGTTCATGAATTCAAGCCCCACATCTGACTCTGCTGTCAGCACAGAGCTCACCTCCGATCCTCTACCCGCTTCTTTCTCTGCTCCTTCCCTACTCATGCACTCTCTCTCTCTCTCAAAAATAATAAGTAAAAAAAAAAAAAATTAGGGGCTCATGGGTGGCTCAGTCAGTTGAGCGTTGGACTTCAGCTCAGGTCATGATCTCACAGCTCATGGGTTGAAGCCCCATGTCGGGCTCTGTGCTGACAGCTCAGAGACTGAAGCCTGCTTCAGATTCTGTGTCTCCCTCTCTCTCTGCCCCTCCCCTGCTCACACTCTCTCTGTCTTAAAAATAAACATTAAAATTTTTTTTCTTTAATTTAAAAAGAAGAAATGTACAACGAAATTTATTAAGATATTCTTGATGATAGTCAAAAATTAGGAAAAAAAGCCTAAATGCCCATTAATAGAATAAACTATATATTCATAGGTTTGAATATTGTTATAGTTAAAATCAACTACATTTATTAATATGTAATTCTTATGCGAATCATAAGAATTAAAAAATATTAAGGGTAGTTGTATGGTAATAAATATATGATTTTTTAAAACCTGTCAAGCAATATATTCACAGATATACAAAGTAAAATTTACAAACAATAAATTTATTACAATAGTTTAACAATGGTGAAGCACAGCAAGAGATATGAAATTTCAATGATCTTATGTAAATAAATGAAGACAACCTAAATGACTTTGCTATTGAAAGGAAATCAGTCACCATCACTTGCATTTAGCAAAGACTCAGAGGAAGACAGAGGACTGGGGAAGATTTACAGTTATAAAGAGATAGAGACAGACAGACAGTCAGAGGGATAAAGCTTCAGTTATGATCTGGAAACTGTCGGCTTGGGGAAACTGAAGTCAGGCTAACTAAAATCAGGGCATCCATGTCATTGGTTAAGGGAACATATATGCTTTTTCCAGTTGGTCCTAAATTGACTGTGAGGGCAAAACTTGGGGAAGCTGTCCATTATCCATCAAGTCCTGGCCATGTGGGGCCACTTGTTATAAGAGTTTTTGTTTGGCTTCCTGGACTGGCCACTACACATAATGGTTTGGCTTTGTGGGCTGCTGAAGGTTGTGGGTCAGACTTCTGCTTTCATATATGGTCTGACCACTGGCTATTTGCCTGTCCAGTCTATCACTCTGAAAAGTTTATACCTTAAGGAAGACTCACACTATTCACATAAGACAACTGTCATTCAGTGGATACTTCAAATGACAAGAAGCATAACTTTAGAGTAATAAAGATAAAATCTAAATTAAGGTATAACCATATGCATTCTGGTATTTTTTGGCATTTGCTAAAGGTTATCACTTATCTGCATGTATATATAAGCACAATTTCTGAGCGAAAACTACGCAATGTGTTTCCAAAATTCTGATTCTTAAAACATACAGCTCAAGATATTTTTGACACTCATAATGCATATTATTATATAATTGCAAGTAAAGTTTTATGAATACATATTTTCATCACTGAGCATTGTAATTGAGGCTGGGCAATGCAATTAACATATTGTATTTCTCAAACATTATTTTCTTTTACCTTCAATATTTCAATTTATGAGACAGAAATCTATGATATTAGATATTGTGAGTAGCTATCTGACAAATGATCATTTACCCCTCAGCTAGTATAGTGTAAGTGTTGATAGATAGTAGTAACTTTTGTTAGAAGAGAATTAGACAATTCTAGTGTAATAAATACTGTATTTTAGGGGTCAAAAGCATCTATTTGGAAATGGGGTGTTTCCTTGAAATAAGTCCTATTAAGCTGAAAAACAAGCATGACTTCATATCTGATAAAGTATTATAGCCCATTTCAATTTCTTTCTGGATTTTATTTTGATGCTTCAAACTCTCCTTAGAGAAGAAATGGCAAGGGTTGTTACTGAGGAAATCATTACAGTTTATTGAGGAACTGACTGATTTGAGGAGGGGTCATAAAGATTTACTAATGATCTAGCCTTTTGCTTCTTAGAATATATGTCAGATGTTTGGAATGATTAAAAAAATAACTGTGGAGGACTGCGATTAGCTTTTGTGAAATTTGTGTTGGTTCCATTTTTAGGGACACAGTGCCCTAGTCATCCAAATGGTATTAACAGAGATTGAAAATTAGCTTCTTCCCCCCTCACTCAGCTTCAAAATCAGGTCAGGTTGTTCTGTAAATGAAAACCCGACTGAAGCTGTTTCTCTTATCCTCTTTGACTAAATCAGGATTCTAGACTTCAAAGCTAAAAATGTAGTCTTTTCAGGAGCAATACAATCAGTGCAGACAAAAGTAAAACTCACAGATAAGCCTCTTCAAACTTTGAAATTCAGATGAAAAGACCCATTTTAAATTCCATTGACTGTGAGATGTCATACTAATCACAAAACTGACCCACAGGTATGATTTTCTTTGACATGTTTAAGAGCAGTGGGCTTACTCATGTAGTCTTTAAACTGAGATAAATTAAATGAGTTTTGCTTTAATAAAGGCTATAGATAGTTTCTACAGGTTCATTCAGAAGTTGCAAAACATCTCCATAAGTATGTGTCCTTTCTGGATTATAGTTGCCCAGTAAAAATCATCTAAAATCTGTTTTAAAGGAATATTTACAATCCTGTGCACCATTGCTGAGTGCCTGTCTTGTAAATCTGGAGATTGACCACATTTCTATTTTGTCCCTCATGTAGAAAAAAGGAAAAGGGGGGAGGGGACGGAGAGAGGGAGAGAGGGAGAGAGGGAGAGAGGGAGAGAGGGAGAGAGGGAGAGAGGGAGAGAGAGGGAGAGAGAGGGAGGGAGAGAGAGGGAGAGAGAGGGAGAGAGGGAGAGAGAGAGAGAGAGAGAGAGAGAGAGAGAGAGATCTTTTTAATTATCATGTTGAACCTCTTCTTTTAAATCTCAGAAAAATATGTTGAATAATACTTTAAAAGATACCCAAGTCCTCAAGAATCTCAAGTTCAGTATGGAAGGCAAACTCATAAATTCATAGTTAATAAACTACATATAACAGTGTTATAAGTGCTATCATGGAGTTTATGATACTGCAGATAAGAAAACAACCAACTCTCTAGGAGAACTAGGAAGGCATTGCAGGGAAGACAACTTTTAATATGAATTTGGAATTATGAAAAATAGCACAATAGGCAAAAAAAAATGGGGAAAAAAGAACTGCTAGGCAGAGGCAAAGAATGGTCCAAAAAGCATGAAAGAAACTTCAGTGTATTTGAAAAAGTTCAGGTTGGCTGAGGCATGGAAACTCTCATTGAAGATACAGCTTGATGAACCTTTCCTCACATGACAAAGAATCTCAACACCAGTTTGTAGGCAATGAGCAGGCAATACACATGACCACATTTTGAATTTATGTTTGTTTGTTTGTTTCTAAGATAATTGCCAATGGTGCCATGAGCTATGAGTGGAGGATGAGCTATGAGAAGAAATCAGTGGCAGGAAGTTGGTAATGAGGCTGTTTCAGTGATGGATAATTTAATTCAAAAGCCTCTAGATAGGAAGTAAAGAATTCAGCTTTCATTACAGAGGTAGCAATTAATAAGTGATTAGCCAAGAATCACTTATTAGTGATTTTTATGATGAGTCATGAAAAAAAAAATTGGAGATTAAGATTCTAGTTTAGGTAAGGATAGTGGTAACAACTTAATTCAAACAGGGGATATTATAGGAGGAGCATATTGAGACCTCTGGCTGGGACAGAGAATGGAAGTAGAAATACATGAGATCTTTGTACCTTCAGTGATTCTGAATTCCTAAAGAAAGCTCACTAGAGAGTTAGACATACAGGTATAGATCTTGAACCATTAACCCATCAATTCAGTAACTGATATCCTGACAGCTGAGTAGTTCACCCAGAAACAGTATAACAAACGAGAAGAGACAAGGTCAAGAATAAAACTCAAAAGAGCTATAGCATTTGAAAGCATGTGGAAGAAAAAGATTCAAAGAGGGACACTAAGAAAATCTCATACAATGAGTTCTCACTGGTGATGATAGCATTCTAAAAGCCAAAAAAGATCATTTCCAAAAGCTCAGTCAACTCTGTTACATGACAGCACATATATCACAACGTTGCCACAATGTTAGTTTTATTGATGTTTTGTTATTTTGTCAAACAACCAGGTGGTGATTATATATGTAAAAATGCATGTATGTATGTAAAAACACACTATCATAATGCGTCCCTTTTTTTTTTTATCTTGCACACACACACACAAATGAATATTGCATTTAACAACATTTTTGTTTTGCTTTGTTTTTTTAATTTAGCTCTCTGTCACTTATAGATTGCATTTAACTGGGAGTAATAGAATATCAAAATATTGTGACATAAATATTCAAGGATTTAATTTTTCATGTTAAAAATAAATGGATGCAGCCCTTTTCAATCTGCTCCATTAGCTTCATGGTATCTTGGATCTGGCTCTTTCATTTAATGGCCTACTTTACCAACTTACCATGTGGCTTCCATTCTCAAGGTCAAGATGGCTGTTGAAGTTTTGGTTAACACATCTGAGTTGCCAATCTAATGAAAAAGAAAGAAGAGAAAGATAAAAACAATGCTTCTCTCAGTTGATTCAGATCTTTTGAAAGATTGCAACACTTAGGTTTATTTGGTCCACATCTTGCTTGGGTGAAGATTGGAGTAAAGTCTGGTAAAGAAAACAGATATTTGGCATGTTACTAGCTGTCTTTCCCTCAAGTTTCCAATATATAGGAGAGTTTGGCTAGTTTGTAAACATAAAAATATTTAGGGGCAGGGGCTCCTGGGTGGCTCAGTTGGTTAAGCGCCCAACTCTCGGTTTGGTTCAGGTCATGATCTCACAGTCATGAGTTCAAGCCCCAGAGCCTGCTTGGGACTCTCTCTCTCTCTCTCTCTCTCTCTCTCTCTCTAACCCTTCCCCATTCGTTCTCTCTCTCAAAATAAATGAACTCCAGAACATTTTTTAAATATTTAAATGTAGTCCCTTCCTTTCACCAAGAAACTAATAGCCAAATAGAAAAACATATGTAAAAACAAATATAGAAGCTATTTTTACAACTAAGAAGAGAATGTACAAAGTGCAATAGGATATAGAGGAAAAATGATCCCCAGTGGAATGCAAATTTTCCAGGTGGCAAAGGCTGGCACAGGACACAAGAGGATGGAAGACTGATAGGGAGAAAAAATGTGATAAAGTACCAAAAATAGGATTGTGAGAATAACACTGAGCCGCAGAAATTGAAACAGAAAATTAAAATCCACATCAACAACTTAGAAATACTGACTTAGAGAACATTAGGCACTTGGGTATATGGAAACTTCTTGGTCCTAACTATCAGCTCCTGAGGAATTTTTCATGAAAGCCATTTCCCAAAACTGTAAGGCAAATTATTCAGTAAAGCCCTAAGTAGCACCCAAATTTGATGTCAATCTGCTAGAAGTCCTTACCCTTTTCTAAAGAATAAATTGCTATGGGCATTGTACCAAATAGGAAGAGAAAGAAGTTTGCTGTTTTATAAATCTTCAAGCATTCAATTTAGATTAAGTTTATTGTTTGATGAGAATTGTGAAGTTAATTAAATAAGGAGATTCTTAGATGAAAGTGGCTCTAATGCCAGGGAGGTCTGTGTAAGCAAACCCAAATCTAAACCTGGAGATCCTTCAAGGTTACAGAATCAAAATGCTAATGACAACCAATTACCAAGAGCCAATGAGGTTTTTTTTTTTTTTATTTTAATATATGAAATTTATTGTCAAATTGGTTTCCATACAACACCCAGTGCTCATACCAAAAGGCGCCCTCCTCAATACCCATCACCCACCCTACCCTCCCTCCCACCCCCCATCAACCCTCAGTTTGTTCTCAGTTTTTAACAGTCTCTTATGCTTTGGCTCTCTCCCACTCTAACCTCTTTTTTTTTTTTTTTTTTCCTTCCCTTCCCGCATGGGTTTCTGTTAATTTTCTCAGGATCCACATAAGAGTGAAACCATATGGTATCTGTGTTTCTCTGTATGGCTTATTTCACTTAGCATCACACTCTCCAGTTCCATCCACGTTGCTACAAAAGGCCATATTTCATTCTTTCTCATTGACACGTAGTATTCCATTGTGTATATAAACCACAATTTCTTTATCCATTCATCAGTTGATGGACATTTAGGCTCTTACCATAATTTGGCTATTGTTGAGAGTGCTGCTATAAACATTGGGGTACAAGTGCCCCTATGCATCAGTACTCCTGTATCCCTTGGATAAATTCCTAGCAGTGCTATTGCTGGGTCATAGGGTAGGTCTATTTTTAATTTTCTGAGGAATCTCCACACTGCTTTCCAGAGTGGCTGCACCAATTTGCATTCCCACCAACAGTGCAAGAGGGTTCCCGTTTCTCCACATCCTCTCCAGCATCTATAGTCTCCTGATTTCTTCATTTTGGCCACTCTGACTGGCGTGAGGTGATATCTGAGTGTGGTTTTGATTTGTATTTCCCTGATAAGGAGCGACGTTGAACATCTTTTCATGTGCCTGTTGGCCATCCGGATGTCTTCTTTAGAGAAGTGTCTATTCATGTTTTCTGCCCATTTCTTCACTGGGTTATTTGTTTTCCGGGTGTGGAGTTTGATGAGCTCTTTATAGATTTTGGATACTAGTCCTTTGTCCGATATGTCATTTGCAAATATCTTTTCCCATTCCGTTGGTTGCCTTTTAGTTTTGTTGATTGTTTCCTTCGCTGTGCAGAAGCTTTTTATCTTCACAAGGTCCCAGTAATTCACTTTTGCTTTTAATTCCCTTGCCTTTGGGGATGTGTCGAGTAAGAGATTGCTACGGCTGAGGTCAGAGAGGTCTTTTCCTGCTTTCTCCTCTAAGGTTTTGATGGTTTCCTGTCTCACATTCAGGTCCTTTATCCATTTTGAGTTTATTTTTGTGAATGGTGTGAGAAAGTGGTCTAGTTTCAACCTTCTGCATGTTGCTGTCCAGTTCTCCCAGCACCATTTGTTAAAGAGACTGTCTCTTTTCCATTGGATGTTCTTTCCTGCTTTGTCAAAGATGAGTTGGCCATACGTTTGTGGGTCTAGTTCTGGGGTTTCTATTCTATTCCATTGGTCTATGTGTCTGTTTTTATGCCAATACCATGCTGTCTTGATGATGACAGCTTTGTAGTAGAGGCTAAAGTCTGGGATTGTGATGCCTCCTGCTTTGGTCTTCTTCAAAATTACTTTGGCTATTCGGGGCCTTTTGTGGTTCCATATGAATTTTAGGATTGCTTGTTCTAGTTTCGAGAAGAATGCTGGTGCAATTTTGATTGGGATTGCATGGAATGTGTAGATAGCTTTGGGTAGTATTGACATTTTGACAATATTTATTCTTCCAATCCATGAGCAGGGAATGTCTTTCCATTTCTTTAAATCTTCTTCAATTACCTGCATAAGCTTTCTATAGTTTTCAGCATACAGATCTTTTACATCTTTGGTTAGATTTATTCCTAGGTATTTTATGCTTCTTGGTGCAATTGTGAATGGGATCAGTTTCTTTATTTGTCTTTCTGTTGCTTCACTGTTAGTGTATAAGAATGCAACTGATTTCTGTACATTGATTTTGTATCCTGCAACTTTGCTGAATTCATGTATCAGTTCTAGCAGACTTCTGGTGGAGTCTATTGGATTTTCCATGTATAATATCATGTCATCTGCAAAAAGCGAAAGCTTGACTTCATCTTTTCCAATTTTGATGCCTTTGATTTCCTTCTGTTGTCTGATTGCTGATGCTAGAACTTCCAGCACTATGTTAAACAGCGGTGAGAGTGGGCATCCCTGTCGTGTTCCTGATCTCAGGGAAAAAGCTCTCAGTTTTTCTCCGTTGAGGATGATGTTAGCTGTGGGCTTTTCATAAATGGCTTTTATGATCTTTAAGTATGTTCCTTCTATCCCGACTTTCTCAAGGGTTTTTATTAAGAAAGGGTGCTGGATTTTGTCAAAGGCCTTTTCTGCATCGATTGACAGGATCATATGGTTCTTCTCTTTTTTTTTGTTAATGTGATGTATCATGTTGATTTATTTGCGAATGTTGAACCAGCCCTGCATCCCAGGAATGATTCCCACTTGATCATGGTGAATAATTCTTTTTATATGCTGTTGAATTCGATTTGCTAGTATCTTATTGAGAATTTTTGCATCCATATTCATCAGGGATATTGGCCTGTAGTTCTCTTTTTTTACTGGGTCTCTGTCTGGTTTAGGAATCAAAGTAATACTGGCTTCATAGAATGAGTCTGGAAGTTTTCCTTCCCTTTCTATTTCTTGGAATAGCTTGAGAAGGATAGGTATTATCTCTGCTTTAAACGTCTGGTAGAACTCCCCTGGGAAGCCATCTGGTCCTGGACTCTTATTTGTTGGGAGATTTTTGATAACCGATTCAATTTCTTTGCTGGTTATGGGTCTGTTCAAGCTTTCTATTTCCTCCTGATTGAGTTTTGGAAGAGTGTGGGTGTTTAGGAATTTGTCCATTTCTTCCAGGTTGTCCAATTTGTTGGCATATAATTTTTCATAGTATTCCCTGATAATTGTTTGTATCTCTGAGGGATTGGTTGTAATAATTCCATTTTCATTCATGATTTTATCTATTTGGGTCATCTCCCTTTTCTTTTTGAGAAGCCTGGCTAGAGGTTTGTCAATTTTGTTTATTTTTTCAAAAAACCAACTCTTGGTTTCGTTGATCTGCTCTACAGTTTTTTTAGATTCTATATTGTTTATTTCTGCTCTGATCTTTATTATTTCTCTTCTTCTGCTGGGTTTAGGCTGCCTTTGCTGTTCTGCTTCTATTTCCTTTAGGTGTGCTGTTAGATCTTGTATTTGGGATTTTTCTTGTTTCTGGAGATAGGCCTGGATTGCAATGTATTTTCCTCTCAGGACTGCCTTCGCTGTGTCCCAACGCGTTTGGATTGTTGTATTTTCATTTCCATTTGTTTCCATATATTTTTTAATTTCTTCTCTAATTGCCTGGTTGACCCACTCATTCTTTAGTAGGGTGTTCTTTAACCTCCATGCTTTTGGAGGTTTTCCAGACTTTTTCCTGTGGTTGATTTCAAGCTTCATAGCATTGTGGTCTGAAAGTATGCATGGTATAATTTCAATTCTTGTAAACTTATGAAGGGCTGTTTTGTGACCCAGTATATGATCTATCTTGGAGAATGTTCCACGTGCACTCGAGAAGAAAGTATACTCTGTTGCTTTGGGATGCAGAGTTCTAAATATATAGGTCAAGTCCATCTGATCCCATGTATCATTCAGGGCCCTTGTTTCTTTATTGACCGTGTGTCTAGATGATCTATCCATTTCTGTAAGTGGGGTGTTAAAGTCCCCTGCAATGACCACATTCTTATCAATAAGGTTGCTTATGTTTATGAGTAATTGTTTTATATATTTGGGGGCTCCGGTATTCGGCGCATAGACATTTATAATTGTTAGCTCTTCCTGATGGATAGACCCTGTAATTATTATATAATGCCCTTCTTCATCTCTTGTTACAGCCTTTAATTTAAAGTCTAGTTTGTCTGATATAAGTATGGCTACTCCAGCTTTCTTTTGGCTTCCAGTAGCATGATAAATAGTTCTCCATCCCCTCACTCTCAATCTAAAGGTGTCCTCAGATCCAAAATGAGTCTCTTCTAGACAGCAAATAGATGGGTCTTGTTTTTTATCCATTCTGATACCCTATGTATTTTGGTTGGTGCATTTAATCCGTTTACATTCAGTGTTATTATAGAAAGATACGGGTTTAGAGTCATTGTGATGTCGGTATGTTTTATGCTTGTAGTGATGTCTCTGGTACTTTGTCTCACAGGATCCCCCTTAGGATCTCTTGTAGGGCTGGTTTAGTGGTGACAAATTCCTTCAGTTTTTGTTTGTTTGGGAAGACCTTTATCTCTCCTTCTATTCTAAATGACAGACTTGCTGGATAAAGGATTCTTGGCTGCATATTTTTCCTGTTTAGCACACTGAAGATATCGTGCCAATCCTTTTTGGCCTGCCAAGTTTCAAAAGAGAGATCAGTCACGAGTCTTATAGGTCTCCCTTTATATGTGAGGGCACGTTTATCCCTTGCTGCTTTCAGAATTTTCTCTTTATCCTTGTATTTTGCCAGTTTCACTATGATATGTCGTGCAGAAGATCGATTCAAGTTACGTCTGAAGGGAGTTCTTTGTGCCTCTTGGATTTCAATGCCTTTTTCCTTCCCCAGATCAGGGAAGTTCTCAGCTATAATTTCTTCAAGTACCCCTTCAGCACCTTTCCCTCTCTCTTCCTCCTCTGGGATACCAATTATGCGTATATAATTTCTTTTTAGTGTATCACTTAGTTCTCTAATTTTCCCCTCATACTCCTGGATTTTTTTATCTCTCTTTCTCTCAGCTTCCTCTTTTTCCATAACTTTAGCTTCTAGTTCACCTATTCTCTCCTCTGCCTCTTCAATCCAAGCTGTCGTCGTTTCCATTTTGTTTTGCATTTCGTTTAAAGAGCTTTTCAGCTCCTCGTGACTGTTCCTTAGTCCCTTGATCTCTGTAGCAAGAGATTCTCTGCTGTCCTCTATACTGTTTTCAAGCCCAGTGATTAATTTTATGACTATTATTCTAAATTCACTTTCTGTTATATTATTTAAATCCTTTTTTGATCAGTTCATTAGCTGTTGTTATTTCCTGGAGATTCTTCTGAGGGGAATTCTTCCGTTTGGTCATTTTGGATAGTCCCTGGAGTGGTGAGGACCTGCAGGGCACTTCCCCTGTGCTGTGGTGTATAACTGGAGTTGGTGGGCGGGGCCGCAGTCAGACCCGATGTCTGCCCCCAGCCCACCGCTGGGGCCACAGTCAGACTGGTGTGTGCCTTCTCTTCCCCTCTCCTAGGGGCGGGATTCACTGTGGGGTGGCTTGGCCCGTCTGGGCTACTTGCACACTGCCAGGCTTGTGTTGCTGGGGATCTGGCGTATTAGCTGGGGTGGGTAGGCAAGGTGCACGGGGGCAGGAGGGGCAGGCTTAGCTCGCTTCTCCTTAGGTGATCCACTTCAGGAGGGGCCCTGTGGCAGCGGGAGGGAGTCAGATCCGCTGCCGGAGGTTTGGCTCCGCAGAAGCACAGAGTTGGGTGTTTGCGGGGAGTGAGCAAGTTCCCTGGCAGGAACTGGTTCTCTTTGGGATTTTGGCTGGGGGATGGGCGGGGGAAATGGCACCGGCGAGCGCCTTTGTTCCCCGCCAAGCTGAGCTCTGTCGTCCGGGGGCTCAGCAGCTCTCCCTCCCTTTGTCCTCCAGCCTTCCCGCTTTCTGAGCAGAGCTGTTAACTTATGACCTCCCAGACGCTAAGTCGCGCTTGCTGTCGGAACACAGTCTGTCTGGCCCCTCCGCTTTTGCCAGCCAGACTCGGGGGCTCTGCTTGGCTGGCGAGCCGCCCCTCCACCCCGGCTCCCTCCCACCAGTCTGTGGAGCGCGCACCGCCTCGCCGCCCTTCCTACCCTCTTCCGTGGGCCTCTCGTCTGCGCTTGGCTCCGGAGACTCCGTTCTGCTAATCCTCTGGCGGTTTTCTGGGTGATTTAGGCAGGTGTAGGTGGAATCTAAGTGATCAGCAGGACGCGCGGTGAGCCCAGCGTCCTCCTACGCCGCCATCTTCCCTCTCTCCAGCCAATGAGGTTTTAAGCTCTAGCCAATCATCCAATCAAATGCTGCTGCTGCTGCTGCTGCTGCTGCTGCTTCCTCTTCCCCTTCTCTTCTTTTATTGCTTCTGGACTTTATACAAGTCTTTTAACTGGCTCCTGTCCTTGGAACACTCATAACCATTTCTGGTTTTATGCTGCCTAATTCAAACAGGTTTTCAATAAACTCTTAAAACTTTTAATTTTTTTTAACGCTTATTTATTTTTGAGACAGAGAGAGAGACAGAGCATGAATGGGGGAGGGGCAGAGAGAGAGGGAGACACAGAACCAGAAGTGGGCTCCAGGCTCTGAGCCATCAGCCCAGAGCCCCACGCGGGGCTCGAATTCACGCTCCGTGAGATCATGACCTGAGCTGAAGTCGGACGCTTAACCGACTGAGCCACCCAGGCGCCCCTAAACTCTTAAAACTTTTAATATGCCTGAGTTTATCTTTTAACATGGTGAAATACAAAATGTAATTTTGACGTATGCTAAATTGTATTCCAAATGAAGATGCTAAGGTGATGCTTGGAGACGTTTAAAACATTCACTTGAAATGATTTATATTCAATCAGATCTCTTTTTGTAACATGACCAATTTGGCTTTCTGAATTTTCTTTATAGACCCTTGGACCCTGATAATTGTCATTAAGTACTTTATTAAATTACTAATTTCTGATGTTATGAGTTAACATATTTCTATCAGGTAATAGTACTAGCATTTACATTTACTAACTTGCTTACCTTACAACAACCCTCTGTAATACATACCATAAGGATTAAAATTTTACAGACACAAAAATGTAAATAAACATTGTATGTTCTAGTCTTTTCTTTCAGGGAATAGGGAGATGTAACTTTCTAAATGTGGTAATCATTAGCTACTCATGAGCTGTGCTGCCTACCACATAGACTGCAGCAGCATATTCTACAGGAAGATGAACTTCCTTCTTTCCATGAATTAGTTTTACTCATAAAACCAATTTCAACCATTCTTTCCAAATCCAAAGAAACAAAGAGTTATGTAATGATAAAATCAGCATAGTCTTTGAAAACTCAATTCTGGGAATTAAAATAGTGCCTGTCCAAACAGGTTCATGGCAGCCTTACTCCTCTCTCTTATGTGTCTTTTCTTTTTTCTTTATTTTTATTTTTTTAAGTTTTATTTATTTATTTTGAGGCAGAGGGAGGGAGAGAGAGAGAGAGAGAGAGAGAGAGCAGAGGAGGGGTACTGTCAGCTCAGAGCCCAAGGTGGGGCTGTAACTCAGGAACCGTGAGATCATGACCTGAGCCCAAATCAAGAGTTGGTCGCTTAACCGACTGAACCCCCAGGGTGCCTCTCCTCTGTGTCTTTTCATAGAACATTTTGCCTGTATCGAACACACCTCTTTATTGAGGCAGATTGAGTACTGAAGCCCTGTGCGTACAAAATGGCCCGCATTTGCTATCATGACGGTTTTTGTCAATAACACAGGTGCAGTCTCCAAGAAGCTGATGCAAACCCTAGAGAATAAAAAGGCGCATGAGTCTCACAACTGAACTGAGCAACCACTTCAGGAATTTCAAGTGAAAGAGAACAGGGAAAAACAAAGCCCTAAGATTTTTTTTTAAATCACAATTCTTTAGCAAGGCATTCATTTTGGGAATAGCTCTCAGTCTCTAGGGGCTACGGTAACCTTATTTGCAGCTGTCAATTCTACTTTCCTCTCTTCCTTTCTGATTCCCTCACAAGTCCAGAGAGCTGCAGTACTTCAAAAGAAAATTGTCTCACTTATTGACCTTAGTGAGGTGTGATATGGCAGCAGAGTCAACAATAGGCTTTTACCCTCCCACTGTTGGGACCTTTAAAACTTCAAAATCAAAACCGCTTCAAATAGAACCTATCAACTTCCAAGATAGAATTTTTCAAGTACATTGGAACGTTGCTGAAATAAATAATTTACCTTAGTCAGGGTTATGGCAAGAAATAGATTTTTCTTGCACTCTATCCACGATTCTTAGTTAATTAAGAATCTTAAGGCAGTTAGGTGTAGAAAATGATTTCAGACTTGGAGCATGATTTTGGAGTCAGACGGGTACGCAAATGAATTTGGCACATGGACTATTTTGAGCTAAAGACAATCAAGACCCTCTCAGCTCAGGAGAAACTTTTCTCCCTCCCTTAACAACCTAGACTAATCTAAATGGGGGTCTTTCCCATTATAAGAGTAATTACCAGAGATAAGTTTGATCTGAGTGAACCATCTGTATGGCAGGGCAGCATCTAATTTCTAAACATCTGCTCTTATTGCCCTGTGAATTGCCCTTCTTTCCTTCAAACCCTCAGGCCTGCATCTCATTCTCCCCACCCCCTTTTTAAGTTTTTTTTCTAATATTTATTTATTTTTGAGAGAGAGAGAGAGAGAGAGAGAGAGAGCCCAAGCAGGGGAAGGGGAAAGAGAGAGGGAGACACAGAATCTGAAGCAGGCTCGAGGCTCCAAGCTATCAGCACAGAGCCTGATGTGGGGTTGAACTCAAGAACCATGAGATCATGACCTGAGCTGAAGTCAGACACTTAACCGATTGAGCCACCCAGGCGCCCCCATTCCTAGCTCAGGATGGCATATATACCTCATTTTACCGTTCTGTCTTTGAACCTCTCATTTGTGTGGGCTTCTTGTACATATGAAATTAAATTATACTTTCTCCTATTAATCTGCCTCATGTTAGTTTAATACTTTGAGGGTAATGAAAAAATGTTCTTCTCCAACAATACAAATATAGATTTAGTCAATTTAAAAGAATATTTTAATTTCATATGCTTACTAGGCCTTGAAAAATCACAAAAGCTTTGGATGATTACTTTTAAGATATTCCAATTTATCACTAATTTATAACAGCATTTTCCTTAGGTTTAAATGAATAGAATATTATATTAAATGTGATTGCCTTTAATAACCTGAAGGGAATATACATTTCAGTCTATTGCTCTTTTAAATTATATTTTTATATATTTTATGCCTTTCACATCATATAAATATACATCAATTTTCCATAAATCTATAAATTGTCTGTCCAGATTTGCATTCAACCCTCTCAGAAATAATAAAATGTGTAGTTTATCAGAAGCCGGTAGGTTGGCATTTAGACTATAAAAAGTAAGTAGTAAAACTATAAATCTAGTGCATAACCGGAGGCATCTTTTGAAATAGCATTTGTATTGCATTATTATTTTCAATTTATTAAGAAAGATACTCGATAGCCAAGAATGGATTTATTCCGTAAATATATCACTATTTGAATAATAGGTTTTGAGTTATATATTTTTTTTAATCCTGTCCTTGGCTAATATTTGATAATAGTCCTCAGTCTATTCAATATTTTTGTTTTTCTTTCCCTCAGGAAGTTCCAAATGTGCTTGCAGATTTTAACCATAATGACAACAGTAAAAACCATGGAATGGAACAAGTAAGTCCCCAGAGGCTCCAGAGTTAGATTTTTTCATGCCCTAGAAGGAGAGAGCAACCTAAAATATTGTGTGAACGGGATCACAGCATATGCACTGTCTATGGAAACCCTCTTCTGCTGATTTGGTGAAGGTCTGAACTGAAGTAAACTGACTCTACTCCTCTGTGTGAAAGGATGACAGAGGCAAAACCACAGTAGCAATGACAGAAAACATGCACAAGCACTCTGATCTCATGGGGAGCAGCCACCCAGACAGAATCATAATTCTGAAAGAAATCAGGTTTAGGACACCTTTGAAATCCTGTTGAAAAGCTTGCGTGTTACACCTTGATTTCCCTCTGCCGAAGACCGTCAAAAGAAAATAAACTTTCACAGCCAGAACTGACAATAATGAAATCCAGAGCATGAGTTTTATAAAATCTCATTGAATCTACTGAGGAGATCTTGGTTTCTAGTCTAAGTACACATCTAGGACAAACCAATAAGTGGAAGAGAAAAAGATGAAACCAGCACTCACAATTTTGTGCTATAGATGCTTATTACAAACGTCGGCAGTTGAAGACTCCATTTTCCTGTAGGACACTTCTTTGATCTTATCTCCAAGTCCCCCCTCCCCTACCTCACCTGTTACTGAGTGGAGGATTCCTAATAGTTCATTTTTTATTCCATAAACAAAACTTTGGTGAGGACTGAGGAGCTAAGGGATTTTTGATGTTTTGTTTGTTTGTTTTGTTTTTGTCTGTCATTGGTTGTTATGCATTTTCTTTAAGGAAAAAAATAAAAATTCATACAAAGAAGCAAATGGGAAAGAGTCAGAAAACGGAGGTAGATACATGAGAAGAGTTCCCAACTTCCAGATCCTCCTGTGAAGCTGGCTGATAATCTTAAACTAAATTGTCTGGACACAGAAGTAATATATTTCTGAGAAATGAAATAAGTTTTTGTTTGTCTGTTTGCTTGAGAATGTTACATGTCTAGGTAAGCTGCCAGTGTGGCATTATGTTCACAAGAAGAGAACAAAGAAAGGTCTCAAGGGTGTCGCCACTGAATGTCCTCTGCACAAGAGACTGAGGTCATGGGCTGCAACTCCCAGGACACAGAGTCTGCCCTGCCCACACACCCCACCCCCACCCCAGAGTGGGATAAGCTGCCCTCAAGGACATTTTCAGAGTACCCAGACTTATAAAGCAATTACTGCATTCAGGTGCTTCACATGGTAACATTACCTTCAGTCTGGACCAAAAGTATTGTTTTCCTTAAGACCTCTTCAAAGGGGTTTCCTTTAATCACTGATTCCATGCTACACATGCCGGAAATCCCTAAAAACCCAGCGAGCAAGTTCACTTGTGTATGGAAAGTACAAATTACACCACTTGCTCCCTTGTTTTGTTAAGTGACATTCTGTTTCCTTAGTTTACTTTTTCCTTTCTAAGACTCTCTTACCCACCAATTCTCCCTTTCTGTTGGCCATATATCTTATTTCCTGTTTTACATGTGACCTTTTTGATTAATGTCTGTTTAATTCCATTACCTAAATTTTTCTCCCAAAATCTTACCAAGCTAAGACTTGTATTGTCATCCTTCTCCATCAATTCTTGAGAGAGGGAAGTGAAAATACCAACTATGATGGAAGAATTGTCTATTTCTCCTTTTAGTTCCATCAGTTTCTACATAATATGTTTTGAATTCTGTAATTAAGCACATTTACAAATATGATTATGAGGTTTTCCTGATGAAATGTCTCTGTTATCATTATAAAGTTTCCTTCTTTATCAATAGTTACCTTTGCCCAAAAGCCTGTTTTTTTCAGATATTAATATAACCAACCTGATTTTCTTACACTTACTGTTTGCATGGTATATTTTTTCCACTTATTCACTTTCAATTTATTTCATTCTTTCTCTTTACTGTTTTTCACTTATAGGCAGCATGTTTTTTCAGTTGTTTCATGTTTTTACCAATTCTGATAATCTTTGCTTCTTAAGTGAAGTGTATAGTTCAGTTATTTATGTGGTTTGATTTAAGTTTACTCTTTTATTATTTGTTTTATATTCTGTGTTAGTCTATTCCTCTGTTCCCCTTTAATGCTGTTATTTATGATATCTGAACATTTAAAAATTCCATTTAATTAGTCTGTAAACTTTTTAGCTAAACTTTTTTGTATTATATATTCTACAATTGTTTTAGAAATTACATCTTTAACTTTTCAGTCTGATTACAGTTCATATTCAGCCACTTCATTCAATGCATACAAATTTTGCAAATGTATAGGTCCATTAAGCATTTTCTGCTGTCCTTTATGTCATACATTTCATAGGCATTACATTAGCATATGTTATAAATCTCACAAGAACACTGTGGGGGAGGAAAAATAATTTTTCCTTTACGCTTCTAGGTTCTTGGCTGAGACCCACCTCCCACCTTGTAATAAAAAAGGTAGGTTAACAGGAGAAAAACAAACAATTTAAATAACATGTATACCTCCTGTATGCAGGAAAACTGAGTATCTCTCCAAGAGGGCTCTAGCTATCACCTTAAGTAACATCTCCAGCTAAAGACAAAAGATGTTGGTGGGGAGGTTGTGGGAGGCCACCAGGAAAAGCTTACAAAAAAGGGTAAGGTTGGTATGCAGATTTAAGTCATTGCTTTCTCTCTTGATATGAGATTCTAGCATTTTAGTCTTCTTTTCCTGGTACAGAGAGGGAGACACACTTACAAATAGAATTCCCTTATAAATGTAAATGTCTGCTCACCTTCAGTGTCATAATGTTTGCTTAAACAGTCAAATGTACCTTAAAGAAATTAAGAGAAAAATTACTTTATATTTACCACATAGTTAATTATCTGATGCTTTTAATTCGTGCTCAAAAATCTAAGCTTTCCTGTAGTATCATTTTTCTTTCTATTCTTGGAATAGAATATTCCAAGAATATTTCTTGGAATGTAGGTCTGCTGATAATATTCTCGTAAGTTAACTTTATCTGAAATTGTTTATATTTTGGGTGTGCCTGGGTGGCTCAATCAGTTAAGCATCTGACTCGATTTTGGCTCAGATCATGATCTCACAGTTGGTGGGTTCAAGCCCCGCATCAGGTTCCATGCTGGCAGTGTGGAGCCTGCTTGGGATTCTCTCTCTCCCTCTGTCTCTCTCTGCTCCTCTTCCATTCATGCTGTCTCTGTCTCTTTCAAAATAAACACATAAACTTCAAAAAAGGAAACTTTATATTTTGCTTAATAATTGGAAGATATTTTGATGGATATTGAAATTTAGTTGACATTTTTTTTTCTTGTGCTTCAAAAGTCTCCTGGTACTTTAAAATCTATGCTTTCTTGCTTCCATAATTTCTGATGTGATGTCTGTTTATTTGAATTTTTTCACCCCTATATTTCAGATATCATTCTTATCTAGATGCTTTCATATTTTTTTCCTTACATTTATTTTAAAACAGTTATAATTTGATGATGATGTGTGTAAGCTTTGTTTCCTTAGAATTTATCCTGTTTGTTCACCATCACTGAATTTCTTGAATCTGTAAATTGTTAAAATTTATATATTTCACCTAACTTGGTAATTTTTGAGTGGTTATTTCTTCAAATACTTTTTTTTCTCCTCGGCTTCTGGAATAGCAATTACTTACATGTTAAAATTCTCCCACAAGTCACTGAGTCTCTGTTCATTTTTTAAAAATCACTTTTTCCCTTCTTTAAACTTGATGATTTCTATTGATGCAATTTCAAGTTCAGTTTCTCTTAACATAGTTGATTCTTTCTTTTTGTTTTTCAGAGATTGTAGGAGGACTATAAATCTGTGGTGTTTTTTGTTGATATCCCTATTGAGATATAATTTATATATCATACAATTCACCTATTTAAAGTGTACAGTGAATAGCTTTTAGATTATCCACAGAGTTGTACAATTGCTACCTCATCAATTTTAGGACATTTCATCACTCCCCCAAAACCTCTTATATTATAAGCAGGAAGAGTTAGGGGGTCCCAAGAAAAAGAAAGAGAAGTCATTTTACGCAACCAGCTATTGGCTCTACTTGCCCTAGCACACTTTTGCAGAATTTCTTAGCAAGTGTCAGAATTACAAAGAAATGCAAAAACCTCGGTAGTTAGGGAATTTAAGAGGAAAAAAAAGGAACACAAAAACTCAGTATCTAGAAGGCCTGGAAATAGCTTAATCACTCCCAGTGCTGTTTCAAAAGTAAGCAAGACTCTGCATTCCTGACCTGAGATAAGGATCCCAAGAGCCCATCCAGTTTATACTGAATCTTGGAGCTTGCCCATGGCCCCCTCTCCCCATTTAGGTTGCTTCTGCTTCATTATAATGTTACAGTTTCTGCCTGAGGAGGAGCACAGCTTCATTAACATAACCTAGGATGTTTGTATAGGCATGTTTTCTAAGTACACCTGTGCAGCTTATGCCTGCCTTTACATGCCACAACAAAGCTCTCCTTTCTGAAAATTCATCCTGACCCAAATATAAGGAGCCCATCCATCCCTGCTCAAAGTCACAGTTTTGGAAATTATTCCCCATGATCTCCTTATGTGTTGCAAATAAAGTTTCCTTTGTGTGACAGCTACATCTGGTGTAGTCTCTATCTGTAACTCACCAAGGAGTGAGCTCAGGTTAGTTCAGTTACAATATCACTTAGCCCCAATTTTATCTCCCAATTATCCCATGTTCTACAACCCTTGGCAACCTTGAATCTATGTTCTGTTTCTATACAGCTGCCTATTCTGCATATTTTATGTAATATATGTAGTCTTTGGTGACAGTTTTTTTTTTCACTTATCCTAATGTCTTCAAACTTCATCTCTGTTGTAGCATGTATCAGTACTTTGTTATTTTATGGTCATGCATCATGTTTTATTTATCTGTTCATCAGTTGATGGACATTTTAGGGAATTCTCTGTGTTGAGTTTCTCAGTTACTTATTTTCAGTAAGTGTCTCGGGTTTTTTTTTATAAATTCCCATTTATCGGTATCCTTGGTGGAATCAGATCATTTCTTTTAATTCTTTTTGTGCATCCATTTGGCAGTGTGGTGTGGGAGGGCACTATATAAAAAAGTGTTTTTCATATGAAGGAGAATCACTGGGGAGAAAACAGATAGAGGCCCTATAAGCCTGTTGTGCAAGCCAAACCACAGCCTGTTGAGTTTGTGGTTCTCACCAGACTGGTGTCATCCAGAAAAACTTTGCTGTGGGCCATCACCAAACCCAAATGTGAATATAATCCAATCACAGAAGAACAAATACTATATGATTCCACTAATATGAGGTATATAAAATAGTCAAACTCGGGGCGCCTGGGTGGCTTAGTCGGTTAAGCGTCCGACTTTGGCTCAGTTCATGATCTCACATTCCTTGAGTTAGAGCCCCCCGTTGGGTTCTGTGCTGACAGCTCAGAGCCTGGAGCCTGTTTCAGATTCTGTGTCTCCTTCTTTCTCTCTCCTCCCCCGCTCATGCTCTGTCTCTCTCTTCTCAAAAATAATAAACGTTAAAAAAATTTTTAAATAGTCAAACTCATAGAAGCAGAGAACAGAATGAGGATTGCCTCTTCTATTTTCCCCAGGTCCACAATTCAGACTTAAAAGTTACAAATTTTGTTTTGCTCGTCAATTCTGATAAAATATGTAGATGCTCCACTTTGTTCAGAGAACAAGTAAGCCTACTTAAGAGAAGTATTCCACTTTTTTTCCTCAGTCTTAGCAGAAAAGGTACATAAAGTTTCAAAAGATAAATAATAATTTTGCCAAAACACCATCCATTATTCAGGGTATAACTTATCTAAGAATGAAAAAAACACTCTCTTAGACCACACACACACACACACACACACACACGCATAGGCACACACACACACACACAAAATGTTAACCTTTACTCAAAAACTACACTTTCTGTGCCACCCACAATCTCCTGGAAAGGTTGAAATGACTAATGACATCCTTAAATTAAAATTACCAAAACTTTCAGAAATCCTCAAGTCCCTTTGGCCAAAGGTACTCCCACTCCCTGTGATGGCCACTTGGGTCACTATCTGACCTATAATTCCCCATTAGGGAATTTATCTCTGATACAAGGCCTTGCCATACTGCATGCAGGCATGGAAAAACATTGAAAGGCACTGATATGCTACACCCATGTACTATCCACATTAAGCCTGTCTTCTCACAACATCTTCCTAACAGACTCTTCATGATTGTCAACCAAGACATTTTCATCTATTGGAAGAGAGATCAGAGAAAATATGCTCTTGAACTTTGTCACAAAAGACATTAACAGGTATTGTGAAGAACAAATTCCAAACAAACTCCAGAGAGTCAAACCTTGGGTTTGCATTTCAAAACTAAGAAGAAATTTAGAATTCTACACAACTGTCAGACTACACCAATAGGGAGGCTCAAATTGAAAATTCTCAGAGATGGCCTAGAAGCAGCTGATCTTTGAAAGCAGATAGTTGATCCAAGACCTTTGGAATAAGTCAGTGACTTCAAATAGTAAACAGCTTCTGCCCAAGATGTAGGACCAACATTCATAACTAATTCCTGTTTTGCCTTTGATACACTTTTTAATAATTATTTTTTCTTTTCATTTTCTATAGAGCCTTGGCTGTCATCCACCCATAGTAGCCTTTATCCTCCTTCATTACTATAATTGTTAATTTAGAACATTCTCACACATCTCAGGACCTCAGTGATAAATAAAAACCTCTGGGCAATGCTGGAATCATCAATGACACCATAAGGAATTATAGACAGTGGCATTTCTACCTTTATTTACATGGACAAATGATGTTTAAAAAATCAACCTATGGCTTTGCTAGTGTCTCTTCCTCAGAAAAAGGATCAACTATTAAAATCTAAATATTGATCAGACCATACGAAGTTTTAAATTTGAACTCAACAGTCTTCATAGAACATGGACAAATACTTTCAACATAGAAAAGACTAACAGAGGTCTATATGTGTAACGTAGCTTATGTAAGGACTTGGATCTTATGTTGTATATAATTGTTTTTTCCCTGAATCTCCTCTATTTCCTTTGAGGTCATGGCACTTGTCCTGTTCACCTCATAATAACACCTCATGCACATTCGCAATTATATTCTAAGACTCGTCCATACACTAAGACCCTAATTTTATAAATCACGAAGTCTGGAAATTACAACTCAGAAGCAAGCTCCACCATGAGGCCACCTTGATTATTCAGGCAGTCTACCTGAGGGAATTACTGACCTATTTTTTTTTATGTGAGGAAGCAGAACAGTGTTCCCATCAGTAGCATGCATTCAAACAGAAAAGACTATAAGAAATGTATCACTAACTCAGGGAGAAGTTATTAATGATACCACCTCTCTGCCCTACCTGGAAAAATGATCAGTCTCAACTCATTGATACAAGTGGTGACGGAAAATCACATTGCTCTGGATATTTTTGTTGGCCAGTCATGGTGGCTTCTGTGTCATTGCGATATTACTTGTTGTACTTAGATCAATAGAAAAAATATGGTAGAAGAGGTTATGAATGATCTTCAGGAAAATCTATTTCGTTCTCTAGGGTCTGTCTTCAGGGCCAGTGGGATTTATTTTCTTCACTTGCTTTGGGAAATTGAGGCTTCTGATTCTGAGGCATCTTATAAGGACTATTAACTTGTTTATTTTTTTCATATTGTTCATGATGCTGGTCTAGTGGATTCTATGCAGAGTCTTACATGTTTCTGCACAACTGCCTTCTCCTCAGATGATCATTAGGATAATGAAACAACAGAAAAGGTCAAGAAGGTCATACAACAGAGCTGGCTGTGGAGGTCACTGAAAAATAGCTCTGAGTGGTGAAGATCTGTATCACTGGCCTCCCCTAAATTTCTCAACTTCTCCCATGCTAAAGCATGACCAAAAGAGGTACTGGGACACTGAATATACAAATGGAAAATTTCCAGATCATATATGAAAATAGAACTCTGACCCCCAATTTTTGTAGCAAACAGTCCAAGAAGCCAAAGCACACATCTGTAGCAAATAGCTAATATTGGTCAGGATTTGGTCAAAAACTGCCAGCTACCCTAATTTTTGGCCCCACCTCTATTTTGAGACCAAGCAAAAAAGCTGATTATGCTCACCAAACCAATCATATCAGATGCTTTTCTTGCTCTGCATAGAATACTTCCAGCTTCTCCAGGGCAGCAACCTTCAGAGCTCACTTGAATTCCTCCCTGGTTTTCACTCTAAAGTTTTCAAGTCTCCTGCTTCTACCTTTGAGCCTCTGTCAGACACAAATGATGGTGGCTGACTTCCTTGCTGTAGTAAGCTCCGAACAATAGCCTCAGCTTGCCCTCATTTAAGTGGACTGCATTTATTTGCATAATACCTTTATCCCAAATTTCAAAATTTAAACCAGATGAAAATTTTTTTGACATTGTAAATCTGCATCTGGAAAAAGATGCACACAAAACAAACAAACAAACAAACAAACAAAAAACAACAAGAGTTAAACCTTTGAATGGACCACTTAGGGAAATTTCTTGTATAATATGTACAGTATTTTATCTGTTAGAATTGTACACTTTTCTACAAATATTATTATTTATACAAAAATCACATAGTGGACTCTTCTTATTAGTTAATTTTTGATAAAATTTTTATGCACACATCTCTGTGTACTAAATGGTCACTTCGTAAAGTTGCTGTATTAGTTTCTGGACTGCTTTCTCAAATTTTTATTTAGCTTTTCTCTCCTGTGTAAGCATTTACAAAAAAAATGACAAGGAGAAAAAAATTAAAACTTCATAAAGAACAGTCTTCGAGGCATAATCTGTTCTTACTTTCTTGGGTTTGTTCACAAAGTCTTTGTTTACTTTCTACCATATTATAAAAACTCTGCATGCTTCCACAATAGAAAGGCAAAAAAGACATGTCCCTGAACTTGATACCCCCAGATGCTAGTAGGGGTTTTTTATTACCTATATATGTAATAAAAATCAAGTAGTGTGAAAATTACATTGTATAAAATGCAAGTACACACAATTCTAAACAAGCACATTGAGGGGAGATGTACTGTCTTCCCACAGTATCAAAGATGGCTTCATAAAATAATTCATACTTGAAAAGAAAAGGAAAGCTGTAGGCATCACAATTCCGGAATTCAAGTGATGTTACAAAATGTAGCAGTCAAAACAGTATGGTCCTGGCACAAAAACAGGCACAGAGATCCATGGAACAGAATAGAAATACCAGAAATAAACCCACAATTATATTGGCAATTAATCTTCAACAAATCAGGAAAGAATATCCAATGAAAAAAAGACAGTCTCCAACAAATGGTGCTGGGAAAACTGGACAGCTACATGACCACTTTTTTATACCATACCCAAAGACAAATTGAAAATGGATGAAAGATCTAAATTTGAAACCAGAAACCATTAAAATCCTGGAAGAGAGCCTGGAAGGCAGTGATGTCTCTGACATCGACCATAAGAACATTTTTCTATATACGTCCTCCGAGGCAAGGGAAACAAAAGCAAAAATAACTTATTGGGACTACATCAAAATAAAAACCTTCTTCATAGCAAAGGAAATAATCAACAAAACTAAAAGCCAACCTACACAATGGGAGAAGATATTTGCAAATGACATATCTGATAAAGTGTTAGTATTCAAAACCTATAAAGAACTAGTACAACTCAACACCCCAAAACACACAATCCAATTAAAAATGGGCAGAAGACAGGGGCGCCCGAGTGGTTCAGTCTGTTAAGCCTATGATTTTGGTTCAGATTATGATCTCGTGGTCCATGAGTTCAAGTCCCATGTCGGGCTCTGTGATCACAGCCAGAGCCTGGAAACTGCTTAAGATTCTGTGTCTCCCTCTCTCTACCCCTCCCCCACTTGTGTGCACGCGCTCTCTCTCTCTCTCAAAAATAAATAAAAATTTAAAAAAATGGGCAGATGACATGAAGACATTTCTCCAAAAAAGACATCCATATGGTCAGCAGACACATGAGAAGATGCTCAACATCACTCACCATCAGGGAAATGCGAATCAAAATTACAATGAGATATCACTTTGCACCTACTAGAATGGCTAAAATGAACAAAACAGGAAACAACAGATGTTGACAAGGATGTGGAGAAAGGGGAACCCTCTTATACTGTCGGTGGGAATGCAAAATGGTGCAGGCACTGTGGAAGACAGTATGAAGGTTCCTCAAAAAGTTAAAAATAGAACGACCCTAGGATCCAGCAATTAATCTTTAACAAACCAGGAAAGACTATCCAATGGAAAAAAAGACTGTCTCTCTCTCTCTCTTTCTCTCTCTCTTTTTAGAACACACTCTACTGAGTGCTTACACATAGAATGCAAAAACACTAATTCAAAGGGATACATGCACCCTATATTTATAGCATCATTATTTACAATAGTAAAAATGTAGAAGGACCCCAAGTGTCCATTGATTGATGAATGGATAATGAAGAAGTGGTGTATATATATATTAATTTATATATTATAATATAATAATACAATATAATAAATATAATAAATAATATATAAATAATAAATATAATAATTTATATATAATGGAATATTATTCAGCTATAAAAAGGTATGAAATCTTGCCATTTACAGTGACACAGATAGAGCTAGAGAGTATAATGCCAAATAAAGTAAATCAATCAGAGGAAGACAAATACTGATGATTTCATTCATATGTGGAATTTGAGAAACAAAACAAATGAGCAAAGGAAAAAAAGAGAGAGATAAATCAAGAAACACACTGTTAACTATAAAGAACAAACTAATGGTTTCCAGAGGAGAGGTGGGGGGAGGAATGGGTAAAAGAGGTGATGAGGATTGAGGACTGCATTTGTTGGAATGAGCACCAGGTGATGGAAGGCATTGTTGAATCACTATATTGTACACCTGAAACTGATATAACACTATATGTTAACTATACTGGAATTAAAATCTAAAAAAAAATTGGTACTTGAATTATATCCTTAATTAATTAGGTTGAAAAAGGACAGAGAATATGACAATGCACAGATTAGATTGTATACACTTACGGAAGTAGGAAAAAATAGTGCTTTCAGTGAAAAGCAACTATTTAAGTGTAGCTATATATAATAATATGGTGGGAAGTAGGGAAAACCTAGTGTAGGAAAATCTGGTGAGTCCAAATTATACAGGACCTCACATACTGAGTTAATTCTTTATCTTAAAGGAAATACTGAATCATTCATGTTTTTGAAGTGGGAGTACAACACAATCCCATTTCTATGTTAGAATGGTACTGCTAAAACTGGGTAGTGATTAGTAATACAGAATCTGAGAGAGCTCAGTTTGTATCTATAGTAGGCAGAATAATGGTTCCCAAAGATGTGTATGTTCTAATCCCTGGAACCTGAAAATATGTTGGGTAACATGGCAAGAGGTAAATAAGATTGCTAATTAGCAGATCTGCAAATAAGATTATTCTGTATTACTAGACGGGCCTAATGTAATTACAAGGGTCCTTTAAACGTGGAAGACGGAGGGGTGCCTGGTTGGCTCAGTCGGTTAAGTGTCCAACTCCTCGGTTTTGGCTCAGGTCATGATCTCACGGTTTCATGGGTTCGAGACCCACTTCAGGGTTTGTGCTGACAGTGTGGAGCCTGCCTAGGCTTCCCTCTCTTTCTCTGCCCCTCCCCTGCTCATGCTGTCTCTCTCTCTCTCAAAATAAATAAATAAACCTTAAAAAGCATTTTTTTTAAAAACGTGAAGAGGAGAGCAGAAGAATTAGTGTCAGAATGAATATAGTGTAAGAAAAGAATTGACTGGCCATTGTTGTCTTTGAAAATAGAAGGGGACCCTGAGCCAAGGAATGGAGCTAGTCTCGTAAGGCTTGAAAAAGCAATAAAATTGATTCTACCTCAGAGCTTCTGGAAAACTCAGTCACTGAGCCCACTGAGACCCATTTTGGACTTCTCACCTCCAAAATTTTAAGATAATACATAGGGTGCTGTTTTAAGTCACTGTTTGTGGTAATTTGTTACATTAGCAATAGGAAATTAATCTAAAATATTATCCCATGCACTAGATACATGTGACCTTTGGTAAGTCACGTGACTTTCCATTTATCCAATTATAATAAGAGATAAGGATATTATCCTATTTGTCTTCGAGGAAAATTTAAATAATGTATATAACATTTTTCCTATTGTTAAATAAATAGTAGTAGGCAATAAAAGTAGTAGTAACTATAGCATCATCTCCATCTTATTCATCACCATTGGAAGTTCTATGAATTAACCAATTTTACATTAGGCAAAAGAAGACTAATTCTGAATTATTTCAATAGATCATGTTAGACATAAATAGGTTCTAAACAAGGAGAGTAACAGTGGGGTCGGTGAGGAGAGGATGATCTGAGAAGTATTTAAGGGAAGAGTCAGACTTTTTGGAAATGGATATAAAATGTAGAAGGAAAACTTCTATTTGGATGATTGAATATATTTCCAAAGTAGCAATATGGGTTAATAAATCACGCCATGCCCTGATACATGAGCTCCTGTGTGATTCAGGCTGAGAAACATATGAGAAGTAGTTTCAAACGCACAGCCCTTTCCCACTTTCTTGAAGTATTAAAGACATTAAGTATCTCTGTGCTGAGCTTGCAAGAAAAACTGATCCAGTATCAGATATGCCCTGCTGTCCATTGCACCTGCTCTGCAAGATCTTCAGTAACATCTTAAAATCTTCTTAATAACTCCATTAACACCTTTTTCTCCCTGGCAGACTGACTCCCCACTTCTTTAATAAAATGCTTGCCTGCAGGGTGATCACACTGTCTCTGCTTGTTGATGGTGCCTGAATGTTCTAGCCTAATAATTATTTTCTCCAAATAGCTCCCCTTTTCACCTAGGCTTCCAACAGCAAAGTTTCTTTGTTGCTATGGCTTCTGGACATAGAACATTTTGTCAACTTTTGAACCTAACACTCTCCTTCCCACCAACAGTTATTAAGGTAGATATTTTCCTTTACCTTATTTCCTTGTTAACAGACAAACATTTATATATTAAGAACATACTTAATCTGGCATCCTGCTGAAATTAGTCCTTGGACTTCTGCTGATTTTAATCTTTATAAATGATCTAGAGAAAGGAAATGACTGTGAACTAGCTGGAATTACTAATCAGCCAAAATTGCAGGGGAGGAGAGTAGAAGAAGCTACAACCAAACACAGGCAGGGTTCAATACGCCCTGCAGCTAAGTGAGCATGTGGCAAACGGAACATAATAGGGAACCTTGTGAAGAGCTCCATACATCGGGCCAAAATGATTAAGAAGTAAGTAATGCCATTCAGTTGAAATGCATGAAGTTTGGGCCATAATTATGGATCAGTCACTCCAAAAGGGTAGGAACTGTGTGAAGCTTCAATTAGACTGGAAAAAGGGATAAGACTCACTAATATGGCACACTTGGAAAGACATTTGCATTTCAATGTATTTTAACTTTCATAAAAAAAAACTGAGAGAGGAAATGAAATGAGATATCAGGGTTTGCTGTCAGAGACTCATCTAATAAACTGGAATATGTATGCGTGTGCTTGTGTATATGCATGTATTTGAAGTTAAGTGCACAATTTAATAAATTTTGATACATGTTTACAGCCATGTAAGTAGCACCTCAATCACTATATATATAATTCCATCCACCAAAAAAGCGTACTTGATTCCCCTTAATGGCAATCTCCCTCTCCCCATAGGCAACCACAGTTCTTATTTCAATCTCCATAGATTTGTATGGAATGTTTCAGAATTTCATATATGTGGAATCACACAGTATGTGCTCAGTATTTGGCCACTTTCACTGAGCATAAGGTTTCTAAGATTCATGCATACTGTTGGGTTTATTAGTATTTCTTATCACAATTTGTTTATCCATTCTCTAATTGATGGACACTCTTGTTTCCAGTTCAGAGCTATATATATATTTTAAAGTGTCTACGAGCTTTCTTGCACAGGTTTTTGGACATGTTTCAATTTTTGTAGAATTGGGTCATAGAGTAGGTATATATTTAACAGTATAAAAAATAGCCAAAAAGGTTGGCAAAGTAGTTGTACTAATTTATATTCCTACCAGCAAAGACAGAGTTCTAATTAATCCATGTCTTTGCCAACATTTTGTATTGCAAGTTGTTACATTTTAACTGTTCTACTTGATGTGAAATTATTTCTCATTTTATAATTTAATTTGTATGTCTGTGAAGACTAAAAGTGCTAAGTATCTTTCTGCATGCTTTGGGACCCAAGTCTTTGGCTCGTTATAATTGAGTTGTTTCTGTTTTCATTATTTATTAAAAAAAGAAATATATATATATATATATATATATATATATATATATATACACACACAGTACTTTGTCAAATATATATATAGTAAATATTTCTCTTGTCTATAACTTGCATACTCATTCTTAACAAAATGTCTTCATATAGAAGAGGTTTTATGCCCAATATATATTTTTTTCTTTTTTTAAACAGTCCTTTTTGCATTCTAAGAAATCTTGGTCACAAACATAATCACTTATGTTTTCTTCCAGAAGTTTTAGATTTAGTTTGTGTTTATATCTATGATCCATCTGGAATTAAATTTTATGATATGATGATGAATCAAGTTTCATTTCTCTGTTCCCCTCATGTTTAACTAATTTTTCCATCCACAACTGTTAAGAAGATGACCTTTCCTCTTTCAATTAGTTTGGAACCTAAGTAGAAAAAAAATAAGTTGATAGGATGTGTGTTGGTCTGTTTCTGTGGCCTCTATTCTGCTCCATTCATCATTTTAACCAACCTTATACCAGTAGCTCACTGAATAAGTTTACCTTTATTGTGGAAGCTCTCCAACAGTAATGTTGTTTTCAATTCTTTTATAGAATTTTCTGACTTCTTTTTTAGTTGTTTTCTCTTTCCTCTTTCATATAAACTTCAGAAACAACTTGTCAATTTCTACTTTTAAAAAGCCTAGGATTTTTGTTAAGATTGTGTTGAATCTATAGATCAATTTATAGAGAGTCATAGTTAGTCATCCAACTCACAAACATGGCATAGCTATTTACTTAAAACGTCTTTATTTTCTCCTAGTAATAATTTGTGTAGTTTTCCTATAGTAATTTCACATACTTGAAACTTTATTTCTAGTTTCATACAAATTTTAGGTTTGCTTGTTCTAGCTTCGAGAAGAATGCTGGGGCAATTTTGATTGGGGTTGCATTGAATGTGTAGATAGCTTTGGGTAGTATTGACATTTTAACAATATTTATTCTTCCAATCCATGAGCATGGAATGTTTTCCATTTCTTTGTATCTTCTTCAATTTCCTTCATAAGCTTTCTATAGGTTTGAGCATACATATCTTTTACATCTTTGGTTAGGTTTATCCCTAGGTATTTTATGCTTCTTGGTGCAATTGTGAATGGGATCAGTTTCTTTATTTGTTTTTCTGTTGCTTTGTTACTGGTGTATAAAAATGCAGTTGATTTCTGTACATTAATTTTGTATCCTTCAACTTTGCTGAATTCGTGCATCAGTTCTAGCAGACTTTTGGTGGAGTCTGTCAGGTTTTCTATGTATAGTATCATGTCATCTGCAAAAAGTGAAAGCTTGACTTCATCTTTTCCAATTTTGATGCCTTTGATTTCCTTTTGTTGTCTGATTGCTGATGCTAGAACTTCCAACACTATGTTAAAAAACAGCGGTGAGAGTGGACATCCCTGTCGTGTTCCTGACCTCACAGGGAAAGCTCTCAGTTTTTCCCCATTGAGGATGATATTAGCTGTGGGCTTTTCATAAATGGCTTTTATGATGTTTAAGTATGTTCCTTCTATCCCGCCTTTCTCGAGGGCTTTTATTAAGAAAACATGCTCTATTTTTGTCAAATGCTTTTTCTGCATCAATTGACAGGATCATATGGTTCTTATCTTTTCTTTTATTAATGTCATGTATCACACTGATTGATTTGCGAATATTGAAACAGCCCTGCAACCCAGGAATGAATCCCACTTGATCATGGTGAATAATTCTTTTCATATGCTGTTGAATTCGATTTGCTAGTATCTTGTTGAGAATTTTTGCATCCATATTCATCAGAGATATTGGCCTGTAGTTCTCTTTTTTTGCTGTGTCTCTGTCTGGTTTGGGAATCAAAGTAATACTGGCTTAATATAATGAGTCTGGAAATTTTCCTTCCCTTTATATTTTTTGGAACAGCTTGAGAAGGATAGGTATTATCTCTGCTCTAAATGTCTGGTAGAATTCCCCAGGGAAGCCATCTCATCCTGGAATCTTATTTGTTGGGAGATTTTTGATAACTGATTCAATTTCTTTACCAGTTATGGGTCTGTTCAAATTTTCTATTTCTTCCCATTTGAGTTTTGAAAGAAGAAAACCAAAGCAGGAGGCATCACAATCCCAGACTTTAGTCACTACTACTGAATGAAAGCTGTAATCATCAAGACAGTATGGTGTTGGCACAAAAACAGACACATAGACCAATGGAATAGAATAGAGACTCCAGAATTGGACCCACAAATGTATTGCCAACTAATCTTTGACAAAGCAGGAAAGAATATCCAATGGAAAAAAGACAGTCTCTTTAACAAATGGTGCTGGAGAACTGGACAGCAACATGCAGAAGAATGAAACTAGACAACTTTCTTACACCATTCACAAAAATAAGCTCAAAAGGGATGAAGGACCTGAATGTGAGACAGGAAACCATCAAAACCCTAGAGCAGAAGGCAGGAAAAAACACCTCTCTGACCTCAGCCGCAGCAATTTCTTACTTGACACATCTCCAAAGGCAAGGGAATTAAAAGCAAAAATAAACTACTGGGACCTCATCAAGATAAAAAGCTTCTGCACTGCAAAGGAAACAATCAACAAAACTAAAAGGCAACCAACGGAATGGGAAAAGATATTTGCAAATGACAGATCAGACAAAGGGCTAGTAAACTAAAAGGCAATGGATGGAATGGGAAAAGATATTTGTAAATGACGTATCGGATAAAGGGTTAGTATCCAAAATCTATAAAGAACTCACCAAACTCCACACCTGAAAAACAAGTAATCCAGTGAAGAAATGGGCAGAAGACATGAAGGACACTTTTCTAAAGAAGACATCCAGATGGCCAACAGGCACATGAAAATATGCTCAATGTCACTCCTCACCAGGGAAATACAAATCAAAACCACACTGAGATACTGCCTCACGCTGGTCAGAGTGGCTAAAATCAACAAATCAGGAGACTATAGATGCTGGCGAGGATGTGGAGAAATGGGAACCTTCTTGCACTATTGGTGGGAATGAAACTGGTACAGCCACTCTGGAAAACAGTTTAGACGTTCCTCAAAAAATTAAAAATAGATCTACCCTGTGACCCCAAAATAGCACTGCTAGGAATTTACTCTAGGGATACAGGAGTGCTGATGCATAGGGGCACTTGCACCCCAATGTTTATAGCAGCACTCTCAACAATAGCCAAATTATGGAAAGAGCCTAAATGTCCATCAACTGACGAATGGATAAAGAAGATGTGGTTTATATATACAATGGAATACTATTTGGCAATGAGAAAGAATGAAATCTGGCCATTTGTAGCAATGTGGATGGAAGTGTTAAGTGAAATAAGTCAGACAGAGAAAGACAGACACCATATGTTTTCACTCTTATGTGGATCTTGAGAAACTTAACAGAAGACCAGGGGGAGAGGGAGGGGGGGAAAGTTACAGAGAGGGAAGGAGGCAAACCATAAGAGACTCTTAAATACTAGAACAAACTGAGGGTTGATGGGGGGGCAGGGGAGAGGGGAAAGTGGGTGATGGGCATGGAGGAGGGCACCTGTTGGGATGAGCACTGGTTGTTGTATGGAAACCAATTTGACAATAAATTATATATATAAATTATTTCTAAATATTTTATGTTATACTGATGCTAGCGTAAATAGAATGTTCTTAGTTTCCCATAAACTAAGAAAATACCACAAAATGGGTGGTTAAAACAACAGCAATCTGTTCTTACAGTTTTTGTCAATGTCAGAAGTCTGAAATCAAGGTGTCCAATCAGGAGCCCTCTGAAGGCTCTAAGGATAAATCTTTGCTTGTCTCTTTGAGCTTCAGCTCTGGGGACTCCCAAGTTCATTGGATTATGGCAAATAACTCTAACTTCTGCTGATATCTTCAGATGGCCTTCTCTGCATGTCTTTTATCTATTCTTCTTATGAGGAAATTAACCGCTGCATTTAGAGCCCATAGGAGTATAGTATGACCATTTCTTAATTGCAAAGGCTCTGCTTCCAAACAAGGTCATGTTGTGAGGTCCTGGGTGGCATGAATATGGAGGAAACACCACTCAATACACTGCATCTAGTCCAGAGAAATACTGTTTACATTGTTTAATGAGGTAGTTATTGTCTGGTCACCTTGCTAAATTCATTGATTAGATACTGAAGTTGTTTTATACCTTCTCAGGGTTTTCTTTTTGCACAGTCATCTGTGAATGACCAGATGTGTTACATCTTTCATTCCAATCTGTTTCTTTCATTTCTCTTTCTTGCTTTGTTGCTCTCAAGACTTCCAGTACAATACTAAATAGAAGGAGTGAGCACGAGCATTTCCTCCTTCCTCCAATTTTAGGGGAGAGTATTACAGATGTTCTTTATCATGTTGAAGAAGAGTCTCTTTATTCCTACTTTGTTGAATACTTTTTTATGATGAATGACTGTTAGATATTGCCAAATATTTCATTTAATACATTTATAAAGATGCTCATGTGTTTTTTTCTTTACTTTGTTAATTAGGTAAAGTACATTGACTGATTTTCAGTTATTAAAGCACCTTGCATTTCAAAGATAAACCCACCTCCTCTATTGTGCTTTGTTCAACATTAATAATAATAATAATAATTTTGAAGACTGTTGTGCTCTGTCCATGATAAATGTTGTTCTACAATTTTATTGTCCAATTTTGTCTATGACAGTTATGCTGGCCTTCTAAAACAAACTGGGAAGTATGTCCTCTTCTTCTGTTTTCTCAACGTGTTTGTGTATGACCGTAAATATTTATTCCTTAATAGTAAAAAAAAAAAATTACCAATAAAAGACTATATTGTACCTGGAGTTTTCTGTGACAGAAAGTTTTTGATGATGAGTTCAATTCATTTCTTTAGATTTGTATTTATTCTTTGTCAGTTTTACTAAATGTATTTTATAATAAATTGTCCATTTCAATTGGTTGAATTTATTGGCAAAAAGCAGTTCATAATATTTACTTATTATAATGGTAATATCTGTAGTATCTATCGGGATGTATTTAATTTAATTTCTGATATTGGTAATTGATATTACTAGCGCTTTGTCAATTTTATTAATCTTGTCAAAGGACCAGCTTTTTAAAGTTTTTATTTTAATTAAAGTTAGCATACAGTGTTATATTATTTTCAGGTGTATAATATAGTGATTCGACAATTCCATATATCACCCAGTGCTCATCACAAGCATGCTCTTTAATCCCCATCACCTATTTTACCCATCCCCACCCACCCACCTCCCCTCTGGTTACCATCAGTTTCTTCTCTATAGTTAAGAGTCTGTTTCTTGATTTGTCACTCTCTCTTTTATTTCCTTTGCTCACTTGTTTTGTTTCTTAAATTCCACATATAAGTCAAATCACTGCTATTTTTTAAAAATATTTTTTGAGCGAGAGAGAGAGAGGCAGAGACAGAGCATGAGTGGGGGAGGGGCCGAGAGACAGGGAGACACAGAATCTGAAGCAAGGCCCAGGCTCCTAGCTGTCAACACAGAGCCAGACATGGGACTCCATCTCACGAACTGAGAGATCATGACCTGAGCCGAAGTCGGGCACTTAAGCGACTGAGCCACCCAGCTGTCCCAATCATTGGTATTTATTTGTCTTTTTTTGACTAACTTATTTCACCTAACATTATACTCTCTAGCTCCATCCATGTCACTGCAAATGTTAAGATTTCATTCCTTTTATGGCCGAATAAGATCCCATTGTATACATATACCATTTTTTCCTTATCCATCAATCAATGGATACTTGGGCTAATTCCATATTTTGGCTATTATAAATAATGCTGCTATAAACATAGGGTGCATGTGTCGCTTTGAATTAGTGTTTTTGTATTCTTTGTGTAAATACCAGTAGAGCAATTGCTAGAACATAGGGTAGTTCTATTTTTAACTTTTTGAGGAACTTTCATACTGTCTTCCACAGTGGCTCAACCAGTTTGCATTCCCACCAATAATATAAGAGGGTTCCTTTTTCTCCACATCCTCACCAACATCTGTTGTTTCTTATGTTTTGGATTTTAGCCATTCTGATAGGTGTACAGTGATATCTCATTATAATTTTGATTTGCATTTCCCTGATGATGAGTGACGTTGAGCATCTTTTAATGAGTCTGTTGACTATACAGATGTCTTCTTTGGAAAATGTCTGTTCATGTCTTCTGTCCATTTTTAATTGGATTATTTGTTTTGAGGTGTTGAGTTGTACAAGTTCTCTATAGATTTTGAATACTAACCTTTTATCAAATATGTCATTTGCAAATGTCTTCTCCCATTCCATAGGTTGGCTTTTAGTTTTGTTGATTGTTTCCTTTGCTGTGCAGAAGGTTTTTATTTTGATGTAGTCCCAATAATTTATTTTTATTTTTGTTTCCCTTGCCTCAGAAAAATATATAGAAAAATGCTCCTATGGCTTATGTCAGAGACATCACTGCTTGTGCTCTCTTCCAGGACTTTTATGGTTTCTGGTCTCACATTTAGATCTTTCATCCATTTTGAATTTGTTTTGGGGTATGATGTAAGAAAGTGGTCCAGTTTCATTCTTTTGCATGTAGTTGCCTAGTTTACCCAGCACCATTTGTTGAAAAGACTTTTTTTTCATTGGATATTCTTTCCTGGTTTGTGGAAGATTAATTGCCTATATAATTGTGGGTTTACTTCTGGTTTTTCTATTCTGTTCCATGGATCTCTGTGTCTATTTTTGTGCCGGGACCACACTGTTTTGATCGCTACAGCTTTGTACTATCACTTGAAGTCTAGGCTTGTGATGTCTCCAGCTTTGTTTTTCTTTTTCAAGATTGCTTTGGCTATTAGGGGAACTTTGTGGTTTCATACAAACTTTAGGACTGTTTGTTCTAGTTCTGTGAAAAATGCTGGTGGTATTTTGATAGGGATTGTATTAAATGTGTAGACGGCTTGAGTAGTATAGAGATTTTAACAATGTTTGTTCTTATAATCCATTAGCATAGAATGTCCACTTCTCAAAGAACCAACTTTTCACTTATCTGTCCTTTTATTCTTTCTTTCTTTGTACTTTTTATTTATTTAATTTGCTAATTTTTATAGCTTCCTTTAAAAAAAATTTTTAATGTTTATTTATTTTTGATAGACAGAGACAGAGACAGAGACAGAGAGTGAGTGGGGAGGGGCAGAGAGAGAGGGGGAGACACAAAATCCAAAAGCGGTCTCCAGGCTCTGAGCTGTCGACACAGAGTCTGACGCAGGGCTTGAACTCATGGACCAGGAGATCATAACCTGGGCTGAAGTCAGACACTTAACCGACTGAGCCATCCAGGTGCCCCTAATTTTTGTAGCTTCTTAAGATGAAAACACAGGCCATTGATTTTAGAACATTCCTATTTTCTAATACTGACTTTAAAGCCAAATATTGTGTCATAGTAACTTTTAATTCGTATCTTTAATTTTTGTTTATATTCATTAAAACATAGTTCAAAAGATGAGATTCCCAGGTTCCTTTTCATGAAAGGACTCATGCCCAGCTGTGAAGAATGTGATTAAAGACAGTATCCAGGTGTTAACTCTCTTAGGTCTGCCTCAGAACTTAAAAAATCATACTTATCAAGGTAGCCCCAGCTAGTGGCTGAGCAGGAGTGTAACACAAGGGCCTAATCTAGTTACTACTCTACTGGGACATTCCTCTAATTGCTCTGGAGTTCTTGTTTACCAGAAAGACAGATTTTCATCACAATGTGAGATCTCTTGCCAGGTTCCCTGTTTTCATTTTCTAGGTATATGGATATACCTTTTGCTGTTCTAACTCCATTTCAGTGTGTATGTCTTGGAAAATTAACAAATACAGTTGTTAAAATCTCCCAGTATCTTTGTGTATTTGTGTAATTTTCTGCTTATCTATGTCGGCTTTCCTTAATGCATTTTGAATCTCTTAGTAAGGTCATACACATGTGTGGTTATTGTTTCCTAATGAATTGAAAATTGTCCCTTTTCATCTCTGGAAAGACATGTTTAGAGGCCCATTTTCCTGTTATTAACATGGACATAGTGGTTGTCTCTTATGTGAAATGCATGTAGTATATCTTTTTTCTATCCTTTTATTAGTCAATCTACTTTTTGGTTTTATATTAAAGTGTATGCGTTTTTTGGACAGAATAGAGTTGAGTCTCTCTTATCTAGTCTGATAATCTCTGTCTCTTTATTGAATGTTTGGCATATTTACATTTTAGGTAAATGTAGGTAAATGTAATGTAGGATATATGTATGTGTTGGTCTACCATTTTGCTATTTATTTCGATTTGTCTCTATGATTTTTATTCCTATCTTCCTCTTTCCTTGACTTCTTTTGGGATGATTGAATACTAGTATTCATTTGCCATTTCATGTTATTTCATCAATTTATTTTTAGCTATAATCACTCATTGCAATATTTCTTAGTGGTTGATCTAGATATTGCAGTATTAATTCTCATCACAGTCTTTTTAAATATTGTACTACCGTTATAGAATCTAAAAATCTAAAATCACTATAATGCCCTTTAGTTTTTAGTTCTTGCGCTGTTTTGGTACTCACTTTTTAGTAGAAATCTAGTTGTCTTTTAAACATTTTTAGAAGATACGGAAAATCTTTGTATATCGTTTCTCATAGTGCAGGTCTGCTAGTAGCAGTTTTTACCTTTCATTTATCTGAAAATGCCTTTATCTAGGCTTTCAATCTTGTAAGATATTTTCACTGGATGTAAATTCTTCTTTGACAGGTTTTTATCCCTTTCATCCCTTTTAAAGATATCATTCCACTGTCTTCCATACCCCTTAGCTACCAATGAGAAGGCAGCCATCATCATCACCTTATTAAGTGATGTGTCTTTTTACTCTGGTAGTTTTCAATTTCCCTCTCTTTTTCTTTCTCTCTTTCTCTCTCTCTCTCTCTCTCTCTCTCAGCTTTCAGCAATTTCCCTGTGATATGGAAGTGTTATGTTCTTCTTATTTATACTCTTTAAGGTTTGTGGGGTACCTTGGATTCTCATGTTTATATTTTTTACCAAATTTGAGGAAGTTTTAGACATTATTTCTTCAAATATTTCTTTGGGCTCATTTTTTTCTCTTCTTTTTTAATGGATTCCAATTATAGATGTGTTTGCTACTTGATTTCATCCTAGGAGTTACAGGGGCTCTGTATATTTTTTTTTCCTTCCTTTTTCTTTCTTTTTTTTTTCACATTGCATAATTTTTTCATCTGTCTTTGGGTTCACTGACCCTTTCTTTTGTCCATTCTATTAATTTTATTTAATGTACTGTACTTTTTAGTTCTGCCACATCTATGTGGCTCTCTTTTAAAATGTCCTTATTTCTCTCTTCTGACATTCAGTGGGCCCTTTAACATTGAGGTGTTTTGTTTCATTTTTCTTTAACTCCAGGAAGTTTATTGTGCATTTATTAAAATGTTTCTTCTTAATGAATTTAATTTTTTTTTCACTTTCTGGGAATATTGTTTGTTTGTTTGTTTTAGATTTTCAATATTCTTTTACTTCCCTTTTTTCTTTCTGGAACAATTTCTCAATCTAGTCTTATTATTACTAATGCAGGTATATCTATCCCTCCATTCCCAAGTCTACTCTGTTATTCTTCCTACTATTCAATTTTCATTCCAATATTTCTACCTAATCCCATTTTTGTTTCATATTGTCAATATTTTTCTATTTCCTGTAATATAATTATTATGCCTGTATGTTATGCTTATTTTTTTTAATTCTTGATCTATATATTCTGATGTTTTTGCTTCTATATATCCCCTTTCTTCAAACTACTAGAGAGATTCAGCATCTGAGAAAAGAAAGTCTTCTTAGATTGAACTTTACCAACACTGGTTGTGTAGGGCAGAGGGAGAGATTCTCAGTCCTAAGTGTTTACCCAAACTCGGTACCTCAGCAAGATTCTTCCAACAGCATTGGTCATTTAGTGAATTTCTACAGTGAAGGGGAAGAAGAAAAATGTCTTGTAGCAAATGGGAGAACAATAACTGAACCTAAGTAGCTTTTTTGCAGTTTATGGTCTCATTATCTCTCCTGATCAACCTTCTGCAAAGGACCGGAACATTCAACCCCTAGTTCAAAGGAGCTTTCTCTCCCTAGAAAAGTTTCTATCTGTGGTGATGTTGTTTTCTGGGTTCTGTTTTCTTTCATAATCTCTTGGGTTGACTTGGGTGGGGGGGGAGAAATAGCTATTTATTCTAATTCTTATTCCTGGCAAGTATCAGATCTCAATTCTTAGATATCTTTACATTCAAGCTAGCACATTTCCTGGAATATAATAGATAGGCAAGTGCTTTTGAATGAGTAAATAGAGTCCTATCCCTTTCTCATCTTGCTTCTCAGGGGATTTCTCTTCTTGAAGATTTTCTTTTTTCTGACTGTTCTACTCTCTCTAAGTCAATCCAAGCCTCCCTCAAGTTTAACACATAGTTTCTAAGCTAGGTTACATAAATTTTACAGATACTATGCTTGCCCACTGATTTTATAACACAAAATTTATTATGTTTATTCCTTTGGGCTTATATATAACATAATATTTTAGCTAGAGAAAATATGATTTTAATCATTTAGGTAAGGTGACTACTACTCTTGTTGAGACCTGCAACAGAGTAAAATTGATATTTATTGTAATTGCTGAAAATTGCATTTAGTGCCAGGAAATAAATGCAGGTTTGGTGTGTTTGTGCATGTATGTATGTGGAGGGGCCAATTGATGAAGTCAAGACTCACATGTCTGATGTTCCTTGAAATTAATTTGTGAAAAGAAAGTTGCCTTTAATATATTAACAACTTAGAGTGTCAGAAATTATTTTAATTTCTTAATTGTGAAATATCCATAAAAAGACCATATACACTATACAAATAATAATTTTATAAACATCCACATACATACTCCTTAGACAGGTGAAGACATAGAAAATTACATTCTTTAAATGCTCCCTATATTATTCTTCCTAATCTCATCCCCTTATCTACCCACTCTGTGTTAAGCAGTATCCTAACTTTTTTTTAAATTTTTTTTTAATGTTTATTACTTGAGAGACAGAGAGAGAGACAGACAGACAGCAAGCAGGGGAGGGGAAGAGAGAGAGGGAGACACCGAATCTGAAGCAGGCTCCAGGCTCTGTGCTGTCAGCACACAGCCCAACACGGGCCTCAAACCCACAGACCGCGAGATCATGACCTGAGCCGAAGTCCACTGCTCAACCGACTTGAGCCACCCAGGCACCCCAGCAGTATCCTAACTTTAATGTCAATTATTTCCTTAGTTTATAGTTTTCCACCAGTATGTGCAGTGTAATATTTTGTTTAATTTGTAATACTTATAAAATTTAAATTAATAAAATCATATTGTAAATATTCTTATATGAGATTTACCTTAACATATTTCTAAAATTCATATTAATGCAATAGTTGTATTTTTTCATTTTTACTGAAATGGATTATTTTCTTACATGAATATATTATTTACTTATCTACTCTGCTATTTATGAATGTTTAGTTACTGGACTTATGCTAATACCTACAATACTACTATAAATATTCCTCTATGTGTCTTCTATACAAACACAAGAATTTTTCTAGGGAGAACTCCTAGGTCATAAGCTATCTGCATGCTCCACTTTACTATAATGTGCCAACACTGAAGCAATTATTCTGTGATTTACTATATCACCTCTTGATTTCCCAAGCCATCTCCTCTGTCTTTGTTCTTAGTCTAGAGAGTCCAAATAAATCATTAAAACAAAACTCATTTCTTATAACTCTTTATCACTTATACTATCCCCAAATCAAAATTCTATCAGGTAAAAGTACTGCATAATTAGACATGATTCTAAAAATCAATGCATGGCTAATTTGATCATTTTGGTATTCTTTTACAACTATGCCTCACTGCCCAATTTATCCATCTATTAACAATTGGTTCTGATAACATACACAGCTAAATTAGATTCCCAAATATGTCTCAATGCTTCAATCACATTTCTCTTCCAAGGACATGAAGACATCTGGTCTCTATAAAGCAGAATAGAACAAATTTTTACATTTATACAAGACCACAATTTTGTTTATGAATTTTCACACTAAAAGAAGATCTCTGCCAGCAAAGAGATTTTTCACATTGATATTTATCATTTGCAGGGAGATATTATGGAAGAGAAGAAATTCTCTTCACAGATTCTTTCAGAGATCTATAAATATGACTTTTTGTCCTTTCTTATTATATGTTCAAATTATGTTTCTTTAAATATTATTTGTATAGCATATTAATAGTATGCTTACTTCATCACAGAACTATTTTAATCTCAAGGTTCACTGTCAGATTAATAATATCTTCAAGAGAGAGTGCAAAAAATTGATATACACACATTTTCACTACCTCAAAATTTCATTTTCTATCCACAAAACTACATATTATCTTTTTCTTCAATAATGCAATTAAAGCACCAGTATGTCTTGCTCACATTCAGAGTCTAAAGATTGTATTGGCCTGTGTCTGGCCAGTGGATATCTCATTTTTCAAAATACATGCATACACAGGGATTCTTATTACAGAGTTGCACAAAATACTGCCTGTGGACCAAATCTGACATACCATCTGTTTTTGTAAATAAAGTTTTATTGGAACACAGCCACGCCCATTCATTAACATAACGTCTATGGCTGCTTTTGCATTTTAATGCAGAGTTGAGAGTTAAGAAAGAAATCATATGGCCCCACAGAGCCTGAAATATTTATTATCTAGCTCTTTACAGAAAAAGTTTGATGATGCCTACACTAGTACATCAAGATTGACAGCATAATTTAAAAGAATACAGGAGGAAAAAAATAGTTTCTGAATTTCCTTCTTAATCTTGTTTCCTTTCATTGTTCCTTTCACTTTTCTTCTTAATTTAATTATGTGTTCCTAGATGTTAAATTGCCCTTCTTAAAACTTAGTGGGATTTCAACTGATAAGATGTTTGACATCTGATTAATAAGTAGTTTCACCATTGTAGTAGTCATTTGAGCTATTCACCAAGTATTCTGATTTTTTGCCTTTGGGGTACATGGTAGGATTCTACCTCTTCACTAACTTAAAATAAGGTATAGTAATGTAACTTGGGTTGTTCAAGAAAATACGAACAAAAATAAGACATATGTTTTTTTCTGGGCCAAAGTGCAGAATATCCAACTCATTTTCTTCCAACTTTTGGGGCACCCAAACAGCCATGAGGGTCTGAGTCCCTTTTGCTGATACGTAAAGATAACAAGTGAGATATAAAGTTTGTTGTTTCAAGCCTCTGAGATTTGGGGGCTACTCATTACCAGAAGTGTAGCTGAACCTATGTTGATCGATATATAAATTGGTTCAAGAGGTGGTATTTGCCATTATGTTAAATGGTGGATGGTGGATGTTAAATGTGGATGGGGAAACAGTTTTTAGAGAATGTGAGGACAGTAATCACTGATAGGCAGGTACAAAAGAATCGCTGAAACTCACCTAAAATAACTTGAGAGGCAGCTGATATTCCAATGAGCTTATAGCTTTGGTGCTGCTGGAAAAGAGCCTGCTAATATTATAAATTAGTGATTTTACGATTCTTTTGACAAAATAATAACAGACACATGTAAATTCAGAAAATGAATGGTCAGTTTTCAAACAGTATTGACAGGGAATATAACAATGTCCAGAGACTTAAGGACATACTGGTGTCAAAATTACAAAATAAGTATTAACAACATGACAGTTTTAAACATTTTGAAAATATTTGTAGTGTGAATAGCCCCACTCTATATTTTTTACATTTTTTTTTAATTTTTTTTTCAACGTTTTTTATTGATTTTTGGGACAGAGAGAGACAGAGCATGAACAGGGGAGGGGCAGAGAGAGAGGGAGACACAGAATCGGAAACAGGCTCCAGGCTCCGAGCCATCAGCCCAGAGCCTGACGCGGGGCTCGAACTCATTGACCGCGAGATCGTGACCTGGCTGAAGTCGGACGCTTAACCGACTGCGCCACCCAGGTGCCCCTATTTTTTACATTTTTTGACAGTATTTCTATTTCAATATTAAAGTCTGCACACTCACATTTACTTTTTCTCTTTCCCTGAAATTTCATTTAAAGGATAATGAAGGATAAAAATAAAACATAAACCCACAAAAGATAGAGGCAATCTGAAGAGAACTTTAGTGGATATTTCAATACATTTCTTGAAGGTAGAAAGTGAATTGAAGAAAGGAAACTGAAATATCTCAAGGGTCAGAAGAAGTGTTGCCGGGTAAAATACAGGATGCTTAGTGAAGTTTAATTTCTGATAAAAAACAAGTTTTATTAGGTAAGTATGTCCCATGTGATACTGGACATTTTGTATTAAATTTTTTTCCTCATTTATTTACTTTTACTTTTTTGTCATTCTGACAATCCTAGCCACAAGAAAACTACAATTCTTAGACTTGTGAAAACAGATAATTAATAAATCCCAAAAAGATGGCATTGAAAACGTAATAGTCACAGAATAAGAAAGTAATCTTGAAAATATAATTATAATTGGAAATAAAAAATTGAAAAAATAAAAAATTCTTCCAGAACAGTGACAAAGAAATTGTAAATATGAGGAAAATGAAAATCTACAGTAGGGGTTGGAAAACTGTGGCACATGGGTCAAATCTGGTTTACTGCTTTTTCCTGTTTGCCTGTGAACACTGCTCAAGAAGTTTAGCACTCCCAGAAGAACAAGTCGGGGCATCTCCTTCTGTTCTATTCCTGCTTCACTCCCAGCTCCTGCCTGCCTCCTCACTGGCAGACACAGCAGTGGTCAGGCTTTGGACTGGTTACCCCTGAATGTGGGTGTCTCTGCAATTGGTAATTACCAGGCACACAAGGCGGACTATCAACTGACTATTGAGAGACTCAGCCAATTTTCTCATTTCCAGCCAACTGCTCAAGTTGAGACAGCTGGGCTCTCCTGAGGGGGAGAATGGCACATCTTGATCAGGTGTGATCACTGAGGCAGTGAATGAACCTGATAAGGGTGGCTTCCTGCCCCACCTCTCACTTACCTCATCCTCCACATTCTCCTCTTTCTGGATGGTGGCTCTTTGTTCTTCATCCCAAAAGTGTCTCCCGTGTGTAGCAGCTGGGTGCAAACCATGCTTATTACTTCATGAAATCCATCACAGGAGTGATGGCAGTGCAGGATTTTCTCTCTTATTATGTAAATACCACATATTATCTTTGATTCTGCCACTTCCCTGATAAAATTGAAAATATTTACAATCTAGTACATTACATAATGTGTTTGCCAACTAGTGATCAATCAAGAGAATCAAAAATATGACTGAAAACAGTTGCATAGAGAATGGGGAAGCCGAAAAAGATGGAATGATCAAAGAAATAATAGAAGAAAGGCTCAAAATTGAAAAAGGGAACACATCTTCAGTTGAGAGGACCCTCCAAGTGTATAGAAAAATGAGCGGGAAAAAAATCCATATTATAAAGAGAAAAGCTTACATGTGTTCTAAGGTAAAGTGTGAGGGGGAAAAACAAGATTCAACTGCCATCAGACTTTTCATTAGCAACATCTGATGTAGAAAGCTACAAGCTTGAATGACTCCCAATTGCTGAATTATTGTCATCCTAAAGTTTTAACTCATCTTCATAGTCATTAAAAATCACAACCAAGAACATTGACAAAATGGAAATATTTTCAGACAGGCAAGGACACCTCTTTTATGTTAATAAGTTACCGAGGGATGCAAACCAAAAAAGGAATAATAGAAAAACAACAAAGTATACATTTTAGGAGAACAGTGTGGTGGGAGTTATCCAAGGATCATAACTGCTACAGGCTTAGGCTCCATGAGCCTAGAATTGGCAGAGAATAGAGGACATGAAAAGACAGGTCTATGCATAGGAAAAATAATAGTCTGTAGAAAAATTAGTATAGTTGAGATCTTGCAAAAATTGAGAATATGCTAGAATATAACAGGGGAATGTAAAAGAAGAAGAATCTATTTGAACTTGACACTTGGCTCATTTTACGTTGAGTAAGAGTATTTAAAATGTATATAAATCAATGTAATTCTAGCACAGTGCTTCCATGGCAAGGAAAAAATATAGTATCGATATACTTGAAATTGTTTATTTCTTTTGTAACTTTCATAATCAGGCATTAGTAAATCACACAATGAATTATAGCTACAAAGAAACAGAGTTCTTTATATTATAAACCTCTCTATGGAGAGATTAATGAAATAAGTTGAATATAGACCAGACTACTACAAACCAAAAGGCTGAAATAGAATTAGGAAGACATAGGAGTGTCATTCAAATTCCTCAAAGAAAGAAAAGTTGTTTCATTCCTAACGTCTTAGTTGTTCGGAGGAGGGATATGAAAACATTTGGGTTGGGGGTACAGGTTCAAGGCTGCATTATCAATATCCATAACTTGTCAATACTTTAGAGACAATAACCTCCTGCTTTCAAGTGCAGCAACTTGAAAAGGAGAATCTTCTCATTAAAGCTACTCGAAATGAATTTTTAAAAGGACATTTTAGCATGATAACAGCAACAAGAGCTCTTATCTGGTGGATTGATTGCTATGTTAGAAGCATACAATGATTTCTTTTTAAATTTCACTTTGCCCTCACAACGACCTTATAAGGTATTACAGTTTTAATTTTATATGTGGTGAAACTAAAGCTCTGAGCAATACCTTGCCCAAGCCAAGATCGCACAGTTTGCAAGAAGCAGAGTCAAGATGTAAATCTAGGTTTGTGTGATTCCTGAGAGACTGAATACACAGATGGAAAGTATCTAGACCATATAGGCCAATAGAAGACTGACCGACAACTTCTGTAACAGTAGTCCCAACGTGATCAGGACTTGACCATGGCTGCCAGCTTCCCTATTCTCCCCACTCCCATCTGTGTCCAACTTAGACCAACTAGAGAGAGACAGCCAAATATGCTCCCACGCCAATCACTTCGGACATCCCACTGTTACTTAGCCCACCTCCAGTTTCCCCATGCCAACACCCTCCAGTCAGAGCATTCCTGAAGCCTTCCCTTTTTTACTGTAAAGCTTCCCCACTTCCCAGACTTTTGAGTCTCTGCCCAATACAAGTGATGGTAGCTAAATCCTTTGCTATAGCAGGCTCTGAATAAATATACCCTGTTGTACCAAATGCTGTAATTTCAGCCACTATACAGTAAGACTTAGAAGTCCAATGCAATAACTAATTGATAGTTGTTTTTTTTAACTACTTTTGGAAGGCAAAGTTTTCTAGGCAAAAAGAAAAAAGAAAAACATTTAGAGGAAGGAGTTGCACCACCTTAGATAACTTGGGGGTAGCAAATTATGGTAAAAGAAAACTGCAAATCATTGCTCTAATCCTTAAATTGACTTGTGTTCTGTATTCATAGTTGGAGGAAAAGATCCAGGGCCAAATGACCTTTTATATTGTATTTCTTGGTTCCATTCTACAGCTGGTATTGTTGCAGATCAAAAGAACCAGCAGTGCCCAGATGTAGCTGCAGATAGTATGTTAAAGCAAAGTGTTTTCTGGCTCTCTAATGGCTTTCCCTCTGTAAATGGAATGAAACACAGCGGGGATTAAAAGCAAGCACCTAAATATTTCCAATAAAAACAAGATGTATGGGCAAATAAATAAGTTTAGGAAAAATGTTTAAAATAGTATAAATGCATAAGGTATGACTCCCAACAGAGCGGGAGAGATTCTATCTCCATCCTTTCCTAGTACTTTGACTTCAGAGTAGGCCACTTTGGGCCACGCAGCATTTGACCTATTTCCAGAGGCCAGTGTGTATTTCTCAACTGATGTTTCTGGGAAGATCAGTTTCTCCAGAGCTTATGCAGTGTTCTCCAAAAAGTAAGGGGTAGTCTGCTCTCAAATGAAATGTGAGTAACTGGGTTTTACACAACATTGTACAAGTTCCTTTCTTATATACTACTTCCATGAGCTTTTAATATATAGGAGGATGTGACCTGAAAATGTTTCTGAACATGTTCACAGTTCGTTTCATGGGACTAGAGTTCAAAGAAACATAATTGAGCTGATATGCTCTTCCTTAGAAGCCATCTTAAAGCCTTAATGCATTTCTATATCCATTGCAATGAAGACATACAGAATGCCAACTCTGAGGAAGTTCCAAGGAGTTATACTTTTGAATTTTTGAACTAAGTTAGGTGAAATAAGGGAGGTTCTTGCATAACAATATAAAACAGTATTTAAAGGCTGTGGACATGGAACCAGTCTTCTAGGTTTGAAATGCTGGATTTGCTGCTTTATGGCTTAAGGCAAATTCTTACTCCATGCCTTAGTTTCCTCTTCTACTGAAAGTTATTGAGATGGTTAAGTAAGTTTGTATAGGTGAAGTGCCAAGAATGTTAACTAGCTCATAATGTTCATTATCATCAGCATAATTATTAATTACCATTTTCTGGGAAATTTGAGGGGTAAACTGATAACTATTCTAGCCTCACTCTTTCCTTCATTTGTGGAAAACACATTTAGTTTTTGATGATATGAGGAATTTGGGGTCAGAAAATGAAAAAAAAAATATATATATATATATCAACGTGTGGTATTGGGATGGGTGTTAAGGAAAGTGGGGCTCATAAGCAAGTCATACATGCCCATCCCTTAGCATTCTTATCCCCAGTAAAGAGACAGGTTAAATTCTCTCCAAAATGAATGCCCATTGTGTTATATACCTCCCTCCTCAGGGTGTCCTTTACTTCTGTGGAACTATGCTGAAAACTGGAGCAAGGGGCAAGTCACTCCTCTGCCTCCTCTTTCAGAGTTTAGGATTAGCTCTGAAACCATTTAAAGCATAAAGACCCTCTACCAAGTCTAGGAAGTTAATTTTCCTACTGCCATGTTTGCAATTAGGTCCCTCCTTCAACTGAACAGTGACTCACTCTTGATTTGTCTTGATTTATAGATGTGAATGAAATGATTGTATTTTAAGTCAGCAAAACATTTAAAATATCATATTCTAATTGTCTTCCCAAAGGTCTTCCTTCACAGTGGTACTGCATCAGGATAAATATCATTTCCAAAAATTTAGAGTTCTTTGGTCTAGCACTCTATTGAAATCAGCACTAACTTCATAATCTGACTTATTCAGTTTCAATTTTAGCTATAGGATTAGAACTAATGAGCAACATTTGGATTATGTTTTTGAGATATTGTGCTATAAAAGTTCCCATCCTCCTAATATATGGTAAGCTATTTTTGTGGCTGTCTGAACTTTAAATACTTTCTTTACTGGAAGCTAATCCATTATAGCTATTAGCTTCTTGCTCTGTCAAGGTACTGAAACTAATAAACCTTGAAGAATTTAAAAAGCTACAGATTCTGAAGTTCTTTCATCAAGTTTGTTTGGCAGGTTAAATTACTTATTCTTATTAATTTCAGAGAATAGTTCATCCCAATAGTGAAAGGTCACCTTCAGTGTCTCTGTAAATAATTATGTGATGCTAAAATCGTGCAGTTGAAATACCTGTTTTTAATCATTCTGCTCACTTCTAAGGACATATCAAGGCAATGAGATAATTTCAGAGGTGATATTTTAAACATCTTCTCCAGTTTAATCATTGCTTATGGTAGGAAGAAGGTCTGTAACCATATTCAAAACTGTTTTTAAGGCTGTCATTTAATTTACCTCAGTGTTACCTTTTTTTAATCTTTTCTTTCTTGTCAACTCTATTTTCTAAGGAAGATGTGTTGAGAGTTATCAAAAATGTTTCATAAATAGTTCTGTGTAAAAATGTGCATTTGTACTTAAATTTTAACAATGAAGTTAGCCTTCACTGAAGACTCTTCACCTTGGGCTTTGTAGATTATATTTCCTTTTTATATTTCAGAAGTGCAACAAACATTTGAAAAAGAATAAGTCATGCTTCTTTATATCACAGCCATATGATATTAGCAAGATTATAACTTCAACCACAACTATAATTTGGTTTTTTGTTTTTGTTTCTTTGGCGTAAGGCCTAAAATCCAAAACAATGATAAGATGTACACAAGCACTTAGCACATCGCAGGAGTAAAGAATTTAGAAAAAAAAATATGTATTTGCAAACTACAAATACAAATAATTCTCTGTAATTCTACTTACATTATTCAAGCGAAACTTAGGTATTTTAATCATTTCAACCCTTATTAGAAATTACTCTGAGGGTAGATAAAAGAAATAAAATGGGATGTTATATATACCCTGTTTAGTTTCTGTAACAATATGATATGAAAAAAGATAGAACAAACAAGCTAATTAATGTTTGTATATTCCAAGTTTTCCTTAATATACATGGGCTGATCTTCATTTTTTCATTAGAAAAAAAAAGGATATTCTGCATTATAAAAACCACAATCTATGTACTACTGAGAACCATAACAGATATGATTCTTGCCTTCACCTTCAAAAATCAAGCTAAGGAAATTTTCTTAAGTCTCCTCTTGAATTTTTCTCTTTTTTACTATCCCCTTTCTTTTAACTCCTACTTGACTTAGCAAACTTCTCTAGGTCTTATTGTTCACTTCTTTACTTTTCCTCCAACCTCATGGGCATTCTCATCATAAGCTAATGCATTTATCTAAAGTTATGCCATGTTGCACTTTTCCTTTTTTGGGGGGAGGGCAAAGAGAGAGAGAGGGAGAGAGAGAATCTTAAGCAGACTCCATACCCAGTGAGAAACCCAATGTGGGACATGATCTCACCACCCTGAGATCATCACCTGAGCTGAAATCAAGAGCCAAACATTTAACCAACTGAGAGCCACCCAGGCACCCTGCACTTTTCTTGATTGTAAAAGGGTCTGAGCTCACATGAAAAGTGTTTAAAATAAAATGCTGTAAAATTAATGAATATATTATCAAATTAATTTTAGAATGCAGTATAATGAGCTTAGGAATGCAAGTCTTATAAAGGCACTTGCCCTCGGGTCTACAAAAGGCTTGAAAAATTACCTCTAGAAGGATAGACTATTTGGTTTATAATTAACATATAATTTCACATTATAATTTTGCAAATGAGAAAAGCATATAAAACCTTATGTTCCCAAGACCTTTACAGGACTTAAAGAATCTACTCCTGAAATCATTGTTGCACTGTATTCTAACTAACTTGGATATAAATTTTAAAAATTAAATTAAAAAATGAAAATGAATTTATAATCTTGAATATTAATTTAGCAGACCCTAAAAAGTGGGATAGTAGAATAAATATAGAAAATACTCCTGAAAGTTGTATTTATCAGCTATATAAACTTTCTTACAGTGAGTTTATTACTACTGGATTAACTTGAATGTTTGAGAATAGAACTTATAGAATAGACATTTTTAAAAAACATTTTTATATAATTCAAGCTCAAATATATTATATTGGTTATAGTAAACTATTGGAACTTCACCATGTGGCATTTAAAAAATAATCACTTGGTCTTCACTGTTGGGTTTGCAAGGGCTAATCCAGTTTTAAGTGATGAAAATGAGTTATCTAGAATAAATGACAATATCATTTTTTCCAACATTTGCTTTGACAAGAGAGTACAGAATATAAGGCATCTCTTTCTGAAATTCTTTTTTCTTTAAAGTTTATTTTGAGAGAGAGAGAGAGAGAGAGAGAGAGAGAGAGAGAGAGAGAGAGAGAGAGAATCAGCAGGGAAGGGGCAAAGAGAGAGAGAGAAAGAAAGAGAATCCTAAGCAGGCTCTACACTGTTAGCACAGGGCCCAACACAGGGCTTGATCCCATGAACGGTGAGATCATGACCTGGGCTGAAATCAAGAGTTGGAGGCTTAACTGACTGAGCCACCCAGATGCCCCTTCTCTGAAAGTCTGAGGCCAAAAGAAGACCAAGGATAACCAAAAATAAATGTATCATTTTTTTCAGTCACCTCAGAAAATACTGGCAAAGCAAGTATAAAAGCCTCATGAAAGCTTAAAATAGGGCATAATACATAGAAAGCCATCTTATGCCAGTAGAGCAAGACCAAAGATATCTGAGCAGGTGAGAAAGCTATTTTGTGCTACTATGCCCTAGTGACATGCTATGAAACACTGGGACTGAGATTGGACTAGAGTGAATACCAAACTGAGAACCCATTACAAAGCCTTTGTTTCTCTTTGTCTTTCCAAGTTTACCTCAGAAAGTTAAAAAAAAAAAAAAATTGGCGATAGCTATCAGACATAAAGATAATAAAAGGCTCAAATCTAAGTAGTTTATTTGACGCATAAAGTCCATCTGCCTGTTACTTATTTATTTCTTCTATTAGGAGTTAAATGGCCCCTGTATCATGATTGCTATAAACTGAAACTACTGATTAAGTAGAAGATTAAAATTATATGGACTGGAGAGGTTATGAGTCTGGAATAATAAGAGACATATTTGCTATGTTTTAAAATACATTTTAATGCTTATTTATTTGCTTATTCACTCAATGAATATTTATTGAGCACCTGTTATGTGTCTTTTATCAGTTTTGAAGATACAACTTTGAACAACACACACAAAAGTGGCAGTCCTTTTGGAGCTTACATTCTGGTTGGGGGCTACATCCAACTGTACTTGAATCCAATATTCGATGTCTGCTAGGCCTATCAAACTTGACAAATCCAAATAATTCTCAATCCTCTTCCCCTTCAAATGTATTTCTCCTCCAGTCTTTCCTATCTCAGTAAATGGCATCTCCATTTACCCCATTGCTTCTGCCCAAAATTTCAGAGCTATTCTTGTTTTCCCTCATTCCCTCACTTCCCATACAGACTGTCATAAAATGCTGTCGTTTCCACTTTCCAAATCCGACTGCTTTTCAACACCTGCTGCCACCCTAGTCCATCCTTTTTCAACTATACTGACATAATAAAATTTCTAACTTACTTGTTTCTGTAAGAGGAAGCAGGAGAGGGGGAAGAGACAGAGAGAGAAAGAGAGGGAATATAAAGTAAAACAAATAAAAGACTATTTCTAGTTGGCCACTCAAGGAAGTAAGAAAATAGGGATAAAATATAGATTTTAAATTATATACATATGTGTTGTATATATAGTTTAATAAGTTTGATTTTGTAATTGTACAATATATTAGCAATTATAAAACACAAATTGAAAAACAATCTCTAAATATAAAATTTAAAAAATGATTTTCCTATCCATGTTCATTGGAAAGTCCTTAAAACAATAACAACCCGGTAGCAAAGAACATTCTCATTGCCCAGAATGTGGTCTTAATATATAATTTTCCTATGCAAAAAAACAAGATTCCTTGAAAAAAAAATGGACAGAATTATATAAAGTCTTCATGGAAACTTTTTTTTTTTTAAATCTTAGATAGCAAAAATCTCAAATATACTGTGAAGATCATGTTAAAGGACTCAGTAGTAATTGAAGAGTCTCACACTCTTACACTTATCAGTGAAGATAAGAAAGTTTGAATATCAAAAGTAAGATAATTTGAACACCTAAAATTTATTTAAATATATGAGTTCATCATGATGCTAAAAAATAATAATTACTCATCATTATCGTCAAATGCTGGTAAATGGACTCATTATGCTGTGAAATAAATGTTTTTTAATAAAAGGCATGTATCCCACTATTTTCTACAATAACTCTTCTTTTGCATAATCACACAGCACGTTAAGTTTATTTGTTTTATTTTTTTATTTTTTTAATGTTTATTTATTTTTGAGAGAGAGAGAGACAGAATATGAGCAGCGGAGGGGCAGATAGAAAGGGAGACACAGAATCTGAAGCAGACTCCAGGCTCTGCAGTGTCAGCACAGAGCCTGACACGGGACTTGAACTCATGAACTGTGAGATCATGACCTGAGCTGAAATCAGAACCTTAACCAACTGAGCGACCCAGGAGCGCAAAGAAGTTTACTTTTAAGAGAGAACAGCAGAAAATAAAGTAATACAGTAGATAGAATTATATCATTGTATATACCTAGATTAATTAATTTTCTAGATACTGATCAACAACTAGTGCTAACATCAGAAAATAAGACAAACACATAATGCATCACATTTGAGACAAACACAACACTATCTATGAAACAGTATTGCTAAAAAAAAAGAAAAATTCATAACTTTGAATCATATCAAGGCTCCAGTTCTAATCTACAGAAAAATACACAAGAACATTGGCTCACAAACTTTGGAATTTCCCTGGTGAAATCTGAAGCTGAAGCTCTTGTATGGACAAGACGGCAAGAAGAAACAAAGAAAGAGATAAGCCTTTCCAGATTTGCAGGTGACAGGTTGAATAAGCAAGAAAACTTGCAGGTTTGTCTTGGGCGGCTACCAGATGAGTAGATCTCTATACTTGCCCACCAGAATTGTAAAAGTTTATGCCATTACTTGGGCTCAGTCATGTATACCTTTCAGATAGTCTCAATAATACATTGCTTTTTCTCAAGGCTACACCCTTGAAAATGTTTCCCAATGTTGGAATGGAGGGCAGAGCTGCATTCCAAGGATAGAAGGGAGAGCAAGGAGCCTCTGATTGCCCAGGTGCACCTTGAAAGTCAACTGGAAGTCACGTTGTCTCCATGACCTCCTCTGACAAAGAGAGAAGAACATGTTAAAAGACACATGAGGGATGCAATCAGCAAAAACTAAACTGTAGGAAACTGCTGGACAAAGGATCTTATTTCTAAATCAATAAATAAGTTGCAAGTAATTTTAAGGTGTTTCTTTTTTCTTAAGTTTATTTATTGTGAGAGAGAGAGAGAGCACAGCAGATGAGGGGCAGAGAGAAGGAGAGATAGAATCTCCTCCTTTCTCTCTCTCTGCCCCTCTCTCGCTTGTGCTCTGTCTCTCTCTCTCTTTTAAAATTAAATGAGCATTAAAAAAATTAAAAGAAAGAAATTTTCTCATTTTAAGAAAAAAATAATCACTGTTTTTATGAGGCAATATATACTCATGGTACAAACTGAACTAAATCATATATGGTAAAAAGAAATTTCTCCTCCCCCTTTCTTCATTTAAGTTCTATTCCTATGTTTACAAAATGTCTTATGCATTTACAAATAATGAATGAGAGTGCTTGATTCTGGAGGTATTATTAATAATATTTAAAAAATCAGTACTGTACAGATTCTAACAAATCAGAATATATTTGGCCTTGGCACTGATCAGGGTCCTGGAATCATCCCCTGGTTAGGACACTGGCCCACAGTCAGCAGGTTGATAACTGAATGATGTCAGGATAAAAGCTAAGTGGTCATTACCCAAGCTCTATATTAAGAGTGTGTTCATTAAAAAGGACAGTAAAAGGGAAGTGGTGTAGGTTGAGAGATAATAAAGGTGTATGTTTTCAATTTCACAGCTTTTCCTGAGCAAATTTTTTTTGTATTGCAGAGATCATAGCTAAGGTACTATAACATGCATTTTACAGTATATGTACTATATATTTATACAAACTACAGTACATATAGTATATATACTATATATAGTACATACCATATACTATGTATATGTATTTTAAGTCTCATATAATGCAGTGTTCACTTTCAAGTGTATTCATCCAAAATCTTTCTCTTTCTGTACCTCAAAGTCAAGAGAGGTATTCCTATAAAAGAATTTCCTAAACTACTAGTACATAGTACATATACTATGGTATGTACTATATATATACAATACATATAGTAATTAAGGAGTTGCCCAGAACTATGAGTTAGGATTTTTCCTATATCCATGTAATTGTGATTCTGGAGTCAAAGGTTTTTAATTTGACTAATCAGTCTTTTATTATTGCTGATTCCTTGGGTAAAGATAAAATTTATTCTCTTACCTAAGATTAATATTTTCTAAGCTCTAAGAATTTTTACTTTATTTTTCTTTGTTCTATATGCCTGTCTTCCTCCTTTGCCTCCTCCCTAAACTCCCAAGAATTCTCATTTTCTAGGATTTCAGGATGACACTTTCTGTACTATCATATTTTTCACTTTTTCTAACTTTAGAAATGTGGCAGTCAATGAGAATTTTGGACAATTTTCTTCCATTTCAATCATATACATGACTCATTCTGCTGTCTCAGGCCCTTTCATGAACAGGCTCAGAAGTAAGGCTTTTCAGATTTGATGTATTTTAAGTCTAATATAATGCAGTGTTCACTTTCAAGTGTACTCATCCAAAATCTTTCTCTGTCTATACCTCAAAGCCAAGAGAGGCATTCCTATAAAAGAATTTCCTAAACTACCACTGCTAATTCCATGTGAATGCAGTGAGGAGACAGTAGAGAGAAATGCCCAAAGGAGGCACCGTTTGCACAGGCTAAAACAAAATAAAATGTCAAGTAATATTTGTCTTCCTCTTTTCCTTTCATCCACTTATTATTAAGCACGGATATCAAAAAATACTTAAGAGTTAATATGTGGTTCCAAGGGCACCTGAGTGGCTCAGTTGGTTGACACTCTGACTCTTGATTTCATCTCCACTCATGACCCCAAGACCTGCGCCGAGCACAGAGCTTGCTTGGGATTCTCTCTCTCCCTCTGCCCCTCCTCTGCTTGCGTATTCTCTCTCCCTCAAAAAAAAAAGTGGTTCCAGAACTTTCTGTCTTTCAAATAACTGATGCTAATTGGTGTGTCCACAAGACAATATAATACAATGGAAGTTGGAGTAGCTGCATGAGCCCCAATTTTCTCTGACTAACGTATGATTCTAGGCACCCATTCTCTGAGCTCCAGATTCATCTTCCATGAAATCATCGTATTATCTATTTTTAGGGCTATGTAGAAGATTAAGCGATATATGTAAAATGTTTTATGAACTTTAAACACATAAAATGAAGGTTATATTTACTATCTCTGACAAATGGTTTTTTCTGATAATAGAGTTTTGCCACAAAACTGTTCACTACACTTAAGAATATATGCAAATATTTAAAACTGTTTTCAAATTTGGCATGTGAATCATGGCAATGAAGACAGAATGGTAACACCATAATAGAGACAGCGTGCAAGGTCCAGACATGGTGGTTCTGTGAACTTCAGGGCCATCTTCTTTAATAGCAGAAATAAAATGATAAAATTGGGGAAACTTATCCAGAAGGGAATTGAAGAACAAGACATGTAAAGTGCTATGTCTAAGGCAACAAAAAGAAATATTGGTAAAGCATTCTACAACCCCAAATCCAAGGCTCTCAGATAAGCTTTCTCTCTGCTCATCATACATTATGTATTATCTCTAAAACACTAATGCTAGAGTCCCAGGTAATGGGCAATTCAGTAGTGGAAATATGTGGGAACAGGCAGCTCTGACCAGCCTAATTCATACCACATAAATAACTCAAGATAGTTCTGGTGCTAACCAAACTTCTAAGGCTCTCAGCTTGAAAATACATGCCCAACGACTTGTATCTGTAAAGAACAGGAATACAAGCAGGAGCTGATCACTTTTTTTGCTTCCACCATTAACTTTTTTTATGCTTGATTGTTTTTTTTGTTAGTTTCTACTTTCAATAAACAAATTTAAGGAACATTGTTAGGCTCAAAGATAATGTTCATTCCCTGAATGCTAAACTGGACAGTTAATGAATAAGGAAATAAGACAGCTTTAAAGGTTAAATAGTTCTTGCTTCTATTCTAAAAACAAGAATCCTTTATGTTATAACTTACTATTGTGTGAATCAAACATTTTCCCCAAATTAATAAAAGCATCTTGATATTCACATTTCAAAAGCTGAGTAATGTTTTAAGTATAAATATAATTAAATATATCTTATTTACAAATTTTGATTTTTTCCCCTTAAATTAGTAGCATATGGTAGCTTTACTAATTCTGTAATATAGACAAACAAGACTAACTGTGATACAGCATTTTTGTCACTGCTGTATTTATTTAATGTAACGTGGCAGTATGACAAAAGATAGGTAAAAGAATTTTGACATTCCTCTCCACACTGCATAAACACGGACTATGGAAGATCTGATTCACACAAGATGCCCAACAGTTACTGATTTCTGAGGAATGAAGTTCTGTTTTCACACATTGGACCACAGGAAAATAATACCCAGAGAACTTGGCAATGCTGTAAGTTCTCATCTTGGCTTTTCCCAAACTGTGTGTTGTAGGTAAGTCCTTTAATATTTTGGGGCTTCTAATGCGCAAAATACAGGAATTGAAGACATCATAGGACTCCAAGTTTCTACTTCAAAGCCCTTTTTAAAAAAATTATTCAAATGCTTTTTAATCTAATCTTAGACTTACATAAGTATTCAAGAATAGTGCGGTTTCCTTATATCTCTCTTGCTAATTTTATAATCTTGCATAACCATAGTAAAATTATTAAGAACAGAAATGTAAAATTGGTACAATACTAATTGAACCACAGACCTCATTCAAATGTCCCCAATTTTCTTCTTTTTTTATTTTTATTTTTTGAATGTTTATTTATTTTTGAGATAGAGACAGAGCATGAGCAGGGGAGGGGTAGAGAGAGAGGGAGACACAGAATCCGAAGCAGGCTCCAGGCTCTGAGCTGTCAGCACAGAGCCCAACACGAGGCTCAAACTCACAGACTGTGAGATCATGACCTGAGCCGAAGTTGGACGCTCAACCGACTGAGCCACCCAGGCCCCCCCCCACCCCCCGCAATTTTCCATGTTATGTTTCTTTTCTAGGATTCTACAGCGTCTCACATTATATTTAGTTGTTATTTATATTTGTTATACAGTCTATAGCAGTCTCTCAGTCTTTCCTTGCCTTTCATGAAAATGACACATTTGAGGATCATTGATCAGTAATTTTGTAGGATGACCCTGAATTTGGGATCTGATGCTGCCTCGTGTTTAGATTGATGTCATGCATTTTGTCAAAAGTACCATGAAAATAATGTTACGCTTTTCTCATGCATCCTATCAAGGGGTTCACGATGTTGATATGTGTTATTCTCGATGATGTTTACCTTGATCACTTAGTTACTTATGATGGTGTCTGCTGAATTTCCCCACAGTAAAGTTACTCTTTCCCTTTGAGTAGGCTATGAAAATCATTTTTTTCCTCAAACGTTTTTTCTAATTTTCCCTAATTTTAGTATCCATCAGTGGATCTTCTCTGCAACAATTATTGCTGTAGTGATTGACTTATGAATCTACTTTTTTTCTTTTGTTCCCTCCATATGCATTCATTTGAATTTTACTGAAAGGAAGACTTGTCATATCTCCTCCACTTATTAATCTGATTATTTATTTATATCTATAAGTTTCCATGAACACTTATTTTATTCTATGAGTTATATTCCAATACTATCATTATTTATTCTATTGAAAAACTTGTTCCAGCTTTGCCCATTAGGGGCTCTTTCAGGTTGGTTCTTGTGTTGTTTCTTTTTTTTTAAATTCTTTTAAAATTTTTCTTACTTTCTGGGACCAGAAAAAGTTTCAGACTCCTCTTATATTTTCTGCTACGGTTTTGGAATCAAGCATTTCTTTTTTATTTCTTTTTTTTAAGTTTACTCATTTATTTTGAGAGAGAGAGACAGAAAGAGCGAGAGAAAGTGGAAGCAGAGGAGGGGCAGAGAGAGAGGGAGAGAGACTTCCTAGCAAGCTCTGCACTGTCAGCACAGAGCCTGATGCCAGGCTTGATCCCATAATCCTGGGATCATGACCTGAGTCGAAATCAAGAGTCAAACACTTAACCAATTGAGCCACCCAGGCACCCCTGGAATCAAGCACTTCTTTAAGGAGCTCTAGTTCTTTTTATTGGAGTATGGTGCTTATGAACAAAGATCTGGGGGTTAGGTGTGTTCATTGCTAATGGGATGTCATGGCTTCTAGGCCATGTCAATAGACAAAACTAGGAAATAGATGTTTGTGTACTAACCCCATGTAAGCTCAAGTCTGTGTATACACACACACACACACACACACACACACACGTATTTTTTATGTAACTATCATTTCTTTATTTGTAACTTCTTTCCACAAAAGTGAGAAAGCTTGTTCTCATTGTATTTATTCTATATTTCCTAATTTGTTCAATTTTAGTATACATATAAAATAGTTTCAGAAGTACTAAATCGTACCCTATGAAAAACATTTCAATGACAAGAATTCATTTTTATCTTTAGCCTGACAGTATTCAATCAAAAACTGTTTTCCACAGTTACTTATATTAGTTCTTAATTTCCCCACTTCATTTAGTGTGGATGTGTTATTCATCTGTAATACATTAAGTTCATTTGTTAGTGTTTTTGGTTCTTACCACACCCTGGTTAGTTTTAAATGTTTGTTCATTTTGGGCACATATGAATAGTACCAGGGTAATTTTTATTATTTCTTTTATTTTTTCATTTTTTTATTATTTTTTCAAAGATTTAGGTTTTTAAATTGCTGACTAATGAAACATTATATTTATTAAGTGGTAATGTTCCATTTCCCTGTTTATTTTCTGTACTAATTAAAGTCATAGAAAATTGCAAGTAGATACTCCAGGGTTATCCTGAATTGACTTAAATTCTGACCAAAATAAAGGAAAAATTAACAATCAGATATCTCATATTGTGTTGAGAAATATATAATTTTAATTAAGTAAAAACATTGCAAATAGTTTCCCTTACTACTTTCATAGGCCCAAAGGATAAAACGCTGGAATAAATGATTGAAAAGAATGCATACCCATTGATGATTCAATTCTATATCACAGAGTTTGAGAACATCAGTAGAAGAGGTCCAAATGCCTGCATCACACCTACCCACAAGACCACTTCCCAGGGAGAGATAAAGAAAGGGGGATAGATGTAAACAACTAAACATAAACCAGGTATGGGAACATGCTCAATTTTCGTATTTATCAATGGTCAAAGTTGCTTAATTTAGACCATAGAATTATAAACACTGTATTTTTCTTCTGATACTAGTTTTAATTCTTATATTCTGATATGTGAAATGGGAATCGTAATGATTCAAGTTATGCAATTTTGTAGTTATACAAACTACTAAATTCTGAAAGCAGAATTCCTCAGGTTTAGCACCCTAAAATGATTTTAAAATGAAGTTGATGAGTTTGACAAAATCTTCCTTAAGAAAATGATGCATATGGTATAGTTATTTTTAAGCAAAATATGCCTCAGGTAATATCATTTCAACCTCTTATTTTAGAAAAATATTTTGTGTACTTAAAAGTCTTTAATTGAATTGTACTTATTAATATCCATAATCAACGTGGAAGTAATATAAAGAGAATCACGTTATCTCGATAAAGCTGGAGATTGGCAAGTCTCGTTGCCATTTTGGTAGAATTGTACATATACCCTGGCTCAGAATTTGAAATCTCTCACATAGATTGTATGCTAATTAATACTAAATAGCAATATCCTTCTTTATAACTTGTGATTTGGTTAAATTCAGGTGAACCTGAAGTGCCAGTTCAAATTGAAGATTGTGTTGAATCCAAGCCCTGGCATTTTTCAGAGCACATGCCCATTAGGGAGTACTTATCCGATAGATCCAATGGTGGCATTTTGGAGTGCCCTCAGTTGCTACACAAAACTTGGCAGTGGGTATAGCAGATCTTCTGATAGTAAAATGTCATGATATTCCTAACAAGACTGATGATAAACACACTCCTATAAAGTATGAGATACCTCAAGTGTGAAGATTATTTTACATTGGAGAACATTAGATGGCACTGAACTTAAGTGCAAATATGTCTGAGAATATTTCCACTGAAATTCCAAGCCTATAATAATTCTTGTTTTCTTTGATATTAGATCATCTGACTCAGAAGTAGATTTTAAATGACTAAAATGTCTGACTTTCTTCTAAGTTGTGTTTTTGGTCCAGAGAGGGTAATAAAACATTTGAAAGCTCAAGAAGTTATAATTACCTAAAGATTTTGCTTTTTCTGATTTATCATACTTCCTAAATAATGTCTAAAATATCCATAGTTTGCTTATTGTTACATATAATTAGATTATTGATTCAGAGAGTCAGGATCCATGGATAGAGTCTTGACACTGGCTGCATTGTTTTCTCCTTTTATTGGTGTAAAAGTATATTTCGTTCATCATTTTAAGTTAATCAGCTGGGATTTTAGTGTTAGGAATTCAGATTTTAAAAACCTTTGGTACTAGCATTATATTCAGAATAATATCACAGTCTATATTTTCTCACTGAAAGAATGGGAACTACAAACTTTTAGTAAGTAACAGAGTCCCTTACATTAACACAGCAACCTGTAATTAATTTCTAATTTAAAATCATGCCCTGTTTTAGATCACACCACATCTCCTATCCTCTGATAATCAGAAGTTGAGTGAATGTTTTTATTTCCTTTTACAAATGAAGTTAAATAGTTTCCATATTGGATTTCTACCACCTTTTAGGGTGTGATATTTAATTTGCTGCTGCAAATTTCTCACCCTTAGCCACATGCACACACTAATTTAGTGTTCCCATAAACTTTCTGAGATTTTTGTTCCGGAAGGTATACTCTGGAGATGACTCACATCAATTATCTCATGTCTGATTTGAACTCTCAGAAAAAAAAAAAAAAAAAAAATTTTGCTTAAGGAAAGGGGCTGCTTAGCCCAGACTTGTCTTCTCAATACTATTCTTCAATAAAAGGAACCAGGTCTCCCTGCAAAATGGCTGATGTCAGAGCTGGGGCACAGAAATGTACATGACCCTGGAACATCCTGAGTTGCCAGTCAGTAAGAACATACATGAAAAGACATGGGCATATTGAAAGAACACAGGAGCCAACTCAAAGCAGCCAATTGTTAAAGCTGGCACAAATTTAACAAAACAATGAACAATAAATACTGGATTATAAGAAATAGAATAAAATAAATATATGTGAATCCATACCAGTATATGAACTAATGAATAAATAAATAGTCACATAAATGCAGAAGAAGAAATGGCTCCTTGTTTGGAGGAAAATTACAATTAAAAATGTATCAGGAATAAACAAAATAGAATTCATCATTAAACATATAATAGTTATGGCAGGCAAGAATCATCCATGGATGCTAAAATCAATGGGTAAGAGTAGGATGAGAAACAGAATATTTGGATAGTCTTAAAGGATCTCTTTACAAGAATCTTGTTAATTACAAAAAGAAAAATTATAACTTCACAGTGAAGAAAAATGGCTGACACCACATTAGCTATACGATCAAGGTTAACATTACCAGCAAGAAGACATATTAACCTCATGCACTTCCTGATACGGTGTGATGAGAGGGGCATATAATTCTTGTGGCATTCTTGCCCCAAACACATAACATCAATGTAATCATGAGAAAACATTGCACAAATCCAAATTGAAGGTGATTCTACACATAACTGTTCTGGAGTCTTCAAAAGTGTCAATCAAGGTCATGAAAGACAAAAGGAAGACTGCAGAAATGAGGTACTACCCCAGAAGGAAAGTAAGGAAGTATGACAAGCAAATAGAGAGTCACATTCAGGACTGGATTGTGAATCATTAAAAGGGTGATAGTAGGAAAACTGGCAAAATTCAAATAAGGCCAGTAAACTATTTAATAGTATTGTATCAAGGTTAGTTTTCTCTTCTTGATAGTGTTACAATGGTTTTTAAGATGTTAACATTAGGGAAAGCTGGGTGAAGAATATATGGGAAGTTTCTTTAAAGTTGTGTTTCCAACTTTCCTGTAGGTTCAAAATAAAATGTTAAAAAGACAAATGTCTGCTTTTGAAGCTTTCCCTCCCATACTTCTAGAGTTGAGACAGGATATCAAAAGCTGCCTTAAGATAGTAAATCAGCTGAGATAATCCTTCCAGACTTAAGTAATATAAAGAGAAGCCCTTAAAAGAGAAAGCAAAATTTGAAAATTTATTAATGTATTCTTGTGTCCTTTTTCTAAAATGCCATGTAGTTGACCCTTGAACAAAGTTGGAGTTAGGGTGCTTGACAATCAGTGCAGTTAAAAATCCACATATAACTTTTGACTTCCTCAAAACTTAACTGCTAATAGCCTATTGTTGACTGGAAGCCTTACCGACAAAGTCGATTAACACATACGTTGTATAATTATTTTATACTGTATTCTTGCAACGAAGTAAGCGACAGAAAATATTATTAATAAAGTCATGGAGAAAATACACTTACAGTATAGCACTATAAAAAAATATCCATGTGTAAATTGACCTGCACAGTTAAAACTCATGTTGTTTGGGGTCAAGTATATATGTAAACATACATGAATACACAGGTAATATAGACACAGATATAGACGATACAAATATAGATATCAAGGATACTTCTGTTCTCTTTTCATGCAAAAGCAATGAAACATGAAGCGACATGCATTAAAGATAAGCAGTCTTTTACAGTCCTCTGCCATCTTTTATTCAGTTGGATAATTACGTAGTTTAGCACAACACACAAGTAAGAAGAGACATGGTGCATGTTGGGCTGTTTTGGATTCTGAAGGCAGTATTTGCCACACTTGGCTGTGACGCTCTGGTCCATTTACCTGGCTGCCTATTTTGTATAAGACTCAGAGTATAAACTACTCTGCAGCAGTTCCGAAGCCCAGATGCAAGGTAGCATGGTCTTCAGTCATTATCATTAAATGACCAAATGGTATTCAAAGTGTCTGTGACAGACTGAGATGTTGTATGGAATCTATGGCAAACTACAATATGAAAATCACAGCACAAGTTTTGGCATGAGGTCATGCTTTCCTATTCTTAAAAACATTTCCTCTATTTGAAAAGCTACGGGGCCCTGTTACAGGCTTAACACTGACCATGAAACGGCAAGTGTTTATGTGACCCACAATGCCTACTATGACTTGAACTTTATATGATCCATCAAATTATAGAATTAGGTATGCTGAGAAGCCTTATATTTAAATATGAAAATAGTATAAATGAATATATATACACATATAAATGAATATATATATATATATATATATATATACACACACACATATATAGTGTATATATCCACAAAGTATATCTACAAAAAGAAAATAGAAATAGGGGAATAGTATATAGAAGCCTGAGCAAGTCTGCTGGAAGGCACTAGGAAACTGCATGAGAAGATGGCTGAGACTCCCGTGGCACCTGTTCCTACTGCTTTCTGCCTCTACCTCCACCAACATTGATAGCCTCACGGGAGGTGGTCTGTAATCAGTTAACAGATAAAGTAGGATGGCCCTGTTCATAGTTGAGTCTGTTTGTGCAAATGTGCCAGTTAGAAGTGTTCCCAGAGAATTACAGTCATTCCCAGGGGTAATCCTGATGAAATCCTCAAAGTATTTAGAATAATGTCAGTTGGTACATCTGCTTATCCACTTCACATAGGGGAGAAATCTTGAAGCACAAATCTACATTGATTTACAGACTGCTTCTAATAATTGGCAGTTTATGAGATTTAGAGCTAGGAATTTAAAGGGAGAGGTAGATAGATAAACTATTAAAATGATCACAGAGTGTGAAGATATTTATGTCCAAATATATGCCTACTCAGATTACATGGAAATAAATGTTTGTTTATTGCTACTCAATCCAGTCATGATCCCTGAATAAATCTACTACGGGAGAGTCTGTCAATAATTAGTGGAAGAAATTTCCCATTCTTTGGACATCACTTTCCCAGCCACTCTCCTGGTCTCTCAATGTACACAATAAACCGATATCATGAACTTCCTCTTCCATGCTGATTCACTACCACCACTGCTGAGTGCCCAACCTGCCAATAGCAGAAGCCAATGCTGTGTCCCCAGTAAGCCACCCTTCCCTGATGAGACGAGGACACCACAACCATGTGGTGACAAGTTGATTACTTTTCATCATGGAGGAGGAAGCAATTTTTCCTCTATGGAATAGAAATATATTTTAGATAAGGATTATCTTCCCTGCCTGTGACACCGTGGGCTTTCAGAATGACTTACTCATCATCATACGACATTCAGCATTTTCTGATTAAAATAAACAAAAACAAAACAAAACAAAACAAAAACCTGATATTTAATGAAGATAGTATGGCAATAGACTCCCTCTGATACAATTCACAATTTTTAGGATGTATCCCACATCCAGGCACAGATAGCTTGATAGGACAGTATAGTGGCTGCTGGAGGCTCTGTTATAGTACCAATGGGGAGATAATACACCGTCAGCCTGGAACGCTGTCTTTTGAGATACACTGCATGGCTTAAATAGCAGACAATATCTGGTGACATCTTTCTCAACATTAGAATACATGTTTTCAAGAATAAAGGGACAAGGTGAGAATGGCTCCTCTAATGTTTTTATCTAATAACCCACTTGAGAGGAATTTCTACTTCCTACCCTTGCAGGTGTTAATTCAATAGATTTCAGGTTTTAACTCAAAAAAGCATGTTCCACTAGGAAACACAATGAAATTTGGTAAGTTGTAAGCTAAGGCTATTTCTCATCTATTACAGTTTCCTGATGCTGTGCTGCTAAAGCAAATGACAGGTAATGTGCTGTATTGGACAGGGTGATTAGATTACCACAAGTCAATTGAAGCAATAAGGTGTGTAGCTGGAACCAAAGGAATTCACTAAGATCCTTTTTTTTTTTTTTTTTTCCAATGTTTACTTTTGAGGAAGAGAGAGAGAGAGAAACAGTGTGAGTGAGCAGGGGATGGGCAGAGAGAGAGAGGGAGACACAGAATCCGAAGCAGGCTCCAGGCTCTGAGCTGTCAGCACAGAGCGTGACACTGGGCTTGAACCCATGAACTGTGAGATCATGACCTGAGATCATGACCTGAGATCATGACCTGAGCCAAAGTCGGACGCTTAACCAACTGAGTCACCCAGGTGCCCCTTTGCTGATCTTTGATACACTTGTGTTAAAATGTTTTTAATGTACTTGCACCAAATATAATTTTTCTTGTAATTTTAACTCTTGTTTCAATGCTTAGAAGGCCATTTCATCCAATGTTATTTAAATATGCATCTATATTCCTTTTAGTACAGTTATGGTTTTATTTCACAATAAATATTATATCCAATTAAAAAAACTATATAAAATAAAATAGGCAGAAGTCTGATTTTCTTTCTTCATCTTCCAAATGGATCCAGTTACTTATCAAGTATATCAACAATTACCATCTATCAAGTTATTATGTTTTGGTATGTATTTCTTGTTTTTTTCATAGGGTTTTTGAAAAATGAGGTACCACAGTAGCTTAAGAAATATTAAAGAAATAAAAAATATTACTCAATGTTTAACCCAGTAAGTAGATAGAAGATTGGCCTCCAAAAGCTATATGGCCCATTTCCCTTTTTGAAGCAAGGTAATATATAAATGGTCCAACTCAAATTATTATATATTTATTTAACTTGGCAGTTTTGTTTAAATTTCACAAGGGCAGGCCACTTGGGTTTTCACTTTGCATACCAGATTCATGTATCTCTAGAATGACTGAATAGTCTTATGACCTAAAGAGATAAATATAAGTAGCACATTTTCACTGAAAAATTGAAGAAAATACATAGTCTATAGATTCGCTTGATTCAAAAGTAAGCTTCAATTGGAATATAAATTAGAACCAAATTATAAAGCAGAGTAGGATATGGAATGGAAACTGACATATTTACTTACATTCTAAATAGCAATTTTATCATACTTTCATCAGCAAGATCTTACTCTTTATAATAAGAAAAAGTCTAGGGAGGTGATAGCTGAACTTCTCAATACCATTTCTCTATGCAAACAAATATATGTGAGGCAATAAAAACCTGGTAACCAATCCAGACAGGGTTGAGTTAATTGTAGGAATTACTGTAAATTAAAATTAATTGAGGAGCAACATATGGGTTGAATAATAAGAAAATTGCCTGGGGTACATGTCAGTGATAGTCTGTATGACATAATAACTTCTTTACTTTATTAACAAATAGTTGACTGATTTTTGTTTTTGATTTTTGTTTTATTTTTTATTTTTTGGTTATAAAGTATAGCATTATAAGAAGATTTGTCATCTATCTATAGTATCCCATTTTACAACAAAATGTACTCAGACCCCAAATCTTTCATATTCTAAAAGATGGTTTCATAGGAGTTGTCTGCTAGCATGCTGACTGTGTTTTATTCTTTAAGAAGACATTAATATACTCCAAACTTATGCAGATGTAGGCAGAATACATATAAAGAAATTTCACTTGTAGATCATAGGGGTGATTGAAATTCCATCAGCAAAATAAAGTTTTGGGAAAATATTGATTTTACAAAATGATCTGTGAATCCTTTAATATTTGGAAACAACAAATATGTTAGAATAAATTGATAACCTTTTTCTTTGGGAAATTTTATTCTTTCTTTCTTTCTTTCTCTTTCTTTCTTTCTTTCTTTCTTTCTTTCTTTCTTTCTTTCTTTTTCTTTTTACTTAAAAAATGTGGAGTCATACACGGGGCTTGAACTCACCCCCCTGAGATCAAGACCTGAGCTGAAATCAAGAGTTGGACACTCAACCAAAAGAGCCACCCAGGTGTCCCTGGGAAATTTTATTCTTATAATCTCAGGAAAAGTTGAAAATTTAGGGGAATAAAATTGTCTTCGATTTTTGTAGAAGTATGTAGTAAGGTTTTACTACGATACTATTGTACAGCAAAATCCCCACTATGGTGGCTTACAATACTAGACATTTATTTCATATGAATATGAATATGAATTAAACATATTCATAGGTTTACCAGTGGCTATAATTCATTTATTTTGTCTGAGCTTAAATAGGCTGGGTGACATTATGAACTTTGGATTTAGTTCAGGTCTACTTTCCATGCAGTCATTCTAGGATCCAATCTAAGAGAGTAACGGATACATGGGGTATACTCTTCCACTGTCATACCTCCTGAAGTCTCAGCTCAGAACTGGCACACTGTCACTGATGTTCACAACAACTGGCCATAGCCAGTTCCGTGGTCAAATTCCAAACCCATGAGGAGGAGAAGGCAGTGAGTATTTGATGAACAGTAATCTAAGCTATCACAATATGGACGAGCTAGTTCAAATTCTCTACTGGAGGAAGATAAAATGATAGGTTCTGCTTGAGTGAACAACATTCAATAAGTCTGAGAGGAAATGACACTTTTGGACACTTTGTCTAGTCAAGAACTTAGACTTTCTTTGGGTACAGAAAACAATATCATACTATAATCTCTTCTTTTGTCCAAAGGTCTTGGAAATTTAAAGTGAATTTATTATTGCAGAATCAGTGCCAAAATAATGTACAATGTTCTTAATTAAATGGTTTGGCAAACTTTTCATTGTCAAAATGCAAAAGGAATAAAATTGCAGGGGCTATCATACATTTTCTATTTATCAATCTAAAACTCTTGCATCAAATTATCTTCCCCAAAATAAGGAAAATGCCATCTATATTATATTTGTTAATTCACATGTACTTAACTACATAACCTCTCTGGTTTATAAATGCAGCGATGTAACATATTTTTATTTCTCATTGTAGATCAAATGTTTGACCCTTCTGCATCCTCCAAGTACAAACAGTGTTTTTCCCTGGCAATTGAACAAGGTGGTCTAACATGATTCAAGGTAAAACGATGATTTCAGACACAGAACAACAATATTAAAGTTGTTTACTAACTTCTATATTCATAATTCTTTAAATTACCTCCTCCCCCAAATCATTAAAATATCATTTTCTATTTGGTAAAATGTTAACCCACTTTCTATACCATGCTACTTGATTTGATACAAGTCTTGCTGAATGGGTTTTATACTCATTCCAACTTCAATATGCAGCTAATATTCCACTTTCTCCATGAAGGTTTTCCCAGATACAATGACCTACATTGATCTTACCTGCCTCGGACATCTTTCATTTTTTTGTAAATATTAAGTGTTATTGTTGTCTGAAGCTCATGTGCATATGTGTTATTCTGTCAAGTAAAAAGACTTTGGTCACCTAGGGCTGTGTAACAAATTCCAAACTTACTAGTAAAAACAGTGACAATTATGTATTATTCTTATCTCTCATTCCGGAGTGACTGGTCTTAGCTAGGCAGTTGACCCATAGGATTTGTTATGTAGTTGCAATCTGACAGCACCTGGGGACTGAAGTCATCTCAAGGGCCACCTCAGTTAAGTGTCTGGCAATTGATGCTTTCTGTGAGCTAGGATCTTACTGGGAGTTCTCAGCCAGAACTCCTATACATGGTTTCCTCATGTGCCTAGGACTTGACACAGCATGGCAGCTGGATTCCAAAGGTGGAGGTCTCATGAGAGAGAAAGGCAGATGGGGGATGCCTGGGTGGCTCAGTCGGATAAGCGTACTACTCTTGATTTCAGTTCAGGTCATGATCTCATGGTTGGTGAGATCAAGCCCCGTGTCATACTCTGAGCTGGCAGTGGAAAGCCTGCATGGGTTTCTCTCTCTCTCTCTCTCTCTCTCTCTCCCTCCCTCCCTCCCTCCCTCTTGCTCTTTCTCTGCTGCTCTCCCATTCATGCTGCCTACCTCTAAATATATAAATCAATAAGCTTCAAAAAAAAAAAAAGGCAGATGGAAGCTGTGTTACATTTCTGAACTAGTCTCTGAAGTCACACACCTAGATCTCATTTTAAAATGACATCTACCTGCACTAGATTCCACATTCCACTCCATGTCCCGTTATCAAAAAGGGCTAGGCAAATAAAGATTTTTTTTTTATTTAATAGACAATGAAGCCAATGTTTTGATTCCTGTTAATTATAGTTGCCTCAGGCCTATGTTACTCTCAGTATCTATAGTGTTCCATAGTTAACTTTTTGATTAATAAAGCTATATTATAAAATGAAACTTAACTGGGTATTTTACTCTATCTTGATTTAATAACTTAAAAAAAAAGAAGTTGAAAAAGCAGAGCTAAATTCCATTATGAAGCAGATACCAGGCACACAGTAAACAAGGTTGTATAGAATTTGTCAGGATATAACAGAAATCTGTCTTCTGAATTATGCCTAGGGATAAAATTTCATATTCAGAATAATCATATTCACCAGAAAAAACTAAGGACTTATTTTTATTTGATTGCCGTTCAACTTGTTCATTGGTTTTCAAATATAAGTAGACTTAGTTTAGATCACTTATCGATACAATATACTTTCCATCATGCTTGAAGTCCTACTTACACTTGTATGCACTGTTCACATCCCTAGGATCCTGGTTAAGAGAGTGAGTGGAGACTGAAGTTCAGTCTGTGCTGTTTGCCAAGTCATACACCTTTGGCACCAAGATGCACAGAATACACATAGGAGGTGCTCTTTTGAATTAGCATAAAAATGATGCCATGTGGGCTTCAGCATCCCTGATTATGAGACATGATGTTATAGGAATTCCCTTCAGAGAAACGGTGTAATAGAAAAGTTACTACTATCTCGGCATGAAAAACAGATGCAGTTTGAATCTTGGCTCTGCCGCTTAAGTACAGCGACTTTGAGAAAGTGATACACCTCTGTGAACTTCCGTTTCTTCACATATAAAATGGAAATCTCAATTCCTGTCTTTCAGACTTGATATGACACATAGAGCTAATAATACACAAGGAGCATGAAACACAGTGTCTAATAGAGCAGGAATTACTTAAATAGCATCCATAATAAATTCTAAGAGAAGCGTTGTCATAAACTTTTAATCCTTGGTTCTGGGTTTGTTTTTGATAGATACAGAGCTTTGCAATTCTATTTTTGGTACATACTTATATAACTCACTGGTTAAAGCCACAGAAGGAAGAATAAAGGAAAGCAATTTGTTATAATTCCGTTCAGGAAAAACACTCCTAAGTGAAATACCCCTAAGTGTTTATGTAAGAATTAGTTTGGACTTCCAAAATTTTCAAGTTTTGAAAATTAGTTCTCAAAATCTAGCCTGGCACAGCAGGAACTGGCTTTGTAAAATCACATCCTGTGACATCTTCTTTTAGATAAGAGCTGTCACCCACTGACAGGATCCAGTTAGGTCCTGGCTCTGCCCCAACTCTTTTCTAGCCACACCCTGCTACAAATGCAGCAGGTTCATCAGAACTGATAAGATTCAAGGTTAAAAATAAAGATAGACTTCATAAACAGCATATATAAAATGTATGCTTGTATTGCATACAGGTAAAAAAAATTAAGAAACCCAAATATGTCTTTAGAATATAACTCTTACTGGATCATTGCCTCCTTAGATGGTGTACTTCTAATTATCCCTATTGTCTTAAATCTTAAATAATTAATTAGAACTGTTTCACAGTGGAAAATGACACCGCTACCTAAACATGAGGTGATTTAAAGTATTCCTCAGGCAAACTGCAAGTATGTTTCATAGATGACTACAATTTTAATAGCTGCACAGTGTAACCCCCCGGAATTTAAAGTCCTTACCAAAGCCTACAAGACTCTGCCTTATCTCTCCTAGTTCATCTTGTATTATTTCCCTTGCTCATTATACTCTAATCATGCCAATGTTTCAGATCTTCAAAAATATTCAGCCTTAGAACCTTTTTACAAACTGTTCCCTCCTTCACTAATGCTCTTCCTCCTATACTTTGTACATATCATATCTCAGCTTAAATTTCCATTCATGAAGACACCTTCCCCGACCATCCAGTGGATTAATTATCTCATAACTCTCATTGCAAATATAAATCACTTATTTATTTTTTTGAAGAAGATACAATGCTCTGAAGAGCTTCAATATTTCCAAATTAATACAAATGAGGGTCTGGAGAAAAATCTTTGTAAATAAATTTGGCATTCATATGGAAAAAGCATGAAATACAATTAAAAATAATGAAGCATGAGCTCATAAAACAAAGTAATAAACACCACATAACCAATTATGTATATACATAATTTCCCTTTGTATCATTGTTTAACATAATAAAAAATAAAAGTTTACTTAAATGGATATTTCATCTGTAAAATATTTAAAGCTAAGAATCATGCTGTGCTGTTAAGAACAGATGCAGTTTTGGGTTTATTACCAAATAGAGTTGTTCAGGTTATACCTATAATTGAAAGTCAAGACTATAACCATTACATAGCAAAGGGTGGGGGCAGGGGTGACAAAAATTTAATAGGAAACATGTTTAAAAGAATGGAATTACAGGTGATTTTCCATTTTTTAAAGTTTAGTTATTTTGAGAGAGCATGCATGAGCAGGGGGAGGGGCAGAGAGAGAGGAGAGAGAATCCCAAGCAGGTTCAGCACTGTCAGCACAGAGCCCAACACGGGGCTCAATCCCATGAACCAAGAGATCATGACCTCAGCTGAAGTCAAGAGTCGAATGCTTTACCGACTGAGCCACCCAGGTGTCTCTGATCCCCGATTTTTCATTTTTTATTGATTTTTGCTTGCTTACATTTTCTAGAATTTTCTACAAATATTGGAAAATAGAAGATTAATTCTAGCTTCATATTCCTTTGGCATCTCTCTCTGTCTCTTTCTCTCTCTCTCTCTCTCTTTTTTTTTTTTTTTTTTTTTTGCTATCATGCTTTTCTGTATAATTCAACCTCTTTAGATGTGTCTTTTCTCAGCAGGCAAGTATACCAAGGCTCAATGTTTACCCTCATATTAAAAACAAGCATATTAAAAACAAAGGTATATAAAGGAATTTTGATGCATGTAATAAATCCAAGGTATATGATACTGAGGCAGCGAGAGAAGGGAGTCTCTCTGGAGAACAATTCTCAGTTTCTCAGACAACGTTCCCCCTTCTCTGCTTCTTTCCCTACACTGGTGACTGCATATACAGGGAGAAGGGTGAAGATTATGTAACTTCGTCAGGAAGAAAAGTAGGTCTTCTGATCACTGTATTTTGTATACCTATGAGACTTCATATTCCTAGCAGAAGTCAGCAGCTGGTATCACACAAAGACTTTTTCTTTTTCTTATCAACACCTCAAATTTACCACCAACAGACCTCAACTACTTCTTCATTTGGTGGTACAGACTCCTCTGAGTTCCCATTATGGCTCCTCTTGGATTTGCTAAGGTGGATTCTTCTGTAACCTTCAACCCAGTCATCTCACTATTTAATGCACCACCACCCCCCACCCCCCCGCCCTTAGCAAGTTCTCCATTAAGATACCAGTTACTTCTGGATCATTGCCACTTAGAAACCCTGGGTAGCTGAGAAAGATGAACCTCACAGATCCTGCTTAGCACTAACACATTTGGTTTAATGAAACAGAACCCCTGATTTGTCAAGGGCAGCTTTTCAAGGAAGCCACTTCTCAGACTGCCAATGACAAGGCAAGAAAACCCTCATTTATCAGCTATGCCTCTTCCTCTTTAGTCTTTACAGTCTATATCATACGCTTTAACATATGAATATTTCTTTGTTTAATTAAAATAAATTATAGATCACAGTGCTAGTTGAAAAGACATTTAAATGGAAATAATCTTGTCCTTAATATAAACCTTCCTAATTCAAGTACTGAGCTAATTATCATTCTTTTCTGTGAGACAGGAAAAAGAAGGTTGCTATAAAAAATAAACAGTCCAAAAATATGAAGATGAAGAATTGCCTTTATTGTGAAATTATTGAAATATCCATGGCAAACTTGTACAGTTAGTTGACCTGATATTCTGAAGGTCCTTCATGATCCAAATCCATTTTTGTTGTGGCTGCAGTTTACCATGAGTGGGTGGCAATTTTTTTTTTTTTTTTTTGAGAAAAGTTGGCTGACATCTTTACTGGTTGGGGGGCAGGGATGGAGGTTACTCAAGATCTCTTGCTGGGTGGTTGGCTTCCTATCCACCATCAGAGGCTTCTAGCTGTGCAGGATGGCACTGGTTCTGCCTGTGCGGCCATGTGCAGATCCGGCGGTATTTGTTTTTATAGATCATGTGCCAGATGCTGCTGAGGGTGGCCTGGGTGTCCCTGTTGATGGCCATGCATAGGAGGCGGTTGGCTTGCCGGCCTCACCTCCTATTTCAGGACCACCGTGATGCCTTTGTGATCCTCTGCCGGCTCTGTGCCCACAGTCTTAAGGTGAACCGGCTCCCTAGAGCAGTAATGAGGCCTTCAGGTAAGTGGATCAGTGCTATACATTTGCTTGTTCCTCTTGATCAGGAAATTGGAGCAGTTCTACATGATCATCCATTGCAAATGTGTGGAGGTGATCAGAGCTTCTCTGGCTGTGGCAGTGGGAGGCGCAACAAGAATACTGATGGGGACATTTATGAGCCTCGTGGCTACCTGTAATTTGCAGAACAGGGCCAATAGTCCTAAGAATCTTCTGGTCAGTTAACATTTCAGGAGGGCTGCCAGACAAAATACAGGATGCCCCATTAAATGTGAAATTTCAAATAAATGACAGATAAATTTTTGTATTACGAGTTCCAAATATTTCACGGGCATATTTATACTAAGTAGTTATTTGTTGTGTATCTGAAATTTAAATTTAACAGGTGATCCTGTGGTTTTTAAGTGCTAAATCTGGCAACCTATACCTGATTTATTAGCCCTGTCAAGGAAATTGAGCCTGGAGAATTCTAGAGATCTTTCTTTGACAAGGCAGTGTTGCCTGCCTTACTCTCCTCACATCCTACCCCCCAAAATAAGAACATTAGCCTGTTTCCAACCCTCACTCTCTGAGACAGCAGGGGACTGGAAGCAATGACAATATACCCTAATCTAAGTTCCTGCTATGAAAGTTATAGCAGAGTTTTATAGTGTAAACAATGTGATGATCCCAGAAGCATGGAGAACAAAGGTTACTGCTAAAGAAAAGACTTTATTTAAAATTAAAGTGAAGCATGCTCCATTTCTTTTTATTGTGATTATAGTTCCTTATATAGTCTTTCTTTCAAAAAGAAGAGGGCAAAATTCCCTTCAAGCCACTTAACAGTTTAACATCAAGATATTTTAATCTTCTAAAATGTAATCTTAACTGCAGGACATGTGATAGCCACAAAGCCTGTAAATCATATATATTTCAGAGAATTGAATTTGCTCATGAAAACTTGGAAAGGGCTCACTAGCCTAGCAGTAATCAAAAGACTACTCCATAAATGAGCTTACCAGCACCCACTTTCCCACATACCCAGTATGACTCCTTTTTGTTCTTTAGGAAGCAAATCTTTTGTCTAACTTTCTGCTTGAAGACCTACTTACAATAGATGATGCTTGAAATCTTATCCAATTCTTATCCATCTTCTCATAGGACTTAGACTTTTTTTTTTTAATTAGGACATTTCCTAAGGATAAGCAAAGATACCTATGTCATTTCCTGCTTCTCTGTTCTTCCATCTTCCCATAATTCTCAGGAATAGAAATTGGCTTTCCCTTTTAATTCTCCTAAGCCATAATTTCCTTCTATGGGAGAGATAGTCTTGATGTCATAGACAAATGGGTATCCTGTCTACATTGTTGCTCAAACTATGACATGGGTTTTCACTGACTGATCCTAGATATCCTAAAAAGGAAAGGATAAAAGGAAAAGAATTTTGAAAGTCTATCCAAGGACAATAATGCCACTACTTATATTTTTAAATATTTTCTACACATTCTTTCCTTAATAAGCCCTATTTCTATAAATCTTCACTTTCTCCAGAAGTAATGGATATCTCAGGCAGAAAAGGGCAAAGGTTATAAGTTCAGAAAGGCAAGTAAGAAAACCACATTAATGATTTTAAAATGTCACTGCTGTTATATCATTAAAGAAGAGAAGAATTCTTAAAACATTTAAAAAGCTATTTTTAAAGCTTTAAGGAGACAACAGACTTCCCAACTTTCAGTAGTATACCCATGGACTCCAAGCTTAACTCCCCAACTCCCCCACCGTGAACACTTTCTGGACTTAGAAGTAAATGTGTTCCCAAATTGCCTTTTAGAACTTAACCACTTGTAAGAAGAAGGACTCCTGTGTTCAATAATGTAAGCAATTTTTAAAGCAAACAAAACATATATGCCCCTATTAAGGCTACCTTGAGAATTTGTGGCCTTATTCTGATGAAAAAGAGTCAAAGTTATAACCTACCCAAAAGAAAATTAAACACTCAGAGAAGAAGAAGATAGAAGTAAAAGTTTAACAGCGTTTCACTGAACAGCTGTACCAATTCTGAAACTTTTCTCAATATATTCAAATGAGAACCTCATTAACAAAGCAAAGAATTCTGGGAAGATAAGTAGATCTTAAAACAATTTCAAGAAACAATATACAATTAAGCTGCCATATGTGTTTCTTCTTTATGAGTGATACACAATACATAATGAGGTGAGGGCTGCAAACATTTCACAGACTTTTATTTTTACCATGAACATCTTCCAGACATTTTAAGAGATGTTAAAATTAGTTTGGAAAACTATCTACTTCTTCTCTTTAAAGTTTTAGTTGTTGGCTTTGACAAAGATATTCCTTCATTGCTAGGCATTGAAGCATCTACCATCAGTCATGATGAATTACTACCACATCTGTTGTCCTTTTTTAGGTTCAACAAGCAAAGGAAAAGAGTGACACATTCTAATTGGCCAATCAGGTGATCAGGTTTAACCCAAGTATTTCAAGTTTGTCCCTACATGACTTTTGACTACAAGTACACTTTTGCAAAGAGAGTCATGCTGTGCTTTATCCATTCCACAAGTGTTTCCAGGCATTCATCATTCAATAAATGTATATTAAGTGCTTACTACTGTCAGCCAGGAATTTACACAGACAAGGAATGAAAGAGTAGGGTTTTACATTATAGAACAATCCACTGAACAATATCAGAATACACTTCCTTTTTAAACACGTATGGAATGGGCGGCGCCCGGGTGGCTCAGTCAGTTAAACGTGGTACTTCGGGTTGGGTCATGGTACTACTTCGGGTTGGTGAGTTCCAGACCCGCATCAGGCTCTGTGCTGACAGCTCAGAGCCTGGAGCCTGTTTCAGGTTCTGTGTCTCCCTCTCTCTCTGCCCCTCCCTTGCTCGTGCTCTCTGTCTCTGTCTCTCTCTCAAAAATAATTAATTAATTTTAAAAAAACATGTATGGAAGAAAGAGCAAAAATTCCCTGCTATCATGGAGCTCACAATCCTCTAGGGGGAATAGACAAACTGACAAGTACATAAATTCTCTGGGAAAATTTAGGAAATAACGGAGATAATGGTGGTGGGTGGCATGGTTGGATGCTGAGTGTAATTTAAAATATGATGGAAAAGAAAGGCTGCACTGACAAAATGACTTTTTTCATTGAAGTATATAGTTGACATACTATATTATATTAGTTATTAGTTATTAGTTGACATACTATATTGTATTAGTTTCAAGTGTACAACATAGTGATTCAACATTTCTATACATTATGAACTGATCACCACTGTTAAGTCTAGTTACCATCTGTTACCATACAAAAACTGGAAGTATGTGAATGCACATTCCACATAAATATCTAAGGGAAGAACATACCTGACAGATGATACAGAAGGTGCAAAATTTATGAGATGGTGTGCATAAATGTTGGAGCAGATGTAAAAAACAGGAATTATTGTACACTGTGATTATAAGTGTTATAATCACTTTGGTATCATATTTCCTAGTAAAGTTAAATACATACCTACTCTGTAACTCAGCAATTCAAAATTTTTTTTAATGTTTTATTTATTTTTGAGAGCAAGACAGAGCATGAGTGGGGGAGGGGCAGAGAGAGATGGGGGACACACAGAATCCGAAACAGGCTCCAGGCTGTGAGCTGTCAGCACAGACTCTGACGCGGGGCTCGACCTGAGCTGAAGCCAGAGCTTAACCAACTGAGCCACCCAGGCATTCCTGTAACTCAGCAATTCAAATCCAAGATGTAGACAAAGACAAACAAAAATAGAACTAACAAAAAAAACTGTACAATAATGTTCAAACTGGAAAAATACATATGTTCATCCACTGGTGAATAGATAAAAATAGTCTGTGGCATATTCATACAATGAAATACTATACAGCAATAAAAATGAGCAACTACTGATACATACAAAAAACATGAATGAAACTCAAAATCTGTGCTGAGTGAAAGAAGCCTTGTTCAAATTACTCCATTTGTCTGAAGTTCTAGAACAAGAAAAATAATTTGTGGGGGAGAGAGATGAGATATCGAACAATGACTGTTATTGGAAATTGGATTAAAAGTTGACTGGGGAAAACATTAAGGAATTTCTGTGATGGTGGTAATATTTTTTAACTTGATAGGAGTTTAGGTTATACAGTTGTATGCACTGTCAAAACTCATTCAACAGCATATTTATAACTTTTGTATTTCTTTGTAGGAAAATTTTACATCAAAAGAAAAAAATTAAATGCTAATCAGATACTGACATGAAGTTAATGATATTCATGCTGAAGTGTTTAGGAGCGAAGAGTGCTGGTGTCTGCAGCTTGCTTTGGAATATATGTAAAATAAGATAAATGATGGATGAATAGCCAGATGAACTAAGTATGTGGTATGTATAGAAATGTTAATAGAAGAATCTAACTAGTGGATTCGAGTTTGCAAGGCAAAAATACTTTCAACTTTTATGTAAGTCTGATACTTTCAAAATAAAACACCAGGTGCCTGAGTAGTGCCGAAAGGCTTTTCTTGGTCCAGTATGGCTAGAAGATAGCTTTGCAGAGCCTTCCAGCAGCTCTCTTATAAGACTGCATGTGTGCAGGGGCAGGAAACACAGAAGTTGCTAACCCATAAGGGGATGGGGAAGAAATTCAGGAGTTTGGGTTCAGAAAAAACATCTCAAGACTGCATTCACCCTGCATATCTGTTTAATGAAGCAATGTGAGGCATGGGGTAAGTGGGCTAATTTCAGAACCAATGTCAAGCGTTCTTAATAACTAGTCCTGGTTGATACCCTCCAGGTGAAAAATGCTTCAAGGAAGACCAGCTCAGATTTAACAAACACTTTAGGATCTTTTACCATCTCCAATCATTTTCCTAAGACCTATAATGCATGCGCTAATGCACTGAATCCCCACAGTAACTGTATACAGTAAGTACAGATATTTACAGGAGGGCAAACTGAGGTACAGAGAGGTAAAGGAACTTGCCTGAACTCATAAAGCCAGCAAGTAGAAAAGTCAGAAATCAAACGCAACTGGCCTAGCCCCAGAGTCTGAGCCCTTCATTCCAACTCGAAGCTTCCTTGTGTTTGAGATATTCTTAACTGCTAGTCACTGTTTCAGGCCCATTTCATGAGGCTTTTCAAGGAATCTTCACTATAGACCTGCTAAGTTGATATTTTAACCCATATTTTTCAGGGAGGGAAACAAATCTGCTCTAAGTTTTCCAACTGGTGGAACTGGGAATCAAATGCACACCACTCTATTATTCATTTTATTATTTCATTTCAGTATTATTTCATTTCATTTTATTTTATTTATTGCTATTTTTTCTGTCATTCAGTTACTCAACAAATATTTATGCTACACATATTCTGAGCTGAGGACACCAGGATAAATAAGTCTGATATAGTCTCTGCTCTTGAAGCTCAGAGTCCAACAGAGGAAAGAGATAATATAGAAACAATGGGATAGGGACCTTGGTGGCTCAGTTGGCTGAGTGTGGGACTTCGGCTCAGGTCATGATCGCACGGGTGGTGAGTTGGTGAGTTCGACCACCACATTGGGTGAGTTCAAGACCACTTCAGGGGATTCTCTCTCTCTCCCTCTCTCTCTTTCTCTCTCTGCACCTCCTGGGATTCTCTTTCTATCCCACTCTCTCTGCCCCTTGCTCACTCTTGCTTGCTCTCTCTTAAAAATTAATTAAATAATTAAATTATAAAAAAAGAAACGAGAATTTTGGTACATGATATGTGCTATAAGCAAATGAAGTGGGATTAGGTATTGGATTTGTATTTGGAGGGTGAACAGCTATAGCTGGGCTGGGTTGGCAAGTCTTCTTGGGAGCAATTACTTTAAAACTAAGGCCTGAGAGATGAAAAGGAACTAGGTGATGTGAAGAAAGAAGGGGGAAATGTTCCAGGCAGAGAGACCAGGGAGGATAATGTGTGGAAACAGGAAAGAGTGTGCTCAAATAATGGGAGGAAGTGCAGGGTGGTTGGAGCAAGTGTATGAGGATGAGGTCAGAGAGACAGGCAAAAGTCACCTCAGGTAGACATTTTACAGGTAAGTGTTTTGTGTTTTTTTATGAAGTATCTTTTCAGTCATTTGCTGATATTTTAATTTGCATTGTTTGCCTTTTTATTACTGAATTGTAGAGTTTCCTTTCACATTCTGCAAGGTTTTTTTTTTAATTTTTTTTAATGTTTATTTATTTTTGACAGAGAGAGAGAGAGAGAGAGAGACAGAGCATGAACAGGGGAGGGGCAGAGAGAGAGGAAAATATAGAATCCCAAGCAGGCTCCAGGCTCTGAGCTGTCAGCACAGAGCCCGACGCGGGGCTTGAACTCACAGACCGCGAGATCATAACCTGAGCGGAAGTTGGACGCTCAACCGACTGAGGCACTCAACCGCCCCTACATTCTGCAAGTTTTTTGTCTAAGATGTAAATTGTGGAGTTTTTCTTCCAGTCTATTGTTTGTTTATTCAGTTCCTTAATGGTGTCTTTTGAAAAACAAATGCTTTTAGTCTTAAGTCTATTTATCAGTTTCTTCCTTTATTTTGGATCCTGGCAAAAAAAATATATTTACCTAACCCAAAGTTTTAAGGATACACTCTTATATTTTATTCTATATCATTTAGAGCTTTAGTTTTTCCTTTTGGTCTATGATTCAACTTGAACTAATTTTTATTTAAAGTGAGGTAGAGATCAAAGTTCCTTTTATTTATTTTTTGCAATATGGTTATCCAGATGCTTCAGCGTCCTTTGTTGAAAATATCTTTTATTTCTTTTTTTCCAAATATAGATATTCTTCAGGTATTGGCCCTAAGCCCTCTTTTACTACACTCTCTTCTTACATGGTTTTGCTTTCTCATGACTTCCAATAAAATCAAAATATTGATGATGCCCACATGTATATCTGCATTTGAACACTCTCGCCTTGGTCTCCAGATAATTCAATTCAGCGGTCTATTTGATATTGCCTATTGAGTGTTTAGAAGACATCTTAAATTTAACGTAGCTAATATCAGTCTAAAAGTCCACAATTATAAAACAGCTCCGTTAACATGAGTTTTCTAGAAATACTACCACTATGCTTTCAGAAACCTAGGAATCATGCTTAATACATTTTTCCCTTATACTTCTCAGCCAATAGTGGTAAAACTTGCAAACTCTTTCTCTAAAATCATCTGAAATCCAACAACATTTTAAGATCTGCTCTGCCATCACTTCCATATCTACCCACGATTACCTCTCACCTAGACCACTGCAGCCACCTATGAACCGTTTTCTTCATCACTTTTGCACCACCCTCCAATTCGTTGCTCTCAAAGCTGCAAAAGTGATCATTTTCAAATATTGTATTATGTAACTCCCCTGCCTAAAATTCTTCAATAACTTTTACTCGATGTACTAAAAAATATGTATTAACCATCTATTGTTTGAACCAAGCATTGTTCAAAGTATTGGGGATATAATGATAATTACAAAAATATGTGGTTCCTAACTTCATTAAATTTACATTTATCCAATATTCACACACACACACACACACACACACACACACACACACACACCTATAAAATGTTAATGGGCAAATATCCAGAAGAGTAATGAACAGTGCTATGAATGTCTTCAAATAGGAAATTTATATGGTTCGAAAATAAAACATGGATTGTACTAATCCTTTAGCACAAGTTCTCTAAAAAAGAGAGACCCAGGCAGAAAATTAGGCATGTAAATATGAAGACTTAAAGTATGATAAGGCATGACAGGGACACAGAGTTGGAAAGGCAGATGACCAAAACCAGAAAGAACAAGATGAATTTTGGGAAAAAGGCATAAGCCAAACTTGCAGGCCTTCTTAAGAGGTATTTTTCTTTTCCTTAAAATAGCAGAGAACAATTTGGAGGTGCCTGGATGGCTCAGTCAGTTAAGCGTCCAACTTTTACTCAGGTCATGACCTTGCAGTTTGTGAGTTTGAACCCCATGTCGGGCTCTGTGCTGACAGCTCCAAGCCTGGAGCCTGCTTCGGATTCTGTGTGTCTCTCTCTCTGTCCCTCCCACACTCATACTCTGTCTGTCTCTCTCTCTCTAAAAAATAAATAAACGCTTAAAAAGATTAAAAATAACACAGAACAGTCTGAGAAAGATCACTGTGACTACAGTGTAGAGAATATATTGAGAAGGGAACAGAGTAGATGCGGACAGACCATTGGAAGGTTTTAACAATCATCTAGAAAAAGTAGGATGGTAGGGCCTTCCTACTTCAGGACCCTTACTCGTTCTGCCTGGAATGATCACCTCCATTGCTCCTGGATTGAAGGTCCCAGGTCCACTTGTCAGCTCCCAGATTAAACATGTCCTTTTAAATGGAGGCCTTCCCTTACCACTAAGAAAATAAAATGTTTCTTGCTCATTCCATTATTTTCTATCATCACCCTATTTTGTTTCCTTTTCAGCGCTTCCTATTTTGCAATTTTCACTTCTTTTTTATTTGTTTATTTCTATCTCCAACACTAGAATAGATGCACCAGAAGAATAGGGATCATGTCTTGTCTTTTTTTGCCACCTTATAAATCATCAGCACATGTCACAGCAGCTGCCTCATGGTTATACTCAAAAATGTTAATGAAATAAAATACTTGGCTTCAACATATTAGCTTTCCTCTTTCCATAACATATAAGCCACCTTAGCCCAAGCATGCTCAGTTACACCTTTCAATAACTGTTCTATTTCTATGTGTCATGTGCTGGGCAAGGTGTTAAGCATAGAATAATTACTTCCCAGACTGTGTGCTATCAATCGGTGGTTTAGAGCAAGGGTTCTGGAACCAAGCAGCTTGAATCTGAACTTCAGTTTTTCTGCTTCCCAGCTGTGTGATGTTGGGACATTTACTTATCATCTCTGGACCTTAGTTTCCTCATCTCTCAAATGGGGATATTAAGAGCTCCTTACAACATTGTTATGACTACTAAAGGCCACCATGATTTGTAGCTATTATTCATCCCAGTGGGCAAAGCAGAGATTTAAATAAAATTAATAGTGTATTACAAATGTGATATGTGTCCAAAGGGGGACTTAAAGGATATTTGTGAGTATGTAAAAGACTGCCACACTTATTATACAACAAACATTCCTGTTAATTAGAGTAAAGTAAGCAAAAAATTGACCTCATTTCATATCCAGATTCATAGTGTCAACGCATGTTAAGTAGTTGAGTTGAAAAAAGCTCTGAAGGCTCATGTGAAAACCCTGCTGGCACAAAAACATAGCAGTTGCTGAGTATATGGATGTGTGTGTGTGGTCATCTCATGTATCAGATTTCACATACATCTGCTCTATAATTTAATCTACTGGCAAATACCACTGTATATTGAACTACTCAAAAGCTACTGGCTTAAAAGAGCAGTCATTAATTCCCATTTATCCTGGGTCCACTGGAGTTGGCTGATCTAGGCTGGGCTTAGTGGGGATAGCTCTGTACCTCATGCTTCTCTTTCTCCTCTGAGATCCAACAGTCTAATGAAAGTTTTTCTCATGACAAGAGCACAAGTGAGATCACACAAACAGAAGCCCACATGAACTCTTTTTAAAAATTTTTTTTAATGTTTACTTATTTTTGAGAGAGAGAGGGAGACAGAGTGCAAGCAATGGAGGGGCAGAGAGAAGGGAGGTAGTATCTGAAGCAGGCTCCAGTTCTGAGCTGTCAGTACTAATGCGGGGCCTGAACTCACAAACTGTGAGATCATGACCTGAGCAGAAGTCAGAAGCTTCACCAACTGAGCCACCCAGATGCCCCAGAAGCCCACATGAACTCTTAAGGCCTAGGCTCTGAAGTAACAAACTGTTTCTTTTGGCTTATCCTATTGAAAGAAAGTCAATCATACCACTACACTCAGCGTTCATGGGTAGGGAAATAAACTTACGGTTTATTTTTATGATAAGGACCACAAAGTATATGGCAAAGGACATGGACACAGGAGGGATAAAACATTGGGGCATGGCTATAGGGGAAGCATGAAGAATAATTCAATTTACCAAATCTCCTCAGTTTGTTCCTTATTTTTCTGTATAGAGGTAGGGATGCTGAATGTCTATTTGACAATGATTTAGGACAACAATATAGGACAACACACACCACTCTCTGGTGTGAGACTTTACATGTAATCATAAGTGGATTTTTAGCTGAAATAGACAAATAGGAGAAATGAAAATATAGAGCAATATTTTTTTCTTTGAAACTTTAAGGTAAATACTACTCCTTACAGCAATTATTTTGTAGGTATATGACAGAATAAAGAAATGAAGCACCTTCGGTAACTTAAGATTACAGCTGCGATTCCTTTTATAAAATGTTCCCTTATTGTATAGGATATTTTTAGTAAGATAATGCTATTTTTAATTTTTTTTTTCTTACCTCTATTCAAGCTCTATTTCTTAAGGGATTACTTTGGACAGCCAAGCATCTTATAGTTTGATGGTGCCCTGGCAGACCTTTCCTTACATGAAAGACACAGTTTTTTTTTAATAGTTTTATTCTGTATTCTGTAATTGCCTCGATTTGAGGCTCATTTTTCCCAGGCTGTGTAAAGAAATCTAATCAAGTTTAGAAACTGAATTGTGTGCTCTAGCTTCAATCTTAAAATGGGCATTTTCCTGTTCTTTTCATTAGAGAAGTCCTATTTTTGGTCACTAATTTTTCCTACTTTCTCTATTTCTTTTAAGTTTTCTAAGACCACTGTATAGGATAGTACTTAGTATGTGAATTTACCAAAGTAAGGTTATTCTAATATCCTCCTTTCACTAGGAACAAATGCTTTATGTAACATGTCAAAGGGAAAGGAAAACTTCTATATGAGATTTTAATTTTGTTGCAATGTCCCATTGTTCAAAAAAATTGCCTGCTGTAGGATAGAGTAGTAAATTTTAAATGTTCAAGATTTTCTCTTTTATTCCTCTCTTGTTTTACAAAACCTTTTATTCTGAGGTACTTAGCACTTGGTATAACCAAATTCTATGGGTATGAATCATAAGATTACAGTCAAAAAAGAGAGTTAAGAGTTCACACAGGCTACTTTTTTTTCCTAAGATGGAACTGAGTTGAGGGGAGAGAAGATCAAGTTTATCAAAAAAAGACTTAGAGCTGTGGCCTTAACACAGTCATAGGTAAAAATACTGTCTCTGCCACTCAGAAACTATGTGACTTGGAACAAATAGCACAGCTCATCCAAGCCTCAGTTTCCTTATTTATAAAGTAGGGATTATAACATCTCCCTTGAAGTGTAATTGTGGGAACTGAATGAGAAAACATATTCAAAGAGTCTTGGCTACAGTAGATAGTCCTTAAAGTCATATAGCTAGTTAGTTTCCGATATGAGAAATCAGAAGTCACTTCCTTCCAGTCAAGTAAGCTTTACCCATGCCATTTATGCTCACCCTGTTCAAGGAATGCACAATTTATTGGTAATATAGGAGTCGCATGCAGATCTTTTAAACCATCATTTACACAGATTGTACAGAATAAGAGATTAAAGAGAGATTTGCCAATGCATGTGAAAATGAGCTGAATCACCAGTGCCAACAACATAGACATTCTTGGTGTCTGAAAAAGACTGTAAGTGAGCATATTCACATCTTTTTCTCTACCTCTTTCTCTCTCTCCCTCTCCTCCCCCCTGCCTCTCTCTCTCTCTCTCTCTCTCTCTCTCTCTCTCTCTCTCTCTCTCTCTCTTTCATAAGATATATATTATCACAGTATATCATATTTCAACATGTCAGGATTAGATGAAAAGAAATTAAATGAAAGCCAAAAAAGGAAAAATCCAGGAGTTTTTTTTTCTCTTGCATTCACTTACAGATCTAGAATTTTTCCAATTCAGAGTGTTCTGACATCCTAGTAATAACTGTACTATCCTGTTGAAGCAAATGCCTTTCAGACTTGACTCTGTTGAAGACCTAACCAAAATGAGGTATTCCTTGGTGATAAGTGAATTTCTGTTGAGCATTTGAAAAAGAGGTTCACTGCTGTCTTTCATTAGTTTTGATGCAACAGAAGCCATACCCAAACTCATTCATATGTAGCACCTGTCAGTTTTCTTTGGCCTGATACATTTCATCAGATATTGGAAAGTGCTTTCACCACTATATTATTGTACCACCACTTTTAAGGTGAGGCCCTATTTATAGGAGTATTTATTAAGCACTTATTCTATACCTTGCCATCTGCTAGGAACTTTTCTGCGTTATCTTACTTAATCCTCACTACGCAGAAGAGTTAAGCATTATGATGCTCATTTTACAGAAAAGCCGATTTTAAAGAGCTCTAATAGTTTACTCTAGTTGATAGAAGTTTTAAGGAGCTAAACTAGGAGGTGAATTGGACTTCATCAGATGCCAAAATCCATGCTCAGGGTTTAAGTTCCTGAAAAAAAAATGTTATCATTTAATACTTGCCTATAGGCTGCCAAACATTAGGATAGCAATTCAACAGTCTAAGCTTCATTTAATGGGACGGTCCACACTCCATGACAATTTGCAAACTGAAATATCCCTAGTGATTAGACAAATCATGGTCCTTATTATCTACCAATATATGTCTTGTTAAACTCTATTCACAAAGAGACTTAATTGCAAATCAATGTAATTCAGTTGTTTTCTAATCTGTAGTCATTTTAGGAATTTATTTTTAAATATTTATGCATATGCACTTATGTAATTTTTACAAATTCACAAAATAACATATCTTGAATGCCTTATATTATCTTTTTTTTCATTTTCTACTTATTTACACTTTTTCTCTTCTTCCCTCATCCCTCATTAGCTCGCTACCCCACCTCATCCCCAAATACCACTAAGCTCATATATCCTATTTTTCCCCGAAAATATATGTATGTATAATATCTGTGTATCTATACACACACAAAACTCTAAAAATATTCTCTCACACATGCACACAAAATATATAACCAACTTAATCAACCATATACACACATGCATATGCATGGACAAGTTTTATTGTCATTGTTTATAAGAAATGGTTATCACACTATGTGCATTTTTCTGCATATTGATTTTCACTGTCATAAATATTTTTTTTTAATTCCTACAGTAAATCACCATAGCTGTAATTCATTCTTTTCATTATTGATTTAATATCCTATCATGTAGATATACCATAATGTATTCAATAATTTCTATATTTGATGAACAATACTTTGTTTCCACATTTTTGTCACTGGAAAAAGTCATTGGAAATGTTTAAATAATTATCATTGTGCCTATGACCTTAAATATTAGTAGTTTTCTTTCCATGGGTTGGGTTGTCAAAAGGGAAATTAATAGATTAAAAGGTATTTATTTTTGAATTTGAATAAATCTTTCCTGATAACACCCTCAAAATGAACAATTTGCAATCTCATCAGCCAAATGTAAGAACATAAATTTTTCCCAACTTGCTACCAAGAGTACTCTTTTTTCTTTATTTTCATCAACATGTTTGTTGATGGATATAAAGTGGCAGACAATAATACATCCATTTATATTTTTCAGACAATTGACTAGAGAGAGGATTTCATTTGTATCTTGGTCACTTACTCTTTTCCAAATTGTCTCAACTCTTCCCTCCTCCTCACATTTTTCTACTGGATATTTCATTCTGTCTTCAAAATTTATAAATGCTTTCGGCATCATACATTATTTAATGAAATTGGAACTTGTTTTTGAATATGTTATTTTATTAGTTTTGTATTAAATTCTCACATATATAGACTGGGATCTATTTTTGAACACTGCTGGACTCCAGTGAATAATGTATCTATTGCTAATTTACTTCCACACCACATTACTTTTTTAACGTAGCTTTATATTATATGCTAATATCTAGTTTTAAAAATATAGTTACTTTTTTCCTTCCCATCAAATATTAGGTATTCATTCCTTCTTATAACTTTTAAAATAAATTTTCCAGTTAGGAAAATTATTTTATTTTTTTGCATTTATTCCAATCAATGTCAAATAATTGTGATTCTGACATCTTGACCCAATTTCTGATTTTAACTGAAGTGAAGCTAGAGTCTCATATTTGAGATAGTATTTGTTCCTATTCTTGGTAAACAGTATTTCTCACAGTTAAATAGGTTCCACTTTTCAATTGTGCTTTTTATTTTTTTCATAAGAAATATGTTGCTGAATTTTATCAAATGACTTTTCAACATCGATATTTTTATGCTGTGCTTTTTTTTTCACATTGCAGGAATGTCTGGAGATTTTACTTTCTTAATGAGGTACCTAGTGGGTAAATCAAATACATTTTTCCTTAAGTGAGAAAATAAACAATGGCATTTTTAAGCATTAAGTAACTTTTTATGAAGAGTGATCCTATCCTCTTTTGCAATAGAGACAGCAACTAGGCAACTTGGGAACACAATGCTTTCATTTTTGGCAATTAATACTCAAAAAGCTAATACTCGGCTGGGATTCTTTTGGCTTCACCCTGCGCCAAGGGTAATTAGTCACTCTTGCAAAGTCCTTGTTCTTATTTCTATCATAGTTTTAGTACAATATATTTTAAGTATATGTTAGTGTATTTGCATCTCACAGTAAAACTTGCTGTTTCCTTTTCCATATATCTATGCCATAGCACAATGCCAAGCACATTACAGCTGCTCAATAAATAGCTGTTGGCTAATAGAACTTTTAATGTATTTATTCCTTGCCTCTAGAATGGCAGAATGGAAAGGAAATGCTGAATAAGCTTAGGTGCATCTTTTGATGATTGCCTTCTTAAAAGTTAAGTCTTTTCTAAGAGACTTTAGAAGTTAACTCACTCTCTAAGGAATTAAGCATGTTGTTCTGGTGACAAGGAAAAATTTGCTGTAATTCTGGCTGAGCCATAATGAATTCTGTACCATCTGTTAAGGATTAAAAAGAAATAGAAAAGCAAGAGATGGTAAGTGTACTTAGATCACAGATCTAATCAATTGCATGTTCAGTTTACTTAAAACGTCTTTAAATAAGAAGTTTTAACTGTGGCTTTATATTTAGTATTGTAGAAAATTAACCAAAACCTCAGAAATCTCTCTCAGTAAGTAGTACTCAGTGTCACCTAATCAAAGAAGGCAGGGCTTAGGACAGAGTCTTGTAGGAAGTTAAGATTGGGTGAACCAAGTCACAAAAGAGCCATTGTTAACAGGAATCTAAACAGTCAGTCTGGTGGTTTGATATCAATCACTGGAATCTTTTCATTGACTCGCAGGTTGTATCTTGTGTATAAATGAAATGAGAATCTGTACAATTTAGATATTTCCTAGAATTTTACCCCAATCCTTTATTGGTTCTTTTTTTTTAATTGGATTCTGTAAGTTCCACTACTATAAATCAAAATTTAATTTAGAATGTACTTCCGAGTCATCTATGCAACTCACAAATTTAAATATTAATAAAATCATAAAATTTATTTCTACCACGCAAGGCTGAATATTTTACCTAGTTTGCCAATTGCACCCCACACATCCCAATGGCTTTGTCCTTTAGAAGCTTAAAATCATTGGAGAAACACACACACACACACACACACACACACACACACAGTCAGTCAGGTTTTTTATTCTAAAGATGAAGTTTTTTTCTTCTATTTTTGATATCTTTTTGAGATAGGGTAAAGGCAATTTAAGTATTCCTATGTTTGTGGCAGATAATCTAAACAAAAAGTTTAATTGCCTGAACAGATACTTGCATTCCTAAGCCATGTCCTTTCTTCGAACACCCACAATATCACAATCATCTTTACTCCAAATTAACAGAAATCATCCACCCATCCATTTATTCATTCATTCATATATTTATAAATTGGTTTATTCAATAATTATTTCAGAGTACCTATTACATACCAGGAATTATTTGAAAAACTAGAAATATAATGATAAATAAACAAGTCTCAACCACAAAGTATTTACATTCTAGAGGAAGGAAGGCTGTTTCAATATTTTTAATTAAATATATATAGCCATGCTCAAAACTAAGATAGAAGTTGATGTTCATGACAGCAGTCACACGGTGGCCAGTGACAAAACAGACATCCATAGTACTGCATCTCTGGAGACAAGTTGTGGATCAGGGTCCAAAAGCACTTTACAGGAAGAACCAAAGAACAAAGACAACTGATTTATTTTGATGACTGAATACTTGCTGAGCTTTCATTGCAGTTCTGTTCTGAATCCCTACCTTCCTATATATGAGGCAGTTGAGGGAGTGGTGATGTTTTGAACAGACTGGCATAAAGTTGATGCCTGATAAGGGGGCTCCCGGGTGGCTCAGTTGGTTAAGCACCCAACTTTGGCTCAGGTCATGATCTCATGGTTCCTGAGTTCAAGCCCCGTGTCAGGCTCTGTGCTGACAGCTGAGCCTGGAGCCTAATTCAGATTCTGCATCTGTCCCCCTCTTCCTCTTCCCCTCCCCCACTCATTCTCTCTCTCTCTCTCTCTCTCTCTCTCTCTCAAAAGTAAACAAATATTAAAAAATATATTTTTGAAAGAAAGTTAATGCCTGATCTCGGAGCAGATTAAAAGCCCTGTTGATGACAATCCATTTCAAATCAAGGAAAGAAAAAGAGAAATCTAATCTAAGCATTTTTCCAACTAAGCTTTCCTACACTTCAGGTGTCTTTAATTTATTCAAGGTGAGCAAGTTTCCTGCCTTTTGAAAAGTCTGGTATTTATTGTATTATTTTTCTGTTAACAGGAGAGTTTGGATGTACTTGTGTGTGATTTTCCTGCTATAGGTGACAATTCAGATACAAATGTCTTCCATCATACTGCAGCTAAATGCTTGATTTATTTTCTTGCTACAGAAAAGATCATTTACTAGCAGCATTAGCTAAGAAACCTGGATGTATAGTGACAGACCCGCCATAGGCTGGTAAGGAGAGTACACCAAAGAAATCTATCAGAGACCTACCCAGCAGTGGTGGAGGGGATAACAAATCTATTTCCACCATCTGACTTTAATGACTTTGATTTGATCTTAATACTCACCTGCTTATATGGGAAATGGAAAATGAAACATATTATAGATTTAGCATAATTAAATCCTTTCATCGATGTATTATAACTACTTTCTCAATCTGCTGGGTTGCAGCCATAGTATTTATTTAAATATTCCTTAAAATAATGTCTCCTGATTTTAAATATTAGCTTAAATCTCAAGCTTAGCAAATCATGTGGTTCCTCTTTACAAATATACTATTGCACTCCAAGCACAGAAAGGTATCAATTTTACATAAAGCTTGGTATCAGATATACTGACAATCAGATTGAATGCCTTAAAAAAACTGGGTGTTATAATTACATAAAAGAATGTCATAGAGTACATTCTATTTTCACCCAAAATCTAATTAACATATATCCATTGACCACACACTACTTGAAAAACCAGATGCCATAGTTGTACAAATATATGGATCAGACACATCCAACTTTGAAGTTGCTTAAGATCTAATGATGGAAATTTGATGTAAACATATGAAAAGTTGGATTACAACTTAGTAGATTCAATATTACAGGCCAATTCTCGACTGGTTACTGAAAAACCAAACCCTTAGTTCCTTTGTAGGGGCTTACTAGCATTATGGAAGTTTTATTGAACTTCCTCAATATGTCTCCTTATAGGGCCATGTTGGTAAGGTTTCCAAAGGAAAGCACTGCTAATTCTATGAGACAGCCTAGGAGAATGTCATTTGTGTAACTGTCTCCAAGCACTGAGCACAGATAGAAGATGACAGATTTCCATTGCTAACAGCTGTTGAAGCTCTGGCTGCAGTCCCTGGTTGGGCATTTCCTCCCAACTGCAATTATATTATATCTTCTTTTACTGTAGCAGGTGCTGCAGCATGTGGGGAAATTTGGTATTGTTGACAGATCTGATCCCATTTGCTGGCAAGGTAAGTTTGTTTTCCCAATTCTTTGGGTCAGCTAACTCATTAGGGGCTTCCTAGAAGCAGCTAAAGATGAAATGATCCTCTTGAAGTTGTCTCTTATGCTCAGTACTCATTGGAGACTTGAAACTAGCTTACAAAAAACGATAAACTGCTTTCCATATGGAAGAAGGGGAAGTGGCAGAGAAGAGCACCCCCATTAACACAGTCTGCAGAAATGTGTTACACAGGAGATTTGGGCTCCCTGCTAGGTGAACTTTGATTCAGAAGAACATGCCTTGAATATACTCTCGTGGAGCTAAAGAGGGTATACTACAAGTCCTCGTATAAACAGTAGCAGGAATACTAGTCAATTATATTTCTCGGAATTTCTCTGTATGCTTTGGCACTCTCTATATTTTCACATTAGTGATATCACAGGTATCAACAGATTATTATTTAATATTTATTTATTTATTTTGAGAGAAAGAACAATTTGGGAGGGGCAGAGAGAGGGAGAGAGAAAGAATCCCAAGCAGGCTCTGGGCTGACAGCGTGGAGCCTGATGGGAGGCTTGAACTCACGAATCATGAGATCATGACCTAAGCCAAAATAGAGTCAGAGGCTCAACCAACTGAGCCACCCAGGCACCCCCAAAGGTAATTATTTTCAGCTTTAGCAACGATGGGCTTAATGCAGCTTTTAACAATTACTGAATTCCTGCCTTTGGATCTACACTTTGTCCATAGCTAACATTTTCTTTAAACTGTTAAATAACTCAGCTGGAGGATATCTCTGAGATGCTGGCTAAAGTCATAAAAACAAAAACAGAAAAACAGCAAGAGCTTGCCTATCTATCCATTGCACTTTCGATCATTTAATAGATATATTGTGTGTATGTTTACTATGTTCCAGAAGCCTGTGTTCAGTGTTGGACGCAGTACAACTGGCCTGGTACCAGCCCTCACAGAACTTAAGTTTGTGAAGGAAATGCTTAGATGCTGATACTAAACAAGTAATTACAATAAAAGCACAATATTCTGACAGCAGGGTAGTGATGATGTACAGAAAGGAATAGAAGCACAGAGCATGGAGATTTCCTACAGATTAAAAACTAGATCGAACTGCATTTTCAGGGTTGCAGACTTTGGTTCACATTTGCCAAATTTGAGGAATTCAGGTTGACTACAAGGAAAAATCAGTATCTTATAGGACTCTTTGGGGGCCTTGACAAAGAACACGTGCTTTCCCAGGGAAGAGGTTATTAATTATGAAGAACACTGCCATAGCATTTAGTGAATGAGAAATCTTATGAAAATACAGGGGAAAGTATTGAGCAGATTGTTAAAGCTATCATGAAAAAATTTCTCCCTAGTACAAACACATTTCAAAGGATGGGATTGAACTTTTCTGACAAGCAATAAAAGTCTGTGACAGTGGGTTATATCTTACCATACATAGCTTGTTCATCTGATTCCACCCTCGATTACACTTTCCAATCATGTGAGTAAGTAAATAAAATTTTATAAGATTTGTCTGAGTATCTGTTTTTAAAAGAAGAATAGTAATCTAAGAAATAAAAAGGTTTGGAAAGTAAGAAGCAGTGACTTTAACACAGGACGATAATGAAAAGATGTTCCAAGTCAACACCTGTATATCAACCTAGAAAGCAATATATCAGATTTCTTTTTTTTATTTTAATTTTTTTAAATGTTTATTTAGTTTTTGAGAGACAGATTGACAGAGTGTGAGCAGGGGAGGGGCAGAGAGAGAGGAAGACACAGAATCTGAAGCAGGCTCCAGACTCTGAGCTGTCAGCACAGAGCCCGACGCGGGGCTCGAACCCACGAATCGTGAGATCATGACCTGAGCCAAAGTCGGACGCTCAACCGACTGAGCCAACTAGGTGCCCCAATATATCAGATTTCTAACAGTGTTCTATTGGAAAGAAACTTTAGGAAAAGGCTTGTGTACAATAAATAACATTTTTAATATTCTAGAATATCTTAGAGTCACAAAGAAGGCAAATGTGTCTTCTACAAAGAATAAAATAAAAAGAGTAATTAGAAATACCAGGGTGGGGAGCAAGCTACAAAAGGAATTCCGGGCACGAACATAAGCAAACTAATATCTGAAATGTTTTTCTTCTTAGAAACCCTCTTTAAATTTCAATTAGGTAGATATAATTCTAGATAAATGATTATATTGATGAAGAAGACAGACAAGGTTCCTACCTTATTGGAGTATATACTGTAAAAGAGGAAGATATATATAAACACATAAAAATAAATGCAATAAATACAAATAGTAATAAACACTATGAATATGCAAAAAGGGTAATGGGATGGAAGTGATGGATTGCACCTTACTTGTGGTGGTAAGGAAAGCTTCTCCAGGGAGATGTAATGATGAGAAGAAACCAGCCATTCTATGATCTAGAGAAAGAGGAATGCAGAATAGAAAAACTGAAGCAAAGGCTTTAAGGCAGTAGTGAGGTTGGCATATGTTAAATATAGAACAGGGGCTCCTGGCTGGCTCAGTTGGTAGAAAATGCAACTCTTGATCTTGAGGTCGTGAGTCGAAGCCCCACGTTGGGTGTAGTGCTTTCTTAAAAAAATAGAACAAGCAGTAAGGCTGGGATGTAAGGAAGAAGGGGAAAATTGTATGAGTTTAGGTCACAAAGGAGGACAGGTGCTAAATTAGGGAGTACATGTCAGACTATGGCCAGAAGTCTGTAGGTTGTTCAAGGTGAACGTCAGGCAATTGGAGGGTATTATATCAGGGAGTAATGTAATCTGATAAGTAAATTCAAAGCATCACTCCCATTCCCAGAAGGATAATAAACTCCGGGGCAAGAGAGGAAGCATAAGACCAGCTAGAAGTCTGCTGCAATCTGTTCCAGGGCAGCAAAATGTAAGTGGAAAATAGCAATGACATTAAGGACGTATTTTTGAGGCAGAGCTGTCATATTTTATCTATTAAAATTATGACCTAATGATTTATTACAAAGCAATATGAAATTTTTCTATTCTAAATTAAGACAGATTCTCTGCAAAATGTAAAATATCTCATTTAAATATTGCTTCCTTTTGGTATTTTCACATCTGCTGCCTCTTACTCTTCCCACATAACACTCTTTTCTAATTTTAAAGACATATTCATTCATAACTCTGTTAATTAGTGTCATGCAAGTTGCAAAAATAGAGGTATATCCAGGTTACTTAAGGTCACATAAAAATACACAAGGATAAAAATATATATATGCCCCAAGCTGATCAACCAGCTTCACAAACACATTTTATAAAGACCTATAATAATAACTACTTCTTTCCTTGTTAAAAGTGCAACTCTTCTGACCCAAGTGCAGATCTGGATATATGGTTATCATGTCATCCAGTGACATGTGAATATTTGATGCTCTCTGAATTATGGCTAAGACTTCTCATATATCTTTCTTCCCCACTCTCTGATGTTTTGCTTCTCCTATTGTATTCTGCTTTTCTGTTCATTGCACTAGATTCAACTCTATACCACTGTGTATGTTATGTGTGCCTTCTTGTAAATTTACCTTCAAATTTCCTAAAGAGAGATTTCTTTTTTTGGGAGTTCTCCAGTCAGGCTACCTCTCTTGGGCACCTGGGTTTAGTCATATACACATTAGATGATTCACTTTAACTACTGGAACAACCTCTGTGTTCAGGGAAGTAGGTACATACGACCCAAACATGGTTTCTCACAGTGTCCCTTTCCTTCAATAGAGGAGTTGAACCTGACAGACTTCTGCAACAGAGGCTTCCATCTCTGGATGTACATCAGTCAAAACTGTAAACTTAAAAACTACACATGCCTCAGTAGCACACCTAAGAGAGTGACACACACACACACACACACACACACACACACACACACCCCTGCACAATTCCTGAGAGACGCTGATTTAGAATGCAATTGTCTTTTTTCAAGTGCATTAAAAAAAACTGAACTGAACTATTTTACCCTGTGAGAAGTATCAACCACTTGACCCATTTGGCTTATGAACTATTTATGATCTTTATAAAATTTATCCTTATATGCTTTTTGTTCTATTTAAAGCAATGGTTGAGTTCTAATAAATGTAATAATGCAGGATAAATCTATGCCCTCAAAATAAAACTTAATTCAGTAAAATCACATTAAAACATAACTCACTTTTGACACTTTGCCCCAGGGTCTTGATGGTACGCACACACACAGACACACCTCTGAAAATGCCACTTACTTGTTATATACAAGAATCTAATGCTAGTTACATTTTGTTTAAAATGGCTGTGAAAACCTACACTTACCAGTTTTCTCATGATTGAAGATAGCTAGTAAAAACATTGGAAGATGAATAGATACACACTCCATAATAAGCAGGAAAAAGTGATACACAGTTGCTATTCATAAATTTAAAAATGAGTATATATCTGTATGCCCATAATCAAATATTTCCATTCAGTTTCTGGCAGCGTGAAGTTATTAATTAAAATCCATTTATCTATTTATTTATATATAAGGTGACCACATACTTTATTGTTCAGACTAGAATACTTTTTAGAGTGAAAAATCTTGATATTAATAATTATTCTGTGACTCAAATGGCACAGTTATTGAGATCTGTCTGTTAGTCAGATTTCAGAATCTCTATGGATATGATTTCATTATAAAAATATAAATAATTTATCTAAAAAATTTTGAAACAATTTAGGACTTGAGAAATACTCTATATTCTGGAGGGTTTTGTGACTGGCTAAATGATCTTTCTAATGCAATTTTCTAAAGATTTCAAAAATCAAGGGTTCTGCTTCAGACAGTGGCAGATTAGTTTCTTATCTGCTGTGGAGGTCCAGTCTTCCCACTGAGAAAAACTAGAAAAGATAGACAATTTTTTACAAATAAAATAAAGTAAAATAAAATGTGTTTCTGAAGATATCAAATATAATTTGCAGGGACATGATCTTGATGAAGGGAAACCTGGAGAAATGGGCTCTGTGTATTTTTGGGTTTTTGTTTCACAAATTATCACAATGGCTGCTGAAAGGGTGAGAAATTAAGCACTTTTAAGACTCTTGTGGCTAGAGAGACAAAAATTGCAGTTACCGGGCTGCTAAAAACAAAAATAGAATACTAGCAAATAATCAGGGCTTTAGGTAGGACCCTGAAGGCCTTTTCCCAACATGCGAGGAAATAGAATAAACCTCATAAAATTATTGTCTTGATCCTTGATTGGATTTGTCCCTAGTTTAGATGCTTGTCATAAGAAAAGTAAGCGAAGCAAATTCACAATGAACAAAGATACCACCCTAGGATTCAAATTGTATTGATACATTTTATATAGAATCTAGAATTCAATTTTTAAAAACAATAGGTTTTTAGGAAGACAAGTCTTAATAGAATTCAAGAGAGAAAAAAGCGGAGAGGGGCACCTGGGTGGCTCAGTCATTGAGCATACAAATTTGGCTCAAGTCATGATCTCAGGGTTCGCGGGTTTGAGCCCTACATCAGGATCTGTGCTGACAGCTCAGAGCCTGGAGTCTGCTTCAGATTCTGTGTCTCCCTCTCTCCCTCCCCTGCTCTCTCTCTCTCTCTCTCTCTCTCTCTCTCTCTCTCAAAAATAAATAAACATTTAAAAAAAATTCTTAAGGGGAGCCTGGGTGGTTCAGTTGGTTAAGCGGCCAACTTCGGCTCAGGTCATGATTTCGCGGTCCGTGAGTTCAAGCCCCGCGTCGGATTCTGTGCTGACCGCTCAGAGCCTGGAGCCTGTTTCCGATTCTGTGTCTCCCTCTCTCTGACCCTCACCCGTTCATGCTCTGTCTCTCTCTGTCTCAAAAATAAATAAACGTTAAAAAAAATTAAAAAAAAATTCTTAAAAGACAGTGGAGAAAGACCACAGGGAGTACATATATCATTAGATTTAGACATTAAAATAATTAGATATAAGGAATTAAAAGAAAATATTTTAGGTAGAGATTTGAAAACTATTATAAAAGATGAAGAGTTGGCTTTGCAGAACATTAGCAAAATGGTGAACCAGGAACCTCCAAGTTCTTGTTCCACCATAGAAAAATAAAACACAGTAAGAAATTGGCTGAATTAACTCCACAGAAGCTCTGGGAAAGAAAGGCTTAGAGCAATTAAGCAAATGGCAAATCAAGTAAAAGCCACCTTCAGAAAGGTAAGGAAGTGTAGTGTGTTTTCTTGTCCTTGCTGCATACTCTTGTTAGTATGCCAAGGTCTTAGTCTGGAGGAAGTGGCAACCCAGACCCCAGTTTCCTCTCTCAAACTGGAGAGAGCAAAGGAAACCTCATTTGTGATATTTTACCCTATCTGGGCTGCCTCAAGGACAGAGGACAAAAGGGAGAGGCTGAAATAATGATGATTTATTGAAAGTCTATTTAATAAACAAATTTTTGGATCTCCCTTACCACTCTGCAAGCTAGTCCCCAAATGTTGCAAGAATGATGTTTTATTTGCTGAAACAGATAAGACAGATTTTCTGGGCTGGGAGATGAACAGACCAAATTGAGAGTGGGTGTAGTATACTTAAAACAGAAGATTTTTAAAAACATGTGCATAATGGATGCTGAGGTTCTCAGCCCTGTTTTTTTCACTTTGCTGTAAGAACATTGGCAACTAACCAAAATGGATATATTCAGAGTCTTAGAGAAAATGGCTTAAACAGAAAGACCTCAAGATGGAGGTGTTGAGGTTCCCCAAATAAATGGAAAAGGAATATTATTCTTGAGTGATATAGATGCTCAGAACTATTAGTCAGTGTTTAGCCTCACAAATCTAAAACACAGGCAGCCAACCAAGGATTAGTGGACTTCTGAGGAAACATAAAGATCAAAATATTAAATAGAAAAAAGAAAAAAAAGGGCAACCTTGTCAAAACAGAGTCTCTTCAGAGAAAACACTTGAAAGAAAGGAAATTAATTTTTATAAATTAAAAATTGAACCTCATCATCAATATCATCAAAGAGAAGAAAGACTTAATTCCAACAACAAACTTGTAACAGTATAATACAGAGAAGGAAAAAAAAAGTTCTTAAAAATATCACTTTAATTATGATGGTATAATAATATAATAGTAAGATTGGTAGGTATACTTTAAGAAATTTCACAAAAAGTAGAGCAAAAGGCAAACTGAAAGAAAATAGAAGAGAAATGTAAGATACTACAGGAAAACAAAGAGATTCACTATTTGAAAAATAGTTCAAGAAAGAGAGAATAGGAAAATATGAGGAAGAAAATCAAGGAGATAATTAAAAAAAAAATCTCCAGAACTAAAGGCCAAGAAATTCAAAATCTAAAGTACCAACCTGACCTAATTGTTGAAATAGATGCACATCAAACACATCATGATGAAATTTTAGAAGTCCTTAAAAGTATGCAGAGCTGAAAACAAACAACCCCCTCTCAAAACAAGCAAACAAACAAACACACACACACAAAAAAAACAAAACAAGATATAAAACTAATCAGGAACCATCAAGGGTGTAACAAGGGTGAGGACGAGCAGCAATGAAAATGGCCCACCCTGCAAGGTAGAAAATTATTGTAACCAATGTTGCTTAGAATTGTCTTTCTATAGTGGCATTTTTTTAAAAAGGCTGACTGATAGATTTTTATATTACTGTTTTTAAATACTTTACATTCAATGAACTCATTATTTGAACCTGAGGTCAATCATTATCCTATCCCCAATCCTCATCTTTGTATACCGTTGAGCATCAGAATGGCTTTTGACTTCACAGAAACACTGGAAATGGAAGGCAGTGGAACAGTACCTTCATTTAAGAAACAAAAAATATGTATTGCCCTCAATAAGTACCAAACATTGTTGTATGAGTTTGGAACACATTTGTGACAAACATATGAAAAACCCTATGCTAATTGAGCTTATATTTTAACAGGGGGAAGGTGCACAACACATATCACAAAATAACATTTATATCATATCTTAGAAGGAATGAGTGTTATAACAAGAACAACAAAGAATATATAGAGTAGTGTTCAGGGTACCTGCCATGATGGGGACATAGACTAAGAGAATAGTAAGTCAGATGTTAATGGTCTGCTTCACATAAAGGTGACATTTAAGCAAGGTCCTGAATGAGACGCAGTCGGAACATGTGAGATAGACAGCATCCAGCACAAAGACTAAAATGAGGGCTGGCAGAATGACAGTGTGTGACAATGGAAAGGGTGGCATGAAGGTCCTGTTGAGCTTCCCAAGGACTCAGATTTTTGTATGAATGAAATGTTAGCCATTTTGAGTAAAATATTAACATGATCTGACTTTTGTTATTAATTTTTAATTGTGTTTAGAATATAATACAACTCAAAAGACAGCAAAGGTCAAGAAGACCAATTAGAAGACTACTGCAGTAATACAGGAAAGAGATGACTGTGTCTTAGAGCAGGATGTGACAGTGAGGTGTTGAGAAATGTTTACATTCTGTGTCTGTTTTTAAGGTACAGCCAATGAAATTCCTGGTTATATTTGATATGGACAGTATAAGGAAGAGTCAAGATTGAAACCGAAGCTTTAGCCCAATCCACAGAAGAGTTGGCATTGCCATTAACTGAGTTGGAAAAGTATAACTAGAGGAGAAAAGAAGATGGACCTCAACATTAGGAGGTTGAACAAAGAGGTTGAAATCGCAAAGGAGACTGAAGCCACTGAGTTTGACTCAATGAAGAAAACCAGGTGTGATGTTCTTGAAGCCAAGAGAAGTATCATTAAGGAAGAAGGAGTAATGTGTTACATGACATGAGTTCTGAGAACAGACAAGTAGATTTAGCAACATGGAGGTTATAATTTATATTGAAAAAAAGGAACTGCAAGGTGTGGGTAAAGGATAAAGTCTAATTGGAAGGGGAACCATATAATGGGAGGAGAGAAATGGGAGACAGTATGAGTAGGAAATCTCTCCTAGGAATTTTGCTGTAAAGGACAGCAAATGAATGGGAGCTCAAATCAGCAATGGGATCAAGAGAAAGTTTCTTTCTCTTTTTTCCAAAACATGAGAAATAGCATATTTCTATGCTGACAGGACTGAATCATTTGAGAAGAAATTTTGATTATGTAGGAGAGAGGAGGGAAAATCTTTTAAAAGATATTCTTGACTAGGGTAGAGAAAATTAGATCTTAGTGCCTAAGTGGAGAGAAAGGCTTTAGACCAGAGCATGGATGGTTTATCAGTCCAAGGCAGGAAGGCCCTGTAGTTGGGTCAGTAGGTGGGTAGGTGTAGTTGTGGGAAACTGTGGGGTATCTCTACTGATTATTTCAGCTTTCTCAGGCAAGCTGTCAGTAAGGTCATCAACTGAGAGTACAGAGGGAGACAATACTGAAGGCAATATGAAATGAAAGAAAGGGTGTGAAATAAGCATTAAGGACAGTGGGAGAATAAATGGATTTTGGAAATACAGTGTGATTCTCTGGTGTTTTGAGGTTCTTGGCCATGAATTTTAAGTGAGACCCATCAGTTTGATTTTGTGTCTTCCCCCAGACACGTTTAACTGCACAAGTGCCTTCAAAATTATGAAGAAAAATCCCTTCCAGGGGCTGGGTGGCTCAGTTGGTTACATGTCTGACTCTTGATTTCAGCTCAGGTCATGATCTCATGGCTCAGTTCTTGAGATGGAGCCCCATGGAGGGCTCTGTGCCAACAGCATGAAGCCTGCTTGGAATGCTCTCACTCCCTCTCTCTCTGCTCCTCCCTTGCTTGATTCTCCATCTCTCTCTCAAAATAATAAACATTTAAAAAAAACTTGAGAAAAAAGAGAAATCATTTCCAACCTAGAGTTCTATAAATTTCTAAATTTTCATTATGAAACAGGATGAGATAAAAAAAAATAATTTCAAACATACAAGGTCTCGAAAAAGTTACCTCCCATGCACACATTCACAGGAAGTTACAGAAGGATGTATTCCACCAGATGAGGATATAAACTAAGAAAAAGGAAAGCATGGGATAACAGGAAACAGGAAATCAAACATAGGATAGAAATAGAAGGAATCCTTGAATATGTGTAAAGGGCAAGTCCAGCATGCAAACTGGATTTCAAATATACAGGGCAGCCAGATCAGCTTAGAAGAGGCCCTGATGCAAGACGATAAAATGGATAGAATAAGTGAAATCACTAACTGTACTCAGAAAAGATTCAGAAAATTTGACAGTTTATTACTGATGAGTACATACAAGTAATGACAATTATTAGCACCCAGTAAAATAAAAAGTAGTTCCAGGAGGGAAAAGCAATTATAGTTGGTGTACAGGTTCACCTGTGAATCATGTTTACATTACCATAATAATGCAAATACTGAATCGTATCTTATAAAAATTTCCACATAGTACTACTGGCAAGGGGATAGGAAGAGCATTCATGTGTGGTGGGATAGCAATAGGAAAACTAAAAAACATCGAAATTCTTGGTAAAGGGAGAGATCAGCTAGTAATGATTAAGACTGGAAAAATCAAGATGCTGCAGTATAAGCATTTTCTTTAGAAACTAAGATCAAACCAAAATAATTTAACAAATAGAGATGAAAGTTTGGTTGTCCCTCGAGTGGGAGCAGGAGGTGAGGCAGAAAACTTTGTTTGGCTCTAATAAGTGATATAGAATCATTTTGCTCTTTACATTCATGCATAACTCGGTTAAAGAAAAATAGGAAAGGATAGTATACACACAGATAACAGCACGCTTGAAAGAAATGGCAAGTAGCTATGTACTACTCCCACTGTAGAGTGTTGGATGGTTAAAAAGAGAAGAGGAAAAAAGAAAAAAAAGTAGGTTCTCAGAAAGGTCAAGCCATGAAATTTTGGTTTTATTCAAGAGAATATAAGGAGTCATTGAAAGTAATGAAGCAAGAAAATTGTAGAATCAGATTTGTCTACAAGGATGATTCTAACATCAGTGTAGACGGTAGCTTGGAGGGTGTAAAACTAGAGGCGTGGGAATGAGCCAGAGTATTGAAGTATTTCAGTAGAAAGACAATGGGTTTTCAGACCACTTGTATCTGTTCCACTCCCATCTGCCTTACATTTTCCTACTTCTCTTTCCATTTCTTTCTGTCCCATTTTTCCCCTCTAAGGTCAATAGTAGAAATGAAGTGTGTGTGTGTGTGTGTGTGTGTGTGTACATGTGAACATGTGCTACTATCTGCATATGCATTTTTCTATGTGTGAATGAAAACATAGCTATGGTCTCTACTTATTTAAAAGTTGTATTTGCACAAAACTGCATAATTTTTTGGGTAAAAATAATTAAATTACATTTTGTACTGTGGCTAGTTATATTCCTCTCTAGTAAGTCTTTGATATAAAATATATTGTCTAGGAACATTCTTTAGACCCTGAAATAGGGTTTTAGACAAAAATGGAAAGATCTAACATTAGTGTTAAATTTAAAGTATCCCTGATGCTGTAAGCCAACCCTAATATACTTTAACAGGTTCTAAAATGAGGGCTAATACCCAGCCCTCTGCCAGTGCTCCAACTTAAAATCCAAACCAAAAGACCCAGAGATATCAGTCTGATTGGCCATGGTAGGACCCCCCAATGCTATTTGTCTTTCCTTGTATGATGTTCCAGTCCTTCCCTTAGAAATTCTTTCATTAACTGTTCATTTTGGCTCTATTTCTGACATGATCATTTTTCTTCCCAGTGTTGCTGCTATTCTATTTCCTAGTTTCTCTCTCTCTCTCTCTTTCTCTCTCTCTCACTTTTTTTTCTTTCTAGAATGCATACAAGTTTCCTGTTTCTATAGCTCACTAATTTTTCTGTTGTCAGTCACATCTTCTGCCCTCTATGGATATGGGTCCGTGCAACTATTCACTGAGCTTCCATTTATCTTGTTTTTATTTTTCGTCATTTCTTTCCATTTCAAAAAAAAGCTGTCATTTCTGTGCTCTTTTTTTAGTAACCAGTGAAGCATAGCAGACAGGTGAACTGAACAATAATGAGAGTCTAAAAAATACTGTGATTCTATTTCCAGAAATTATTTGCTTTTTGGATTAAGTTGAAGTATCTTTCTTCCAGGAAATACTTTAGAAGCTCCTATTATGTGAAAATTTGAGCCCTCCTTCGAGGCCACATCGTAAAGCACTGATAAATGTAAATATAAACCACTGGCCATGTGATTGTTGGAACCTCCTCTGATATATAGAGAGCCTATCCACTGAAGATGTAAAGGCATCCACAATGGATAATGGCATATGACTTACCAAGTGTTACTTGGTCTAAGATGGGTCTAAAATGTAGAGCACTCAAAGCAGGGATTCTGCATGAGACAAAGCTCTTCCTCTCAAGGAAGTTGCTAAGTAGATGGTCCATGGTCAAATGTATCCAGTGGAGGATAGTGGTAAAGAGCTAGGGCTCAAGCATCAAGGTCACCTGGGCTTAATCTTACCTCTAGCATTTCATACCAGGGTAGAGGTGGTTCAGTTACTTATTGAGGTAGCACTTACAGAGCACTCACTTCCCAGCCTGACACATAGATGGCACTCAATAAATGTGAGCTATTATATCTAAGTACGAGATAATATGCCTATTGAAGTCTCCAAGGGAACATATGGAAATGTAGGTTAAATGCCTATTGGCCATGGTTATAAGACTAAACTCAACCTCAGAACCAATCAGGTAAAAACATATCTAATAAGAATGAGGGAACTGACTATAGGAATATGGACTGTCCAAAAAGCTGGAAAACAGGATACAGGAATTATTGCTGCATTCCTAGTTACTATCTCTACTCTCTCGATGAGAACACAGTTCTGTATATTTGGCTCAGGACACTAGAAAGACCAATGTTTGTAAATATGTCTTTGAACTAAATATCACTGAATGTTTGTGCTGTTTTGAAATGCTTACACAAGCCTCAAGTGTAACAGGGACAAGGAAGACTTGCCTTTCCAAATCTCATGAGACTCTTGAGTCACTGTCACCAGATGCTTTGCACCCTTTTAATCCTTTTTGGAATAAAGGGGCAAGTGAAGGTTTTTCTGAGATATTCCGGATCTGCTCCTGCTCTTAACAAAATCACTGAAAGATCCTCAATGTTTGTCAGATGTGAGAATAAGTGAATACCTCATGTTGGGGGCAGGGGTGAGGTGCCCAAACACAGGGAAAATGAAGAAGAGAACCATGAGGTAAAGATGTTCAAGTGAAGACTCAATTGCCCAGAGAAGGAAAACTTTGGGTAGTTGTTTCTAAAGAGAAAGAGCCGTACCAAAGGGCTACATCCCTCTTTCGGACCTCTGAAATGTCAGCCCAGTAGACAGCTGGAGGCAGGTCCATCCAAATTCCTTTGCCGTGGCTTTTCCTACCCTGGTTACCTAAGACAGAGAGAACACTTGAGGTTCTTGAAAGGGAGTTGAAAATGCAAGGGCATTAGGGGAAAAAGCTCTGAGAACTCCCTCAAGATTCCGTTAGACTATCAGTAGGCAACTTTCCAGGCAAAAATTAGATGGATATAGAAATGTAGAAGCAGAGTACTAACCGAGTTTGCTGGAGAAAAGTAAGTTAGAGAAAGAGGGAAGCAGAGGAGACTACAAAACAAGGAAAGTTAAATATATGCCAAGGTTTTGATGTCACGTGGGTAGTTACAATTTAAGGAAAAATCTATTTCTATTTATCTCCCTTTAAACAGTGGCCAGAAACTTCTGAGTTTGCTTAAATATTTTCATTGATAATGGTGTATGCACACCTCTTTTAAAAACTTCTACTTGAAATGAATGATTAGGAATTTGGCCAAGATTATTCTGAGTGGGTGAATATTGAGAACTTTATAATTTCAAGAGTGATCCCAAAGTGTTAAATAACTATTGTATTTTGAACAGGACTTTATTTAGAGGAGAATAAAACCTTATTGGATTGAAATCAGATGAGATAAAGTGAATGGCTGATAGGATACCTGGGTGGCTCAGTCAGTTGAATGTCTGACTCTTGATTTCAGCTCAGGTCATGATCTCCTGTTTTGTAGGTTCCTTCATGGGTTCAAGCCCAACTCAGGCTCTGTGCTGACAGTGCTGAGCCTGCTTGGGATTCTCTCTCTCTCTCTGCCTGTCCCTTGCTCTTTCTCTTTTTCAAAATAAATAAACTTGAAAAAGAAAAAGTGGATGGCTGGTGACATGCCTGATTTCTCCAAGGCTACAAATCTGAGGAAGTCCTATCCCTTCTCACCTTTGGGTCATTTTAGAGTTTTACCCAGGGAAAACACACTGTATTAGAGGAGTACAACTATTGGGCTAATTAGTAAGAATATGTGAAATCAGTAAATTTACTAAAATGTTAATATTAGTTGGGGGAGTTGAGAAGGATGGGTAACTGTCCATCATTTAAGACTTCACAGAAAATAAGTAGTACCAGGTATATGGGAGATGAGCAAAGTGTGAAAGCAGATTTGCACTCAGAGCTAGAGGCATTAGTGACCACAGCTAGAGGCACGTGCCCACATTCTGCCCTGGAAATGGTCACAGTGCCTGGAAAAAACCTTGCTAATATGAAAGAGGCAACAAGAGACATAGGTGGATGAGAATCAAACAAGTCCTTGTCAAAAATAAGACTCTCCCCCACTTTGTTAGAAATGAAAGAGGATCCAGGGAGTCAGGAAAAAGGGATTCTAGGCTTAGGCTAGGCATCTGTGAGAACATTCAATCCTCGATAGAAGATATCTGCTGAGTTCTTCCCTAAGACTGTTGGAAGGGAGGACCCGGATTTCCTGGACTTCTCCCCTAAGGAAGTGGGTAGCCTTTTGAGGACAAGACAGTAACAGAGTCTCATAGTGGATGGTTATTCTAGTGAGCCTGAAGCAGCTTAGATCTTTTGGATACTATTGGAAGTCTCCACTGGAGATATGCACAGGCAGTTAAGAATGAATTAATAAGAAAAAGACAGACAGGGTGCCTGTGTGGCTCAGTTGATTAAGCTTCTGGCTCTTGACTTCCGTTCAGGTCGTGATTTCATGGTTTGTAAGTTTGAGCCCTGCACTGAGCTCTGAGCTGACAGCACAGAGCCTGCTTGGGATGCTCTCTCCCTCCCTTTCTCTCTGCCCTTCTCCCACTTGAGAATGCATAGGCATGCATGCTCTCTCTCTCTCAAAATAAAAATAAATAAATTAAAAAAAAAAAAAAAAAGAAAAAGACAGATAACCCAGTAGGCAAAATGGCAACATTTGTTAATGGGCATTTTACAAAGTAGGAAGTGTGAGTGGCAAAAAAATTCACTGGAAAAGCTACTTGAGTTCACTGGTGATCAGGAAAATGAAAATTAAAAACATCATGAGCTAGTGTTTAAATAAAACTTAAAGTCTGATGATACCTAGTATCAACATAGATGTGAAGTATAGTTTTCTACATCACCAATTGGAGTGCAAACTGGTACCACCACTTTAGAAAGCAACTTGAGGTTTTTACAGAAAATTTAAAAATAAGTATATCATAAGCTGTAAGAATATAATGTAGAGGAACTTTGTATTTTTTGTATTTTGCGTCAGGAGTCAGATAATTGTATATTTCTTGCAACAGTGTCTATAATAGCAAAATGTGAAGCTGCCTTAACGTTCATTAGTAGAACATATAAATTGTAATACATTCAAACAACAGGATAACATACAACAGTGGAAATATGTAAATATTATAACAGACACCAATATAATCTTAAGCAGCAAATGGAAAGCCTGGCTGGCCCATTTACATTTTGGTGAAAATACAATCTATATTAGGGGAAATATCAGATCTCAAATAGACCACTTCCTGACTTGAAATCAACAAATACATAGGTGTAAAAATGCCTGTGAAAATTGTTTCAATCCAAATGTACAGATGCAGATACACATTGTCTGTGTGCATGTGTGTACCCATTTGCATATGTGTGTGTGTCTAAGCAATTAAATAGCCTTTCAAAAGTATTTCATGTAAAATTTTTGGTTAAGATGTTTTAAATGCCTGATAATTTTTTTTATTATCTTGTTTTTTCTGGTATTGTAGTTAGACTTTAGAAAGTTAAGCTAGCAGAGTACTGAAATAATGACTATATTTATCTAAACACCTCTTTAACAGCAGAAATCAACATTATACAACCTTACGATGAGAGATAAATAGTAAAATAGAGTATATGTAAAATAGAGTATTAAAAGCAAAATTTAAATAGAACTACAAAGGGTTATATTTGTCTACATTATCCTCCTTATTGTTACTGTTCAATAATTATACATAATTTTATGTGGATCCTACATCTCTGTACATTTGGATTGACTGACTGTGCTGCTCCTCCAAAAAGACATCTTTTCTTTAAAAAGTTTATTTATCTAGTTTGAGAGAGACAGAGAAAGCATGAGTTGGGGAGAGGCAGAGAGGAAGAATCCCAAGCAGGCTCAACACTCTCAGCGCAGAGCCCTGCGCAGAGTGGGGCTTGAACTCACAAAACTGTGAGGTCATGACCTGAGCTGAAATCAAGAGTCAGATGCTTACCTGACTGAACCACACAGGTGCACCAAGAAATCAGTTCTTATTTATCTATCATCTATCTATCTATCTATCTATCTATCTATCTATCTATCTACTTATTTATTTATTTAGAGCCCAAGTAAGATTAATGTGAGGTGATTCTGGCCTATATCCTTTGAGGTCAATTTCAAGATGCTTGAGCCAGGAGTCAAAAGAAAATCCAAAGTTCTAAATTTGGGGCAGCAAACTTGTATTCCAAAAGCACATAGTTTGGTATGGTAATGTGTAATAGTTTATTAAACTGTAACTATCAAATGATAATTATAAACTATAATTAAAAATGGTGTAAAAATAGAGGGAGGAATTTTAGATGCAGAAGCTCTTATATACTAGAGGAAGGTGATAAGCTTAGTAAAGAACAAATTAAGATTATTAAGATTTTTACAGAATAAGAAATTCTTGTTATTTCTGTTTTCTGTTCTCATCCTGATATATTCCCAATTTTCCTGTTAAACACTATAATCTCCAACACTAGTATATAGAGTTTGGTCTTTAAATTTAGTGTCCACTATGGGGCACCTGGGTGGCTCAGTCGATTAAGCATCCGACTCGGACTCGGGTTGTGATCTCACGGTTCGTGAGTTTGAGCCCCGCATCAGGCTCTGTGCTGACAGCTCAGAGCCTGGAGCCTGTTTCGGATTCTGTGTCTCCCTCTCTCTCTACCCCTCCCCCACTCATGCTCTGTCTCTGTCAGTTGAGTGTCCGACTTTGGCTCAGGTCATGATCTCACAGTTTGTGAGTTCAAGCCCCGCGTTGGGCTCTGTGCTGACAGCTCAGAACCTGGAGACTGCTTTGGATTCTGTGCCTCCCTCCCTGCCCCTCCCTCCCCTGCTCATGCTCTGTCTCTCTCTCAAAAATAAATAAACATTAAAAATAAATAAATAAATAAATAAATAAATAAATAAATAAATAAATTCAGTGTCCACTGAAGAGAATCAGAGCATGTTAGAGAACCACTGAGGCCACATCATCCAAAGCTTTGCAAAACATGCTTTCTATGAAGGACAAGATCTGATTTCAACCGTGCTACAGTGTCTCCACCTTTAGAGGAAACTGGGTTTCATTTGTAGGGGTCTAGGAATCATGGACCTGAATACCCTAGCCATGCCTTTTTATCCACCCTTCCTTTTCACTCAAGACTGGGCATGACTTCCCTCTTTATCCTCATCAGGTAGCCTACGAAAGAGCAATATCAGAAAGCAAATACTCTGTGAGGTTAAGGAAAGCAAAATTTTAAAACCTCTGAGCTCAGAATGTGGCCCTCTGGTCTCTCACCCCAGAGAATGAATACATTTTTAAGTGAATTTGTATTCAATATGGAAATAGAGTCACAGTTAAGTCCCAGTCTGCCAAAGGCATACATTCATGGTTTCCACACTGTGTGAACTGTGAGTAATGATTTCCTTTTGGGGAAAACTTATTAAGATTCAAAATATTAAGTTGATTTTCTATTTTAATATGCATATATGCAATAACATAATTACAGTGTTAATTGCGCTAAACACACAAAAAATATATTCCTTGGAGTACCATCCAGTAGAATTCAAAGAGCCTTTACCTTCAGCTAGAGAAACTGAACTTTTTGGAGTCTATGCTGAGAGAATTTGGACCCCGTGAATAGTCGCTTTCTGCAACAGCCAGAAAAAAATTGTACTTCTTAGAAGATTTGACCCTGTATCCAGAGGACTGATGCTGAGTTCTATGCACAGATCAAAAAGATGCAAACTTGTTCCTGTTATGTTGGGGAAATGCTTCAAAACTACTTCATTTTTCAAAAGATACTTCAGGAACACACAAAACAGTATAAGCAAAGAAATTTTAACTAGAAGTTGGGGAGTGTAATTATGTGAGTGTACCAGGTGCATTAATGCCCCTATGCACACATAGAAGTCGACATCCTAATCCCCAGAACCTGTGCATCAGCTACCTCCTATGCCCGAAAGTACTCTGCAGATGTGACTATGTTAAAAATCTTGGGATGGCAATATTATCCTGTATTATCTGGGTGGGACCAATGTAATCATAATTATAAGAGAGAGGAAAGTCAGAGAAGATGTGAAGACAGAAGAAGAGGTGAGAGAAGGAGAGAGAGGGAAGTGGAGAGAAGAGAGAGATTTGAAGATGCTGCATTGTTGGATTTGAAGGTGGAGAAGGGACCATAAGCCAAGAGAATATAAGACAATTAATTCTCTCTGAGAACTTCCAGAAAGAAACACACCTTTGCTGACACCTTGATTTGTAAGACTTCTGACCTGCGGGATTGTAAGACAGTAAGTTTGTGTTGTCTTAAGTCATTACGTTGTGGCGATTTGCTACAGCAGCAATAGAAAACTGATAATGAGCCAAAAGAAAGGATCCAAGAAAAATATCATAAGCTTCTCCCAGTTGTGAACAATAAAACCACAATCCTGTTCAGGCTTGAGAGTCTAAGTGCAAACTTGGTCAGAATCTGTTAGTCACCCCTGTGCTAACATAGAAAAGACACTCGATGCATAATTGTGATATGTAAACTAATTAATGAAATTATGGAAGAAATAATAAAAATACAAGTAAATTATAGCCATGCACATGGAGTTTAAACAAGGGATAGATAACCCCCTGCTTTTCAAAAATTCAGATTCTGTGAAGGAAAATGTGATCAATGTATCATCCACTCAAAAAAAATCCAGTGTCCTCTAGATACGATGACCTTGCTCAGCAAGGTCACACGGCAAGCAACCGTGTGATTGCTTGAGGCACGGAGAGAAGAAAAAGCAATGTGTTTTTGGATATTTGTTCCATTTTTCTTTCCTTCAGCTTTGCATAAACCAACATTTTCCACTTAGGAACTACACAAATAGTTGAAGGTGGCATGAAGGTTGTAGCAAGCATATCTTCCAGGAGAAGTATATTTTTGCATTTGAAATTAGCCATAGCTTAGCAACGCCAGCTTCCAAAACATTTATACCAAGTGAAGAGCTGCATATGCTGGTGTGCTCGGTGTACTGAAACAGCACCAAGCAGAGGCACCCAACAGGGTGGGAAAGAAGAATCGCAAAACACGCTTCTTTTCCTGTTATTATTGCTGTTTAAAATTGTTGTTTTCAGTGGAGAGCATCACGCCTTTAACATTAGCGCAATATTATGGAAAGAAAGCATATGTTCCCTGTGTTTAACTTTGAGATGGTGCCTGTTATCATGGGAACCATTGTTATTATTATATTATAATGTTATTATATTTATTATAACATTCACTGTATTATCACTAGACAGTAGCTGCCAAATTGAACAATAAAGAGCTCCGTGTCATCTGCTGACTCCAGTGCGGTTCAGCCTCTCCAGTCATCAAAAGGGACACACTTTCTGTCTTCCTCTCGAACTCCTCTGAGTGGTGTGGGACGTGGGTCTTCAGGCCAGTTTAGGGCAGAGGATGGCTTCTGTTCTATCTTCCCTCCTCTGGCAAATGGAGAGCAGGATTTAATCTATTTTCTCCTCCACAGCATGTTTTTTAGTGCTGACTTACAGACATCTCCTCCCTTCACTGAAGATGACTAGGTTCATTAAAAATCGTATGCAAAACGGCTGATAAAATATGTGGCTTAATTGCCAAACAGATTATTATGAACAATGACAGAAACTAAATATCAGTAGTGGCAGAGATTTCATCTGCGAAAAGGTCAAAGTGTTGCCTTGTCTCCCTGCCAAGGAAGGTTTTCATTGTTCTGAGGTCAGAGCTGGAGGACATCAGGACATTCCCTAATGCTTTCCTGGATGCATTTTCATACCTTCTTCCTCCCTTCTCTCTGCTGTTCCTGGGGAAAGTTCTGAATGCGGAGTAGAGAATTTGTAGAGAATAAAGAACAGAAGCTTTGGATCAAAACATATCTGTGCTCAAATCTCAGTGCTGCTCTATTCTAGTTGTGATACCTTGGATCCGGGTAGATACTGGCTCTGAGGCTTACGCATCTGTTAAATAAAGTAAGGTGGCATAGTTAGCGGCATCATCGTATGGTGATTGAAAAAGAAAACTCCTATTAGCTGTCTTCACACTCTGGAAAAGGTAGCTGTTGTTAAAACCCACAAATATCTCTGTGCTAGTAGAGTTTGCATTGTTCTTTTGGGCTCCACCCTTGTTCTCTACTATTTTCTTAAACTCGTAAGTGGTCTGTGACCGAGTTCACAACAGTTTTCTTAAGATGCAAAGGCTGTTACTACCTAAACCTAGTTCACGGAGTGCTCCCTGCTCTGGAAGGAGTGAGAGGTTTCCGTTATTAGAGAAAGGAAATTTTTAAAAAGCCTATTTTTCATGTATTGAAATTAACCCAGTTAATTCTGAATGGCCAGGTAAGTGGATCAAATTACTTGTCAGCCTGGGAATCTGTAAGCTTCCAATTCTGCCCCATCCTCCTACTACTGCCCCCTCCTTCACCCCATGTGTAGATGACTGGTGACCATGTTGCAGCAGCATTTCCCTCAAAGCCATGGATTCCATCAAAACCTCAGGTAGGTTTGCTTTGTTTGGCCTGCTGGACATCTCAAGGTGTGACTGCCCTCTGGTGGCAGCTGCCTTCCCCACACCCAAATGTAAAGATTCTTTGGTTTGTTTTTTCCATTCTACCTCTGTTGCACGCAGAAAGCCCAGACAGCTGACCAGTTGATTTATTGTTTCTTAGGCTGCAGCTCCCTGTGCAAACTCCTAGTGAGAGGCAAACGTTGACTTTGAGCTGCGTTTTTCTGCCTAGATGTTTGTCTCCTGAAGACCTGCCAACAGTTGAAGACATTTACCATTTCTTCCTCATATTCTTTTCCAGACTAAGGGTACCTCAGGAAAGGAAGATCTAGATTCCTCATCATCTAGCTGTCTTGGGGGGATTTCCAGTGTTCGTCCTAAAAGGTGCCAGATAGAACTGGATATTTAATCCGGCTGCAATCTGCAAACCAGCACTGGGACACTGCTTCCTAGGCATCCAGGCTTGCAACTCACACCAAGGGATGGCCAAAGAGCTCCCCTCCGCTCTCCAGATCTGCTGCGCCAGCCTCTCACTTGCACTTCTTACTGCTGACCAAACTCTGTCACCTGGGTGGTCTGCATGCACTACAAACTCCAACATATAAAATCAAACTATTTTTCCCAAAACCTGTCCCTCTGCCTTCTGTGTTCAGCGCTTTGCATAAAGGTCTGTCGGGTCAGCTCCACAGCCGTTCCCCTCTGGTTCCATCATTTACTGCCCTAATTATATCTGATATGCATACCTAATAGTGATAACCTCCTGCTTAAAATAAGATTTTTACTGTCTACAGAATAAAATCCACACTCTTTGGCAAAGCACTCTGGCACCTATATAATCTAGAGGACCCAATTTACCCTCTGGGCTCATTGCCTCCTTCCCTGCACCATCCACATGAACCATCCCCCCATTATACCACATATGTTCTTCCTCCTTATGTTTGCCCTTCAATCTAGTGAAATCCTATCTACCCATCTCAAAAACTCTCCTCTGAATAATGTGTCCACTCTGAAAATGTCCCAGGCTCTTCTCCAGTGCAGCAGAACTAATGATTTTCATCTTTAGACTCATAGCAATTATTGACTTTGTGCTTATAGGACATACTTTTTTGTGTCTAAGCTTCATACAAATTCTCTCAGCTGTGTAGGACGCTAAGCTCTCTGAGGTTGTGAGTCCATCCTATAAAATTTGTAAATCTAACACTAAGCATAGTGCTGGATATTTGGTGGATGCTTAAAAATGTTTCATGAATTGGGGCAGCTGGGTGGCTCAGTCAGTTAGGGCGCTGACTCTTGATTTCGGCTCAGGTCATGGTCTCATGGTTTGTGAGATCAAGCCCCACATTGGACTCTGTGCTGACAGTGCAGAACCTGCTTGGGATTCTCTCTCCCTCTCTCTCTGCCCTTCCCCTACTCACGTGCGTGTGCTTTCTCTCTCTCTCACTCTCCCTCTCTTTCAAAATAAATAAACATTAAAAAAAATTTAAAGAAGTGTTTTGTGAATTAAATCCAAATATCAGCACAATTTAAAGTTTTATGAGCTTTTGAAAATGTTGCAGTTATCCTTGTGGGTGACTAAAAATTCCACTTATTATGTTTTATATTTTATATAAAATTAAATCTCTTTTTCCTGCAGTTATATAGGTGATCTTTTGGGGGAAGGAGAAGGTGGTCGCCAAACAACTGCCAATGTTCAATGTTTGGGTCCATAAGCGTACCTTGGTTTTAGTCTGAGCGTGGTGGTTAAGAAGGCAATCTCTGAAGTTAAATATCTACATTCAAACACCAACTCTTTTATTAGACCTTACAAATGTTACACCTCTAGAACTGTTTTTTTTTAATCTGTAAAATTGTAAGAAACAAATTACCTATCAAGATAGTTGCAAGGACTAATTGGGATAATCCATGAGAAATATTTACACAGTGTCTAGCACATAGAAACTACTCTATAAATGTTAGCTGTAGTAATAACTATCATATGTACATCCCATATCTATATGCACATTTATTATACATAAAATTCCACAAGGAAAACAGTGTGAATCGCTGTGTGTAAATACCTTGATGAGAAGAAAATTCAACTGAGAATTTCTTGATTTTATGAGGGTTGCTAATACAGCTTAATTCACTGTAGATACTAAATGTTGCCTCTTCCCTGTAAAAACAAACCTTACACAATGCCCATGTTAATAAGTAATGTAGAACATTGAACTACTGCTTTATGGGAGCTAAGTTTCAGGGAATTATAAGGCAGCTCAATGAACAAATAATTTCCTCGGCTGGAATCCAGTGATGAAGAATTTAGAAAATTAATATTACTAGGCTGAAATAAAAGATTTCACTATTCCTCTTATATATGTGGATATTTCAGTTTTGCAAATTGCAAGAGATCACTGGTATGTGCTTAGTAACTCTGTGCCTCACTTCCCTACAGGTAAAATGGAAATCATAATAATAGGAGCTGCCTCATAGAGGTGTTTTAAGGGTTAAATGAATTAATATGTTTTAAGTGATTAAAAGAGACTTCTGGGGGAGATGGCAGAATAAGAGCACCCTAAGCTCACCCTCAGCCCACCAATACAACTAGATAACACTGACATCAGTGTAATAACCTGGAAAATGACCTGAAGACTGGCAGAACAGCCTCTCCACAGCAAAATGTAGACCACACTCAGGAGGGTGGAAAGGGCAGAGGGACAGCCACAGGGCTGTCCATCGGAGGGGGGGGGGGAACAGCATAGCTGTGGACAGAAGAAAAAGCAGAGACTCACACCAGACACTCCAGGTGGGGGGGGGGGGGTGCCCACATGGAAAAGGCGAATCCCCCATAGCATTTGATGTTGAAAACCAGAAGGGCAGACTTTTGCGAGTTCTGATAGTCAGTAGGGCTTACCACCTGGAACTTTAAAAATCAGCAGGCTGAGAACAAGGAGGACAATAGGAAACTGAGTCTCCACCTTTAAAAAGATAGCATAGCAAACAACCATGCAGAGATTCAGCATAGAGCAGCAGTTTGAAAAGTGCGTAGGGTATACAGGCGGGAGATTTGTTTACTAATCTCAGAGAGCATGCTGGAGGGGCAGGGATTGTTGTGGGACTTCTCTATGAAAAAAGGAATTGACAGGTGCCATTTCCTCTCCTTGCCCTCGAGCCTAGACACAAGGACACTTATGAGAATCAACTCTGTGCCAACACTCACTACCTAACTTGTTAACAGTGTGCCCTACTTCCCTGTTCTCCAGCAGACATGCCCCTTCATCCAGGCATCAACTCCAGGTCCCCTCCCATAGCAGACCTGTGCAAACCTTCCTATTACCACATGCCCTACTTTGAGTTCTCCTGTGGGCCTGCCACCTCCAATCTGCCCTTGGCTGGAGCCCGTCCAAAGTGGTGCCCCAAGACTGACTATGCAACCAGCCGCAACAGGGTCCAGCATCACTCTAACGTGACTCCTGCCCCCAGGAAATGGAAAAATAACCACACATACCAGTCAGACTGTGGCCCCAGAAGTGGGCTGGGGGAAGGCATCTGATCTGACTGGAGGCCCAATCCACCAACTGAAGCTTCTCAGAGGACAACACAGGGAGAATGCCTTGCAGTTTGTTGCAACCACAGCTTTGGCCTGATTCAACTCAAGCCCAACGCAGCCCCAGATTGGCCCACTAACAGCACAGGGAACAAATCCTGCCCACAACAGGCAAAGAGACACATTGCAGATGACTGGGCTGAAAGTAAAAGGGGCTCAGTCACAACAGCAGGGCACATGCAACATACCTAAGAGACATGCCTGAAGCACCAGATTCTGGTGAACAGTAGATACTGTACTGCAGGGCACTATAGGACCTCTTCTTCATTAAAACCACTACTTTCAAGACAAGAAACATGGGTGACTTTTCTACACATAGAAACAGACACAAGGAGTTAGACAAAATGAGAAGACAGATGAATATGTCCCAAAAGAAAGAACAGGATAAAATTATAGCAAAAGACCTAAGTGAAACAGAAATGTAGATAAATAATATGTCTGATATAAAATTTAAAGTAGTGATCATAAAGATATTCATTGGACTTCAGAAAAGCATAGGGGACCTCAGTGAGACCCTTAATAAAGAGAAAACATAAAAACAATCTGAGATGAAGAACTCAATAACTAGAATTAAAAATACATTACATGGAATAAACAGTAGACTAGAGGAAGCAGAAACGATATGGACAACAGAGTAATGAAAAGTAATCAAGCTGAATAGGAGAGAGAAAAAAAATAGTGCAAAATGAAAATAGACTAAGGGAACTCAGTTACACCATCAAGCATTTGCATATTAGGGATCCCAGAAGAACAAGAAAGAGAAAAGGGACAGAACATTTATTTGAAGAAATAATAGTTGACAACTTCCCAAATCTGGGGAAGAAAACAGAAATTCAGATTCAAAAGGCACAGAGAACCCCCAACAAAATCAACCCAAGGAGGTCTACACCAAGACACATTGTAATTCAATAGCAAAAACTAAACATAAAGAGAGAATCTTAAAAGTAGCAAGAGAAAAGAAAACAGTTACATACAAGGGAAACTCCCTAAGGCTATCAACTTATTTTTCTGCAAAAATTTTACAGGCCAGAAGGGAGTGGCATTATGTACTCAAAGTACTGAAAATAAAGTGCTTAAAACAAGTGAGGAGTCCATGGGAAGCTTACATAGGTATTAGCTATTAGTTCCATAATAAATATACTTACAGAGATAAGAAGAATGCCTCAGGAAATCCAGAGCAGATGAATATATACACATCAAGTAAAATAAAAAAACAAATGAGCAAAGACATTTTAAAAACCCCATAAAACCTGAACTCTTTCTACCTAACCCTATGAGAGCATTCGTTATTGGAATTATGCAATAGTTATGATGGCATTCGATCTGGCTACTTAACATATATTCAAATAGGTTAAAATTTACACAAAATTTGAGTACTTTGGAATTTGAAATGTGTACCAAGAGTGCTTATAATATTCATTTGAAACAGTTTTATTTTTCTCTCATTTTGAAAAAAAGTAATAATTGTCAAGAAAAAATGCATTTGTTCTCTGATTGAACAAGGATTTATTCAAGTCTATGAAGTGTGGAATTATAGAGACAGAATATATTCAAAATGTATATTCTAATTGTTAGTAGCTAATAATTTTTGTAACAATCAAATCACCTAGAGGGTTGAATCCAGTTACATTTCTCTTTACGTCTTGGAAGCTACTCTGAATTGACTGATCAGAAACTCCTAGGATGCTTGCTAAGATACTTTGTTCCGGGTCTTATCCAAAACTTTTCTATCAGAAACTCTCAAGATGTGTCCTAGGAATCTGTATATCTACAAGCACTCCAGGAATTCTGGTTACCGTTAGATTTGGGAGTAGTCCCTTGCATGCCTGGTGAGAGATTCTGCACAAAATAGGTACTGGTAGGAAGCAAAGCAGAGTTTGAAGTTAGAAACCCCTACTTCAACTTCTGGCTCCATTTTTTGCCAAAAGGGTGACTTTGGACACTAATGTTTTTTAAATTATTAGTTTTCTCATCTGTAAAATGGAGCGAGTTATAGCTACCTTACAGCGTTATTGTGAAGTTAAATAAAATCAAAATAAAAATGCAGAACACAGTGCCTGACACACCATGTATGATTTAAAGTGTAAGCCCTTTACAAGGGATATTTTCAATAAATACAGTTGGAATGGATGATATAATTTGCTCATTAAGTAGCATTTGAAAGGGTCCTTAAATAGTATTCTCTTTGTTCCTGGGAATTCTGTAAAGAGAGGTAGAATTATTAAATATTTATGCCCTTTGCCCACCCCTCTTAGAACTAACATTGATGACATGATACCTGCAGATTGTTGCTAGAGTGAGTGACACTTCTGGAAGAGACTTGTCATCCTTGCACAGAAAATGGCACTAGGACTTTGGCATTCTGGCAATGATATTTTTGGAAAAGATGCCTTAAAATAAATACAAATAAAGGCAATTTTGTAAGTATGCTAACATAATTACTTGAAAATGTCTCTAAAATTAGGCAGGATTCCTAGGAGAGGAGGAAGAAAGAGTACTAGTAGGAGTTTAGGGTTCCTCACCACTCCATGTAATCTTTTTTTTTCTTTACTGACTGATCCTAAGGCACCTTGTGTTACTCCTTTAAGAATGTCCCATCCGCATTTTTAACAAGAAAAAGGACCTAATAAAATGTGAGCTCCTCATTGATAGCAGTGCACCTGTTTTATATTCACAGTAGATAAAAGCGTCAATTAAGTTATCAACTAAACTGTCCATATAGACTCCTTATCATGAAATATTAGCCTTTTCTATATCATTAAATTTCTGGCTTTATCATTGTGTGGTGAAATTAAAATAAAAAGTAGATGTAATCTCTTATTGCAATTTAGCATTGAAGGAGGAAAGTATAAACAACCTGTATCTTCCAAAATAAGCAGTCAGAAATCCACACGAGACTTGAAGGGGTTGACCATGGAGCTGTAGGGAAGCAGGCAATGTAGACTCAAGGATACTGACTTAGAGCTGATTTCCTGTCCAGTCTGTGTCATTTGCTACCTATGTGTCTTTAGGCAAATCACTTAATTTCTCTAGGCATATTTTTTTATTTTGTCTGTCAAATAAAAAAAAACATTATGCTGCACGATTGCTGTAAAGATTAAATAATATAAAATATATTATACTTTCCAACAGTGTCTGGCATATGTGTGCAAGAAATAGCAGCTACTATTGGCTCAAACAAAATGTCAACATACAGAAGAACCTTCATAAAAATCATTGAGTATTATTTTCCTAAACAAATGCCAAACATCCTGCGGTTTTGGGGTATTCATAGGAAGAACTAGTATTGAGTATTCACTATTTTTATAGAAATGTCATGGCTACTCGATTACACATGATAATTCAGGTGGACTCCATAATTCTACAAAATAAAGCTTTACTGTTTTATATTTCTGAAAAAAGAAATCTTTACCATACTACTATTTAAACTTCTACATTATGTCAGGTATATAGTCCTTGGCAATGATACAACCATGGCCTCTGTTGAGTTTGTAGTCAAGTGGAGAAAACAGATTATGATAGTAAGTAAACAAATATAAATGTAGTAATTAAAACTCCTGCACTCCTGTGACTCCACACTCCCTAGATTCTGTGAAGAATTCTGAGAATCCAAAATTCCGAGACTTGGTTGACCTAGATCCTAGCTCTTTTTTATAGCAATGTGGATTCTGGAGCATGGGACGCATCACATTTCTACTGCACTAAGATTGCATTTAATTATTTATATGTAATTCCTTAGAAATTCAATGTTCAATTTTCCAAACCTAGTAAATTAATAGTGCATCAATGAATTGTATTTTATATTTATTAATTAGGCATCAGGTATTATCAAGGATAATATATAAATCCTTGACTCAGTGTGCATATTTTCTCAGAAATACAGTCTGATAAATTTGAGAAACTGCATCTCAATGAAGTCCTCATCACATTCTGCTCCCTGGTTTTCCCTTTAGAAGAGTGACAATAGCATTGCAACTGCCTCACAATTTCCTGAATACATTTATTTTGTAGAAGAAAAGTTGTTTGATGAGAAGTATAGCATAGGGAATATAGTCAATAATATTGTAATAACTTTGTATGGTGACAGATGGTAACTACACTTACGATAAGCATTTCATAATGCCTGTAATTGCTGAATCACTATGTGTACACCTGAAACTAATATAATATTGTATGTCAGCTATACTTCCATTAAAAATTTTAAAAATGAGAAAAAAATACTCTCAACAATAGATAGTTGTGATTGTGTAAAAGAGAGACATAATTTAGATTTCAGGTAGTCATGAAGTACTTTCTGAGAAAATGACACTTAACTGGAATCAAAAATTTTGACTTACAGTGAAGAATGAGTGTTTCTCACAACAGCAACATTATATGGTAAATGTATTAAATAAACAAAAATACGTTTCATGCATTTGGAGACTCTTTAGGGGTTAGACATGTGGTTGGAGATAAGGCCAGTGGAGTTGGCTGAGGCTTAGATTATCTTGAAGGCTGTTATGGTAAGTGCAGAGGGAAGCAATTAGAGAATGTAGCCCATGTATCAGACAGCCCAAGCAAAGTTCTGCTGTAATAACAAACAAATCCCAAAGTGCTAGTGGTTATCAAAACAATGGTATATTTTTGTTGTTGTTGCTCACATTAAATATCTACTATGGCTCCATTGGGCCTCTGCTCTCTATCTCCTTTACTTCAGGACCAGGGCTGACAGAGAAGCCATGCTAGCTATACGACCAGGGGAAAAAGAGTAATGACAGAGCCCTTCGAAAACTCTTAAAAAATTTCTTCCAAAGTGACACATATCACTTCTACTCACATTCCATAGTCCAAAATAATTGGACTATGGATAAGCCTGACCACAGGGGAGTCAAAAACAAAATCCTCCCACAAGGAGATCTCAGTAGAGAAGGTCAGAAATTATTGTTGAATAATAATAAAATATACCACAGAGCAGAGGAATGTTAACATTCAATATATTTTTGAACAATTTTAGAATGAAGAAGAAATTAAAAGACAAAAATCAGAAGTGGGAAAGCCAACTAAGAGTTTGTTATAGGATTGAAATTTATAGAAAATGTTGATCTTAGCTGAGGTTATTCTGCTGAAGGAAGAAGCAAGCTGGATATATATACTTCAGCAGTAGAGTAGACAGGATGACCCTGTTTCAAAACTGAATACCAGTGACAAGTAAGTGTCATTAGCTTAGGTAGTTTAGACTTGATATTTGCTATTTAAATCATACAAAAGGGGAAAGAAATGAATTTTTTTAAGTTTATTTATTTTATTTGAGGGAGACAGAGAAAGTGTGGGCAGGGGAGGGGCAGAGAGAGAATCCCAAGCAGGTTCTCCTGTGACAGCACAGAGCACCATGCTGAATTTGATCCCAGGAACAGCGAGATCATGACCTGAGCTGAAATCAAGAGTCAATGCTTAACTAACTGAGTCACCCAGGTGCCCTGGAGAAATAAGTGAATTTGAAACCAATGCAAGAATTATCTCAGTAGAAGTGTTCACCAGTGACCTTGGTGAGTAGTTCACCACTTTCTGTCTCCACTGCTGATGCTACAATGGAATTCAAGATGCCTGAAACAAGGTATTTAATCATGATATGTCTCAGTTCTCTCAGTTTTCAGAGAGGGATAATATTACGTGCCTTCTTTAGAAGAACTATATTTTTCATAGTTCTAAAAAATATATGATGCTATGCAAATATAAAATCTACTTTCTAGAATAGTTTATCTCTATTAACCACTTAGAAGAATAAATGGCAGAGTTCCCTGAGAAGGGAGGGTGGTGTAGGAGAAGGCGCATCAAATGTGACATTAGAAGATCCTGATTTAAATTTGGCTGTGACTTTTATCTGTTCACCATAGAAAATTTAGGTACCCCTTTTACAAAAACATAACCTTAGAAAACTATGTAATATGTCAGAGCACCAATGTTACTTTCATTAAAAGTAAAGTATTAATTTTTACTTCTTGTTACAAAAATTAAATGAGACGATGATGAATAGTCCTTAGTTTAGGATTAGTTGAGTCTGAACGGCAGGGAATTATCAGATTATATAATTTTTAACCTTTCTTTTTTGAGATAATTGAGATAATTGAGATTCACAGAGATATTTACCTTTACTCAGTTTCCCCCAATAATTACATCCTGCAACACTGTAGTACAATGTAACAACCAAGATACTGACATTGATTCCATTGAGATACAGTATATTTCCATCACACAACGATCCCTCATGGTATCTTTTTATAACCACACTTACTTTCCTCTCATCCCCGCTTCCTTAATCACTAAGAAATACTAATCTGTTTCCCATTTCTATAAATTTCTCATTTCAAGAATGTTATATAAATGGACTCATAATTTGTGTAACTTTGGGAGATGAGCTTTTTCACTCAGCCTAATTCTCTGGAGATTCATCTAGGTTGTTGTATATATTAATAGTTCATTCTATTCTCTTGTCAAGTGGTATTCTATAATATGTGTATCTCACAGTTTGTTTAATCATTTACCCATTGAAGGAAATTTAGGTTGTTTCCAGTTTGGGACTATAATGAATAAAGCTGCATAAATATTTATGTCCATATTTCTGAGTGCACATAATTTTTTCCTCTGGGATAAGTGTACAAAGGTGCCCATTTGGCGACATGGGGCATATTGTAGTTGCATTTATTTTTAAGAAACTGTAAAACTATTTTCCAAAGGGCTTATGTGATTTTACATGCCCACCAGCAATGTACAAATAATCTACTTCTCTTCATTCTTCCAGTATTTGGTGGTGTCACTATTTTAAACCCATTCTGAGAGGTACATACTGATATTGTGGTTTTAATTTGCCTTCTCTGATGGCTAATGATGCTAATTTGCCTTCCCTAATGGCTAATGATCCGTATATGACAAATGTAGATGGGGGTATGGATATTTCTTTGTATCTTTTGCTCATTTTCTTTTTTTAAATTTTGTTTGTTTATTTATATTTGAGAGAGAGAAAGAGAGAGAGAGGGAGAGGGAGAGAGACAGCATGTGAGTAAGGAAGAGGGGCAGAGGGACAAAGGGAGAGAATCCTAAGCAGGACCCATGTTCAGTGCAGAGCCCAACATGGGGCTTATCCCACAACCCTGGGATCATGACCTGAACGGAAATCAAGAGTCAGACACACTCAAGAAACTGAGCTACCCAGGGGCCCTGTTTGTTCATTTTCTAATTGGATTATTTTTGAGTTGTGTGGGTCCTTTATATATTGTACATACTAGTCCTTTGTGGGATACAGTTTATAAATATTTTCTTCCTCTCATAGCTGGTCTATTCATCTTCTTACAGACATATTTCATGAAAAAAGTTTTTAAATTTGATGAAATTCAGTTTATCAATTTTTCCTCTTATGGATCATGCTTTTATTGTCCAGTTTCAATACTCTTTGCCAAGCCTTATATCCCCCAGATTTCTTTCTATTTTTAAGCTTTATAGTTTTCATTTTACATTTAATCTCCTGATCCATTTTGAATTAATTGTTGTATAAGGTGTTAGAGTTAAGTCAAAGTTCTGTTTATTGCAATGGGTTTCAAATTATTCCAGCACTATTTGTTGAAAATGTTATCTTTCCTCTACTGAACTTCTTTTGCACATTTAATTTAAAAAATCAGTGGGGCAGAATTTTGTGGATTTATTTCCAGGTTCTCTATTCTGTTCCTCTGATCTACATCTGTCTCTCCACCAACACCACAGAGTACTGACTACAATAGCAATATAATAATCCTAGATATCAGGTAGACTGATTCCTCCCACTTTATTTTTCTTTTTCAAGTTTGTTTTAGCTATTCTATTTCCCTTGGCTTTACATATAAATATCAGAAAAATCTTGTCTAGATAATAAAAAAAATTTTGCTGAGATTTTGATCAGAATTAAACCTTATACATCAATGTGAAGAGAACTGGAAACTTTACTATATTGATTCTTCCAATTTATGAATACCTTATGTCTCTCACTTTATTTAGGTCTTTCTTGATTTATTTTGTCAGGATTTTGTAGTTTTCAGCATGTAAATGCTGTACAGGTTTTGTTAGATTTATACCTAAGTATTTCATTTTATGAGCAGTTATATATGTATTTTTAATTTCAGTATCTGTATGTCCATTGCTAGTATATTGAATATAATTCATTTGGTTTTGCATGTTGGTTAGGTGTTCAGCAGTCTTACTGAACTCACTTATTGGTTCTAGGAGTTTTGTTTTGTTTTGTTTTGTTTTCAGATTCCTTGCGATTTTCTACGTAGACAATTATGTCATTTGCAGTTAGGGACAGTTTTATTTCTTTATTTCTGATCTGCATGCTTTTTTATTTACCATTTTTACCTATTGCACTGGCTACACTTTTCATCCTTATGTTGAATTAAAATGGTGACAACAGAGATCCTTGCTTTGTTCCTGATCTTAGAGGAAAGCATTCAGTCTTTTACCATTAGTGTGATGTTAATTGCAGGTTTTCTGTAGATGTTCTTTATCAAGCTGCAAAAGTCTCCCTCTCTTACTATTTTTCTGATACTTCTTATCATGAACGGGTATTGGATTTTGTTAAATGCTTTTTCTGCATCAATTGATATAATCATGTGATTTTTCTCTTTTAACCTGTTAGTATAGTGGATTACATTGATTCATTTTTGAGTACTGATCCAGTCTTGCATCCCTAGAAGAAACTGCAGTTGGTCACGGCACATGATTCTTTTTATACATTGCTGAATTTTATTTGCTAATATTTTGTTAAGGATTTTTGCATCTATATTCCAAGACATATTGGTCTGCCATTTCTTTAATTTTTGTATTGTTTTTGTCCGGTTTTGGTATTAGAATAATACTAGCATCATATAGTGAAATAGAAAGTGGTATGTCCTCTTGCATTTTCTAGAAAAGATTGTGTATAATTGGTGTTAATTCTTTAAATGTTTGCCAGAATGTTGTAGTGAAACCCCCTGGGTCTGGAGAATTATTTCAGGGAGCTTCTAAATTACAAATTAAATTCCCTTAATAGTTATAAAGTTATTAACATGATCTATTTCATATTGTGAGAGTGTAGCATTTTGTGTTTTTCAAGTAATTGGTGTTTTTCATTTCATCTAAGTTGTCAAATTTATGCGTGCAGAGTTATATATAGTACTCCCTTTATTCTCCTTTGGACATCTCAAGGGCTGCTGTGCTTTCCCTTGTTTCATTTCTGATGCTGATACTTTATGTTTCTCTCTTTTTTTCTTTGTCAATCTTGTCACAGATTTGTCAATTTTATCGATCTTTTCAAACAACTAACTTTTTGTTTTATTGGCTTTCCTGTATTGTTTTTCAATTTTGGATTTTATTGGTTTCTGGATTTATTTTTACCATTACTTTTCCTTCTGCTTGCTTTAGATTTATTTTGCTCTTCTTTTTCTAGGTTCTTGAGGTAGGAGCTTAAATTACAGACTTGCAACTTTTCGTCTCATCTAATGTATGCATTTCATGCTATGACATCCCTCTCAGCACTGTTTTAGCTGTGTACCACAAATTATAATATGGTGTATCTTCCTTTCTTTTAGTTCATTGTATTGTTTGATTTCCTCCTCCCCACTAGGCCTCCAGTGATGCTCAGAGAAATTAAGTGACTTGACCAAAGCCTCATAGGTACAGGGTGAATTGGCATTCATCTAGTCCAAAGCTTTGGCTCCTAAATTCTAGACTTCCTGCTTCCCTGGAGCTCTGTGGCCAGGCTTTATGTGTGATATAGACAGAAGTGCCTCATTACTCCCCATATGGCCTTCACCATGGGCAGTGGGAGGAGTGATTTATTTACTGGGTGTTGTTAAGAGTCCTAAATCTCCACTAAGTTTCCTCTGATACCACCCCAGTGGGGAGAGTAGGAGATGCCTCATTACTGCTGCTTCTTCTCCCTAGCCCTTTGACTAGAGATAGAAAGCTTTTGCTGGGGTTTCTTTTTCTAGTGCCTGATGATGTTTTCTTCTTTTCTTTTCTTTTTCTTTTCTTTGTTTCTTTTCTTTTCTTTTTTTTTTTTTTTTTTACTTTTTAAAAAAAAATTTTAACGTTTATTTATTTTTTGAGAGACAGAGACAGAGTGTGCGTGGGGGGAGGGACAGAGAGAGAGAGATGGAGTCACAGAATCTGAAACAGGCTCCAAGCACTGGGCTGCAGACTCTGAGCTGTCAGCACAGAGCCTGATGCGGGGCTCGAACCCACCAACTATGAGATCATGACCTGAGACACCCAACTGACTGAGTCACCCAGGTGCCCCAAGTTTTTTTTTTCTTTTAGAGAGAAAGCATGTGTGAGTTGGGGGGGGGGGGGCATAGGGAGAGAGAGACAAAGAATGTTAAGCAGGCTCCACACTCAGCATAAAGCCTGATGAGGGGCTCAATCCCATGAACCATGAGATCATGACCTGAGCCAAAATCAAGAGTCGGACATTCCACTGACTGAGCCACTCAGGCGCCCCCGATGATATTTTCAAGTTGCCACTTCCCTCTACTTCAAATCTGGGATATATGAGGTGAAGAGAAAACCTAGGGAACAAAACTTACACTGTTTTGTTCTTTGGGCCCCAGAGTCCATAATCTGTCTCTTTTCTCTCCAGCTTTCAGAATCTTATGTTTGTTTTATATATAGTATCTGGGATTTTTTACTTGTACAAAGCAGGAGGAATAGAGAAAATTATGTCTCCTTAATCTTGAAAACAGGAGTGCATATTGTATCAATTTTCAAGAATTTAATAGATAATTTTTTTTTCTTAGAATACACATTTTTAAGCATAGGGTGTGCTCTTCTACAGTAAAGTGGAAACAGCATTTTCTTCACTGAAGTTCTGAGTCCAAGTTACCAAAATTTATGTTGATGGCTCTTACAAGCTGAAAAAGCATTTCATTGTAAGGGTGTCCCCAGACTACACTTTTATTTCAGGATATGAAAAACATAGGGTTTCACTTAAGAAAATACATAGTAGGGAGAAAATTTCAGGGGACCTGTTTGAACACTGACTCAGAGCTGACGGTATAAAGGCTATCTGGGCTGCAAAACACCAGAACCATTTGGTCAAGCCCACAGATTAAGTGCAAATGCATCATGTGGCCCTCAGAACCAGCTGTGTTTGTGGGACTGAGACTGGTGTAGTAACAAACAGTCGTTTCATGGCAGAGCTGTAGTTGCCCTAATTTTAAAGCAGTTGATGGCTTCCACTGTTAAGTGCCACTATCACAAAATGATGCAACACTTATCACAGCAGCTGCTGCCAACACTCTCCTTCTCTCACATCCCATGCTACATGAATTCCAGGTAAAGAATATCAGATTGTTTGCAGTGAAAGTGGTTGATGTATTATGACAGAAAACATGTCCCCTTGTTCCCCTACTGATAAGAAGCGTGCCTACATTTAATATGAGTGAAGAACAGATAGAGAATTCCAGTTTCAATACAAGGATCGTTCCATTCTTTGTGTATGCAGCCATTGATCCCCAGTCCCATTTCACCAGCAGATCTGGCAAAGCAATCACCACACATTCCCTGCTGGCCTGGGTATGCCACCACTACGATGGCCAGATTTAACAAATGAATGCACCAAACATCCAGGTAAAGTTAAACTCAAATAAACAAAAACAATTTTTTGGTGTAAGTATATCCCAAATATAGCACAAGACAAATTTACATAAAAAAGTGTTTATTGTGTATTGGAAATCCAAATTGAATGTCTTACACTTTATCCGGCAACCTTACCTCAGACTCCTTCTTAACACTGTACTTCAAGTAACTCTTGTCAATCTGTTGGAATTTGCCTGTTACAAAAACCATACAGGGCATCACAGGTGTAGAAAACAGAGGACAAGTGGGAGTTTTAGAGAATGCATTTATGTCTAAAAAACTGAGGTGTTGGCAGCGTTTTTTTCTTTAAGAGTAAAGTAAAGCAATTTCCATGTTTCCTATCTGACATAGCAAGAAGACAGTTACATGTTAATCACCTAAAGGTTATTACTAAAGACAAAGACTTTTCATGAGATTAAGTATTGTTTCTCTAATGTAGTGGTTCTCAAAGCATAATCCTTGGATGGGCAGTATAGCTTCTGAACTTCTTAGAAACATGAATGATCAGGTCCCACCCCAGACCTCCTGAGAAACTCTGGGGTGAGCGCCCAGGAATCCAGGCTTAAAAGCCCTTTAAGGACTTTGGTGCACACTTAAGTTTGAGAACTACCACCGCCACAGGACAACAAAGAACAACAGTTGTCCTGCTAGAGAAATTCCACAATTTGAAGACTCCTTTAATTTTTCTGCCTACCCAGGTTTCTGTAAATTTAGAATGAGAAAATTCAGTAAGCCAACCTATAGCAGGCTCTTAATACCAGCTAGCTACTAACTCAGTACAAATCTAACCTCTTCCTACAGAGAAGCTCTAAACTGAGCAAGGACCATGTCTGCCTCCTTCTTTTATCCCTCCTGGGAAGGTACATGACTGATGCTCTCTCTATTGCCTGATCAGTGGTAAAGCCTGGTTGTCATGACCTCTCCAAGCATAAGTCAGGCAGTAAGTGTCCAGGTTGCCAGAGTCTTTCCCCTTTAGTTGAATCAACAACAGTTTTCAGTGTTCCGTTTCTAAATCATCTAGTCACCCAGTCATATTGGCACTATCTTGGGTTGACCTTGGTACCAGCTTACTGGAAAAACAAAAACAAAAACAAAACAAACAATAACAACCAAATGGAGACCCAACTCCAAAGGGATTTCACTTTTATTGACTAACATTTATAAGTTGGCACCTTCCATACGTACTATCATTTTAATTGTCATGACCATCAGAAAAGGCAAGACTTCCTATCTCCGATTTATGAATATTAATGCACACTCAGTGTCACATAGTTAGAAAGTAGTGCAGGGTAATTCCAAGCTCTGTCCAATATAACATTTTACTTCTCATAGGAGGTCTTCATGGATGGAGCTATCAAATGAACAGAACTAACTGAAGATTCAGTTACTTGCATGAACTATTTCCTCCTATGATCTGATTAACTAAAGTATGTTTTGAAGTATCCTCCAAATCCCACCCTTTCTTTGAGGTTCAGCCCAAAATGCATCTTCTATGAAGCCTACCAACTCACAGTGATGATTCATTTCCTCTCTTTTGTTAGGTAATTACATGCTAGTCTCAAATCGTGATTTAATCCATTCAAAGTTTGTTTTTACTCTATAACAAAATGCTAAAGGTCGAAGCTATGTCCTCCATTTCTCTGGAAGTTCCTTCAGTACTGGGTACCATGTCATATGGAGGAGTTAGTGCTCAATGGTATCTGTTGCATGGGTTTAGCATCTTCTATGGCATAGTGTCTGTTACAAAGTTATGACAAAAGGAGATAATTGACTAATTGCAGGAATCCTAGGGATGCAAAGGTTAAAGTGCATGGTCCCTGTCTATAAGGAGTCATAGTTCAGTAGAGACTCATCAGGGAAAGTACCTCAGTATAGCGGTGCTTTGAGGTACTAGCTATTAGGTCATTAGAAGTATGAGAGAAGCTACTAAATCTTCATGTAAGAGTTACAGAAGTCTTGTACAGACTAGCCCTTGAGATACAACTAGAAATATGAGTGAAAAGTTGTCAAGACATGACGAATAAAATTCTAGACAGAAGGAATCCCATCAGCAACAAGAATGGGTATGGGAGCTATGTGAATTTCAGTAATACTAAAGCATAAAAAAAGGAAGGTCCAGTGGGTTGAATTGTGTCCCCCCAATTAGGTTAGGAGTCAAGTCCTAACCTCCAGTCCCCAAGAATGTGACCATATTTGGAAATATGGTTTTTGCAGATGCAATTAGGGTTCTTCAGATGAAACCATCTTGAATTTAGGGTGAGCCCTAAATCCAATGACTGGCATTCTTGTAAGAGAAAGAAAAGGGAGATGGCATAAAAGGAAGAAAAAGAAGACCAAGTAAAGATGGATGTGAGGATTAGAGTTATGTACCCTTAAACCAAAGAACACCAAGGGTTGCTGGCAGCCATCAAAAGCCAGGAGAAAGGCTTGAGTATTCTCCCTTAGAGTCTCCAAAGAGAACCAACAAAGCCAACATCTTAATTTTGGATTTCTGGCCTCCAAAAGTACGAAAGAATAAATGTCTCTACTGTTAAACCACCAAGTTTGTGGTAATTTATTATGGCAGCTCTGGAAAACTAATACAGAAGGGAATTAAGGAGAACAATGATAAGGCATGAGCCTAGACAGGTACCTAGGCTTCGGACCATAAAGATTGGTGGGCATTATATGTTGAGTAGTTTGCACATTTTCCAGCATTGTACTGTAAGTCCTGACAGTTGGGTTTTCTCTTTTTTGTAATGCAAGTACCTGGCAAGCCTTGGTTGCCCAGGCATTCACTTCAAAGAGGCATTCACTTCAAACATGAATGTCTCTATCAATACATTGCCAGTCACACACTAGATAGAGAGCCAGGCCTCCTACCCGCCTCGAGGCTCCTTTGTTCTAGAGATCTTGGTTGATTTACATAACTGACAATTTGGGCTGCTTGTTTTCTTGTTGTTGTTTTTTCCCCCTCTTCTCTCATTTTAAATTCCTGCTTATATATATTTCAAGTTTATTTATTTATTTTGAGAGAAAGAGAAAGAGTGAGTAGGGAGGTGCAGAGAGAGGAGGAGAAAGAGAATCCCAAGCAAGCTCTGTGCTGTCAGAGTGCAGCCCAATGAGAGCTCATGAGAGCTGAAACTCATGAACTATGAGATCATGACCTGAGCCAAAACCAAGAGTTGGATGCTTAACCAAATGATCCATCCAGGCGCTCCCCACTTGTATGTTTTAAATTCATCAATAAAGAGTGACCCCACAAAACCATAGACCATCACCCCCATCCCCAATTAAAGCAGAACCCCAGGCCCAGTGCTTACTAATTCTCTTTCTCTCCCTGCCACCCTCCCTGTCCCCACCCTGTCCCACCTAGCTGTGTAGCCACAGCCATGCCATCTAATTTCCAAGACTTGCAAATAAGAGACCTTTCTGTTTTTCTCAAAGTTTCCTGGTGTTTACTGCAGAAGCACGTCTTCAAATCATAGTAAGGACCACAAGGGCTGGTTCAGCCACAGCATCGGTTATGGGTAGACTGAGACAGGCACACAACAGACATGCTATAGAAAACTACTGATGAATTTTGAAGAAGGAATTGAATCATTAGATTTGAATATCAGATTGTTTTTGTCATAAAATAGAAATGAAAGCCACAAAGAGACTGATTAAGGAAGCTATCTTAACAGTTCAACTGGGAAAAGTCTCAGTAAGTTCACTGGTAGTAGGGATGAAGAGGAGAGAAAGAATCTGAGGGATAAATAATGGAATATACAGGACTTACACTTGTTGAATATGAAATTTCAGAAGGCAGGAAAAATTTATATTCATATCATTTGTACTTTTCTGTAACAATTATGTGTACTATTTTGTAAGCTAATATTCTCACTCAACGATATAATTGAGAGCATAAAGCATGATTTAAATATCTTTATATCATATCATTTATAACTGAATTATACACCACCATAAAGATGAGCAGTGATTTATATAACCAAATCCCCATTTTTGTCTATTTGTAAATATTTCTCTTATTAATAACATTACAGTTAATATCCTTGAATATATGTTTGCATACTTCTCTGATTATTTCCTTATTTTCTTAGAATAAATTCATAGACTTAGTAAAATACATACAGATTGTACAGCTTTTCAATTTTTTTGTTTTTACATATTGCCATCTTCCCTCTTGAAAGTGATTCATTTTTGTTAATTTAAACATCTATCAGTCGCGCATGACAAAGTCTATATATTTATCTTCTCCAATAACATTAAGATTCTTAAAGATTATATATCTCTGATAGGAAAGTGGCACAAATTGTTTTATTTCCTTGTCTCTGACTATCATCAGACTGAATAGTTTTGTACGGTCTGTTTACAACCTTCTGCATGTCTTTTCTCTGACAAGCCTGATTATGCCATGTCCATTTTGCTATTCTATCTTTTTTCCATTGATTCTTAGGATATTAATTACCTATTAAGTATTATGATTCATTGTCAGTAATTCCTGTACATGTTTCTCTAACATTTTAATTTTTTATTTTATGCTCTGCAAAAGACTAAATGTTTGTGTCCTCCAGAGTTCATACATTGATATGCCCAATTCCCAATAGGAATGGTATTTGGAGTTAGGAATTTGGGGAGGTGTTTAGATGATTAACAGGATTAGTGCCCTTATAAAAGAGATCCCAGAGGGCTCCCTTGCTCCTTCCATTCACATGAAGACTTAGCAAGAAAAAGGCTATTTATGAACCAGAACACAGGTCTTCATTAGACATTGAATCTGCCAGTGCCTTCATCTTGGACTTCCAGCCTCCAGACTGTGAAAAATAAATGTTTGTTATTTGAGCCACCAGTCTATGGTACTTGTGTTATAGAGCAGCTTGAGTGGACTAAGACATGTTCTCTTTCAATTCACAAAAGTATTTATTTTTTTGGTAGTTAATCCATCAATAATTTCCCCTATGGATGTTGCCTTTCAGTTGTGTTAAGAAAAGTTTCTTAACTCCCAAATTTTTTGAACATTTAGTTACATTTCCTTCTAATATTCTTTATGTAAATAGTTAATTCATTTTAAATTTGGGAAAAATTGTGAGATGAGGATCTACATTCACTCTTTTTGTCATATGTTTAGCTACTGAATTAACACTATATTTGAAGCCAAACAGGTTTGAATAACAACTAAAATTCCCAACCAAGAATGATACTCTATATGCTGTGAAAGTGATTCTCTGATTGCTCAGTGGTCAAATGGAATGGTTGTGGATGACAGCCTGATTCAAGTTGATTCACAACAGAATGGCAGGGAGGTTTAGAGACAAATAATATGAGTGATTCTTTTGAAGAATTTTGTTGTAAACTGAAGCAGAAAAAAATATGTTAACAGCTAAAAGAAGTGCAGTCAGAACTTATGAATTCCCTGAAAAAAATTCTTAAACTTTTTTTTTTTTTTCTGGAGCTTGGATGAACAATTTGAAATAAGAGGTGTGGATACACATAGAAAGATAATGGCTGTCACTGTCCATATAGTCTCTCTTCCTCTCCAAAATCCCATGCAAAAGACTATAAAAATATATCAAACAATTGGATGCATAGCAGTGTGAAAAATACAAAACTACGTCATTTTCAGCGCAAGTGTTTTGACCAATTTCTGGAAGACCAAATGAAAGTTCATTGATGGCTTCACCAAAGCAGAAGCAATCACAAATGCACCACACAAGCACCGATTTTCACAGTACAGCAAAGAGTGGCCATGAGTGACCTCAAGTAGGAATTTCAGGGACAGCGAACTGGATGCATAAGGAAATGACTACCTACATGCATGGCTGGTGCCCCCCGACCCTATTCACTAATCTTTGTGGGAGATTTATCTATGCAGTTCTGTAGAACGATGAAATGGATGATTGAAATGAAGAAAGATGAAAGGCGGAACTTAAGACATAGCTAAGTTTCCACAAACACCTGGTGATAGGGCTGTCAGGCAAAATACATAAAAGACAGGATGGGTCAACTTCAGATATACAGAAAAACTTTTAGAATAAGTATTTCCCAATTATTGCACGTAACATACTCATATTACATTATTCATTTTTTTGAAAGAGAGGGAGCATGCGTGCAAGCGGGGCAGGGACAGAAGAAGAAAGAGAGAGAATCTTAAGCAGGCTCCATGCCCAGAGTGAAGCCCTACGCAGGGCTTGATCCCACGACCCTGGTAGCATGACCTGAACCAAAATCAAGAGTTGGATGCTTAACTGACTCAATCCCCAGACACTCCGCATTACTCATTGTTAATACAAAATTAACATTTAACTAGGCATCCTGTATTTTTATTTACTAAATCCATCAACCCTACATAAAAAGCAAAATCAGCTTGGCAAATTTGGAGGTCCTGACCTCTCATCTTGGAGGAAAGTCTGCTTAACAACAAACCATGCACTTACCCCAAACCTCCTTTATCCCTCACATTCAGAGGTGAGCAGCTGTACTCCACAAACCTATCAAATGCAAAGGAAACCTTCATCAGTTACATGGTCAACCAGTACCTCATGAATAAATACAAATGGTCAAACAAGAATCACCGACACTTGAGGAAGAACAAAGCAGAGGGCCATGATGAGAAGTAAAATAAGAAATGGGCTTAATAATGCAGCAAGCAAAGGAGAATGTGAAAAAAAGGAGTTCTAAAATTGTAAAATTCCTCGTGACCTGGATTATTTTCCTCTATGAATCAATACTGTTCTTCATTCTTATGTATATAACTTTATTTTGGTAAGTGCATTTAAAGATATAGAATGCCATTAAAAGATAGATTATTCATCACTAATATCATAATAAAATGTGAAAACAAAACAAAACAAAAACCTGAGGAAAGACCACTGGATTTGTTAATTATAACAAATCCTCCATTTCAATGGATACAACAGAAATCTTTTTTGTATTAGTAGGTTGATTACATCCTCTAGAACTACCTTATGATGCAGCAATTCCACTCCTGAGTATTTATCTGAAGAAAACTAAAACTACTTGGAAAGATATATGCCCCTCCAAGTTCACTGCAGCACTAGTTACAATAGCCAAGATATGGAAACAATCTAAGTGTTCATAGACAAATGAACGTATAAAGAAAGTGAATTATGGAATGGAATATTATGCAGCCATAAACATCATGAAATCTTGCTATTTGTGGCAACATGGATGAACCTCAAGGTATTATGCTAAGTGGATTCAGACTGAGAAAGAGAAGGACTGTATAATCCTTCTTACTTGTGGAATCTGGGGGGGGGGGCAGGTAAAAAAGCAAACTCGTAGATACAGAGAACAGATTGGTATTGCAAGAGGCAGGTTGGTGGGGGTGAATGGGAGAAATGGGCAAAGGGGATCTCATGGTAAAAAAAATTAAAAATATAAAAAATAGTTATACCTTCTATCAAAAACATACTAACAATATACCATCCTTGCAGATTTCAAAATAGCTTAATACAGAGAACAGTTTCTAGATAATTTACCAATGACAAAATTATCAAGAAATCAAATAGTTTTGGTTTCTTTACACTTGTTTTTGTGTGTGTGTGCGTATGTATATATTTATATATTATATAATGTATGTACATATATATATAGATATATAAAGGTATATCCTCTTTTGATGACACTATGGTTCTTAAACAAAATGAAAATAACTGCTGTTGGATGGTAGAACACTACCACAAAAAACCTACAAAATATTTTATGGTTTCATATTAACATATTGGTATTTTTACAGAAATGCTAGTTACAGGCATTAAAATACTTAAAGAATAAATGGGTATTACTGGGAAGGGTTTTCAAAAATGTACCCAAATTAGGTTTAATTAAAAAATAAGAAAGTCAGGGACACCTGGGGGGCTCAGTTGGTTAAGCATCAGATTTTGGCTCAGGTCATGATCTCACAGTTTGTGAGTTCGAGCCCTGCATAGGGTTCTGTGCTGACAGCTCAGAGCCTGGAGCCTGCTTCAGATTCTGTGTCTCTCTGTCTCTCTGCTCCTCCCTCGCTCACAACCTGTCTCTCCCTCTGTCAAAGGTAAATAATGAATGAATGAATGAATGAATGAATGAATAAATAAATAAATAAATAAACAAATAAATATAAAAAGGTATACAATTACACATTTTCCCTGTGATTTCCTCTACTACAATATAAGCTCCACAAGGGCACAGGTTATTTCCTTCTATCATTCACTGCTCTATTCCAAGTACATAGAATAACACCAGGACACAGTAAGTTGCTCAATATACAGTCAGAGAATGAATGAATGAACCATTATTTAAAGAGATTCGTTTGATTTGTAACACTTGAAGAAAATGACTACCTTCAATTCCTCAATAAGCAATGGCAAAAATAGACTAACCTTAGATTTAATCTATTCAGCAAAAAGGGAATTTTGTCATGAAATTATAATAATAAAACTTCATTTTTCTGACCAGTACATCTTTTAATTCCCTTTGAGAGGAGAACGTGAGGAACAGTAAAATTACGAAAAAGCAGCACGCCACTTTGCTGGCTCTGTAACATTTATCACCCTCAAGAGAGTGCATCAAGTAACCATGTGAGTCCTGGTGAAAAAAGATGGCCACCGCTGAGCCACAGTGACTCCACAGTTCACAATGCTCATGCGTATTTCTCTTTCTCACTAACAAGTAGGGTCTAGAAAATAACTGAAAATTGTTGACAGGTGACTTTTCTTTCTGGGTAATCGAATACAGTTTCCCAGGTGCCTTGTGGGCTTGAAAGTAAAAGCGGGCAAAATTTAGAGAAAAGTCAAGTCAGTAAAAAATGTTTGGTGTTTCTCCCCACATTATAGGTAGTTCATTCTTCCAACAGAGTAATGGTTGGCATGCTGTGCAGGTCCAGAGCTCAGTGTGCCACACTATGAGTTCTCTGTTGTTGATATTCCAGACAGAGGATGAAGATGTATTAATTTTTTACAATAGCATATTGTGCAGCTTATATAGTTTTTTAAACAAGAAAGTAATACTTGTTCTTTGTAAAGTACAGAGAATCAGAAATAAGAATATAAAAATTGCATAAAGTCTACCTTCCATTATATATTAACCACTTTAAATATATACTATCTTTCCAAGCTCACTTTCCTTGAAAATTTTTATTGAGAAGGTGTTATTTTTCTAGCCAATGAACTGCTAAGACCGTTTTATTTTTTCCCCTTCGCCAAGGTAGAATTTTGAGTTCTGTTGACTCAGAACTCAATGTTCTGACTGTTTCTGTTTACTGAAATCTTTCCCAGAGTAGAATCATATCTGTGAGTTCTTTTATTTATACAAATGCAGAGGATGAATTTTCTCTAAATTATCGTACAAGAAAAAAGTAATGGGGAAAATTTTCTTTCATGGTAACTCAACTTCCTTTGTCTCTCAGCCCTTCTCTTTGCAAGTGGCTTATGATTATTTAGGAGATGCTTGGCAAAATCCCACTTATTTTGGTCTAATGCTGTATTTTTTTTTGTCCAAAAGAACATTTCAGGATGATAATCTTCATATCAAAAAATGATGTATAGGTTTGGGCATATTGATCTGCTTTACTTTCCAAATGGTCCTTAGACATCTAGTTTTATTTATTTTTGAAGCAAAATTCACACGCTGAAAGGGGGGAAAGAATAAGAGAGACACAGGGAAAAGTAAGGGAGGGATGGAGGGGTGGGGTAGCGAAAGAGACTGAAAGGAGCAAATTGAAAATATCAGTCTTTTGATTACATCATGGCACAAATTCTATTTTATTACTTTGAAAATAGTGACATCTAGTGGATAAAAGGTATTAATGTCACGGGTGTTTTGGTGTCGGAATTTGCTACAATTGGTAAATGCAATAAAGAGTCTAAGTATATAGACACAGAAAATCAAGAGAACTTATAGTAACTGAAACTTGCTGATCCACTTTCAGATATATGTTCACCTGCCAATAATATTCCTCTCTGAAAGTGACTTTATTAATTTGAAAGCCTAAAACACTGCAGAAAAAGGGACAATATTATTAATTTAGCCTACAGGAAGGTTAAGGCAAGGGTACAGACTCTGAGGCCAGTTAGCAAAGCTGCACCCTGTGTGTATTATGGGAACAGATGACTTTCAACATTTTCTGCCATGTCCACGTCATAGTGTTTACCAACTGCAAAGTATTTGTCCTATACGTTTTCCATTTGATTCCCAATATATCGTCTACAATACATACTTTGATTATTAATTTAGCAAAGCAATGGTACAAGCCTTTAAGTGGATAATGACTATTTAGCACGAATTACAGTTCTTCCTCAAAATCACCACATGTACTAATAATATGTGCAGTTTCCAAAGCAGTTTTTATGTACACTAGAATTCCCATTCCATAGCTTAGTAAAGAAAATCATAAAATATTTAAGTAAAGGAGCTAAGCTAAACTAATAAAAGCATCCTCAATAAGAGAGACAATGAATCCAGGTAAGACAGACCATCTCATTTCTCCCCTACCTTCCTCTATTGAAATCTCAGGGCAAATAACAAATAGCACCATGCTCTCTCTCTGAATAAAAAGACAATCCAGATTTGGGCGGGAAAATAGTAGCAAAAATGGCATTGTCAGCCTCCACTGCCATTTATGAAATGCCTTCTTTTAGGCAAACCCTACTCTAAGAAATTATCCTCCTTGGTTAGTAGAGGCAGTGTCTGAGATACAGAGGGGTTAAATGCCTCACCAAAGGTCATTAGGCTAGTATCCTTGAGGTAAATATTCTGTGCCCTGCTTCTGTCAGCATATATAACAAACTAGCATAACATGAACACAGATTCTTAAAATTTCTCACTTGTGTGTTTGTTTAGTTTTAATTGGGAAGTTTTAGATTTTAGAAAGCATTTTATTTTGAATTATTTAATATTGCCACGATTTTTCAAACAAGATTGACTGAAACGAGCACTAGAATTAAGATTAGAAGATTCAGATTTTTATCCAAATTCTGTTTCTCCCTAGGGAACTATTTGTTCTTGGAAAATTCATTTAGTTTATCTTGGAAAATTCATGGGCTTTTATTTCCCATCTGTAATACAAAAAAAAAAAAAATTTCAAGCTCTCTGTAAACCAATGTAATAATAAAGAAAATAATGTATGTGAAAGCATTTTGAAAATGGCAAAGCACTGTACCAATTTAAAATATTACTATAATGACATAGTCATAAGAGTAGTTAGGTTGGTTTACTTTTCCAAAGGTCAAATGATTATCTGAATCAAATAAACTCTTGATAAGGCTTTCAAATTGCTATTACAGAATTCTAGAGAAAAGTCTAAATTCTGTTATAAAATTAAGGGAGAGGAAATCACTAAAATTAAAAAAAGTTTGGCATAGATAGATAGATAGATAGATAGATTTATATTATTTCTATGGGCCAAGACATACAATATCGGATGTTTTGGCTGTTAGAAAATGAGTAATGTAGTCTACCCCTTTTAAGGAAGTTACTTTGTTGTCACAAGAGTTAAACTCTATAACAGAAATACCAATATTAAGTAGAAATAAATAGAAAATACCAATATTAATAACTGATTTGTTAAAATTGCTATTCTTTCCATTAAGCAAGATTCCTTGCCCCTTGTCTGGCCAGTTCCTACACACACACACACACACACACACACACACACAGAGGCATATTTTTCATTTGCCTAATTTCTTCTTAAGTACAGAAAATTTCCATTTTGGGGGTGCCTGGGTGGCTCAGCCAGTTAAGCGTCCTACTCTTGATTTTGGCTCAGGTCATGATCTCACAGTCGTGAGATCAAGCCCTGTGTGTTGGGCTCAGTGCTGAGCATGGGGCCTGCTTAGGATTCTCTCTCTTTCCCTTTCTTCTGTCCCTTCCCCACTCACACACGCCTGCCCTCATGCACGCTCTCTCTCAAAATAAATAAATGAACATTTTTAAAAAATAAGACGTTAATAAAAGTGCATTAGTTTCTTTGGATTAGACAAAGGATATTAAATTCACTTGTATGTATTGAGCAGTACAACAAATACGGCATTATATGAATAATATCTTAGGAAAGAAGCATGGGGTAAGTTACCAAATGCTAATAAATTCACAATATTGTTGGAGACAAAGGGGTTATTCCCCTAATACTTTGGTGAACATTTTTAAATTACTTAATATTCATCTTAAGGCCTATGCTGACAATTTCCTTTATTAATCCTATATCAGAAAGGATGTGGCTAGCAGGAAAATGACAGCACATTCAACTTGAGTACTATGGTGATTGCTTAAAAAGACAACTTGTAACGTTTTGACAGCCTGGAAACTATAGGCAATGGTGCTAGGAAGAACAGGGAAACATCTTGCTTTTTAGCCTGAAAGAGTAGGGGGATGGAGCAGTGACTGGAACCTGGAGACAAACAGAGACAAAGAGGTACAGAAAGCAGTGTCGTCTAGCTGATGGGACACTTTAAGGGACCCAGCCCGACAAAGATGACCTCACAGGAAAGAAAAGGAACATAAACCCAGTCTCAATCTCTATCTTTCCTCTGGTCCCTGCCATTGCTCACCCCTAGCTGGACACAGCCATGAGTCAGAGCACATTACTGGGCAAAAGAGTCTGCTAATGTGATTCTCACAACAGCCTTCAGGACAATGTGGGGACAGGTGGACAGTGGATTTAGGGCAATGAAACAGATCCACCTCACCTTCTTGCAAAATTTTACCACCTCCCCTTCTGTGAAAAATCTTAGAGCAAAGGACACATTGTGGTGTACTACTTCAAAAGGCAGCTACATAATGACATTCATCATTTGAATATATTAATTTTGCATGTTTGCTTTTTTAAATGTGTATTTATTTTGAGAGAGAGAGAGAGAGAGAGAGAGCGAGCGAGCAGGTGAGGGACAGAGAAAGAGGGAGAGAGAAAATCCCAAGCAGGCTCCATGCTGTAAGCTTAGAGCCCAACGTGGAGCTAGATCTCACCAACTGTGAGATCATGACCGAGCCAAAATCAACAGTTGGAGACTTTAGTGACTGAGCCACTCAGGCACCTCTGCATGTTTATGTTAAAAACAACCATATTATCACAAGAGCAAACACTTCCTGAGTGCTGAGTAATGTTAGGCCAATTACCACATTAAAAAAAAAAAACAGAGTTTATTATTTTTTTAATGCTTATTTATTTTTGAGAGAGAGACAGAGACAGAGACAAAGAGACAGAGTGTGAACAGGGGAAGGGGCAGAGCGAGAGGGAGACACAGAACTCAAAGCAGACTCCAGGCTCTGGGCTGTCAGCACAGAGCCTGACGCGGGGCTGGAACTCATGAACCTGGAGATCATGACCTCAGCCGAAGTCAGACGCTCAGCTAACTGAGCCACCCAGGTGCCCTACAGCAGACTTTATTTTTTAGACTACTTTTAGATTTACAGAAAAACTGCAAAGAAAATACAGAGTTCCCATATTTCTCCTCTTCCACCTCCCATCCATACATTGTTTCTCCTCCTGTTAATATGTTGCATTAGTGTGGCATGTTCGTTACCATTGGTGAACCAACACTGACACATTATTAACTAATTTCTGTATTTCACATTAGGGTTCATTCTTAGCGTTGTATATTTCTATGGGTTTCTATGAGCACTTTCACTGCCCTAAAAATCTGCCATACTCCCCCTGCTCATCCCTTCCTCCCCTCAAAATTCTGGCAACCACCGATCTTTTTACTCTCTCCATAGTTTTGTTTTTTCCAACATGTCACATAGTTGGAATCACACAGGATGCACCTTTAGCCTGGTTTCTTTCATTTAGCAGTATGAACTTAAGCTTCGATTTAATTTCATCGCCGGATAGCTCATTTCTTTCATTTCTGAAAAACACTCCATTGTATAGATGTACCACAACTTGTTTACCCATTCAACTATTGAAAGACAATCTGGCTGTTGCCAATTTTTGACACTTATGAATGAAGCTGTTATAAATATGTGCAGATTTTTGTGCAGACATACATTTTCAACTCATTTCAAATATTTGGGAAGAAACTGACAATGAACTTCGTAAGAAACTGAAAACTGTCCACAGTGGTTGTACCATTTTGCATTCCCACCAGCAATGAACAACAGTGCCTGACGTTCCACACCCCATCAGCATCTGGTGCTGCCAGTGTTTTGGATGCTAGCTCTGTAACAGGTGTGTAGTGGTATGGCATAGATGCTTTAACTCGCAGTCCCCTCATGTCACACAATGGCTATCTTTTCATATCCTTATCTGCCATATGTCTGTCTTCTTAGATGAGATGTTGTCCATAATTTAGTTTGGTTATTGTTGAGATTCAAGAGTTCCTTATATATTTTGGGTACAAGTCCTTTATCAAATATGTATTTGGAAAATACTTCCTCTCAGTCTGTGGTCAGTCTTTTCATTCCCGTAATAATGTCTTCAGCAGAGCAGAAATTTTTAACTTTGATGAACGTATCATTTTTTTTCCTGGATGATGCTTTTGGTATTATATCTACAAAATCATCAAATCCAAGGTCACTTAGATTTCACCTGTTATCTTCTAGGGAATGTATAGTTTTGCATATTATACTTAGGTCTATTAAGTTAGATCTCTGATTTCTTTCATCAGAGTTTTATAATTTTTCTCATAGACCGTATACCTATTTTGTTAGATTTATTTGTAATAAGTAATTTATTTGTTTGTGCTGTGTTAATGGTATTGTCTTTTTATTGCAAGTTATAATTCACTGCTGGCATATAGGAAAGCAATTGACTTTTCCATATTAACCTTGTGTGTTGCAACCTTGATATATTTCCTTATGAGTTCCAGTTTTTTGTTGATTCTTTGGCATTTTCTACCTAGACAGGCATATCTACAAACAGAGATAGTTTCATTTCTTCTTTCCTGATATGTATACATTTTATTTGCTTTTTTTTTTTTTTTTTTTTTTTTTTTGTCTTATTGCATTAGTTAGGACTTGCAGTACAATGTTGAATAGGAGTAAAGCAGGAACATTCTTGTCTTCTTGCCATTCCTAGGGAGAAAACATCTAGTTTTTCACCATTTAAGTATGATGTCAGCTATAGGGTTTTTGTATATGCTCTTTTTTTATTTTTATTTTTTTAGTGTTTATTTTTGAGACAGAGAGAGACAGAGCATGAGCGGGGAAGGGACAAAGAGAGAGAGAGACACACACACACACACAATCCAAAGCAGGCTCCAGGCTCTGAGCTGTCAGCACAGACCCTGAGGAGGGACTTGAACCCATGAACTGTGAGATCAAGACCCGAGCTGAAGTCGGATGCTTAACCGACTGAGCCACCCAGGCGCCCCTATATATGTTCTTTATTAAACTGAAAAGTACCGTTCTCTTCCTGGTCGGCTAAGGGTTTTTATCATGAATGGGTGCTGGATTTTGTAAATGCTTTTTTCTGCATCTATTGATATAAATCACATGATTTTTCTTCTTTAGCTTCTTGAAATGATGGATTATATTAATTGATGTTTGAATGTTGATCCAGCCTTGCATACCTGGAATACATCTCTCTTTGTAATGGTGTATAACTTTTTAATACGTTGTTTGGATTTGATTTACTAATATTTTGTTGAGGATTTTTGCATCTATGTTCATGACAGATACTGGTCTGTACTTTTCTTGTAATATTTTTTTCTGGTTTTCATATTTGTGTAATGCTGACCTCATAGGATGACTTGGAAAGTATTTCCTCTGCTTCTATTTTCTGGGAGAATGGAGACATCTCTTGTTCAAATACCTGGTGGAATTTACCAGTGAAGCCGAAGCCATCTTAGCCTGGTAATTTCTGTTTGGGAAGATTAATTGTTGATTCAATTTCTTTAATAGATAAATGCTTATCCAAATTATCTATTTCTCCTTGTGTAAGTTTTGGTAAATTTTCTCTCTCAATGAATTCGTCTATTTCATCTAATATTCTTCATTATATTCCTTTATTATTTTTCCTGTCCATAGGCTCAGTAATGATCGCCTCTTTTTTAATTTCTGACATTTATGATTTATGGTTTTTCACTTTTTTTCTTAGCTAGCTAGAAGTTTGTCGATTTTATTGGTCTTTTTTTTTTTAAAAAAAATCAGTCTTTGCTTTCATTGATTTTCTCTATTCTCATTTCCAATTTTATTGATTTCTGCTAATTTTTATTATTTTTTCTTCTATTTACTTTGGTGAATTTGCTCTTCTTTTCTAATTCTTAAGGTTGAAGCTTAAATTATTTACATTAGATTTTTCTTTTTTTCCAATGCATGCATTTAATGCTATAAATTTCTCTCTACTGTTTGTACTTTATCTCATAAATTTTAATAAGTTGTATTTTCATTTAGTTCAAAATATTTTAAAATTTCTCCTGAGAATTCTTTGAGCCATGTGTTATTTAGAAGTATGTTTTTTAAACTCCAAATATTTTGGGATTTTCTAGCTGTGACTTCTAGTTTAACTCAATTATAATTTAAGAACATACTTTGTATGAGTTCTGTTCTTTTAAATTTGCTAAGACATACACCGTGTCTTTTTAGATTTCTCTGAACTTCTGTTTATTTTTCTAATTTTACTGGTACTTCTGTTTATTTTTCTAATTTTACTGGTTGGGAATCAAATCCGCTCCACAAAATCACGTCACCAAATATTTAAAAGTTACATAATTTTTTTGCCCAAATGATGATACGAGAGGAGTGGGGAGGCATTTTTAGAAAAGTCTCTGGTACTCTTAATCCAGTTATCTGACCATATATTAAGTCATTGAAGCAGCCAAGAAGAATGTTTGTATACTAATTTAGGTTAGAGACAGCTGCCTAAATGTCTGGAATTATTCAGAAGAAAAAAATATAAGTACAGAGCACAAAATGGAAAGCTTTTTGGTTTGGCAAAAGATGTATGCTGAACGCTGTGTGTGAACATAGGAACACATTAATAATTATCATTAGCATTAAAAATATTTGAAATAATGTGACATGTCCTAGTAAAGTTTAAATGTCTTCCTTCTCTCATTTTCATACCTTATCTCCGCCTGCAGGAAAACTTTGAATGACCTTACATTTGTATAATGACTTTGCTGTCTTTTATACTTTTGTTTTTCCTTAGAACATTCCCCTTCAAGGCTGAAAACAATTTAGCTGGGACCTGTGACAGGGTCTGCAAACAGAAGTACTTACTGAAAAGATGCTAGGGTTATTGTACCACCTGCCTGATATATATAGGACATACTTTCGGACTTGGAATGTATGATACAGGGACACTGAGTTTCTTACCATGGACTATGAAAGGGAAGACAATCCCTGGAAAAAAGATAGTGTAAAGAATGTCCCTTCCTGCCCCATCTTATTATATGAATTGTCATGGATATGGAAGGTGAACTCAGCTGGGGAGAAAATCTATGCTGTTATTCTATTTGGGGCTTTTAAGTCTCAATGAGAGCTTCTACATCTGCATCAGAACTGTGACATTGTCTGAATCTCAAAGCAAGGGGTTTATCATTAAATCTCCAGAGATGCTTCCTGTGCCCAGATAAAATTTTAATCCTCCAGTTGTTTGGTTTTCTTTCTTCGTTTATTTTTTAAGTTATCCAGATCCCCCATGAGAGCGGTAACAATGCAGATGATATTTGTCATTCTTCTTAAAAAAATTAACTGGTAATTTTACTTAAGGTAAATTTAGTTTAAGAGGCTAAATGATTTTTATTTACCTAAGGGCACTTCTAGAAAGAGTTGTAAATTAAATTGTAGCCAATCCTTAAAAGCTTTTGTGATAAAAATTGTACCCTTTCTATAATTGGTTTGTTTCAGGAAACATTAGGGGGAACTAACTTTCCCATGCTGACTTATTAAGGACTTTCACTTCTTCCTGCTTCCTACATTTTGGACATTTCACTGCTCATTAGACTCTCCACCAGGAATAATGAAGGGGATAGAAATAAGAAGAATCTGGCTGGTGAAAGGGATTGTCACAATGATTGATACAGCGGCTAACAAAAGCTTGCCTACTATATAGGAATTTTCTTATTATAATGTCTCCTCATGACTCATAGTTAGCTAAGATCTGGTTATGCATACAAGTACTTATTTTACATGTCAGGAATCATCATTATAATTCACAAGTGGTTTTCTTTGTAGAAGATGTCTTATATTATTTACTTTATTGTGAAGACTTTTATTTCATATGCATGAAGATTTTCAGTTTCTGTGCATCTTCAGTATTCAGTGATGCTTGTCATTAGTTTCTGTCCTCCTCCATGCTAAAAATAAGTTTGGTTGGCTTGAACAAAGACTCACTATATCCTAAAATGATGAGTTTTCTCACTTAGGTAATCCTGAAAAATAAAACCTAATCAGCAAGAATGTGCTTTTTAATGACAAATCTATTTTAAAGTTAATCCTTCTAGAAATGTTATAGTACATTCTTATTTTATATCTAAAACTTAAGCGTAAAAAAGATTCTCAATGTATCACTTAGACAATCATAAAGGAACACATTTTTCTTTCGTTTTTAATGATACCACACATTAAGCCCTACAGTAACATCATTTAAGGAATATATAAGTCTTATATGGAGGTGGAAAAAACAGAAGAGAAGTGAGATTCAACTGAAGAATCCATTAAAACCTTAAAGGTTGTAATGGAGGTTACAGGTTACAGGTTGTATGAGGGTTTTGTTTTCTGTTTTGGTTTTTGTTTTTTTAATCACTAAAAGCACAAGAATCATTTACAAATGAGGCAGGTCCTCACCTTTGCCCATACGATTTAGAGCAAACTGGTTTGAAGAGCCTAAGTTTCAAGCAAGAGCATGCTTACATGGTTGCATTTTCTGCAAGGGGTCCCAAGTCCCTCCCCTTCTCACTTCCCACTTGTTAGTTGGTCAGTGGTGTGAGTCCTCTTTGTACAAGAACATGACATCATCCTTTCTTTCATCAAGTAAGACAAGTTAGGGCAGAAATTGAGATGAGAAAGAGGATGTGCCTGCTGTGTGTTTGTTTGTTTGTTTGTTTTACATTTGGTGGAGGGAGCGATGAAGGCTTAACAAATGTCAGAAGCCTTGCTAAAAGGCCAGCATCCCATTCCTAGTCAATGGGCTACCACAAATAGGCACACGTGTCATGGACCTTAGTTCACACAAACAGAAGCACATGTGTAAGCTGGGGTATAAAAAGATGTCCAGTCCTACAGCGTCTGCCCACTTTCCTCCACCTCCTTCCTTCTGCTTGAAGCTTCCTCTAAACTCATCTTGAGTCTCCCATTTGGTAACTTTCTGACGTCTGTACAGAGCAGAGAAATGGTTGGTACATTTCCTACGCTGGAAGGAGTGATCAGCAGTCTCTCATGTGAGACCCGGTTTTGGAAACTCCTCATTGGTTCTAATGAAACGTTTCATTTGCATCTACTTTGTTTGGTTATAAGAATAATCCCTGAATGTGCCATCTTAAACACTGTCATCAAATTAATCATAAATTCCTATCAATACTAGTTTCTGAATATTTCTTTTTAATTTTTAAAAAATTTTCTCTATTATTTATTTATTTTGAGAGAGAGAGAGAGAGAGAGAGAGAGAGAGGAAGTGGGGAAGGGGAAAGAAAGAATACCAAGAAGGCTCCACACCACCTGTGCAGAGCCCAACATGGGGCTGGAACTCACCAATTATGAGATCATGACCTGAGCTGAAGTCTGACACTTAACCGACTGAGCCACCCAGGTGCCCCACTTTCTGAATAACTCTTAAATCTCCGTGAATTTTCCCATTCCCATTCCCTTCACAATGATGCAGGCCACCATCCTCTTTCACCTGGATTTCAGCAGTGTCCTGCTAACCAACTCCCCGCCCCCACCGCTTTTTTTTTTAAATACTATGAGTATTTTATTGACCTGTCATTCACTTGCAGTGAAATATACAAATATTGAGTACATATCTCCACGCATCTTGATAAATGTAAAGATACATATAGCCTCCAGATGTAGTCATAAAACAGTGTGTCAAATAGAAATGTAACACAAACCACATAGGTAATTTAAAAATTATCTAGTAGACATAGTAAAAAAGGAAACAGGTGAAATTAATTGTAATAACATTTTCTTTAATACAATTTATCCCAAATGTTGTCTTTTCAACATGTAATCAATTAAAACATATTGGGATCTTTTGTATTATTTTTTTATACAAAGTGGTTGAAATCTAATATGTATCTTTCACTTACAGTGCATCTCAATTTGGACTAGCCACATTTTTAGTGCTCAGTGGTCACATGTGTCTAGTTGATACCACAGAAGTCAAAGCATGTTAATGAACATCTTCTTCACCCCACAATATTTCTTATGCCCTATTCTAGTCATTTCACTGTCCTATAATTCAGACAAACACCGTTCTGATTTCTTAGAACAGTTGGCTATGCTTGAGGTTTACATAAAAGAAATTACAGAATATGTACTCTTTTGTACCTGGCTTCTTTTGTTCAAATAAGGCTTGTGAGAATTAGCAACATTATTACCTATATTGGTAGTTTGTTCTTTTTATTACTGAATAGTATTCCATTGCATGAAAATATAACAGTTTATTCTTTCTCATATTCTTTCTCATATCGATATTTCTGGTGTTTGACTCTTATGATTAGAGGTGTTATACATTCATTTTTTTTAAGTCCCACACCAAGAGGAGGAAATGCTGAGTGTACTTGGGAAGATATTTAATTTTATAAGTAATTTAATCTTAAATATTTTCCTAGTCATTATATTATTTTATATTATATATATAATATATTATATAATAATATATATTATATAATAATATATATAATATATATTATATATATTAATATATATACAATATATAATAATGTATATAATATATAATATATATAATAATATAATAATGTATATAATATATTATATATAATAATATATATAATATATAATAATATATTTATATATAATATAATATATATATTATATATATTATATCGCCAATACACATGTATTCTAATTGCTCCATGTCCTCACCAATATTTAATATTTTACTACTTTTCATTTAAGCTGTTCTAGTGATGGTGTACTCACATCACATTGTGGCTTTTTTTTCCCGTGATCCAGTAGCAGCCAGATCATATGCTCTGTGCATACTACATAAAATTTGGAGAAATATCAGTTCAACCCTTTTTTCCATGTTTTAATTGTATTATTTTCCCTTTCCTTCTTAGGCTGTAGGTATTCTTCATATAGTCCTTTGTCAGATATATGTTTTGAGAATATTTTCTCCTACTCTGTGGCTTGATTTTCACTTTTTAAATCCTTTTTTTGATAAGCAAACTTTTCAATTTTAATGAGATCCATTTTATCATTTTTTTTTATATTTAGTGCTTCTTGAGTCAAGGAAATCATTGCCCAACCCTACACTTGTAAAAAATATTGTCTTATATTTTCTTCTAGATGTATGAATTTAAATTTTATATTTAGGTACATGAACCAACTTCAATTACTGTGTATGTGTATGAGGAAAAGATCAATGTTTATTTTTTCATATGATTTTCTACTTTTTCCAGCACTATTTCCTTAAAAGAATCTCCTTTCTCAGATTGAATTTGTTTTAGTCCTTTGACAAAAACCAACTGACTGCATATGCGTAAATCTAGACTTAGAATTTCTATTATGTGCCACTGATATTTTTTAATCCTAATAAAATGTGATCTTGTCTTAATCACTCTAGTTTTACAATATGTATTGAAATCTCATAGAAAAATCCTCCAAATTTGTATTTCTTCTTCAAGAATGTTTTGACCAGTCAAGAGATACATAATGTGGATTTCATTCTCACATAAACTTTGGAATCTATGTATCAATTTCTATAGAAAAGTTTGCTAAATTTTTATTGGAATTGCATTGAAAGTTTGGATTAATTTAAGAGAAATAAAATCTTAAAAATTAAGTTTTCCAACCCATCCATTAGCATATTTTTCCATTTGTTTTGGACTTCAAGTGTTGTTACCAATATTGTGTAATTTTCAGTGTGGAGTTTTTACATGCGTGTTGAATTTACTCCTACATTTCTGATGTTTGAAACTATTATAAATAATCATAAAATTTTGTTTTCTAGTTGTTTTTTTGCTACTCTACAGAACTTCCATTCATGTTTGTATATTGACTAATCCAGCCGTCTTGTTCAATTAATTTTTTATTTTTAGCAATTTCTTCATAGATGTCTTTGCTTTGCATTTTTGATACAATTATGCCATTCTAAAAATAAATATAATTTTGTTATGCCTTTTGTTTATTTATTCCTTATCTTTCTTTCCTTCTCTTTTCTCACCTTTTCTTTTCTCTCCTTTTCCCCTAACTGTACTAGCTAGGACCTGCCAGACAAAGTGGTGTTGAGAGAGTGCTCTTCTTCCCTTAGAGGGAAACATTTTACTATTTCACCATTAAATGTCATATTTCATTCTATAAATGTTCTTTTTCAACTTGAGAAAGTTCCTTTCTATTCCTATTTTGCTAAAATCATTTCTATCTTTAATCGGTTTTAAATCTTAATTAAGTTACTCTTCCTTAATATATTGTGATGATCATGGTTTCCTCTTTATTATGTTATTGTGGTAAATTATGATGACAGGTTTATGAATGTCAATATTGCTAATATTTATTAATGATTTTTGGAATGAAGAATATTGGTTTGTAATTTTCTTTTAGTGTTTTTGTCAAGGTTACTATAAAGTTGGTTATGTTTTCACTTCCTCTGTTTTCTGAAATATATTGTGTAAGACTGGCATTTTCTTTCTTAAATATTTGGAGAAACTTCTTTTTAAAAGTGACATTCTTGGGGTGCCTGGGTGGCTCAGTTGGTTAAGTGTCCAACTTCGACTCAGGTCATGATCTCACGGTTTATGAGTTCGACCCTTGCATCGGGCTCTGTGCTGACAGCTCAGAGCCTGGAGCCTGCTTTGAGTTCTGTGTCTCACTCTCTCTCTGCCCCTCCCTTGCTCATGCCCTGTCTGTCTCTTTCTCAAAACTGAATAAACATTTAAAAAACAATTTTTAAAAAGCCACATTCTTGGGGCACTGGTATGGCTCAAGTTAGTTAGGCGTCCGACTTCGGCTCAGGTCATAATATCACGGCTCATGGGTTTGAGCCCCACATCAGGTTCTGTGCTGACAGCTCAGAGCTTGGAGCTTGCTTTGGATTCTCTTTCTCCCTCTCTCTGCCTCTTCCCTGCTTGCTCTCTCTCTCTCTCTCACACACTCTGTCTCTGTCTCAAAAATAAATAAACATTAAAAAAAATAAAAAACAGTCACATTCTTTTCCTGATGAAATACCCTCTTCCACCAATTGTTTACTTGTTCATCTCTAGATTCTTTAACATATTTGCAATGAAGTATTTTAATATCATTTTCTAATAATTCCAATATTTGGTTCATCTGTAGGCCTGCTTCTATAAGTTTTTATCTTTCAGAAGTTGTAAGGGGTGTTGCTCTCCTGTTTGTCTTTTTTATTTGTTTTACTTTCTATTATTATGATGGACACTGTAGATGATATATTGTGAAGACTATTAATTATGTTATTATCTTGATTTTGAGGCAATTAAATCACACATGGACCATTTTCTCCTGTTTCAAACTTGTGACTTTGGGGGCGTTTGTTTTATTTGTTTTTTTCCTTGTTAAGAGTCTGTTTATTTCAATTTTGTCCTTAGTTCTAGGGCAAGGAAGTTATTAAAATAAGTATAAAGTAGACCTAGAGTGTGATTTTTACTTTTAACGAGTGTGAGCTTTATTATTTGAAGGTACCAACTGAACGCTTGGCTTAATTATTAAGATATCTAGACTCTAGTTGGGTCGGAATTCCAACACCTTCTCAGCATTTTATGCTCTGCATGATCAGAGATTTCCACCGAGCTGTCAACCTCTCATCAGCAGTTGCATGGTGTTATTGTTTCCTGAGAAATTTCACCTTGCAACCCAAGGACCAAAGAAGAACCCCTTGCAGAATTTCAGGGCTCTTTCTCTATGTCTACCTCCATCTTGTCAACTGCCCCACAAATTCCAGTCACATTAACAGTCTCCAAACCACAAACTCTGTTTTACTCTACCCCCTGAGAATTCCCCTTTCTGCTTTCATGCATTGGACATCGGCTGGGCAGAAAGCCAGGGAGAATAAAAAACTAATTCTATGTGCCTTTTGTTTTCCCCTCAAGGAGCTCAACCTCACACTGACTGGTGTCCATTGCCTAAACATATTTGCTTTGCAAATTGTTCTCGTTTCATAGCTGTTTAGGTGACAAGTCTAATGCCAGCTACTCTGACAAGACTGAAACAAGAAATTCTGCCTCTAATATTTTGTTTCCTTTCAATCCACTTTTTTTTCAATGTTTATTTATTTTTGACAGAGAGAGCATGAGTGGGGGAAGGGCAGACAGACAGGGAGACACAGAATCCAAAGCAGGCTCCAGGCTCTGAGCTGTCAGCACAGAGCCCGATGCAGGGCTCGAACTCACAGACTGTGAGATCATGACCTGAGCTGAAGTCGGACGCTCAACTGACTGAGCCACCCAGGCGCCCCTCCTTTCAATCTACTTTTCATATGCAGCCAAAATGATCTGTGTTAAGTCCAAATCTAATCACATTACCATCCTAAAAATTATTAAATGGCACCTTATTATCTTTGTCATGAAATCTATACCTCTAATATGCCTTTAAAGTCCCTGAATAATCTGATCTCTGCCTACATGCTACCTTAATTCTCACCACCCTTCATCTCACACATTTCTTTGTTCTACTTTCACTAACACTTTTTCCTCTCTTACTTCTAGGTATTTACACATAATAGTCTCTCTTCTTGGAAAACCAGTTTCTCTTCTTTTTCTAGAAAGCTCCTCCTATTTGCCATGCAAGTAGCAGCCTTATCTGAGACTCCTTCTCCACCTCCCTAATAGGATAGAACCCCTTGCTATAATGCCATCTACACTGTTTACAATTCTGCCACTATGGTATTGATCCCATATTTTGTGTTTGTTTAATAATATGCCTTTGCCACTCTATTGTAACCTGGTGAATACATTGTCACGTCCCTCTAATTTATTCCTACACTCCTAAAGCTTATCGGAATAGCTGACACATGGTTTGGGATTCAACCATGTGTCAGCTATTAACCAATTTGTTTGTTTAAATGATTAACCAATTTGTTTGCTTCCATGTGCTTTTCAGAGCACATGTATTTACCTTGGGTGAAAATAGCTGAAAAGTTAACTTAAACAATATCCGTAAATATTTTGTAAGTACTAAGTGTGTTGTAAGTGATATGAAAGTTTTCAAATAAGTATAGAGGAGAGTTTCTTCCTGAAACAATATCTAAAAGGGTAGTCAATTTACAAAGCATTTTAGAAGGAATATAAATATATGCCAGAAGGTTATTACAGGTAATATTACACTTTGACAATGTTCACTGTTCTAATATTAGTTTTTGCATAATTAATTTTCATAGTTTGAAAGTCCTCTGAGATTTTCTTTAGTCCCTGTGAATTATTTTCTTTCAGGTGTGTGAGATTCTTAAACAAAATAGCTATTTTTAGAAACAAGAGTTCAGAAGCACTAGGTTTCTTCACTCCTTTCCAACCACAGGTATGGAATTCACAAACCAGCTTATTAGCTCACTAGCTTACATGACTATTTCCTTCTCCCTTCCTCTAAATCCCTTTAAAACGGTCTAAAAAGCATTTTCCAGGTTTAGTGCTCAAATAAAAAATAGCACCCAAAGGTTGAAATCCTAGGAGATCTCACTACGTGCAATCTCTGGAACCAGGCTCTGTTTTAAAAAGTATGGGGATTCAAAGTTTCTTGAGGATATGAGAAGCCATTAGCAAATACTCTGAGAGTAAAGATTTCACATAAGAATGTGCAGTTTTGATCTCTTGGAACAACACTGACACTGGGCTAAGTCCTGTCACCCATGGCAGAGTGGAGTCCACATTCCACAGATCCACAGTCTGCCACCGAGAAGAGCTTCTGAAGGGTGGTATGACGTGTGCATTCTTTTACTTGGAAAATTGGGAAAGTGTGCAAGAGGAATATTCTTGTTCCAGGTGAGACGAAACAAGACCCTTCCTCTTCTGCTCAAGTGGCTCCTTCCTCCCCGCAAAACACAGATGCACAGAATAGTGATAAAAACAAACTTATATGCTGCCTCCTTTTGCAGCTTCCAAAGATCCAGAAGGGGAAAATATGAGGAGGCTTAGCTTAAAAAAATATTGAAGCTGTACAGATTCTCTCAGTTTCAGGCAATAGATGATGGGGTAGGGTTGAGGGGTAGGCATTGTTCTGAGAACCACACATCCTCAGAAATCTGGGCCCTTTGTGGCCTGGCCAGAGAAGGAAGAGCAGTTCTGTCAGAAGACACAGCGATTGCAAGAATAGGAGCACGGACTGGATGCATATTCTGGTGGCTCAAGACCTTTTCAGGCAGGGTCAGCTTGTAATAGAAATGACTCCTAGTAGAGAAGAGTCCAGATTCCCAGCTGTGTTGAGACTTTTGGACTGTCCAACACCCAAGTGCATCGCAGGCTGGCAGACACTCAGGTGCTGAGCTCATTGGGCCAAATTACTCAGAACCTCATGTAGCAAACGTGGTAAGTTGACAGACGTGTTTACCTCTCTGTCCTCCTCAACTCCCATGAAATGACCAAAAAGGTGTAAAATCAATCCCCAAATACGAAAAGAACTGAAGAGGTGCTGAAAGCTACCTGGTTTTGGAAGTGGAAAACAAAAGGACAACTGGTTCCTTACTGAACAGACTGAACAGAAAATAAAAACCGAGTATGCACAGAGCTAAACAAGAAACAAGCCAGTTCACACTACAGAACACTGACGCTTAGAACTTAGAGACATCAGTGAGTTCTGGAAGTGAGGGTCTGGCTGGGAATGAGAGCCCCACACCGGGGCAGGGGATTTTGTTTGTCTCGCAGACACACATTTCCACGTTACATAAAACGGTGTCTGGCACTTAGGGAGCTTTCAGTCAATATTCACTGAGGAATTCAAGTAAATCAACTCTACAGAAAGAGCAGCTAGACCCCTACAATGATGGGACGGTCAGCTTACTTACTAAGGAGTGGAAAAGAGGGAGTCTGGGTTTAGAGACACCAGATACAGCACAGGGTGGAGGTAGATAAGAGTCTGAGTCATGAATATTGAATAACGGGATCCCAGTCCTCTTCTGCTTGGCCCCAGAATCCTAAAGCAGCTTATATTCACTGGGAAGAATAGTAGAGGATTTTTCTTTGGGAAAACAGTCCTAACAGAAAACAATCCTAAACAATCCTACACATACTGACAAAAGTCACTAAAAACACATCTCTTCCCAACCTCCCTCTCTGTCTCTGTCTCTATCTCTTTTCTCTCTCTTGTCCCTGTGTGCTATTAATAGAGTCATGCATCATGAGACCTTTGAAGAAATCCTTAAGATAACAAAGATCAAAGTCAACAAGTAGAAAAAGAGAGAGAGAGAGAGAGAGAGAGAGAGAGAGAGAGAGAGAGAGACTTGGAAAATAGAAACAGTGTGGAAGGCTGAATGGAATTAGGGGAGGATGGGGAAACTCTCTTAGGCTCCAAGAGATAAGTGAAGTTACCATTTTCCTGCAAAAAGACAGTTACAAAAAAGGTGGAACATTTTTTTGGAGAACAAGAGTGCTGTAGAAAAAAAGAAAATACATGACAAAGAAAAGAAAAAATTGAGAAGTTTTGGAAAACAAAACGGAGCAAATCTCCAGAGATTAAAATAAAGAGAAATAGAAACTTTAAGAGGAGACAATTCAAAAGTTAACCCAGAAAGTCGAATTTGCTAACAAAATAAATTCTAGAAAGAGAGAGAGAGGGAAAAGAAGAACAGGGTAAAATTTAGAAAGTACAATTGCTGAAGAAATAATTTTTAAAAAGATCCACTATATTCTTTTTAAAATGAATGAAAAATAAACTACAACAAAACATAATCATAAAACTTCCGGACCCTGGGTACAAAGAGATGACCCTAAACAACTTGAAGAGAACACCACATGTTATATACACAAAACCGTAGGTTATAAATACCACCCTTCAAGAGTCAGAACTGGGTCAGATTTCTCCAAACAAAATAGAAACAAACAAAAATAAACATTTACATTGGAAACTGGTAAACAAGAAAATAATGCTTTCAAGGTTTTAAGGGAAAATTATTGTCAACCTAGAAGTTCTCTTTGAGCCAGGCTGTCACACCCCAAACAAACAAAAACCCCAAGTACCTTTTCTTAGGAAGGTTCTAAGCAATTTATTCCCCACATGAAGGCACAAACCAAGATCGTATAAGACACAGAGTTCTGGGGATACAACACAGAAAAGGGTAAACAAATTTCCAGGATGACAGCTGGGCAGCAGGCCCGGAGGGCCACCCACCCAAATTTGAGTGGGACAACAGGGGTTGCTTAAAAAGAAAAGGAAATGAAACTGATAGAAAATCTCTTGTGTTTGAATATACTGAGAAGAAATTTTCAGGGGTCTTAGATTTTATGGATGATTTACTGATGGGTACATAGAAACCCCAAGCAAAGTTTAAAAGAAGACCTTTATTAAGTCCAGGAAAAGCAAAATGGACACAAGAAATAAAATAGTATAATGTCCACCTACTCCTGAACCACAAATGTGCCTCATCTGCAGATATTTACACAATCAGTCGTGGACACACTGAGTATCCAGCAAGCCAAGTATGAAATAACTCTCCTGGCTGGGTAGGAGAGACAATATGCGTTTGTGTATTTTGGGGGAGGGGGCCAGTTTAAGAAGGCTAAATCCTCATCTTCCAAAGTGGAAAAGAAATAGGCATTTTTTAAAGTTAACTAAATAAGAAATTTGCCCATAAGTACACTACATGGAAATAAGAAGGTAACTAATATACGAAAGTTTTAACAAGTTAAAGTGGTTTCCTCTGAGGAATGGGAATTTGTGTAGGGTGCAAAGTACAATAAAAAGGACTGTTGATCTTGGCTGTGAGCCTTACAGAACTACTGGATCTGTTATACTCCATGTAAGTACATCTTTGATGAAAATTAAATTGAACTTAAAAAAACACATATAAATATAGCTCTGCTGCCTAAATTCAAATTATTTTATTGTCATCTAGTTGTACCAACCAATTTTTTAGCCAAGGATGAAATGATTTGATAGTGTTATGGGAAGTCTCAGAGGCTCCTGACCAGAACATGGTGCGCGCGCGTGCGCGCACACACACACACACACACACACACACACACACACGTGTGAGCAACCTTCCCCCACACACTTGCTGTATACACATAGAAAAATTTTAGAAAAGTAAATAACAACTCATAAATCTGATCAATTTCTCAGAGAGGGACTGATTCTGGAGTTTAGAGAGGCTTACTTTTCATTATATACCTATTGCACAGTTTAGATTTTTTGTTTACCATGTGCATATATTAGCCCTTTAATTTAAACAGGGGCATGATTTTTAAAAATATGATTATGGAAAGAATAAGAGAAAAAAATAATGCATCCCAAAATATATGACCACTTTCATTTCTTTTTCTCTCCAGTAATTATTTAATACATATTGTGGTACAGTTGCAAATCTATTACAGATTACTTTCGAAGGATGTTTGCGGTCAATGCACAAAACAAATTTGAAAGACAAAAATTTTTAATTGATCATTTCCTCTTTCTCTCATTTCTAAATCCCCCGAATTCACATTTGTATATTAGTTTATAATATTGTAATCTAATTTTTACTTGCTCGTCCAAAATCCATGTTTCTACATATGCTCCCTATTACATGAGGTCTATGCAATGTTCTATTATATGGATGGACAGTGTCTCCTTTCACTATTTCCCTATGACAAACTGACGTTTTAAAACCAATTTGCTCAGTGTTAGCTGTGCATAGCTTGAGTTCGATTTTCTGTTGGTTTACCAGTAGGTGGTGCTGGATAGTAGCTGTAAATAATCTGGTTTTACAACATTGCTATAGGATCCGTGCTCTAATAATGTACTCTGAGCAATGGCACTGAGTCACATTAGGGAAGTCGTTTGAACTGCTCTCCCAGCAGCAAAGTGGGCTTTCCACTATTCCATCCATATTCTCTTATACTCTTCCTCATGTGAGCAATTCCAAATACGTTTTCAAGATGACTGCCTGGAATGAGGCATTTATGAGGCAGTTATTATATGTGGTCCTGTGGGCCGGAGGACAGAAGATACAAAGTTCCAGCTGAGGCCCCACCTTTATTTATTTATTTATTTATTTATTTATTTATTTATTTATTTATCCATAGGCCCAATATGCTTTCCCTTCTCTGTTTTGACCCCTGCTTTCCTGACGGCTCAGTTCCCTCATCTTGCCTTCTGTTTGCCTATGGACTTCATTATGATAATCTATGTAGATTTTTCTCTAAAGTGGATCTGCATTTTTAAAATGTCTTTATTTTCCTTCTTCAAAATTTCTTTATTCTGCATCTCACTCTGTCATGGGGCGCCATCTCTTGGCAAAGCACCTGCCTCAGGCTTCATCATTTTCTGTCACTATTCTCCATTGCTCTAACCTTTCCACCACCTAACCTTTCCACCTGAGCCCTGCTTTGTGACAGGCCCCGTCCTGAGTCCTTCCTGTGGATCATCCCCAAATATTTCTTATAAAAACCATCTAAGATCTGTATTGCTATCCACCTGTAGTGAGGAAACTGAGGCCCGAGTCGGTTAATTGACTCATTCAACTTTCTACAACTAATATGCTGCAAAAGAAAGTGTCCAACATTTGTAGCCCAGGAGATATGGGTTTGAATTCTGGCTCCTTCACTAAGTAAATTGTTCATCTCCGTCAAGGGACTTAACCTGACAAAACATTTGTTTACCGATTCGTAAAATGGGAATGAAAATGTGGGTCTCCCCTAGTTAAATTGACGTTAAATGAGAAAATGCATGTATGGTTCCTAACACACTTGCAGCCTTAATATAAGAACATTGCAAATACAAAGCAGAAAAAAAAAAAGAAAGAAAAAGAAAAGAGAAAAGAAACAAACAAAAAGACAAAAAACAAAAAACAACTGATATTCTTCTTCTGGACTCAAATGCCTTCCAGACTCACATGCCATTCCCCTCCTTTCTAACTTAAAAATCAGAGTTCTTACTCTTATATCACCCTCAAAATTTCTATTTCTGTAATCTGCAGAACAGCATGACCCTTCTCACTCGGGATTAATTGCCTCTGTCCAGGGGAAACAGGTGGTCATTTCAATCACAGACAGGTTGTTGATGCTTCACAGGGGTTCCATATTCCCCTAGGACCAGAGTTTAGGGGGAGGCAATGTGTCTTATAAGCAGTCTTGTCTTTTAAATCCAGGCTAGTATTCTATCTTTAGTGACTATTTCTAGGTAAATAGTATAGTCACTTTTTTCCACTTTTTTTTTTTTTTTTTGAAAGGGAAGGGAGGGGAAGGGAGGGTTGGGGAGAGGGAGGGGAGGGGCAACCTTTCAGCTATCTCTCAAAGAAGTTGCTCTTATGTGATTTTATAGGTATTTTCCCCTAATGACACTTCCCTTTTAGCACTGGCTTATCTTTCAGGTAATAACAGAAGGCTTATAGCCATCATTTATATTTGTTTTCTTATCACTGGAGCACGCCAATGGATTAGGTTAATCTTTTCAAATGTTTAACCAGGACACCTGGCCATTAGCTCTCTCAACTCATTTACTTTTTGGAGTTCACTTTTGAAAAATCTGTGTAGAATGGTCTATATGTAGTTTGCAATTAGACAATTCATTGGCAAATAAACACATTACAGTAAGGTATATTCCACCTATATTCTTAAAAGCAAAGTGGTATTTCATTTTTCACTTTCTTCTCTAAGTTCCCACAGACCGTGCACTGGCTATTGCCTTGAGCACTAGTCTCATGATCTCTGAGAAGAACTGTCTGTTTTAAAATTCTCAGTAGATTGAATTTGAACATCCTGTGCTTGCTATTAGTACCTTGCTTTATTCATTTATGAATATTGGTAGCTAAAATGTGGAACACTTGTCATAAAACAGTTGGATATGGGAAATATTAGTCCTATAGGAAATGGCCGAAATTTTTACAAAATTAATCAATCTTTCCCTTATAAATAGAGCAGCCTTTCCAGTATACCCAACTGTGAGTATCAGCAAGACAGCAGCCTTTTTTTTTAATGTTTATTTATTTTTTGAGAGAGAGACAGAGTGTGAGTGGGGGAAGAGCAGAGAGAGAGGGAGACACAGAATCTGAAGCAGGCTCCCGGCTCTGAGCTGTTGGCACTGTCTGTAAGGAATGGTTGGTTTATGTGTGAATTTGGAGACAGCTACTGGTAGCTCCTGAATTGCACAAAGCACCCTATCTGATGTAGAGATCTGGTCATGCTTAGAGAATGCATTCTCTAAGACAAGGTGCGGTGGAAATTCATGAAGCTATATCTCTAAACCTACTGGCTGCTGATTCCTGGTATTGGGTCTTGTACTTAATGCAACATGGAAGGTCATGTGCATGGTGTTGGTCCATATAATACCAACAACCACCAACAGAAAGTATGTAGCCTGCCGATACAAGGACAAGTATTGAAATTTGTCCTACACAACCACTGGGCCTCGGCTTTAGCTATTACGTGGCAAATTGAATTTTATTTACTCATTCATAGGATATACCCTCCTTGGGGTCGACTCAGGGATATATAATAGCTTTCTGAAGAAGCTATGACCCAGACGGTCAACTGAAAAATTGAGTAACAGGATAAAGCACAAGTTTTAGAAACAGAATCTCAATTTGTATCATTTTCATTCTTACTGTGTAATTTTAGGAAAGTTATTTAACCTCTCTGTGCCTATGTTTCTCATCTATAAAATAGGAATAATAGTTGTTTATATCACATTGGATTGTTTTGAAATTGAAATGATTTAAAAGTTAAAGCATATTATGTCTGGCACATAATAAATGCTTAGAAATGTTAGCTTCTATAACCAGACTGAATCAAATATTTTCCTATATGGGGGAGGAAGGGATCTATGAAACCCCCTCTCATCCAGCTTCATACGGAGACATTTCTGAAAACTTGGTGTTGTTCCTCACACACCACCCATGCTTCCCTATGGTCCTAACCAAGCACCTGGAAACAGATTACATTTTATGTGTTCTACTTACTTCCTGCACATATCATTCTTCTCCCAAAATGCTTATCTACAAAAGGAATAATTTTATTTAATAAAAGAAGACCTAAAAGTGTATCTTACACAAATGACAATTGTACATATAATAAAACCAATCTACATAAAAACTATTACAATTTAATAAGTGCATTTAGCAAGATCATTGGATAATTTATTTCCATTTGTTGGCTACAGTTAGCAAATAAAATTTTAAAAGACATAATTTACAGTAGCATCATTATATCAAGTACTTAAGTATAAACCTATGGTAAAACATCTAAACCTATATAAACACTATTGAGAGAAATTAAAGAAGATCTAAGTGAAAGTATTTATATGTTACGTTCAAGGATTAGAAGACTCACTGTTATCAAGATGGCAATTCTCTCCACATTGGTGTACAGGAATCAGACTACAATACACATTTGTCGAGGGGTAGTTTCCTGTCACCTGTCACTTGAGCATGTTTGATTTTTCCAGCCTGAATCTGAGTTCTTCCACCATTATCCTAGTACCAACACATAGCCAGAATTCATTAGATATCCCTCCATCTTCCCAGCGAAGGACCAGAGTACTTTACCACACTTTATATGCTCCCAATGATCTGGGACAGCACTAATACATGCCAGTTCAAAGCATTGTTAACTTTCTATTAATACCCAATCTCATGACCCAACTATGCAAAACCTAAATTTTCACAGAGCTGAAACACTGATCTGTGAACAACCCTGTCCATATCAGAGAGGATAATAAATGGAATCAGAAGTGTAATCACCTCTGAATGTAGGAGAATCTTACCCCAGTATCTGAACAGGAGTTTAAGAATTATTCATTTTTAAACTACCTTCCAGCCAGTCCTTAAAGCAAGCAACAAACACAGCTCCTCTTGGCTTCAGAAGGTCCCTCGTGATTGATTTTTCTCTGTTCCATTTTAATTTGATTTAATATCTCTTGTTGCTGGCTTCACCTTACACCAACCCCACCCAACTATGCCCTCCAAGCACATCTCCCAGAAGACCAGCACAAGTGACTCCACCTGCTTATTGTATGGATTATAGAAGGCTTCACAGTTTCAGTTCCAGGGGAAACTGGAGGTAACTTCATTTGGGTTTCATTTTGTTCACTGGTTGATTTCTTTTTTTCATTTTCTTTGCTGCATTATTTTGCTTAAATTGTTTTTTTTTCTTTTTTCTTTTCTTTCTCTTTCTTAGAGAAAGAAAAAATTATTTTTATTTTTTAATTTTTTTCTTTTTTAAATTGTTTTCTGTTGTTTTCTTTATTTTATTCAATTTTATTATATAATTTTTAATTTTTTAAATTTGTCTTACTTTTTCTTTCTTTCCTTTCCCTGTTTTCTCACTCTATCAAGCTTCTTTCAATAAGCAGACCAAAACACATCTATGATCTAGCTTCCTTTATTTGATTTTTTGTTTTGTTTTTAATTTTTTAATTTTTACATTATTAATTTTTTCCTTCCTCCAAAATGACAAGACAAAGGAATTCACCCCAAAAGAAAGAACAGGAAGAAATGACAGCCAGGGACTTAATCAACACAGATATGATTAAGATGTCTGAACTAGAATTTAGAACCGCAATAATAAGAATACTACCTGGGGTTGAAAAAAACATAGAAGACACCAGAGAATCCCTTTCTGTGGAGATAAAATAAATAAAATCTAGTCAGGCCAAAATTAAAAATGCTATAACTGAGATGCAATATCGAAAGGTGCCATGACAGCAAGGATGGATAAAGCAGAGCAGAGAATCAGAGACATAGAAGATAAAATTATGGAGAATAAAGAAACAGAAAAAAGAGAAACAAAGGCAATAGATCATCATACAAGACTTAGAGAACTCAGTGACTTATTAAAAAGGAATAACATCCAAACCATAGGAGTCTCAGAAGATGAAGAGAGAGAAAAAGGAGTAGAAGGTTTATGTGAGCAAATGAGAGCGGAAAACTTTCCTAATCTGGGAAAAGCCACAGACATCAAAGTCGAAGAAACACAGAGAACTCCCTTTAGATTTAACAAAAACTGACCATCACCAAGGCATATTGTAGACAAATTCACAAAATACACTATGAAGTAACTATGAAAGCAGCAAGGGAAAAAAGTCCTTAACATATAAGGGAAGAGAGATCAGGTTTGCAGCAGACCTATCCACAGAAATTTAGCAGGCCAAAAAGTAGTGGCAGGATATATTCAATGTGCTGAACTGGAAAAATATGCAGCTAAGAATTCTTTATCTAGCAAGACTGTTGTTCAAAATAGAAGTAGAGATAAAGAATTTCCCAGACAAACAAAAACCAAAGGAGTTTATGACCACTAAATCCGCCCTGCAAGACATTTTTAGGAGGACTCTAAGTGGAGAAAAGGCAAAACAAAACAAAAAAGACCAAAAGCAACAAAGACTAGAAAGGACCAGAGAACATCCCCAGAAACACCAACTCTACAGGCAATGCAATGACACTAAATTCACATCTCTCAGGACTCACTGTAAATGTAAATAGACAGAATGCTCCAATCAAAAGACACACTCATAATGGATAAGAAAACAGGACCCATCTATATGTTGCTTACAAGAGACTCAATTTAGACCTAAAGACACCTGCAGATTGAAAGTAAGAGTATGGAGAACCATATATCATGCTAATAGTCATCAAAAGAAATTTGGAGTAGCCATACTTATATCAGACAAACTAGATTTTAAATTAAAGACTGTAATAAGAGATGAAGAAGGGCATTATATCATAATAAAGAGTCTATCCACCAAGAAAAATCTAACAATTGCAAATATTTATACCCCCAATATGAACACCCAAATATATATTTTTTAATTTTTATTTTTTTAATGTTTATTTATTTTTAAGAGAGAGGGAGACACAGAATCTGAAGCAGGCTACAGGCTCTGAACTCTCACCACAGAGCCCAATGTGAGGCTCAAACGTACAAACCATAAGATCATGACCCAAGCAGAAGTCAGACTCTTAATCAATTGAGCCACCCAGGTGCCCCAATAAATCAACTAATAACAAACAAAAAAGAAACTCATTGATAATAATACCATAACAGTACGGGACTTCAACACCCCACTTACAACAATGGACAGATCATGTAAGCAGAAAATCAATAAGGGAACAATGGCTTTGAATGACACAATGGCTTTGTATGGACTTAACAGATATATTCAGAACATTTCATCCTAAAGCAGCAGAATACACATTCTACTCAAGTGCACATGGAACATTCTCCAGAACAGATTACATACTGGGTCAAAAATTAGCCCTCAACAAGTACCAAAAGACTGAGATCATACCTTGAATATTTTCAGACCACAACACTATGAAACTCAAAATCAAGCACAAGAAAAAATTTGGAAAGACCATGAATACTTGGAGACTAAAGAACATCCTACTAAAGAATGAATGAGTTAATCAAAAAATTAAAGAGGAAATTAAAAAGTACACAGAAGCCAATGAAAATGAAAGCATGACAGTCCAAAACCTCTTGGATGCAGCAAAAGCAATAATAAGAGGGAAGTGTATAGCAATCCAAGCCTTCCTAAAAAAGTAAGAAAGGTCTCAAACACACAACCTAATGTTATATCTAAAACCTAATGTTACATCTAAAGTCCAAAACCAGCAGAAGAATGGAAATAATAAAGATTAGAGCAGAAATCAAATATGTTAAAATCAAAAAACAAAAACAAAAAGCAGTAGAACAGATCAATGAAACCAGGAGCTGGTTCTTTGAAAGAATTCACAAAACTGATAAACCCCTAGCCAGATTGATCAAAAAGAAAAAGAAAAGGACACAAATAAATAAAATCACAAATTAAGGAGGATAAATCACAACCAATGCCACAGAAATATAAACAATAATAAAAGAATATTATATGACAACAAAATGGGAAATCTGGAAGAATTGGACAAATTCTTAGAAATATATACACTACCAAAACTGAAACAGGAAGAAATAGAAAAGTTTAACAGACCCATAACAAGGAAAGAAATTGAATAAGCAATAAAAAATCTCCCACAAACAAGAGTCCAGGGCTGGATGGCTTTCCAGGGGGTTTCTATCAAACATTTAAAGAAGAATTAATAATATTCTTTTCAAGTTGTTCCAAAAAATAGAAATGGAAGGAAAACTCCCAAACTCATTCTACAAGGTCAGTATTATCTTGGTTCCAAAACCAGAAAAAGACCCTACTAAAAAGGAGAACTACCAATTTCTCTGATGAATATGGATGCAAAAATTCTTAACAAGATACTAGCAAACTAGGATCCAACAAATCATTAAAAGAATTATTCACTACAATCAAGTGGTATTTATTCCTGGAATGCAGGGTTGGTTCAATATCTGCACATCAATGTGATACATCACATTAATAAAAGAAAGTCTAAGAACCACATGTTCCTAGCAATAAATGAAAAAAAAAGCATTTGACAAACTACAGAATCCTTTCTTAATGAAAACCTTCAAGAAAGTAGGGATAGAGGGAACATATCTCAAGATCATAAAGGCAATATACAAAAGACCCACCATAGCTAATATCATCCTCAATGGGGAAAAACTGAGACCTTTCCCCCTAAGGTCAGGAACAGAATAGGGATGTCCACTCTTACCACTGTTATTCAACATACTATTGGAAGTTCTAGCCTCAACAATCAGAGAACACAAAGAAATAATAGGCATCCAAATTGGCAAGGAGGAAATCAAACTTTCACTGTTCACAGACAACATGATACTATCTGTGGAAAATCCAAAAGATTTCACAAAAAAACTGTTAGAACTGATACATGAATTCAGTAAAGTCACAGGACATAAAATCAATGTAGAGAAATTGGTTGCATTTCTATACACCAATAATGAATCAGTAGAAAGAGAAACAAAGGAATGGATCCCATTTACAATTGCACCAAAACCCATAAAATACCTAGGAATAAACCTAACCAAAGAGGTGAAAATCTATATACTGGAAACCATAGAAAATTTATGAAAGAAATTTGGAAAAAAATGGGAAAACATTACATGCTCATGGATTGGAAGAACAAATATTGTTGTTCAAAGGTCAATACTACCCAATGCAATCTACATATTCAATGCAATCCCTATCAAAATAACACAAGAACAGACACATAGATGAATAGAGCAGAATAGAGAACCCAGAAATAGACCCAGAAACATATTGGTCAACTAATCTTTGACAAAGCAAGAAAGAATATCCAATGGAAAAAAGTCTCTTCAGCAATTGTTGTTGGGAAAACTGGACAGCAACATGCAGAATAATGAACCTGGACCACTTTCTTAAACCATACACAAAAATAAACTTAAAATGGATGAAAGACCTAAACATAAGATAAGAAGTCATCAAAATCCCAGAGGAGAAAGCAGGCAACAACTTCTTTGACCTTGCCTGCAGCAACTTCTTACTTGACATGTCTCTGGAGGCAAGAGAAACAGAAGCAAAAATGAACTACTGAGACCTCAACAAGATAAAAAGCTTCTGCACAGCAAAGGGAACAATCAGCAAAACTAAAAGGCAACAGACGGAAGGGGAGAAGATATTTGCAAATGGCATATCAGAAAAAGGTTAGTATCCAAAATCTAGAAAGAAATTATCAAACTCAACAGCTGCCCCACCCCCAAAAAATAATCCAGTAAAGAAATGGGCAAAAGACATGAATAGACATTTTTTCCAAAGAAGACATCTAGATAGCTAACAGACACATGAAAAAATGCTCAATATCACTCATTATCAGGGAAATACAAATCAAAACCACAATGAGATACCACCTCATACCTGTCAGAATGGCTAAAATTAACAACTCAGGCAACAACAGATGTTAGTGAGGATGCAAAGAAAGAACACCCCCCTGTCCTGCTGGTGGGAATGTTAACTGGTACAGCCACTCAGGAAAACAGTATGGAGGTTTCTCAAAAAATTCAAACTAGAGCTGCCTTATAACACAGCAATTGTACTACTATGTATTTATCCAAAGGATACAAAAATGCTGATTCAAAGGGGCACATGCACCCCAATGTTTATAGCAGAACTATCCACAATAGCCAAAGTATGGAAAGAGCCCAAATGTCCGTCGACTGATGAATGGAGAGAGAAGATGTGGTATGTATACACACACACACACACACACACACACACACACACACACACACACACTGGAATACTACTCATTGGTCAAAAAGAATGAACCATTGCCATTTGCAACAACATGGATGGAAGTAGAATGTATTATGCTAAGTGAAATAAGACAAAGACAAATATCATATGGTTTCTCTCATATGTGGAATTTACAAAACAAAACAGATGAACATAGGGTAAGGGAAGGAAAAATAAGGCAAAAACGGAGAGGGAGACAAACCATAAGAAACTCTTAAATACATAGAACAAACCGAGAGTTGCTGGTGGGGTGTTGGCGGTGGATGGGCTAAATGCGGGATGGGCATTAAGGAGGGCATTGTTGGGATGACCACTGGGTGTTATACATAAGTAATGAATCACTAAATTTCTATTCCTGAAATCATTATAACACTATATGTTGACTAACTTAGATTTAAAAAATAAAAAGAATGGCTAGTATCAAAAACACAAGAAACAGATGGTAAGGATGTGAAGAAAAAGAAACCTTTGTGCATTATTAGTGGGAATGCAGCCACAGTGGAAAACAATATGAACACTCCTCAAAAAATTAAAAATAGAATTACCACATGATCTAATAATTGCACTACAGGTTATTTACCCAAAGAATATGAAAACACTAATTCAAAGAGATATATGCACCCCTGTGTTTACTGCAACATTATCTACAATAGCCAAGATATGGAAGCAACCCAAGTGTCCATCAATAGATGAATGGATAAAGAATATGTGCTTTATGTGTGTGTATGTGTGTGTGTGTGTGTGTATATATATATATGTATATGTATATATATATATATATACATATACATATATATATATACACACACACACACACACATACACACACAATGTATATTATGTATATACACATATATACAATGGAATATTACTCAGCCATAAGAATAATTTAAATTCTTTTTAAATTTAAATTTAATTTAATTTAATTTTAAGATTAAATTTAATTTATAATTAAAATTTATGAATTTAAATTCATAAAAATTTGCAACAACATGGATGGAGCTCCAAAGTATAATGTTAAATGAAATAAGTCATTCAGAGAAAGACAAATACCATGATTTCACTCATATGTGGAATTTAAGAAACAAAACAAAGAAAAAAGAGAGACAAACCAAAAGGCAGACTCTTAACTACAGAGAACAAACTGATGGTTACCAAAGGGGCAGCAGGTAGGAGGATGGATGAAATAGGTGATGGGGATTAAAAGAACACTTATGATGAGCACTGAGTAATGTACAGAATTGTTGAATCAGTATACTGTACACCTGAAACTAATACAACACTGTAAACTATATTGGAATTAAAATCAACAGCTTAATAAAGTTTTTAAAAAATTGATATTTGTTTTAAATATTACCATCTTGAATCTAAGAATAATGTAAATGTACCATGAGATTGTGAGATCCTGTACTTGACTCTTTTCCTAAGAAACACTTAGCATAGCTTAAAGTCAGAAAAAAAATGTCTTTATCCATTTTTTGTTGAACCCAAACCAGAAGGGCCAATGCACAGATAAGAAGATTAAATTATTAAAACTGTTTCACATTGGATGAGGAGATTAAATCTAAAAAGACAATAAAAGCATTAATTTTAGAAATGATTAAAGATAGTGGTTAGAATGGAAGATTGTGCCATGCTCATGAGGAAAACTTGAAATATTTTAATTAATGATTAATTAAGAACAAATAACACGATTTATTTGCTAAATTCAAATTTCTGATAAAATTTTATACCATGTGAAAAGAATAGAGTATTTGGATCTAGGGAGGGAGATCATATTTTAAAATGTGCCCTATTGACCGTACAGAGAAACACCATGAAGACAGGGACACTTTCCTCTCCTTATATGCTTCAATCAATACCTAGAATAATTCCTGATACAAAATAGACACTAAATAGATATTTGTTGAATGAATAAATCAGGAACAGCAAAAGTACTGTTTTCTCAATTGGATAGCACATTTGAAGAGAGAATTTCACCAATTAAACTATGGCAGGATTATGAAAACTATAGAAACCACATAGCACAAGAAATGTTTACAGGATGACAAAGTCTCCAATTTCCATCTAGAAAAGTAAAGAGGGATGGACACATGGCAGTTGTCTGTCTTCCAAAGATCTGAAAAAGTGCCCCATGCAACCAAGACCACACAATTCTATACATCACCACAGGGCAGAATTCTGACAAGTGTTTTGTGTTTGTAAAGACATTGTGGTTCATTACGAATATAAGTACATTTTTTCTAAAACTTATGGTTGTCTAAAATTATAAATATTAAACTGTTCATCTCTGGCAGTACTCAAACATCAATTCTAAGAAATGGTAGTTAAGGAATCCTTGCACGGTGTGGAAGTTTGAGTGAGAATTAAAACCCTTTTCACTCTGCCTATTGAAAAGCATTGCACTCTGTGTTTTTATCTCAGTTGAAATAATGCTATCAGAAATGGGCTTTAAGGCAATATATTTACATTTCCAACACTGTCCCTCCCAGCAAAACCATCATAATAGCTCTCTAACCCTTTGGTAATAATGAAATTGATGTCATGAGAAGAGACCTCTCCATCTCCCATAAAATATCATGCGCCAGTGACTGTATGCATTAGCACACACACACGTACACACAAACACACACACATGGAGCACTAGGTGCTTTTTATTGAGTGGTATTTACAACTTGGCTTAAATTAGTTTTAGAGACCAAATCATGCGCTAGCTCTGATATTAGAACCTTTTCATTAATCAGAGAATTTAGAGTTATATGTTAGCTTCATCATCTGAATAAGAAAAAAATCTAATAAATCAATTCCACTCTAGGTTAAGTCCATCATTTTGAGTAACAGCGACTACAGAAAATTATGGGTTTATGTCTTGTCTGGGAACCTCATAAGTCACAAGTACAATACACTTAAGGTACTTTGAGGCCTCTCAAGTAAGACGTATGAAGCTATTACTCATCACAATCTGTAAAGCAGCTATACTGTGGCTTTTAATGGTAATTTTGTAAATATTTCAAATTTTTATTTTTAAGGACATTCATTTAACTCAATGCTATGTGATATATAGATATATACAGACAAACACATGCAATACACATATCTTCCAGCTACATACTTACCCAAATTTACTCTGAAGGAGGCATTAGAGGAAATGACATTTATACAAAACTACAGAATAAAACATAGGAAAGGACACTAAGTTGCTGTCAGTTCAGTTTCTCCTCAGGTTATATTTTAGTAGTTTTTAATACCCCTATGAATTATTTTTATCCACAGGCCAATTTGTTTTAACTTTAATAGTGTTTGGTTTCTTTTCATCCTTTTTAAATCACCCAATTTAAATTTATGAAAATTTCTTGATGTAAACCATGAGTCTGGATGTCAAGAACATCAGGATTCTAGTCCTGGTTGCCACCCCGCAGCTCATGAAGGCTGTGACCTTGTGCAGAGCACACACCTCTCTGCTGCTCAGTCCCTCATCAATAAAACAAGGCCATTGGATGGGTGGATCACGAAGGCCTTTCCAGCACATTCTCCATCTGTGCCTGTTTAAACAAGAAATAATTTAGGATTTGACTGACAACCTAGGTCAACATTATGTACTAAGGACATGAGAAACATTTAAAAGCCTCTCCTGTGAAGTTGGGTATCTCAGGCAGAATTCCCTAGACACAGATACTGAGTCAAGAATTCATGCAAAAGTGATTTGTTAGAAAAACCAGTAAGTTAGTGAGGAAGTGAGATAATGAAGAGATGGGTGCATATCCAGCAAGAGTGTAGAACAAAGCAAAGTCCCACAGTGTATAGTAACAATGGCTCAATTCTACACAGAAGCACTGAAAACAAAGGAGATTATGGTCATAATCAGGGATAAAAGAGATGGAATATTCATTCTTCCTCCCCCCCAAATTCACCAGACCTTGGTTAAGGGCTTGGACCCCAGACGACTATTAATCCCCATATTAAGGTCCTGAGGATCTCACCTGAACTAACAGCAACCTTGGCAAATGGATACAGAGGTTGACTGCTGGAAATGAAAACACTCAAGCAACTGAGATGCACTCAAAGAACAAAGAAATCTAAAAAACAAGAGTGGAGGATGCAAAGGTCAGCAGGGTCATCTTCCACCCCTACCCTTCCAAAAAGCAAGTAATGAAAGCATGTTAGGTTCTTTTTCCCCAAAGCATCCCATTATCACTTTTTCAGTAAAGGTATCTGAGCACCTGTAGATGTCTGACAGATTATACAGGATGAACAAAACAGATATGGTCTCAGGCTCATGGGCCTTATAGTAAAATGGAGGAGACAGATTATAATTATCAATTATGATAATTCTATGAGATACCGTAATGAAGCCTAGTGTGAGACTAACAGGAGGGGTTCTTTATAAAATAAAAAATCAAGAAAGGCTTATATGAGACTGACATTTAACCTGAGACCTAAAAGATGGGCACAAAGAACCAGATAAAGAATGGGGGTTTGGGAGGAGAGTATTCAGACAGAAAAGACAATGATGCTGGAAGGACCTTGACAGCATCAAAGAACTGAAATAAATCCATAGTAGCTGAAGAGTTGTGAGCGAGGTGGAGAAGAATGAGTTTCAGGAGGCAGATGGGGGTAAAGCATCTTATACCATCTGATGGTTTTTACATTTTATTCTTAGTGTAATGGGAAACCATTTTTAAACAGGGTATATATATATGATTAAATGGGAAACCATTTTAATCAGGAGACAGACATTTTTTTTTATTTAAATTTTTTTTTAACGTTTTATTTATTTTTGAGACAGGGAAAGACAGAGCAAAAACAGGGGAGGGTCAGAGAGAGGGAGACACAGAATCTGAAACAGGCTCTAGGCTCTGAGCTGTCAGCACAGAGCCCGACACGGGGCTCGAACTCACGGACTGTGAGATCATGACCTGAGCCGAAGTTGGCCGCTTAACCGACTGAGCCACCTAGGCGCCCCAGGAGACAGGCATTTTAAAAATAACACTCTGAGTGCTGGGTAGGTTATGGATTAGAAAAGGTGCAAGAATAAGAGTGGATAAACTCCTTAGAGGGCTGCTAAGGTATTCTCATGAAAGAAGATGATAGGTAGAACCTGAATGGTAATAGTAAATATGGAAAGGATTTGCTTCTCATGAACCCAAATCTATATCTCAAAATCTCCTTTTCAAGCCAACCAACTTAAAAAAGAATAATAAGAATACCTGATGATTAATATAAGACAGAGATGGCTAATTTTTTTATATTCGAGACATGATCTTAGCATTTTCACAGTTAGAGCTACAAGAAAGAAGAAGCAGACATAAGAGTTGTTCATAGCTATCCAAGGAGAAAAGCCTTAGGCCAATGCACACTTAATCCTATAGAGGAAAGAAGAAAAGAGCTTATCTAAAAGAGAAGAAAATTTCCCCAGGCAGAAAACAAACAAACAAACAAAAAAGCTGTGGACTATTTTAATAATATAAAATAAATTAAAAAGGTAGAGAAGATAGAAGAAAGAGCCACCTTCATGGTGTGACCCTTTAACATGAATTCCTACTAGGAAATCAAATCAGATTATCCACTCTCTCTCTCGTATATCATATGCATGTGTGTGGGAAGGTGAAAGGTGATGGTTAAAAAAGGATACCTGTAGTTAAAGAATTGAGTGAATTTTATCCTCTAGACTGGATAAAAAATAACAAATACAAACATGGGGTTTTACCAATGAAGGACAAAGAATGAGCCCCTTAACTATACTGGGAAGATCAAAGAAGACTTAATAGAAGTAAGAGAATCATGTGCTAATCCTGGAAGTTAGAGAGAACATGACTCCTTACAGGAAACTGAAATAGAATAATAAAACTTAAATATAGGATGTGAAAAAAGGCATGCACAAGGGACAGGAATGATGAAAATTTGAGGCATAAGGAAACTTATATGGCATTCTGAAAAGGCTGACATTGACTAGACAGTCTGGTGATCCACTGAAGAATGGTGAGCACTAGAACAACATGGTATCTTAGAAAAATGTTGGTCAGAATGTTGAAACTGGATTGACAAGGAAAACCACTTAGAACACTATTATAGTAATTTGGGTAAGACAAGACAAATCTTAAAGAAAAATAGCAGTGAACATGGAAGAAAGAGGATGGAAGTTAAAGAATTTTGGGCAAGTGAAATCACTGTTACTTGATGATTTGCTATCACATCAAAAGTGAGGGGAAGAAGTAGACAGAAATCAAGAGGTGAAAACCAAGGTCTGATTCTAACACCTGGGAGAAAGGAGGCATTTTTGAGGGAAAAGAAAAAAAAAAGAATAAAAATAATAAATAAACTAAAATTTGAGAATAGGAAGATCTGTGAAGGGCATGACAGTGAATTTGTTTTGGAAATGATCTGTGGGCTATCTAGATAAAGAAGAAAAGTTCCAATTTTGGGAAGTGTAGGTTTGAAGCCTATCCAGACATCCCTCTTGTCACTTCACAACATTAGAGGTCATATTATCCTCAGGCATGGCTGGACCAACCAAGGAACACATGGGCCTAGGCTCAAGGGATAGGAATACTTGCTTATCATTCAAGGAACCTGTATGATAAGTAGTTAACCAGCACTACTCTAGAGATATAATCACCAAATGTACCTAATGAAATCTCTAACATGAAGAATAAAGATATTTTTTACATTCCAGGTCTCTTGAGATGGAAAAGACCAGATGGAGTGGCACCAGAACATCTGCTAGCATGACCTCATGGACCTCTAAACAATAGCATCTACCTTCTTAGGAGACCCCTGCCACTTGTAGCTCTGATGCAGTAGGAAGTTACTTAGATCACATGGCTAAGAGTTATCACCAGAATAGAGAAGGGAAAGGGACACAAACAGAGAAGTATGTATTTTATTATGTAGAACCAACAGTTCCCACCAAGGAAACACCAGGCCAGGTGTTTCACCAGGTAGCCCTTGCTAGATATTTGCCTGATAGCCTCTTACATGAGCAAGTCTGAGCCAGAATGAAGCTGAAGACCTACACAGAAGCCCCACTAAATTGTTCTGAAGTTACCTTCAGCTCATTAAAATGCTAAGATCTCCTCCTATGGGCAGGATTTTCCACCATTTTTGAACATATGATGTATGCACTAGCTAGTTAGCATGTTAGGCCTATGAAATTGAACCAAAATGTCTAATAGTATATGTACAAGTTCTTTAATGTATATACAAACTCTCTGGCCCTACCCCCTAATACAATCAATAAAAGCTTCCTGTACTAATTCCACAGAAAGATAGTACTTTGAGAGCTATCTCCCTGTCTCCTTACTTGTAACAAGTAATAAAGAGTTCTTTTTTTTCAACTTTCCTTGGTTTATGTTCAATTTAATGCACCCCAAGTGGTGAACCCCCTCGAGTGTGGTTACAAGATCTTTGCAAGATACATTGAGACTTGCATATAATAGTTTAAACCATTACATTAAATTAGATCACTCAGGAAATATCTGAAAAAAGAATTATTATAAACTAACCACAAGGAACATCAAAATGAAACATAAATAGAGAAAGAATAGGCCATTTACCAAAAGAACAATCTTCCATGAAGTAGGAGAGCCAGGCAAGGCAAGTGTTAGGCAATCAGTGGAGAAAAGATGATTGGGAGAGAGTGGTCCACATGCTACAATGATGTCAAATTCATATGGATGGAGGACTCATCATTTACTGGTTAAGCATTTGGTAGAGACCAGCATGAGAAGAACTCAGACTTCAGGAGGAGGAAAGGCAAATAGGAAGTGCAGAAGCAGAAAACACAAGGGAAAATAACATTTTAAAGAAATTAGAAACTGGACTCTGAAGTAAAAGAGGAAGATAGAATGGTATCTAGACTCTCACTTTTTTGAGCATAGGTTTTATGTCTATGTTGTTCACCAATGTAATTTAGTAGAAACTATTGGTAAATGACTGACAAAAACTGCAGGTGTTCTGCAGTATGTATCCAATAAATGAAATAGCTAAATGGATGTTTGGAAGGATGGATTTTTAGTTCTGACCTTTTTTTGTAGTTTTTATTTGTTTGCTAAAATGGGAAAAACCTGAGCATATATTCATTCTAAAGGGGAAAAGGGAAAGGTTGGAGATACAAGAAAAAATCAGGAATTGTTGAATGAGACACTGAAGCAGTCTGGAGGGGAGGCGATCCAAAGCACAGGGAAAGGATCTGCCTTGACAAGAAGAGGAATCCTTCTTCCTCTACATAACAAAGAGGCAGGAAAATGGTATAGGTTTGTGAGAAATCATGTTTTGAAAGAGTGTAAAGGTGTTACCCATTTGACCAAACTTAATCAGGTGCTTACTGATAGCCAGCCACTATGAGAGGTGCTAGGAATATAATGGCAGTAAAAAAAAAAAAAAAAAAAAAAAAAAAAGGTAACGCTCCTCTCAAGTTGCCTAGGATTTGCGGGAGGTGAGATGACTACTAATTAAATAACCACTTTTACATTATCATACAATAGTAACAAAAGTACATTTTTCTGAAAGAGTGCTTAAATACTTAGTCTTCCCTGAGATCAGGGAAGACTTCCCAGCGGAAGACACAACTGAGATAATAATTGAAGAGTAAATAGAATTAACCAGGAAGTCATGATGGGAAGGATGTTCTAGACATGGTAGTGGTCTTTGTGACAGTATGGTGCTTTAAAAATGTTGAGAGTTTTTGAACTTTGAATTCTGGACACTTTGAAACCTTGCTTTAGCAGGTGGGTGGGTGGATACTTGGGTTGCCCAACCTGTGACAGCAGGAGTGGTCATCCTAAAATTCTGTCCTCACCTCTGCACCTCTATCTGCCATATCACACAAGTAGATTTAGGCAGGGGTAGGCAACAAGGTAAGTTTTAGGAGAAATTAACTAGAGGACTCACAAGGATTAATGTCCAATGTCACAACCTTCTGGAAGTATGAACTACTGTACTTCTTAGTCACATAAGATTTATACACATTAATATTGAGGGATGTCTTCAGTTATAGCTTCCAAGTCACAAACTACTCAAGCTATATTTATGAAGAGTATTAAATAAGTAACAAATTCAAATACTAATGCAAATTAATGTACTATTTCACAACAAATTCTATTTCCCTGGATTTCCCTGTTGATAAAAACAGACATCACTAAACATAAAGTGATAAAGCCACTAGAGATTTGAAGGATTGTTTTAATTAGATGTCCTTTATCGGCAAATATTTTCATGAGTCTCCACTCCTGATATAAATTCTGAAATATACATATAAGCAAGTGTGTCTTTATTCTTCACGTATGTGATTTTGATCAATAAAGATACATTTTCTGCAGCAGAAATTCAAATCCTGAATCTGGCCCACGAAATAGCTCATCAAGGGAATTCAATTGTTGATTTATGGTAGCCATTGCAAGAGAGGAGAGCATATTGCTAATAAACAGCAATTAGCCACATGTTTTAGGCCAAGTGGAGACTATTACTCACTCTTGAGAGTTTTTGAACTTTGAATTATCTGCAACTTATTCACTCACCTTGGCAGATTATTATTTTCAAAAAACATTTGTCATAATGTTCATATACATGAACTCTTCTCCTCTTGTAGAAGGAAGTTTTAGTCAATCAAACATTCATATTGATCTAAATATCTTTCCACTTATTACCGAGCCCAAATATGATTCTAAATCAGGAAGTTTGGAAAGGACAATGAGATTCTGTAAACATTTTCCAACGGAGATGAACTAACAAAACTCAAGCTTGTATCGAATTCAGGGAGCCAGGCCTAAATATGAACTAGAAATATTTTAAGCCTGCAGCAATAAACTTTCCCAAAGGGAGTTCTTTGGAGACTATATTTGTGTCATATTCATTTTCTCAAAGTATTTTTAATTTTATAAACTTCAATTAAACTAAATCTATATGATTTACACATAAACACATAAATATTTTGCAATCTAAGCATGTGCTAAAACTTAGATCAGGCTGCCAAATAAATCATCAGTCTTACAGTTAAAGAAAGCCAGTTAAAAGGCTTAACAATAAAAATTAGGGTTGCCTTGAAATGGAATAATCAGCTTCAAAAAGTTATGAGTTTCCTGTCACTGAAAGCATTCAACTGAAGGCCAGATATCCATTAATCAGAAATGTTGTGGGGGTGCCTGGGTGGCTCAGTGGGTTAAGCGTCCGACTTCAGCTCAGGTCATGATCTCACGGTTAATGGATTTGAGCCCTGCATTGGGCTCTGTGCTGACAGCTCAGAGCCTGGAGCCTGCTTCAGATTCTGTGTCTCCTTCCGCACTCTGTCTCTATCTCTTGAAAATAAATAAATGTTTAAAAAATTAAAAAAAAAATAAATGTTGTGAGGAGTATCATACATTGTTTAAAGTATGCTCTCTATAGTTACTTTCAAATATTCACCAGCTATAATTCTAGAAAAGTGGTGGTGAAAAATATTACCTAATGGAGTTACTCAAAATTGTTTCTACTTTTTGTTTTAATTTTTAATGTTTATTCCAAGCTTATTGGAGTTGAAGTCTTTGATCCATGGGTGCAAGAAAGGATTTTGTGACTTTTGTGCATTTTTCTTTACCCATAAACTTTTTAATTCTCATCTCCTGGATGTATTTCCTAGAGTACTGCTCTAGTTTCTCAATACACTGGGTAATGACCATTTATCATGGTATATCCTATACCTTTATTTTCTCTGAATAGAACAAAGTAATCAATTTTAAAGAAATAGCTGCCTCTCCCCAACTCATGGTCTCCAATTATAGGTTTCCTGGGAAATGCCAGGATTGCTTATGGCCCATTGTTAATGATCTGAGGCCGCCTATTCTGCTAAATGTTAACTGTGGTATGGAAATGTGATGGTGTCTGCATTAGAGTTCACTAATCAAAATAATTATACCCACTCTGCACATTTCACATGCCTTCACTTAAATAGGATCAAGTATCATTTAATATGAACCCTTTATATACAGCCGGATTCTCAAGAGGCTCCCTCTCCTTCAAACTGGATGAGCTCAGAGTCTTTTGCAGAAAGAAAATGTATATAGGTATGAAGGCTCCTATTCTGTAATGATGGTGTATATGTTACCACTACCAAATTCCTCGGCATCCTGTAATGTCAGAGTGACATAGAGACAGCAGAGGTCAGTATGCTTGCCTGATTTGGGGGAACTATACTGGAAAAAATAATTAATAAAATTAGGATCAAATTCAGTTAACTCATCACCATACAGCAACACCCACACTCTTAATTCAATCACTAGTATAGCCTTTATCCCAAAGAGGAGAAGGGCATTATGAGAAAATATTGGAGGAACAAGTTTTAGCCATAATTTAGAGGTATTTTTTTTTGAGGCCTTTACTCAGTGATATTTTCTTCTCCTTTGTTCTACACCTTGTGATGCAAACTACATGCTAATGAACACTGGAAGCTTCCTTTACCCTAGTACTAAGGTTATAACTTTGGTCTATATTGTGTCCACCTCATCAGCGGGTATCCATCATTCCACAAATTGGACAAATATCAAATAACATAAATACTACATAACAAATAGGGGAATAGAAAAGAATCTTTGCTCTGGCCTGCCAATTTCACCAGGCTCACAAAAGAAGGTTATAGATGCAGTGAAGAACAGAAAGAATGCCAGATATCACTGGATGGTACTATTCAAGATTTTTCAAACTCAGGATATTCAAAATCTGAAAAACACTGTATAGGAGACATGAAAAGGGGAATGTGGGCAGAGATGGGCTTCCTCCACTGTAAAATTAGAAAAGCCTAATTAGGATCTGCTTTTTAAACATCAATGTGATAAAGGTAAGCCACTGTTTACAATAAATAGCATGTGGCTTAAGCAGCTCACCGCTTCAAAGAACATCTGAGAATTCCTATTACATGAGTATGTGTTAGTCCAGGTCCTCTGAGAAGCAGATGCCAAATTGGGGTTAAATGTTCAAGGATTTCATGGGGTGGGGAATACCTGTGTGATAGAAAATGGGACAGGAGCTGGAGAGGCTGCATCAGTCACCAGACTGCTGTGTTAGTCTGACCTCAGCCAAGGAGAAAGGGTGGGAGGGTTGGGGGAAAGCACCTCAGCAAGCTGTAGAGTCTAAGGAGGGGTCAGTAGGGCTCTTGGGGAGTCTTGGAGCCAAAGTCACTGTCTTCCAGGAATGTGCCTGCCTTATTGTCCCTGTCATGTTCAGTTATTGTGGAAGCAGCTACACGAGAAGTGAGGGATTTCTAAGCACAGAAGCTGAGGTCTTCCAAATATTCCTTCCGAAGTTTTGCCATAGAAAGAGATTTTTCTGTGTCATTAAAACGGGTCAAAGCCAAAAAGCTTCTGAGAACTTTCCTTCCTTAATACAGTCGGTGTAGAAGCCGGCAAGAAATCTGCATAATCGCTAACAGTTTTTTCGATCTCCTTCTATTGCTGTCCTGTCTCTGAAACTGGATTCACCTGAAGACATTTTGAAAGTCACTTTATTTTAGTTTTCACTTTTTTTTTTCACTTACTTACTCCTCAACAGTTTGCAATATTTTTTTTCTATGAAGACTCTTCACTTAAAAGTTCTCATCAACCATCTCATTACCAAATGCAATGTTTTGCTTTGTTTTGTTTTAAACATGGACGCACTGTAGTGGATTTTTCCTTGAAGCATCTGAGTTTGGACACTCCCCTTGAAGTATTCCTCCCTTGACTTCTGGAATTCAGTATTGTCTTCATCCTCTGGGTCTCTAATTACGCCTTCTAGGCCTTTTTTTATTAGATCTTTTCACTTGTCCCAACATTGAGTTTATACTTTCACCAAGTTGTTGTCCTTAGACTGCTTATCTCTAAATACTTTTCCACTTAGAGTGCTAATTATTTCAGACATTTCCAACCCCTAAACATACCTGTCTAAATCAGAACTATTTTTGTACCTGAAAAATTATAAAATGAATATACTATTTAGGTAAGTTAATTGTATATGAAAAAAATTTGGAAAAGTACAAAATGTATCATATATCACATACCATATTATTATGTTATTGCCAATCTTTTAATATTTTAAATTATTCTCTGTGAACATAGTTCTATGTAAATGTTTACATATCTACATAGATATATCCTATTGGGTAAAAGCCTAAAAAAAGGATTGTTGGATCATATTCAATAAACACTTTTGCTAAAATGTTCTATTAAAAGGATTTCACTAGTACCTTCCAGAAATAATGTATAGAAGTGTTCATTTTTCAATATAATTGTGTAGTAAATATCCTTTTATATAAATTTTTGCATATATTCAGGCATATTTACATTTTGTAAATTCCCATAGCTTAATCAATAAACTGGAATTTTGTTTCCACTACATAGAAAGTTCACATCATTAGGGAAATGCAAATCAAAACCACAATGAAATATGATCTCACACTTGTTAGAATGGCTAGTATCTAAAAGACAAGAATTAACAAGTGTTGGCGATGATGTGGAAAAAAGGGAACTCTAGTGCACTCTTAGTAGAAATGTAAATTGGTATGGAAACTATGGAAAACAATATGGAGGTTTCTAAAAAATTTAAAGATAGGACTACCGTATGATCCAGCAATTCCACCTCTAAGCAATTCCACCTTCATTTATTTGAAGAAAATGAAATCACTAACTTAAAAAGATATCTGCATGTTCATGTTCACATTAGTTTTAATAATCAAGACATGAAAACAATCTAAGTTAATATCAAGGGAATGATATCAAGGGCCTGGGATGAGCAGAGGGCAGGGAAGCCGGTGAGGAGCCAGTGCAACAGTTTAGCCAAGAATTAACCGCAGCTACAGAGGAAAGCCACATTTCCACACGGAGGTGACGGAGGCTGGTAACGATCGTCCCAGCGAACGCACAGAGGTTACCCCCAGCACAGTGCTGATGTGAGGAAGGGATGCGAAGTTGACAGAGAGAGAGACAGAGTACAAGCAGGAGAGGAGCAGAGAGAGAGAGACACAGAATCTGAAACAGGCTCCAGGCTCTGAGCTGTCAGCACAGAGCCTGACTCGGGGCTCGAACTCACATACTGCGAGATCGCCCAACCGACTGAGACACCCAGCTGCCGTCCCCCACGCCCCCCCCCCCCCCCCACCCATGCACAGCTTTCTAAGGTGTACTCATAACTGGGTTGTGTCTGTTTGGAAACAGTTCTCCTTGAGAGAAGAAGGGATTCATAGGAAGTCTGGCTTGTTGTCACGATGTCAACATAAAACCCCATGTTGTCTTCACAGACTTAGAGATTATGTATCTTCAAATTTCAAGGCTTCTCAGAGACCTCTGCTGTGTGGCTATGTGTTTACTATCCTTGCAAATAGAGCTTCGGAGGCCCTCTTCTTATACTCACAAGGTCCTAGAATCCTGACTTGTACTCATGTTTTCTTTTCCTTTGCTTGTCCTCAACCCTTTTTCTTCTTTTCCCAAGTATTACACTGTTTTTCACTTATGCTTTTCTTTCTACCAATTTCCTTCCTTCTTTTTAGAAAGTTTCCTTTCCAATTTTTTATCTTTTTAAAAATACTGGTTCTCTCAAACCTCCAACCGGGGAGAGAAAAAGGTAATGTTCTCCTTTCCTGGGTATTTACGTTGCTTGCTTTTTGGCACAATTGTCACACCATTGTGGTCTTTCAGGCCCACCACATCTTAGAGCAATAATGTGAAAAATTTGAAAGAACTGTAACCTTGGGGCCATTTGCACAGTGTTTGTTCTGTAAATACAAAGTTTAGTGAGTTTGAAAAAAAAAAATATATATATCTCACATGTATATCACATACACACACACACACACACACACACACACACACACAATGGAATATTATTCAACCATTAAAAAGGAAATCCTGTTATTTGTGACAACATGATGATCCTTGAGGATATTGTGCTACATGAAATAAGTCAGACTGAGAAAGATAAATATTGTATGATCTCACTAACACATAGAATCTAAAAAAATTGAACTCATAGATACAGAAACAGACTGGTTGCCAGAGGTACGGGATGGGGGTAGGGGGTATAGGTGAAGATGATCAAAAAGTATAAACTTCCAGTTATGAGATAAGTAAGCCCTGGGGTGTAATGTGCAGCATGATGACTATACTCAACAAGACTGTACTGTATACTTGAAAGTTGCTAAGAGAGTAGATCTTAGAAATTCTCATCAAAAGAAAAAAAATGTGTAACTATATATGGTGATGGATGTTAACTTATTGTGATAATCATTTTGAAACATATGAATCATTTTGAAACAATATATATACATTATATATGTGTGTGTATACATATATACACATTATATATGTGTGTGTGTGTGTGTGTGTGTGTGTGTATATATATATATACACACACACACACATATATCAAATCATTATGTTTTACACCTAAAACGAACGCAATATATATATGTCAATTATAACTCAATTTAAAAAAAGAAAATTCACAAGGTTTTAAGAGAACTGTTACTTCTCTTTTAAGAGAACAATTGACAGAGGATCCATTTCTACAAAGCAGAACTAGGCTCAAACAAAGAAACACTCCAAAACCAGAGGCGAATCTGGAATATTTGCTAAATGAAATTTCAGAATTTCTATAAACCAGGGACTACTGTGTGTTTCTCATACTTTTGCTTTTCATAAAGAAAAACTTACCTTGTTTCTTCATTGCATATTAGGTGTTTTAGGGGCATATCATTTGTCTTTTGGGTTATAGGTCCTCAGCCAAGAGGGGTCACTCCAGATCAGTACAGATCACAAAATCACAGACTCTGAATTTCATGCTGTGACTGGATGTTCCTTTCACTAGTCATGGGAAGGGGAGAGCATATGTTATACTTGAGTGGGATGTGAATAATTATGTCCTCCATGACGATAGAGCATGCCAAATTGATTGTATTAATACGTCCGCTTCTTTTCTCCTCTCTGTATGCACGCATTTCCCAAGTAATTTTGTTGTTCCTCTAACCAAAGACATAGAGTCAATTTCCCCACCCTTTGAACATGGATTGGCTTTGAGCCTTGTTTTGACTGCTGGGATGTGGCAGAGTTACCATGTGATTGACCAAAAGAACTTCCCAGCCTAAATCACTGATTCAAAGACACAGCAGCTAAAGGATTGTTATTTTATGCCACTGAGGTTTTGTGATTAAATATTACATAGTATTATTGTGTCAACATATGCCCTGTTCTACCTTTTCTCCCCCCCCCCCTTAGTACCTATCACCTTGTAACCTACACAATTGGTTATCACTGTATTTCATGTACTTAGTCTGAGCAAGGCATCTAATAAAAGCTCTATATTTTTGATGAATTTAAGTTCTTTTAATTAACTGAATTGAAATAGAATGTTTTGAGATAGATTGTTCTATTTTAGATGCTCATGCAAGCATTGAATAGTGGGTTTATTGCTCATCCCGATCTTCTCATAAGTCAAAGAATTCTGTAGAAGAGGTAACAGAAGAAACAGGCATTAGGCATTACATCATCGGGATTTAATTCATAAGGATCATCTCATGCAGTGATTATCTCCTTGGCATTAGACAGGTCTCTTTATTTTTAACAGATCTGGTTTCAAATGCCTCAACTTTGAAGGTCTCCCCTAGATAGTTCAGCTTGGTGGAATTTAGCAAATCCTTCTGTGTCCACAATAACAGCCTCCAGCTCACACGGCCAGACTCTCAGTTCCCTCCCCCTAAGATCTCTGTCTAATTTGCAACATATAATTACCTTAATTATTTAATGAATGAGACATTTTTTATATTGATTCACTCTTAAATAATCTATAATTAATTAAAATCAATACCAATATACATTTGTTTGGATGGTAACCTTTCCTTCTTTTCTCTATGACTCACATAAAACATCACCATTGCCTGTGCTTGTTTTGTTTTCAACAGCCTAGGAGACACTGTATATTACATAAAATAGCAGAAAAATAAGCAAGATAAGAGCAATGGCATCTATTTTCCACACTCCATTAATATCCTAGTCATAATTCACACATGTTATTAGGAATTGAACCCAAGTTAATTAACAAAAATATTCCTAAGTTACACTGCTGTCTGTTGCATCTGCAATTGATTGTTATCTACAAATAAACACACACAAACCAAGGACAAATCACAATAAATTTAAGTAGACAGGTACAAGCAAATTGGACTATGAAAGGAGCATGTCTCTTTGCTTAAGTGTCTTCCACAAATCCCAGAGAGATGTGCTTGGATTTAATATAATTGGATTTGCTGTTTCCTTACAGTTTAATGCGTGAATAACTGCAATTACATATGACTCTACTATCCCAGCTAAACAAATTTATTTATTAAGCTATTAAATAGAATCTATACATCATAAGAATTGGAAATCATTTGGCAATGTTAGTTTTATATTTGGCTAAGTAATTCTTTTTTTTAAGTAATTATTTTCTGATCATTACTTTCAAACGGTACTGGTGAAGTGAGATTGGAAATGTTGACACAATTTAAACTTTGAAACGGATGACCCCGAAATGGTCCCTTGTCAGGTCTTTTTGGTTTTTGCTTTTGTTTTTGCTTTTTTATTGCAGTTTTTCTAAGCTTCAGCAGTGCTATGGGCTGTGTCCCTTCAAAAATTCATACGTTGGGGCACCTGGGTGGTTTAGTCAGTTAAGTGTCCGACTTCGGCTCAGGTCATGATCTCACAGTCCATGAGTTCGAGTCCCACATTGGGCTCTGTGCTGACAGCTCAGAGCCTGGAGCTGCTTCAGATTCTGTGTCCCCCTCTCTCTCTGTCCCTCCCCTGCTCACACACATTCTTTCTCTCTCCCTCAAAAATAAACATGAAAAAATTTTTAAATAATTCATATGTTGGAGTCCTAAACCCCAGTACCCCATAAAGTGACTGTACATAGAAAAAGGTTTCTTAAAGAGGTAACTGAGTTAAATTAAGTTATATGGGGAGCCCTAAACAAATATGACTGATGTCCTTGTAAGAAGAGATTAGGACATGGATACACACACACACAAAAGACCGCGTAAACACCTAGCGAAAAGATAGCCATATACAAGCCAAAGAGAGAGGCCTCAGAAGAAAAATCAACCCTGCGGACACCTTCATCTCAGATTTCTCACTTTCAGAATTGTGAGAAAGTAGATGTCTGTAGTTTACGCCACCTAGTCTGTGGTACTTTGTTATGGCCGTTCTAGGAAACCAACAGAAGCAACTTCAAAACTTGAATCTTAAATCTTAAACTTCCAGTGTTCCGGAAAGTAGATTTGGTTCATATTTAGATAATCGGTAGCACAAGCACATCATGCTTTTGTTTTGAGAAAAACTACCTTAAAACATATCACTGACAAGGATTCATGGGATAAGGCAGAAATTCTTGGTTCCTTGTCTGTAATTATCCATTCTTACTTATTTACTTATGGAATTCCAATTGCTTTCAGGGCAGTAGTGTGACTCTACTGTAACTAGGGATGGACATGTGATCCAGTTCCGACAAATAAGATCAGAGAATATATCGAGTAGGTAGACTTTACAGGAGGTCTACTTTTTTCCTAGCATAAACAGAATAGGCTCAGCTGACAGACATATTTTGCTCTTTCCTCTTCTCTCTTTCATGCTGCCTAGAATATGAACACAAAACAGGGAGGCAGAGAAGCCATTTTGAAACCATCAAAAAATAAATACCAGATGAAAAAGATAATGGGATAGGAATTTAAAGAATCTTGGACCTTCCTTGAGCAGCTGCAACAATTCTAAACTAATTGAGTCCAGATTTCTCATAATGTGAAAAAAAGAACCCCTATTTCGTTGTACTATTGTCTTTAGGTTTCTGTCTTATGTAGTCAAACATAATTCAATCTCATAAAAATGGTCTGACTAGACACCACTATAATGGATCTTAAAGCACAAATTCTGACTAGCTATTTTGGTTATTAAGTCATTAAGCTACTGGTGTTTAGTACCGAACTGAATCTTTATAAAAAATGGTTGGCTTAATTCTGAGAAATGCTATACAACACAGCAACTATGGATGTAATTCTTTTTAATTCTTTCCTAATGTTGTTCACAGGGGGAATAAATGCAACAAGTATACTCAATGAATAGCTAAAAATGAGTATAAAGTGCATTGTAAGGACATGGCCTGGCAACAGCATCCTTATTAAGGGAAAATCATGATAGCATATATTAGGGCATCAATGCCATTTTATTCAAAATTATGGTCAATACAATACAACCCAATTGAGATATCACATTTTATATTTTTGAATATTATATACATTTGTTAATGAAAAATTTAATTTCCAACAAAGTGCAATTAAGTTTCCATTCAGTTCTCATTCAGTATTGTTGAATATTGAATATGTGTGTGTGTTTATGTAAGAAGGTAAACCATATGTGGCTCAATGTATGTATAACACTCTAATATTTAAGGGGAGGGAGAAAATGCATTGGAGGGAAAGAAACAGAATAATATACTTCTTTGGATGTAACAGATTTCATATATTTTACTTTAATCTATGTAAATATTTTAATAATTATAATACAAAATTAAAACTTAAAGATGCAATTGATATATATGAAGCAAAATAAATCACATACACCAAACTTTGTACAAATTTAATAATACTAAAAAAAAAAAAAAAAAAAAAAAAAGAAATATTTCAGGTGACTATGAAACCAAGGACCTTAACTGAATACCCCTACTGTGATATTTATGAAGGACAAAAATAAAGGAAAATTAAAATCTGAAATTGTTTTCACTAATTACAATGTTGATAATTATGTTGATATTATTATCCTGAGTCTGTTGTGTGTGTATTGTAGAATAAAACAAATGAATAATTACTTTAGTAATGTTTAAATAAAATGAGAAAAAGATAAGATCAAAGAGGTTAACTAAAAGCCTTACAGTCTTGAATTTGATTAATTATTGAATTATTTGAATTAATTATTAATAAGTTAATTATGAGTATACACTTATAATTTATATTTGTAAATATATAAATATATATAATATAAATAAATATTTCTCATCTTTAAAAACCAAAAAAGTTCTAGAAACAAAAAGTAACACAAAGGAAACAACAACAAAATCCTAGTGTTCAAATTATAGTTTTTAAATACTATATCCCACAACAAGAAACAAAGACCTTCTGTACAGTTAGATCTTGCTGGCACCAGAAATTTGTAAGATGAACCTGCAGAATTTTGTCATAGACAGTAAGAAAGTTAACAAGGAAAATTAGTGTCATGTCAAAAGGATAAAAGAGACAAGATGAAGAAGCTTCTACTAGACAAAGATTAGATAATTTAAGCACAAACAAAATCAATAACTGCAATATTGTGAAATACATGAAATATGCTTAAATTTTTTTATTTAAAAAGAATTTTTTAATATATATTTTTGAAGTAAGGAAAGAGCGTGAGCAGGGAAGGGGCACAGAGGGAAGGAGACACAGAATCCGAAGCAGGCTCCAGGCTCTGAGCTGTCAGCACAGGGCCGGATGCGAGGCTTGAACCCACGAACCGTGAGATCATGACCCGAGCTGAAGTCGGACGCTTAACCGACTGAGACACCAGGCACCCGTCAAATATGCTTAAATTAAAAAAAAAATAGTCATCCTCTTTTGAAGACTTGAAGAAAACAAATTATTTTTTTAAAAAATTGGTAAATAAAGGAAATATGTCAAACATATCTTTCCTATATAACCTGTACTTTTCAATAGCCAAAGAGTTTCCAAGGGATGGATTCACCTTCAAGAATTACTTTATCTAATAAATTAAGAAAAATTACAGGAGAAAGTCACCGTTTTGTAACTGCTAATGAAATACTGGATCTGGGCAACAAAAATTAAAAGAAATTATTAACATCAAGTGGCAGCCATGAGGTATACAGTAGTTCCCCCCCCCCTTATCCACAAAGGATATGTTCCAATGGGTGCCTGAAACTGTGGATAGTATCAAACCCTACATATACTATGTTTTTTCCTACACATACATACCAATGATAAAGCTTAATTTATAAACTAAGCACATAATAATAGATAATAATAACTAATAATAGAACAATTAGAACAATATACTGTTGGGGCGCCTGGGTGGCGCAGTCGGTTAAGCGTCCGACTTCAGCCAGGTCACGATCTCGCGGTCCGTGAGTTCGAGCCCCGCGTCGGGCTCTGGGCTGATGGCTCGGAGCCTGGAGCCTGTTTCCGATTCTGTGTCTCCCTCTCTCTCTCTGCCCCTCCCCCGTTCATGCTCTGTCTCTCTCTGTCCCAAAAATAAATAAAAAACGTTGAAAAAAAAAAATTAAAAAAAAAAAAAAAAAAAAAAAGAAAAAGAACAATATACTGTAGTAAAAGTTATTTAGATGTGGTCTCTCTCTCAAAATATCTTACTGTGCCATACCCTTCTTCTGGTAACGTGAGATGGTAAAATGCTCAAGTGATTAGATGAAGTAAGGTGAAAGATGTAGGCATCGTGATACAGTATTTGGGCTACAGTTGGTCTTCCAATGATATGTCAGAGGGAGAATCATCTGCCTCCAGACAGTGGCTGATCACAGGTAAATGAAACCACAAAACGTGAAACCACGGATAAAGGAAGGCTACTGTACTGCTCAGATCTGTCATCAGAAATGTACTTGCCTTTCAGCTGCAGGGAAGAAGAATCGCTCAAAAGAGAGAAAGTAGGGAGAGGATGAATTTACAGGTTAAAAGTGATATAAAAGCTAAGTAAGTCAATATTAATAAGTGGATTTTATCTGGACACTGGTTCAAATAAAAATTATTAGACAATCAAGGACATTTTCACTCTAATTAGAGACTTTATGATATGAAAGAATGATTGTTAAATGTTTGTTGTGGCAATGGTTTTGTGGTTATGCTTTGTAAAAGGACTCCTTATTTTATAGAGATACATACCAAAGTATTTACAGAAAAATTATAGTATTTCTTTAAAATAATTTGAGATTAAGATTAGGCATGGTTGCAAATGGGTAGGGTACAGATGAAACAAGATTGGCCATGAGGTTTTAGTTGTTCAATGTGTCTGATCATATTCTCTCTATTGGTTAAAAGACACAGGTTCAGATTACATTCTTCTCTCTATTGGTTACAAGTCGCAAGTGCATTAAGAACGTGCAAAGATCACTGAGATAAACTCCAAGATCTAAAGTAGATCATGAATTGATGGAGAATAAATTCTGCCACAATCCTCTATAATTTGAGATAGATTATTTTTTTAAATGTTACAGCAAAAAGCTAAGGGAAAACGGAGGAGAAAACAATTGATTCCTTTTGGAGATCAGACCTGGTAATAACAAAGAAGGTGAAAATTAAGATAAGCCAGAAAGAATTTTAAACAGAAGTTACAGCATGAGTGAAGAAAGGACACAAAACATTCTGGGAATGGAGATGAGTTCTGTGACTGGACATATAGTACATTGAGCTAGGTTTGAGTGAGCAGTGGTGGGAAATAGCTCTAAATAGGTTTGTAGAATCTGCAGACCCAGTTGCATAATGGGTTCAACCAGTTGTGGCCCTCTGCTGGAAACAATTTTATGATCACCAAAATTGATGCTATAATGATCATTATGATTAACACATCTTTTCATGCATTGTGTATATTTCATTTAGGATAAACTTCTAAAAATGGGTAAGGTATATACATATTAAATATGACAGATACGGCACATTTCTATGAAATTGCTTTGCAAAGAAGTGTGCCATTCTCTTCCCAAACCAACATGTGTGAGATTGTTCATTTTTTCACACCATTGCGAATGCCGTGTATTTCTAGTTTATTTTTTCCAATCTTACATATGAGAAATATACTATTTCACAGTTTTAATTACTGTCTTTTAAATTATGAGTGATACAGTACATAATCTCAAGTTTATATAATTGATTTATATTTCTTTTTTTCTGTTGGACTCCCCTTTAAAACATTTGTCCTTCCCTTTATTTTGGATTTTTGGTTCTTTTATTGTTAACTTGTCTGAGCTCTCTCTATACAATATGACAATTTACCTCTTCCATCATATTTTTTGCAATAATCTTTTTCTAAGTACACCCTATTTTCATTTTATATTATTTTTTACTCCACAAAAAAGTTCACAAATTTTATGTAGTCATAATTATCAGTTATTTTAGAAATCCTGTGTTTTATTATTTATATCACGTTAAGAAAGTATCTATTTCTAAAGTGATAGGATCTGCTAAAGTAGAGATAGAATTTATAAAAAATAGATTAAACACATAATGTATACACACATTCACACTGGATTTCTAAAGTATAACTATGTTTAGACAAAAATGCCTACTCTCATGGCCGCAGGTGGCTCCTGGCAGACTTCTGTGAACCCAACCGCCGGCCTATTCCAGTGCCTGCTGGTACCAGAGCCTCAGATGACTTTTGTGGCCCTGGGAGCTTCCATGGCACCAGGTACCTGGTGGGCTTCCACAAACCCAGGCCTCTGTTAGTTAACACATTTTCTACTGATGAATAGGTCACTTAAAATTGTTTTCTATTACACATAACATTACAGTTAACATGTATGAACACATGCCTTTGCTTCCCTGTCAGATTCTCACTCTAGGAAAAAACTTCCTTTAATGGAAGTGCAAGGTTATCAGAGAACTAGTTTATGTCTCCAGGGATATATAGGCAACTACGTATGCCTGATTTATACGTGGCCAGAACCTAAACTCAGATAATTTCTGATTTCACACCTTCCATAAGCAAACAGTACAGTCACAATCCCCTAAGATTTCTTGTGCATCTCTCTAACTTACCACAAAGCCTCCTGGCTCAATTAGAATGACATGTGGCTATATGTGACGGGGGAAACAAAACAGTGGTGACACAAACAAGATAGTTTATTTCTCATTTTCTCACACAAAAAAACTATTCCCTGCCTGATATGATATTTCTAATCCATGAAGTTTCCAGACTCGGGTTTTTTCCAACTCACCATTTCACCAGCCCTGGACATTGCCCTTGACCTCACAATCCCATATGATTGTTAGAGATCCAACCTTTGCCTCATGATCCAGGAAATCGGGCAGAGAATAGAATAGAATAAAGACATGTCAATGAGCATGCCCCAACTCTTAGATGACCTCTTAGAAGCCCACACAAAACATTTCTGCCTACATATCCTTTGGCAGAAGGTGCACCTGGCTAATTTTATAGAAGACTGAGAAATATAGTCTTTATTCGGCTTGATGTAGTCTAGCTAAAATTGGAGGTTGTATTCCTAAGAAAGAAAAGGAAGAAGAGAGTATTTGGTTAGACAGATATTAGTCTCTTCCATATTCCCAATTCAAAATCCTGAGCACATAAACTTTCATCAGTGTGAAATGGTCTAAGTCTAGGCTTTTTATTAGATTGGAACTAGGGGTTACATGTCAAGGAGGAGCCACTGATATACAGGTGTCCAAAATTACTTTTCTATAATATCTTTCTTTGTTTATCATCAAATCTCCAGAGATAATTCTTCACACTCCAATTCAGGGGATAGTGACTTATTTGTGTAATGTCTTTGAATTACGTCTACCTAGAAGTAGAAAGGTAGAAAAATGATTATGAATCCTTGTTTCTTTCATCATTATATCTAATGCTTCAAATGCTCACAGCCAACAGATGTCACTGTTTCTGGTTAACACAGATATACACAATATAAATTCTTTGAACCAAAAGGAAGAATAGTACACATGGAGGTCTTAGAAGTGACAAAAGGAAGGGAGAGTGAAATCTGCTGGATCATTTGCATGGCTCAAGGATCCTCCTCCTTTAGTGCCCAAGCAGTAAATTTGTGGTAAGGGAGTCCAGTGACAGGAAAGCAAGAAATGAGAAACAGAAGTCAGGCCCTAATGAGCAGCACATGAGAAGGAGGTGTAATGGGGGCACAGAGTGAGAAAAGGCATTCAGCACAGTCAAGATAAAGATGGAACAAGTGTGGGATTAAGAGAAATAAACGAAACAAGTAGGGAGTCAAGGAAACTTGAAATGAAAAGTGAGTCTTGACCAAGATTTCCAGAGGGACAGGAAGAGGGTGATGAGGGGCCCTGAAGGTCAACCTGCACATATTTAGTCAGTTATAACAAGAGAAAATTGCTTCCTCATTACAAGGCTGGGAATGATGTTGATCATTTTTTCTTCCTCTTAGAGAACTGCGTGGAAGTTATAATTGGTATGAGGAAGCATGGGGTGCCCAGTTCAGACCCTTGCTCAAATGGGAAAACCCTAGAGGCATGTGCCAAGCTGGATGATAATGACAGCTGTGACCATCAAATCATGCAGCCAGCCTTCCAGAAGAGACAGGGTCGACCCCAGAGACCAGATGGGTTATGTGTAGGTCTCTAAAGAGAAGAGTGAGGAACTCTTTTCCTGAATTGGCTATAAAAATGACAAGTTTATTTAACAGGTATGGAGAAGGTGAAAGGATATATATATATATATATATATATATATATATATATATATATATGGAGGGAGAGAGATCTTTTTAAAATAATTCTTTTAGAGAAGATTAAGAAAATGATTCCTGGGGATTTGACATTGTATTTAACAGGAATTTCATTAGCTTTATATAAGTATCTTATTTTCTTAATTTCTGGTCTGTTTTTATTGTATGAACTAGGAATCAGAATTGGGCCTCCTTTCTTTCCTCAAATGTCTAAAAACTTTAGTAACACACATAGACAAGTGAAGATATTAAGCATAAAATCTAAGACCTTTGGTACTTGTGAGTTATCTGTTTGGTATTAAGAGTTTATGAATAGGCTACTATTAGAAAAATCTTTGCATCATAAAGCAATATCTTCATGATGAGAGAAACATCTTTTTGGCTTTAGCATAATTTATCTAGATTGTTTAAGTCACAAATTAGTTCATATGAAGTAAGTAGACTCCAAACACATATGTATATAAGGTTCTGCTAGGAACCACCCTAGTTTCTTGCTGCATTCAGAGATGTGAACCTAGATTAGCCATGTTACAGAAGCTGGCTTGATACCAATGGGTTGTCTTATCAGATCATGCTAACAGCTAAAACATCTGGAAAAGGGCCACAAAATATTTCACCTTTAAAAGGTGATAATATAATCCATATGTCTTTTAGTTATATAACACCATTGCTCTAAAGATAAAACTTAGCACTGGGTCCCTGGGACTATGTGTGCATGTCTACACCGTACATTTCTATATATCACTTTTCCTTTTAAGAGCATATGACTTGCCTTGAAGGCTCCAAATGCTTAACACTAATGCTATTGCACTTGGTAAGTCTCTACTGAACTCAGCAAAATAATACTTCACATGTAGAAATCTTCAGAGTCCCTAAAAATTGGGGGGATTATAATACTTCCGTTTATGTACCTTTCTACTAAACTTAAAATTATAGATGTTTGACTTCTCAATTAATGCTCATTCTAGACTGAGGTGAGAATGTCTCCTTGACTCTCCTTTGTACATTAAAGAATATTTTATTGCAAAAGAGAAAGAAGGAAGGAGAGAAAGGAAGGAAGGAAGGAAGGAAGGAAGGAAGGAAGGAAGGAAGGAAGGGAGGGAGGGAGGAAAAGAAAAATGGAGTACTGGTTTGTTACAATCTAATTTGTTTGCTCATAAATCCTCACATGAATAACTGGAACTCTGAAGTGATTTGGTTTTCAACAGACTTGATTCTTTGGGAATACCAAATTTATTTCAGATAATTTGGTGCAGTACAGAAGCTTCTTTAATACCCTTCCTTGGTGAAGGCAAGGGCTTAATGAATACCATTGTACCTCCTCACAAACATTGACCGAAGGCCTACTTTGGATGGATACACTGTTATGCTATATATACTGTGTGTGGAGGCACAGGGCATGTTTCCTTTCTGCATGGAGCTTACTGTGTGCTGGGGGAGATGGCAATGTGCAAAAAGGGAGACAGCAATGACAACCAGCATCTTCAAGGGATCTATTAAGATATGTAAGAATTCACAGGAAACAGAGGCCACTGAGGGCCTATGATGGAACTAGGGTCCACAAAGATCTCAAAAAGAGTCAGGTATTCAGCCTGAGTCTCAAAGCAAGGTAGGACTTTGACTGAGAGTTAATCAGAAAGGTCATTTCAAGATCCGGGCTAAGCAGGAGAATGGAATGTACCCACCATATTAAATGAAGGGTGAAGAGTCATTCTTGAGATAGCCCATAGGGCATGGTCCTTGGGATCTGAGAACATTAAAACACACACCCTACACACACACACACACACACACACACACACCTTCTCTAGGAGCTCCAAATAAAATATAAGTAAAGAGATGCTGTCTGTGTCTTTGATTTGGGAAGCCTGGAGCTATTTCCTGAAGAAGCTTCAGTGGTGCCCACCATGGGATGTGAGGCAGTATATATTAAAGCAGGTAACAAAGTTGGCTAATAGGCGGCCAGACCTTAATGAAGAAAGCAGAAAGATTATGAGAATAAGGGAGAGACCACCAACCAGACATGAAGAAGGTTCCTTACCATAGATATGCAAGTGTGAGCAGGTTGCATATTGAAATTAGCTTCCTTTGACATGTGGCAGTTCATATGGAAAATATTAAGTTTACACCCACTAAACTCCATAGAAGAAAGGCTTGGTTTTGGTATGTTTGACTATAATATTATAGCATATTATTTTCTATCAAAGCAAAGTTAATTGTCAGAAATATAGGAATCAAGCATCTGTTTAATTCAATAATTACCAGCTTTTATACAAGAAGCTGAAGGTATAGCTAAATTTAATTTCTAGTCATTTTTTATTAATCTGCTTTGCAGCACAATTAGTGATGGATTTAGCGACCTCTAAATAAGAATATTTGCAGCCAGTTCAGATAAGAACTGTTTCTGCAGTATACTTTTCATGAAGAGTTTGATTTTACTTGGGAAATCATCTCCCCTCATGGATTCAGATTCCATTAACCATCATTAATGACAAATTAATTCTTGGGGAAAAAATAAAACTGAAGAACCAGAGATATTCCCACATAAACTCTCTGACACTTCCTTTGTCCATCTGAGCCATCATCTTAGGAGCCAACACAGAGTCTGCCAAAGGCAATAAAATCACCTGTGTATGAGATTAGGATTGCATTCAACTGAGACAGAAGGTACTTGACTCAAAAATGAAAGTGGAATTAGATTCAAAATTTTAAAATTTGGGGTTTTGGCTCATTGTGTACTCACTGGAAAGCCAAAAACTTTGTCATAGAAACTGAGTACAAATGTAAATGTTCTTGTGTCTTAGAAGATCGTCTTCTTGGCAATATATGCTTATTACAAAATTAAACTGGAAAGCTTGCAGATAATGGCAACAAATTCTTATTACTATATTAACACAAGACATTAATAACTAATATTTAAAATATTAAAATCTTTAACCCCCTTAAAGATCTTTTAAAAATTCTGTAAGACAATTTAAACATGCTTTTAATAAGACTTGACTCTAAGACCTGAAACCATAAAACGCCTAGAAGAAAATTTAAGGGGTCAGCTCATAGATCTCACTCTTGGCAATGATTTTATTAGATATGACTACAAAAGTGGAAGCAACAAAAGCAAAAATAAACAAGTGCAACTACAATAAAAACTTCTGCACAGTAAAAAGAAATCATTGGGGTGCCTGGGTGGCTCAGTTGTTTAAGAATCTGACTCTTGGTTTTGGCTCAGGTCATGATCTCACAGTTCATGAGTTCAAACCCCAATGCAGGCTCTATAGCACAGAGCCTGCTTGGGATTCTCCCTCTCTCCTCCCCTGCTCGCAATCATTCTCTCTCTCAAGATAAATAAAGAAACTTGGGGGACAAAAAGGAAATCATCAACAAAATGAAACAATAACATACTCAATGGGAGAACATACTTGTAAATCACATATCTGATAAGGAGTTAATGTCCAAAAAATACGAAGAATTTATCCAATTCAATTACAAAAAGCAATCTGATTACAAAATAGGCAGAGGATCTGAATAGACTTTTTTCAAAGAAGACACACAGATGGCCAACAGATATATGAAAAGATGTTCAACATCACTAATCATCAGGGAAATGCAAATAAACCTCAATGAAATATCACCTCACACAGGTTAGAGTGACTACTATCAAAGAGACAAGAAATAATAAGTATCATGAGGATATAGAGAAAAGGAAATACCAGTGCACTATTGCTGGAATGTAAATTGGTTCAGTCACTACAAAAAAAAAATATAGAGGTTACAAAAAACATTAAAAATAGAACTATCATATGATCCAGAAATTCTACACCTGGGTATTTATCTGAAAAAGACAAAAGATAATTTGGAAAGATAGATGCACTGCATGTTTACTGCATTATTATTTACAATAACTAACTAAGATATGGAAACAATCTAAGTGTCCATAAGTGACTAAAGGAGATGTGGTATATAGATACAATGGAATATTATTCAGCCATAAAAAAAGAATGAAATCTTGCCATTGTAACAACATGGACAGGCCTTGAGGGCATTATGCTAACTGAAATAAGTCAGGCAGAGAAAGACAAATACCATATGATCTCACTTATATGTGGAATTTAAAACAAAACAAGCAAACAGAACATGACACTCATGGATACAGAAAACAGATAAGTGGTTGTCAGCAGTGGGGGTTGGAGAAGGGCAAAATGGGTAAAAGGGCTCAAAAGGTACAAACTTCCAATTATAAAATAAATAAATCATGGGGATGTAACGTACAGCATGGTTACTACAGTGAATAATACTGTATGCATATATGAAGATTGCTAAGAAAGTAGATCTTAAAGTCTTCAGCATAAAATCTTTTTTGTAACTATGTGTTTAAATGTTAAATGGACTTACTGCAGTGGTCATCTTGCAATATACACAAATATGAAATCATTATGTTGAACATCTGCAACTAATGTAATGTTGAATACAAAAATATTTTTTTTTAATTTTTTTTAACGTTTATTTATTTTGAGACAGAGAGAGACAGAGTGTGAACAGGGGAGGGGCAGAGAGAGGGGGAGACACAGAATCTGAAACAGGCTCCAGGCTCTGAGCTGTCAGCACAGAGCCTGACGCGGGGCTCGAACTCACAGACCGTGAGATCATGACCTGAGCCGAAGTCGGACGCTTAACCGACTGAGCCACCCAGGCGCCCCAAATACAAAAATATTTTTAACCCATTTCAAGATCTTTTAAAAATTCTATAGGATCACGTAAACATACAAAGCTTAGTTTCAACTGATTTTAATAACACCACATGATTTGAAAGATATGGATTCATCCGTGTGAAGAACAGAGATGCTAGGAGGCATGGGTTTGGCTCCATTGGCCCCTTACAAATTCCTATTACTGTTGTTTGCTACCCATTATACCTGCAAACTCTCAGCCCGTTTCTCTCTCATTTTCTTGCTCAAGTTATCTCTGAATTATCAATCTTATTTCTCCTTTTGTAAGCTATTCAAGTCCTGTCCTTTCTTTGGTATCGATTTCAATCTCCGCCTCCTCCATGAAAGTTTTCAGAACGCTCTGCCCTGCAAATAGTTACAGCAGAGACTAACGCCTGCACAGCCTATTTGTGACCTGCCAACTCCTTTTCTAGAGCAAGGTAGGAACCGCTCTTTCTGGCTTCTTCTGTACCATTAATTTTGTACTTATTTATCTTTCATATTCTATGCATTATTTTAAACTTTTATTTACTGATTCATCTGAAGAAAAAAATAAATGTTGCACCATCTACATGTCCAGCTATTAAAGCTGATGGGAAATAATAATTTTCATTTTTCCCTATTTTGAGTGCAATAGCCCAACTCAAAATTTTTAAAAAGTATAAATACTTAAGGGAATCCCATTTACATCAGTATACTCCAGTACCTGCCTCACAAGAGAAAATGAAAACACACTAGGTTTCTGTGTTGTTTTTATATGTGAAAATCGGCACATGGCTGGTCATTCTAGCACAGGGGTTGGCAAACTATACACTCTGTGACCCAAATCCAGCCCATTACCTATTTTTTTTATATATAATGTTTTATTGGAACATAGCCACACCTATTAATTCAGCTATTATCTATGGTTGAATTTTGTGCTACCAAGTGCAGAATGACGTAGCTGTAACAGAGACTGCATGGCCTGCAAAACCTATTTGCAATGTGGACATTTATAAAAACTAATGATCCCTTTTCTAGAGCAAAGTAGGAACTACCATATATCTATTTGATATTTAAAAGCCTAGGTTTGGGGGCACCTGAGTGGCTCAGTCGGTTGGGTGTCTAACTTCGATTTGGGTCATGATCTCGTGGTCCATGTGTTCGAGTTTCACATCGAGCTCTGTGCTGATGGCTCAGAGCCTGGAGTCTGCTTCAGATTCTTCTCTCCCACTCTCTCTGACTCTCTCCCGCTCATGCTCTGTCTGTCTCTGTCTGTCTGTCTCTCTCTCTCTCTCAAAAATAAATAAACATTAAAAAAATTTAAAAGCCTAGCTTTGGTGTCTAAATATCATTCACCAATATAAATAAATAGTGATCCTTAGAGAAGTGGTTGATTTAAGGATTGTAGCAGAGAAAATACAAAATGGGCCTGAAGCATCTTATGATGACATTAACTATGGAAGTGCTCCAAAAAGGATGGGGCCCTGTCAAAAAGGGACAGGAGCCAACCTGAAAGAGCTCTCAGTGGTCAAAGCTGGAACAATTCGAGGCAGAAAATAAGTAATGATAATATTGGATTACAACCTATAGAGAAAAATGTTAGTCATGAATAAGTCTATACTAATATAAATAAATAAATCCCAAAGAAATGAGAGAAAAACAACATCACCATTAAAATGCCACAATAACATTGTTGCAGGAAAAATATCGCTGCTAAAATTAGTGAGTGAAAATTTGAGGAGAATCAGCATATTGGCAGAGTCTCAAAGTATCTCCCCTAAGATATTTATTAATTTCAAATGAAAAAAATAGTAACAGTAGAGAAACCCAGCAGATACCACCTTAACCAAGTGTTCAAGGTTAACATCTCTCGTAAAAAGACATATGGACATCATTTACCCCATTGTTAAGATGCACTGAGAAGGTCATGCCACCTCTGTGATATTCTCGCTACAAACACAACCTTGGTCTAATTGTGAGAAAATATCAGACTAACCCAAAGTGAGTTATATTCTACAAAGTAAGTAACAAGTACTCTTCAAAAACGCCAAGGTCAGGAAAGACAAAGAAAGATGAATTGTCACAGGTTTGAGGATACTAAGGAGACCCCACAAATAAATGCAGTGCAGGATACTGCATAGTATCCTGAAATAGAAAAGAGACAGTGGGAAATATGAATAGTCTTTTGTAAATTAATATTATCATTACAATGAAAGTTTCTTAGCTTTTATCACTGTGCTACAGTTATAGAAAATATTAACATTAGTGGAAAATGGGTAAAGGTTATGCAGGAACTCTCTATACCATTTCTGCAATTTTTTTGGTACATCTAACATTATTTCAAAATAACAGGCAAGAAAAAGAAAACGTGCTGGAATAAAGAAAAATCAGTTTTCTGACTAAGGAACCCAATGTGGTTTTTTATTGTTTTCCTTTTTTTTTTTCTTTTTAGTGACAACATTCTCAAGTTATAATATTCAGGTTAATAGCATAGAATTTCCAGAAACTGAAAAGGAGAACTGCTGTGTCTATTGTATTGTTTCTAAGTGGAAGTAGTTTCTTTGACTTTCACATACTCACAGAGTTTTAGTCTAAGAAAGCAAAAGAAATTGTAATTGAGTCAAAGAGGAGGGCATAATGGGATCATTGTAGAATGAATGTCTCTTGTCCCCCGGGGTCCTCACAGCCAGATACTCCGTGCATGTCCTGACTGCATGAAGACCAGATATGGAGCAGCAGGAGGCAGGCTGGACTTTGGAGGCCACAAGGCTCTTTCCTCTTGCTTTTCCCTATAGAAGAGAAATTGTATCTCTCTTGTGCAGAGAAGGGTCTGATGTCTGGGTATGGCTTATAGAAATCACTGTCATTATTTTTCAGGCTATCTTAATGTTGGAGTAAGGAATACCAAAAGTAAGAATGTATCTAATGCTGAAAAACTAATCAGAAAAGGGGAAAACCTTTCCTTTATTTCAAAGGATAAATTCTTCTATGAACTATGTAATTTTTTTCTAAATTTCTATTAAAATTAGGAAGAGCTTAGAAACAAAACATATTATAATATAGTAATTTCAATCATTTGGCCCACCACTCTGCTAGTTGCTACTGGAAATTAAAAAAACAAACAAAAAAAACATTATCTCCATCCTCAAAATGTTTTCAGTCTTTGGAAGCAACAAATTAACTCACAAGAAATAAGAAGAATTAAGTATAAAACTATAACGATGAATGCAAATAGAATACATATTCAGAAAAATGAAGATACCTGCTAGAGGGAATGTTGTTCAGCATTGATATCATTGGAAAGACTAATCTGCTCCTTGAAAGAAGATAATAATATTACCAAAATGTTAGCTTTGTTGTAAAGATTAAATAAGACACTGCAGAAAAGAAAATTAAGTCTTTTTCTTACAAGATATATTTTAAAAATTTCCAGTACATAAAAAGACTAAACACAAAAAATACCATTTTAAATTACTGATATAAAATATAAGAAAATATCCTTCCTTAAACAAGACACAAAAGGCAAAGTTCTCAAAGTAATATATATGTATATATAGTACATATATAATATATATTAAATATAGTAAAATATATTTATTACTAAAGGAGGAAAGACATTAATATATATAAATGAGGAAAGATGATTACTATATATATAGTAATATATATATATGTATTACTAAATCAAGGATTTTAACTTGATCTTAAGACTCCATAAACAGTTAAAAAATCAAACAGATTGGCCAATTAATAGAAGTGACAAAAAATTAGAATCAAGAATATATAAATAATTCTGGACTCCTAAGAGCTTGAATGGAAATAAAATTACATTTTCATTATCACTAAACTCTAACTGAAATTTCAGCATTTTCTTCTACAATAAATGTAGGCTACAAACCAGAGTGGCATGAGTTATACCTGAGACCATCAAGATTAGAGTTTATGGATTTTTTATGCAGCATTATAGTTGTTGCAACCACCTAGAAATATTGTTTATACTCATCACTTTCTCCAGATAAGAGTAGTATAGATTATCTACTAGGTCTTGTTATTTAATGCATTAATAAAGAAAGACATGTGTTACTTCCATTACTATTTGTTTTTTAATATTTTGCTGGTTATGCTTTAATATTATTGAATTCTCTTTAATTCTGTGTATTTTATTAAGGAAAAATGTTTAATTCCCTCCAAAAAGGAGTCTGTTAGCTTCAACAGGCTACCAAAAGGGCCTATGGCACAACAGAGGTTAAGAACCACTGAAGTATGTTGATATGAATAGGAGGTTATAAACAACAGTGAGAGAAAACAGCTAGTGTCAAAATGACGTATGTACAATATGGTATGATTTGTATGGGTTTTTATGGAAATCACATGAAATAATACCATATATTTTTCCTGAAATCATATTCATGCATAAGAATCTATAAAAATAAATGTAAGGAGATACAATAAATTCATGATCGTCTTTGCCTCTAGGAATGGGGGAGGTGAAAAAGATGTGAGAAGGTGGATAAAAAAAGACTTCATATTTAGCTAGAGTATTTTATTTCTTTTATTTAAAAAATGAAAGAAAACAGATGTCATTTTTAACATCCATAAATTCAGGGTAATGGATACACTGGTGGTTGTGCTCCTAAATTTTTTTAAAGATCCCAAAATAAAGTTTTAATATACTTTCAGAAATTAATTTTAAAAAGATACTTCTTTAAAGTGTTTTGCATAATTCTTAATATATAATAAACACTTCATAGCTTTCAGGCATTTCTATTACTGCTATTAAAGATGAAAGAAAAAGGTGTTTGGAAAACAAAAGTAGAAAGGATTGGCCTTCTAATGTGGGGAAATCTACATGGGTAAAGGCACACTTAAAAGGAGCATGTCAAGAGTTAATGAGATGTTGTCAACAGTCTTTTAGAGTAATCCTTCATGCTAGAAGTATTTCTATGAGCTATTTATCATTCCAGTTCATGCCTCAGAACATAAGGCTCTGAATTTCCAGTTATCGGTTATGTGGGCAAAACCAGACCTGGGAGACCTGGAAGTCCCAAGTAGACGTTGGTGGTCTGATGCTTATTGGGTAACTGGGCTTAGTGAGATCTGCAGGGTAAGGCAGTGATGGTATCAACCGATGCAATGGGGAAGAAACTCGTCAAACAGGCTACCCTACCAAATAGGTGTCCCATGCTTGAAAGCACTCTGGCCAAGGATGGAGAATCCTCCTTCTTGCTAAGCAAGATGAAATAAAGGCCTTGTATGAATAGCACTTAGTCTGATGCAGAAGGGAGACACATTGCAGTGCTTATCAGTGAAATTCTGAAAATAGACTTTCTTTCCTTTCTTTCTTTCTTTCCCTTTCTTTCTTTCTTTCTTTCTTTCCCTTTCTTTCTTTCTTTCTTTTTCTTTCTTTTTCCTTCCTTCCTTCCTTCCTTCCTTCCTTTCTTTCTTTTCTTTCTCTCTCTCTCTTTTTTTCAAAAAGACATGCCAAAGAAGACGGTTTTGTAATTCAATAATTAAGTAAGAAATACTAAATACTATTATAATTTATGCTCTTCTTGGAGAGGCACAATATATATTACAATATTAAAGACTTCGAGGAATCTTATTTCCTTTTTCAGCCCAGCATCTCCCAAATTGATTATTAACATCTCATGGAACTTATATTCTAAGGAGACAATTTTGGAAACACTTTTGTAGCATTTCAAAAAATCAAAACAACTTTAGCTATTTTTGTAGGGGAGGGAAATTTCCTAAACATCTAGTTTACACTTGAAGCATGACACTAAAAGATGATTATAAATATATTAGAGTGCATAAAGCTGGATGAATTTCCAAGGCAGCAGCTTATCTCAGAGGTCTGATCACTGTCAAAGTCTCTTTATGGTTTATGGTCCTGTCAAAAACCCTCAGTTTTCCCATATGTACATATATGGTACTCTTTCCTTCCCAGTTAATTGTGCCATAAATAATTTCTTCTTATCTGCATATCGATTACAAGGTAATGAATGCCACTTCATATTATGTGAAATACAAATCAAGCCCTAGACCCCATGAGATAATTTTCTTGGCCAAACTCCCAGGCCCTGTACTTGGGATGAACTTCAATTGTGTCTCTAGGGTTAGTGAGTGTTATGTTTCTAAGTGATGATCTGTTTATTTCATGCCACATTTGCAAGCTGTCTTTTCCTCGAATGTACCATTAAGCATTACATTGAGATTTTTTAAGGTGTTCAATCCACTTTATTTTTGTAAATGTTCTTTATTCAAATTTATCTCAATGCACAATTTGTTCATACCTCATCTCTCCAGAGAGCTTTGAGGTTACTCTTTCCCTACAGGGGGCTTGCAGAAAAAAAAAAATAGCAGCTAAAATTCATAGTTTACAAAGGCATATTTTCTTCTTCCCAATCTTTAACATGCTTGCTCCAATGAAAATAATGCCTCGCTTGCTGATGAACCAAAGGAGACTTCTCATTCATTGACTTTCCTCTTTTTATAAAGCCACATACCTGTGCCAATTCTTTTTGGAAATGCTAGTGCAGTTTCCTCCTTCTTTAAATAAAACTTGGGGTGTCAATTTCACATTGGAAATTTATTTGATATCAGTGAGAGAAATATTTCCATCTGAAAGATATTATCTTTGAGATTGAGTCAGTTTCCATGCTGAGAAAAGGATCAAGGAGCTATAACAACTGTTGAAGAAGTGAAACTCAATGTGTAAAGTATTTTCAAATGTACAAACAGCATACAGTGAAGGTGAAAGATTGAAAAGAGCATTTTCCTTTGACGATTCTGAATAGCTGTATCTTTATTTCAGGGCTGAAGCGCTCTTGTGCATTTGCTTAAAAACTTTTCTCCCAATACCACTGCTTAAGTAATCTCCTCCTGAACGATAAGAGAGAGGCAGTAAAATTATATTTTTAATATTAAACTTCATCCTAAAATTCAAACCACATGTGATGCAAGGGATTTAAATTGTTTTCTGAGATTTTGGGGTTTCCTTTTGGTTACCAAACTCTTTGACCTTTTTTGCCCTCAAATGCAAAATTATGCATTTGATGAAAATTCACATCCCAAACCCATTAAGGTGTATGTAAAAGGTAAACTTTGGAAATGGGCACAGAACATGTTTCCAAGCATTCTATCAATCATATCACTTTGCCGTTCAGAAGATTGGTATCAGCAATGTTTTTAAATGAGAAGAAACCTTAATTGCGGGATCACCCTGCAAGACCATATTTCACACCCACCTCTTGAGACAGCACGTGGCTTCTGACATGGGACCCAATACACCTGAGCTATGAATGATTACCTTCTGAAATAAGCCAAAGCAAGTTGAAATACCGCAAAAAAGTTAACCCAGAGGATACTCAAGACACACAATCACTGCGGGGAAAACACTTTCATATTTTGTTAAATTGAGGATCCATAAATGTGACAGACGTTTTTGTATTCCATGGTTGAATTCAATTGCATCCTTATGGTTTTTGGTGCTCACATTAAAACACATCACTGAAAACTTAGAACTGTTTTAATCTTTTTTTATTCCATTTAACCACACAGATTTCAGGCTCTAATTGTATTTTGCTCTCTTGACCTTGCCATGCAAATAGGGTTGGTATAGCTAGAAAACATACTTCTATGGAGAAGTACCAATATAGGTATTATTTCTCTCATTCGGTATTATTGGTATTATTTCTCTCATTCGGTGTTGAAATGAATTTTTCAAAATGCTCCTGGATTAATGAGTTTTTCTTATATGTATTTTATTTTTCTTGTGTGTCTTTCATGTTTTAATATTTTAATGTAAGTTCATTCAGTGACTCAGGGAATAGTTGTCTAGGTTGTCCTTTTATTCATGGCAAAATAATATATTTGCATTTCAAATATTATACTTTTAACATCTGTAAAAACCCATAGCTTTCTTGCCAATCAGGATACGCATATGCTAGGAAATATTTATATATTTTAAATTATATATACATAAATTATATATATTTAATATTTTATGTGTTTAAATATATGTATTTGACCATGAAGGAGAAATCTGGTGGTATTTCCAATTTACTCTTGGTTATTTTTTTAAACATTGAAGTGCAGGGTAAATCTGGGTATATTTGTCATTTATGAGTCACTAAAATTTCCAAAAATAATTCAAAATTATAGAAAATTCAAAAAGTGTTATGTCTTTTTCCAGCAACTATTCTTCTAAAATGTATTTCTTTTTTAGAGTGGGAGAAAGCCAAAGCATAAGAGACTCTTAAAAACTGAGAACAAACTGAGGGTTGATGGGGGGTGGGAAGGAGGGGAGGGTGGGTGATGGGTATTGAGGAGGGCACCTTTTGGGATGAGCACTGACTGGGTGTTGTATGGAAACCAATCTGACAATAAACTTCATATTGAAAAAAAAAATAAAATGTGTTTTTTAAATAGTTCATCACCTGATCTGAGTTTTTCACTCTGTCTTTATTTGTGGTACTAAAAAAACAGTAGAGGAACCTACGGATATTACTAAGAGATAGTACCTCAGGCTGGGAAATTTCTTCCAGAATTTACCACAAGCCTTAGAGTGAACACAGGGGCACTTCATCAAGTGAAGTCGTTTTGTGCCTGGTGAGGCATCATATAGAATCAAGGTGCCCACTGCTAGCTGTATCACTAGAAAGAGAAGATGCCATGGGGGCAGCAGACATGCCATTCTCTAGGACCAGTGGTTCCACCCAGCAGCTAATTGCTCCTCCCCTGATGTCCCCTGTGCCTGCTCCTGTCCTACGTATTTATTTTTTTTACATTTTCAGTAAAAGACAATACGGTTGAAACAACAAAATCGGTTTCTTCTATCTGAGCTTGGGCAAAACACTTAACAACTCTAAACTTTGTATTTTTTAAATTTGGAAATGGAGAAATCAATACTACTTCCTTTTTAAAGTTGTGATAAAGAGTAAATGAGTTAGTCCCTATGAGCATGGTACATGATACACAGTCAATGCTAATACAGTCTTATCTGTTATTAATTTCCAAAAACAACATGAACCTCTCTGAGTCTCTTGGTCTCTTATCAGTGAAGTGGGGATGATAATGTCAATTTTATATATTTTTCTGTAGATTGAATCAGTTAATACATAGTTAAACACTTGGCATAGAATCTGGTATGTAGTAAGCACTCCAGAAAGGTTACTTCCTGCCTGCCTTCTGGAACCATGGTGAAACGCAAGCAAGAAAGGGTGTGACGGTTTGCTCTGTAGTTCAGCTACCTATTTCAAAAACTCAATCCTGTCGTCTAGCTTTCGTTGCTAATAACTCCATCTTTAGAAAATCAGTACAAATAAGAAATTGACAGCCTTCTTTGTTTCTTTTTGGGCTAGGTGTCTGGGTCCGCATTGGCACTGTCACTCATTCCTGGGGCCTGTCCTCAGTGTCGGCCACGGTCACTCCTAAGCGATAGGAGTTTCCTGATGTAGAAAGCACATGTTCTTAAAATATGAAGAAAAGAACAGAAGACTCAAAAAGTGGTTCAACCAAAGGCCAAAGTCATGTTTAAACTAGTTGTCCATACAACTTAAGCAGATAGGCTATCCCAGAAAAAGCATATGGCCAAGAGGACCCTACGCTGGAAGGGGAATCTGCAGTACTGAGATGCAGTCCCGGCGTTCCACCAGCAGCCCTGACCAGGGCGAGCTGCTGAAGCTTATCTCAGGAGTCCTTTCCTAGACTCTGAAATAGGTACATAAAATGCACCTTGTAGGATTGTTCTGAGGATCAAATGTGAACTAGGTAGTAATTTAAGTAGAATAAAATGGTATATATACTATTATTATAAATTTGCTGGGAAAAGGGGGGGGGGAAAGAAAGTGTGTATGAAAGCAATAAGGCCTGGTGGGCACAGACAGCAAACGCTGAAGAAAATTAAAATACCCCAACTTATTAATCAGATATTGCTTTCTAGAGTACACTCTCTCTTGCATACTTCCCTCCTTTTATTTTAAGCAGAGGCATAGCCAAGCCTCCCCTGTCCCTGCAGATCTTATATTGCAATCCTACCTGGAATGTTTTCAGATTATCCCTAAACATTTAAATGTGAAAAATGAAGCCAACCTAATTTGAGAAAAGAAGAATAAAAAAAAAAAGAGAAAAGAAGAAGAAAAAGGGGCTGACATTTGTCTAACTTGAGAATTTTCAAAATGCAAACTGGATTGATACAGGATATTTCTAATAAGTTCTAATTATAAATACATTTGTGTGACACAATTTAATTTATTGGGAAACTAATTTTATTCAATCTTTTTTTTTCTTTTTAATGTGAAAGCAAAACCTCCACGATGTTGCCATTATACCATAAATATAATTTTCCAAACTGGAAACCATGGCAACTGTTTTTAATAATAGAACATGATTGGCTGCATGTGAAAAAATAAAACCACATTCTAAATAATTAAATTGTTTCTCAATATAAAATAATAATATCTCAAACATTTTCATGTTTTTATGTGTACAATGTGATACACTGTCTCAGTCTGTAGGGAAGCCTATAATTACTAGGCCATCTTTTCATATACTACATTCTTTTTGTCACTAATCCATGAATTAAAATGATAATTCAAAGAAAATAACCTGTCTGGAAAAGAGAAACCTGAAAATTAAGTCCTGAGAATTAGGTCTTTTAGAATAGATTCTTTTTATGTTGGTCCATCCAATTGAATACATTTTCTATGATTTGGGAGGAAGAGTTTTATCATTTTAAAAAGGGGTCAGGCCAGGAACACTGATTTAAATCAGATGCCTGTCAATTTGGGTTCACATATCTGCATTCATATATTCCAGGACATTAAACAAAAAGGCAAAGTCTTTTCATTGACACAATGTCTGTCCAAACAACAAAAATCTGCTGAAAAGGGAAAATTCTAATTCAAGCATCCAGCTGTTTTAGCTTCCTAGTGGACATTTGGCATCACTGCAACAAAACATCTGCATGGCGGAAAGCCCTCACCTTTCCATCGCATTGTCTGGCAGGACCTTTTAAAAGCAGGCCATAGTGGAATCATTTTGCCAAGTTCCAGGACAGGATTCAAGCCATATTGCCTATATGCTGTTCAGATGTCTTGTGGAATAAGGTTATGGGAAGACATAAATAGATAAATGCCTGGATTACAATAAACGAATGAATAATTCATACACGTGAAAGGTTCAGGCAGCGATATTCACACATATGGCCCTGCTAAGTGAAAAAGACATTCCTGTATCCAAATATAGTGTCAGTACCAGAACTAGTGAATAATATTTTATTTCTCCAAAGGTCAATATGATAATACTTAGTCTGCCAAATTCTAATAGCTATTGCCCAGTCATTAGTGGCAAAGTCGGAGACGGTAGTAATGATTTTGACCCTAGAAATTTCAATCTTGTTTTCAGTGAGTTAATCAGAGGATGGCATACACCTCTCTTCAATGTCTCGAATATGACATATATGAGTTGCTGTTCAGAATATATTTCTCAAAATCATGTGTGCTGTTAATAAATATTTATGGAGAGTATAAGAGTATATTCACGTATTTCTCAACGTGTTGTGATCCATCTTGTAGTTTAGGCATAGATTCTGTTGTATAACAGAGCATTTAATTTTCATAAGGGTACTGACCTGACCAGTAAAACCAATCTTCTTGTCAAGATTACTAGAAACTTTTTTTTATAATAAATGTTTACTTTTTTAAGGATTTCTCTTTGTGAATCCCAACTGTCACAGAGCTTTCTTCCATACTGTTTATTTATACTACAACCAGTCACATAAGACTTATTTCCAAGTAACTGTATACTGAACTTCTTTTCTATGGCTTATTTAGCATCTATTACCAACTCAGCCACATAGAAAGGAGGAGAATGTACATTATAGAAATAGAGAAGCATTCTGAATATTACCATAAGCTATTCACAAAAGAAATAGAATTGGAATGTTATCAGATCTGTGTTTTGCTGACCAGTACCTGATTTGTGTGTGCATGTCTGGTGAGAGTAGATAAATGAAGGAATACTGATTTAACATTTCAACTACACTATTCATTCTGGCTTTGATTACACAAATATAGCAAAGAACACAGCTAATCCATCCTTTCTGTCACATATCCACTTTGAGCTTAGCCCAGGAAATCCCAAAGTTCATTCTGTAAAACTCAAGGACTTTAAAGATTTCAATACTACAGGGTAAGCATTCATTCAGAATGAATTTCAACTCATACCTTTCAAAATTATTTTATTGAAATGTTACATTTATAGTACTCTTGATAATTTCATTTTTTTACCAATTCCTTAAGTTTCTTTAAAAGGTGATTATAGTCATATTTTTTTCAGAGGTCATTCTATATTCAACTGCAGAGTTGGAAAAAGAAATCCTTTGAGATACATCTGAAGCAGTATCTTTAATTCATCTTAATATATGGATGAATGATAGTTATAGACAAGTGATAAGTATTTTAAACATATTGATAAAACTCAATGAAACGAGAATAAAAATGTCAAATGAAAGTATATTACTCTGTTTTTAAGGAACAATAGAAAAACATTTTGTGATTATTTAAGTAAACTCAAATCCTTAATTATATATTTAGAGAATTTGTTTCAAAAATCTGTTTATCATTCATTAGCAATGTACATTTCTTTTGTAAACTGCTTTTTTTGTAAAACATGAGAATGTAAATGGTAATTTCATTTCTTTTCGAATGCTTAAATATCAAATAACCAATATTTGTACTAATGTACATGTTCAAAATAACTTAAATATTACTGAAGTGTTGTCTCCTTTCAAAAGCAAGTACTAACTTGGAAAAATGCCTAAATTATGTTTTCCTTTTCCATCTACAATCAGTTTTCAATGAGAAATCATTCTTAGATTTCATACTTTAAAGTGGCAAAAAAGGGAAAACTTACAAAATACTTTGGGGGTTAAAATCTGTATCCTGATCAGTAAATTTTATGAACCAAAGTGAGTCCCTGTGGTATCATTTATTATAGCTAAAATGATTGGAACTGGGGGCCCATGACACTATTACCTGTTTCTGTAGATTTATTGAAAATTAGCAATTCCATTTATATCTATGAGATTTCAGGGATTACACTGTTATAGACTAGAAAATTGATAGATTTATGAGTCCAGTGAATCTAGTTGTACCGACTAATACAGCAACAGAGAAAATTTAGAGGTTTGTACTCCTAAAGGAGTTAACCTTTGGATAAAGAAACATTTCTCAAGTAGAATGTGAGAAATTATTGAATCCATAAATTGTCACTGCTGCAAAGTTAAAGAGAGAGGGGGGACAAAGAACCAACAGTACAAGTTTAACTTTTGGATTTTTGTGTGAGAATGAAAAGCAAAAGTTACACGAAACAATTTGTACTACGACTTGATTTGCTAACAATTGCTCATGGGGTATTTTGAACTGAACTATAGAATCCCTCAGCTGCCTTCTTTTGGGCTGCCTTGAATCAAATTGTATCACATGACTTGTGGGAATTTCCACAACATCTCGAATCACAGTTTACACATCACATGTCCCTCCTGATCCTTAGCGCTGTCCCAAGCACAAAGTGTCTATACAATAAATATTTATTGTTTGTTGTTATTGTTGATAATTCAAATACATATTGACTGCTGGTGATTTATGCTAATACTAGAGATGCCAGTTCAGCTTTCAGACAATTATGTGGTGATGGTTTACCTCCCACACCGTAAAAAGATTAATTTAGGGGCGCCTGGGTGGCTCAGTCAGTTAAGCATGTGACTTCGGCTCAGGTCATGATCTCCCTACTACCGGGTTAGAGCCCCGCCTCAGGCTCTGTGCTGACAGCTCAGAGTCTCTCGATTCTGCTTCGAATTCTGTGTCTCCCTCTCTCTCTGTCCCTTCCCCGCTCAGGCTGTCTCTCTCTCTCTCCCTCCCTCTCTCAAAAATAAACATTAAAAAATTTTAAAGGTTAATTTAATAATTATAATTAAGTTATCTAAAAAAAATTTTTTAGTGTTTATTTTTGAGAGACAGAGTGCAAGCAGGGAAGGGTCAGAGAGAGGGAAACACAGAATCTGAAGCAGGCTCCAGGCTCTGAGCTGTCAGCACATAGCACCATGCAGGGCTGGAACTCACAAACTGTGAGATCATGACCTGAGCCGAAGCTGGATGCTTAACCAACTGAGCCACCCAGGCGCCCCTACAGTTCAGGTATTATAATATTCCTCTAGTTATCAACCTGACAGCTGAAATACATGCAGAAAAATTTACACAAACCTTTTTAAACACTTATGACCATTGTCATGGAACAAGGGCATATAGAATTTAACATGTACAATTTAAACAAGATGCATCTGACTATATTCTTTTATCATACAACCTCCTTACTTCCTGCAAATATCCTGTGTAAGAATTTATACCTGGGTATTCATACTTGGTTTATTTGTCATTTATATCCCTTACAAAATTCCTTTTAGATTGATACTGAGAGTTGACAAATGACAGCATGTAGGAAAAAGTAGGAATGAACTCCCTAGTTCCATAAATGCCTTTTCAAAACAAGGTCCAGATAATTTCTTTTTTTTTTCATTAAAATTCACAACATGAAAGCCAATTTTTGTTTTCTTAACAACAGATGAAAATTGTTTTTTAAGGTCTTTACATGCCAGCATATCGCCTTTTCCCTGGTCTAATACTAAGTGACAGCCCCATATTGAGCAATTTTAAACCAGGTCTTCGATTTACGGCAGATATGTTGAAATCTGTGATAAATGAAATAGATATTTAATGACACCTAATGTGTAGTGATACAGCATAATATAGGTGGTTTGGCTTAGAAAAGACTTGCAAACATTATGCCACCAGAGCAAAGCAGCTGAAAGCTTAGCATAATTCCATAAGATATTCAGCTACAGAAAGATTTCATAACGAAAAGATCAAGAAAATAATACATTTACTTGAGAATGTGAAAATTACCTTGGAACTTACTTTGCTATTTGCATTCTATCTTGAAACATGCCAAGGTTTGAAGCTTAAGTTTTTCATTCTTTCTGTTTATTGGAAGTTCTTAGGTTTCAAGAGAATAAATACTTATTTCTGAGTAAACATACTTCTGAATTTAAAACAGAATACAAAATTACTCTAAATAACCATTAGAATATTAATCTATCAATGGCCTAACACTATGTGTGTAATCCTATGATAAAATATCCTTCATTTTATATAGTTAACAGTTTTATTATCTTTAATTGAAAGTGTGGAAGTATACATATTTGAAAGCTATAAGAAATAAAACATAAAAATTACTAATGATTATATTGATCAGCAAAAGCCGCTATTACTATCTTGATGTGTTTCCTCACAGTCTTTGGTTTATGTATATAAAACTTATTTCCTTCCTTCAAATGGAATTTTAAAACATTTGGGTGACTCTCATGTGGGTTTACAGCAACCTCTATACCCTTAATCCAAGAACAGTCTTGTTTTATATGGACATATCCTTCTAGACAGAGTGAGTACAAATGAAACAGCAGAAAAGGAAAAGAGCATTTACCCAGCAGGTTACATTAACCACAAATGTGCTTACTAGTGAGGGTACAAGTGGTCTCAGAAAGAAGGAGTAGACAGCTAGAGAATTAAATAGCAACAAATGTATCTATTGTTTAGGATAAATCAATATATTAGATATTATTAGGGATCAATCTATTCATAATTCATTGGATAAAAGTGTTTATATTAGAAAAGTTTGCAGGAACAGACTATTGAGAAGAAAGCCCTTCTTGTACCTAATTGGGGTAAAAAGGCTTAGGTCTGGCTGTTTTAACACTGCATGGTATTAAGGAAGGGTTTTCTTTCCTTTTGCTTTTTTTGTTTTGTTTTTTTGTTTTTTGTTTTTGTTTTTTTTAAAAATGATTTGGGGGATAAATGAAAAGAAGAAGGAAAAGTAAAGGTGGAGCCAGAAGGCAGAACATCATGTTACAATATGTAACCCTCCTTATAATTACTCCTCGCCAGCACTCCCTGCCCACCTAAGTCCTCAACACAGATTCAGAAAACACAAATATCTGCTCTGAATAAGTATCTTGTGGAGACCAATGAAGGCAATGCAATCTAAGTATAGATAGTTCAAGACAAAAGGGGAATGTAGTTGAAGACAGCACGGTAAAGTAAGGTGTAAAATTTCACAGCAAGAAAGCAGAAGGCCTCTGAACTCACTGAGTCATGGACACAAGGCTTAGGTCAAGTTCAACTGGACCTTTGAGGGATAAAATGGCCTTAGCTGAATACAGGTCATTCATTTATATTGATTCATACTTGATACTGTTTATAAGATATATCTCCGAAGCCAATAACATTTTTGAAAACACATTTTATTGGCTCTATAATATTATTACACTAAAGTATTCTAGCTTTTATATCCTACTCTTTCTCTTTGTTCCCAGTTTTTTGAGATTTTAAACAAAACTGTCAATAGTACTTTTATATAAATTAGGCAAACAAGTCTAATTATCTCATTAGCGTAGATGAATGCCTACTCTTGCATTGAAAAATTAAATGTTTACAAGTTATGATATACATCACAAATCTCTTTGAGATAATGTATACGAATTTCCACTGTCATCAGCAGAGTATAAGTGTATCTGTTTTATTATAACATTACCAGCACTATTATATTTGAATAGTATTTCACTCTTTTAACATTAAAAATATTGTCTATAGGGATACGTTTAAAGTACTTTAGAACAGTCTGGCCCTCCCTTTTTAAGTTGGGAATTAGGAGTCATCAAAGCCAATCTAGAAAGCGGACAAAACTGATCATTTGAGCCAGGAAGTGGTCATTAAGGTTAAGACATATGTATTGCTTTTGTTTTATATAAATGAGAGTTTCATGTCTCCTTGAGAGAAAACAGAGACTCTGAAGAGGTCCCAAAGGAGACTGAGATGAGGAAAATATGGTTCACTAGTAAATGAGACACAGTATAATATCATGGAAGCCATGTGGCTACTACCTGGGCTAAGCTGAGAGGCTAACATAACAAATAGGTGAGCAGACTATTGATTCAGACTCAGATCAGACAGGCTAAAAAGGGAATGCATTCTTCTGCGGGCCATTTGCTTTAGAAATTATCCACCAAGGGAATCAAAGAGGCAAAGGAAAATAAGTGGTTCTGAAGTCAAGCAGGCTGGAAAAACAAACGATAGGAAACAGGTAAGACGTGTTTTCCCTTTCTAGGGAGTGAGGGAGGACTAAGAAATGTCCCTCAGGAGCTACTGGAGAAGCCATAAAGCAGTATCGATCAGTGTGGTCCTAGTGCTTCCAACCAGCTCAGTACTGGGGCTTCTAGAAAACAGGCTTCTTGGGGAAGAGGAGAATGTGTGGGTAATCAGAAGAGTGATAGATGGGAATACTTCTGGGCCATGGAACATCTTTCTACCTATGTAATTCACTCCTAAACTGCTTGTTCAATAGGAGATAGAAGTCAGACAGGATGTGGACCTCTTTCCAGGATTTAATCAGCTTGGACATAGCCAAGCCCACATGGTATTAAAACCCAGGTGTCTACCACAAGAAACTGCGTATAAGACTGTAACACAGAAATTATAAAAATCAATACATTCCTGAGAGTGCAGAGATCTATTTCCAAATTGTTCACAACTTAGAAGCTACCCCCGACTCTCGTGATTGTAATGAACAGTACCCAGAGACGATGGAGAGACACTCATTTTGTGCACACTATTTGCAGGACACTACTTTAGATTATAGAAAAACAGAGACTAAGAGCAGCAGAAGAAAGAAGGGTGGAAAATACTAATTCTCGATAGGCTGAGGACATATATGATGTTGTCCCCCTTTTTTAGTGGTAGGATGGTATAAATACTAGCACTTTATCCATTTCTTATTTCCTCCCAGGGACTTCAACAGAAGGCAGGAAAATTGGAAGCAGAGAGCTCCTAAGAATGAGAATATATTTGCTCAGATTACATCAATTTCTCCATGTTAGCTTTTTGTAAATGTTTGGGGATGTAGTAAGAACCTCCCATTTTGCACATAAGCATACGTTCCTCATTTTCAAAGCTCAGCATTGAGGATCCGGTGAAGAACATATAATCTTTATATTTAGCCTGGATATCTCATTGGGAGATGTGTATGGAGGTGCTGTTGGATCACATGTCCACCTGCATGTGCAAACAAGCTTGCTCTGAGGACGTTTTCCCTAAGTATTATCCATTTTGCATTGTTTTTGCCGGTTTCTGGAACTAATTTTTTTTTAATTTTTTTAAAATTTTATTTATTTTTGAGACAGAGCGCGAGCAGGGGAGGGGCAGAGAGATGGAGAGACACAGAATCCGAAGCAGGCTCCAGGCTCTGAGCTGTCAGCACAGAGCCCGATGCAGGGTTCGAACCCACGAACTGTGAGATCATGACCTGAGCCGAAGTCCAACGCTTAACCTACTGAGCCACCCAGGTGCCCTGGAACTAATTTTTAATGGCTCTTCTATCCTAAGATATGGAGAGACAAAGAAGATTTTTATCCTAAGATTTTTGCACATTTCCCACACAGCTGAAGCTAAAAATGGGTACTATCTGTTTTCCTTAGAGAGATTACATTATTTCTAAAGGGTTAACTTCATATTCCATAAATAAATTTGTCAGAGTATAAATGTTTCTAAACATACAAGGATGGAATTTCTCTCCCTCTTTATTTCTCTAATATTGCCCTCTGAGAGGAAACACATGGGCTTTACTCCCTGACTTGATCAAACACACTTTGATAGTATTAGAACAAACACATCGCTGAAGGACATTCTTCTAACCACAGATAAACACTTACATGGGTAACTCATAGCTATGCGGTCAGCCTTTTTTCCTTGTCAATGTTTAAGCATTGCTGAAACACTTACAGCAAAACTAATGGCATGAAAACATTATGAATTTTCTGGGTGAGAGAATAACCGGCGTCAGGACAAAGTCAAAATATCTTCTTCTCCTTTATTTTGATTAACCGCTGATTAGCTCTTGTCCTCATTCATATACCTCTGATTAGTTTTTAACAAATTAGGCTCAGTGAGGAGCTGGAAATATTTCAAGCTGTTCATTCTTTAGAATTATAAGGTGGGTGGTATGCTGCAAAAAAACTTGGGGAAAATTGCTCTCCTCTATTCATTAATATCGTACTGGAATTGTCTCTCCCAATTGCACATGACTACAAAGAATGACACATAACACAGTGTCTCTTCCTTGCTGACCATTGTTGGCTCATAGCTCCAGATATTACTCCTTAAGCCTATCACTTTTTGTAATTCTGCTTCTGAGAATCTTAATATGCTTGAAAGTTTTCCCCCAGAGGTTTCTTCCCACTGTTAAATGGTGGTGATATCCTACTGGTTAATCTGGAAGCAGTAAATATTTCCAGTAAGGCCATATTCTGAGAACCTATAGACATAGTGAGTTTAGTGACATCACATTCTCTGTACCCAGTATCTTCCCAGTTTGGGAATTTGACTTTCATAATCATGGCTATGCACACCCACCTTATGGCTCTTATAATTATTATAATTTATTTGTCTTTCAATATGATAACTAAATACTTTTTGAAATGTAGAAAAGGCATATTAATGAATATAATATTTATTCTGCTCTTCAGTAAGCATTGATTAAGCACCTTTTAGGAGTCTGGTAGGTTTGGGGGATATAATCCCTGCTTCCACAAACTTGACATTCTAACATCAAAGAGTGAAAAATTTTAAGACAAAAAAAGTTGGGTAAGGACTACAGAGTTAATAGGACAGAAGCAAGAAGCCTGGTGTGCGGTGAACAAGGGAGAAATGGAAGGAAAGCAGGTCAGAGACATAGCCTAGATCTGGTGGTGTGCTGAAACCAGCTCAAATAAGGTTACATGAGCTTTATGTAAAAACTTCAGGAATTTTGTGAGCTTACTCTTGAATTCATGGGCATCTTAAAATCAGCCATGGTGGGATCATTTACATGGAAATCAGTAAAAACTAAACATCCAAGATTCCCTTCCCCCAGAGATCTGGTTATTAAATATTTGCCTACATACCACTGCCTAGAACACTGGGTTTTATATAAGCATGGAAGTTTTGAGATTATAATTGAATAGAAAATTATTGGACAGTTGTATGCATGGCAGTAAAAGATCTCTCTGGCTACTGCATTAAAAGCAGACTATGGTAGAGAAAGAGTGGAAGCATAAAAAGCCCTTAGAAAGTGTTTTGCAGTTGTTACTGAAAATTCTCCAGCTGAATGGAATCAGAATTTCTCAATCTTCCAATTATTCATAAATAAGACCTCTTGAGCAGATTATATGAACTCAAGCAGAGCTGCCTATAAACGGACCTTTGGTAGCAATGGCATGACTCCAAGAAATCTACGGCCAAGGATGGTTGAGAAACGCTCACACTTCTCTTTTCAAGGTATTGATACAATCCATTTGCTGATTATTAGTGGGACTTAGCCTGCTTCTAAATTTTGGGTCATATAATAACCACTTTAAATGTATATTTACTCCTAATGAAATTTAAAGTACACCAATGCTATACTTTGTCCCAAAACTCCCAAAGGAAACACAAACTTTCATAAGAAGGAGATTTGACGTGACGGGAAGGTGAAGGAGACTAGTTTCTGAAGTTACCTCCAAATCTCTCATGTTCCCTTTTTTAAATGTTTATTTATTTATTTTGAGAGAGAGGGGGGAGAGAGAGAGAGAGAGAGAAAGAGAGAGAATGAGAAGGGGAGGGGCAGAGAGATGGAGAGAGAAAATCCCAAGCAGGCTCCACACTGTCAGCACACAGCCAGACACAGAGCTCAATCTTACGAACCATGAGATCATGACCCGAGCCAAAATCAGAAGTCACCCAGGTGCCCCCAAGGTACTCCTGTACTTGCTCCTGAGCTGCTCCTTCAGGTAAAAAGAAATGGAAAAAGGGTAGAAGAAATAGAAAACTAACTGTGTTCAAAAATTTCCAAAGCCTGTAGAGATTGGAGAAACCACTTCAAAGAACTAAATAAACTCTTCCTCTCAACACCACTATCTCAAATATCAATGGTACTTGATTAAAAGATTCTGTTTAAAAAAATTTAAAAAAATAAAAAATAAAAAAAATAAAAGATTCTGTTTAATGTAGTAGTTAAGTATTGGATGCTGTTGATACCTCCTAAATACATCAAGCTTATCTGTGATGACTAGTAACTCAGAAAATGTAATGTACTGTTTGTTTTGGTTTTGTTTTTCATTTTTTAAGTGTTTTTATTTTTGAGACAGAGAGAGAGAGAGAGAGAGAGAGAGAGAAAGAGCACGAGTGAGGAAGAGGGACAGGGGAAGAGAAAGAGAGAATCTTAAGCAGGTTCCATACTCAATGCAGAGCCTGACACAGGGCTTGATTCCATTACCCTGGGATCATGACCTGAGCCGAAATCAAGAGTTTGGACACTCAACCGGCTAAGCCACCTCGGCACCCTTGTTTTTGTTTTTGTTTTTGTTTTTGTTTTTTCGTATTAAACAGAAGAGTCAGTCAGATTGCTGGTATTTACCTGGAACAGGGATACCTCTTTTTTTTTTTTTTTTCTTTTTAGTTAAAGCTTTTGGCTGAAGTATATCACACATACAGCTCAATAACCATTCACCCATTGTAACCAGCTTTAAATTGAAGAAAAAGAATACTACTAGTATCTACTATTTTATGCTTTCTCTGTCACTATTCCTGCAATCACTGTCCTAGCTTATAGCACTCAACACATGTTACTGTATAGCAATATATCCTTCATTCTCACTGCTTTATAATGATCCACTGTAAAAACACACCAAATGTGTTTAATCTATTATACTACTGATTGACATTTGGGTCACTTCCTATATTTGTCTACTGTTAATAATACTTCTGCGAACCTTTTTTAAAATGTCTTATAATGAACAGGGATGCATATTTCCTTGGGGCATATATACAGCAGTGGAATTCATGTCTCAAAGTGTACACATGACAACTTTGGTATACACTGCCAAACAGATCTCAGGAGTATAATATTTACACACAATAAGCAGTGTAAGAAAATTCCAGTTGCTCTACATTCTAACCAATATTTGGTATTCTCAGTCTTTTCATATGGATGCTATTTTGGTGTATCTCTAGTGGTATTTCTGTCATTTAAATTTTCACTCCCCTGATGATCAATGAGAATAAGTCACTGTTTCTACATTTATTGGCTTTTAGAGATATAGTTCCTTATAAAGTGCCCGTTGAAGTCTTTTGATCATTTTTTTTTTCTAACTAGAGGCTTGAGATCAAGACCTGAGCTGAGATCAAGAGATGCTTAAGTGACTGAGCCACCCAGGTGCTACTTAACCATTTTCCTATTAGGTGATTTTTTTTTTTTTTTTATTGATTTGTTCAAGTCAATTTGTCTAAATACCAGTCCTTTATCCTATTTGTATAACATACATTTTCACTATATCAGTGATACTGTTTAATAAGCAGAAGGTCTTCATTTTTAATGTACTCCAAGTTTTGTTTTGTTTTTACAGCTAGTATTTTTGCACCCCATTTCAGAAAACATTGCACGCTGGGGTCATGAAGATGCTCTACTAGGTTTTGTCATAGAAGTTGTATTGGTTTATCCTTCACATTTAGACTGGCAGTCCAATTAGAATAAATACTTGTTTATAGTTGGAAGTACAGGTCAAGGTTAATTTTTTCTTACCTAATTGTCACATTTACCTGGCACCTTCTATTGAGAAGATCATTCTTTTCCCTACTCCTCAGCCATAGACCATTTATCATAAATCAATTGGTATATTTGTGTGAGTCTGTTTCTGGCTGAAATACTGTGCTAATTGTTTCTCCTGGCTTCCAACATTTCTCCCTGTGATTCCTCTTCTCCAGCATGTTAACCTGAACCACTCCTCACCATTTCCAAGTAGATGGTTGTCATATTTCATCAAACTTCTCTACCTCTTTTCAAGAGGAGCATTGTGTGCCACAAGCATGAGTGAGTCTGAAGATTAAATCCCCAAAGTTATCATCAGGCACTTACTTTAAAAACAGAGCCCTTCACAGGGTGCCTGGGTGGCTCAGTTGGTTGAGCATTCAACTCTTGATTTCCATTCAGGTCATGATCTGTGGGTTGTGGGATCAAGCCCTGTGTTGGGGCAATGAGCTTGATTAATAGTCTGTCTGTCTGTCTGTCTGTCTCTCTCTCTCTCTCTCTCTCCCCCCCTTCTCTGCTTGCTCTATCAAATTAAAAAATCAAATTAAAAATAAATAAATAAAAGATAACAAACATTAAAAAAAAAAAAAACAGAGCACAGGGCGCCTGGGTGGCTCAGTCTGTTAAGCTTCTGACTTGTTCAGGTCATGATCTCGTGGTTTGTGAGTTCAAGCCCCATGTTCAGCTCTGTGCCAATAGCTCAGAGACTAGAGCCTGCTTCAGATTCTTTGTCTCCCTTTCTCTCTACCCCTCCCCTGCTCATGTCCTGTCTCTCTCTCTCTCAAAAAATAAACAAACATTAAAAAAAACAGAGCCCTTCACTTTTTATGATGAGCACTGGGTGTTGTAAGTGATAAATCACTAAGTTCTATGCCTGAAACTAATATTACACTGTATGTTAACTAACTAAAATTTAAATAAAAACTTGAAAACAAAACAAAAAAACAGAGCCACTGAGGAACTTACAGTAATACTTGAATGAGCAGAAAATTCACATTATGACAACTCAGGATACAATCAGAGTTCCCATGTTATGTTTAATCCCTTGTGTTGTATCACAACTAATGAATATTTGCAATTCATTAAAAATTAAATAACATGAGCTTAAAAATAAAATTAAGTGAATCAAACACCTAATTTAATTTTTTTCAGTAATGTCAAAATATAAAGACTAGTTTTAAAAGATGTTGAATAAAATCAAGAGTTTTACATGCACTTAATAAAGAGGTGTTGTTTCTGAAATATATAAGTGAGTTTGAGGAATAAGGCTGACTTGAAGCATGATGGTAACATGAGAAAATATGAATTTGGAAGTATAAAATTGACCAAAGAATTACTTCGAAACGACTCAATGTTATTCAATCTGGAGCAAATTTAGTACTTTTCATAGAGACCAAATCATGGTTCCTGACTTCCAGAAGAGTACAGTATATACAGTTAAAAAAATATTTTCTGGGTTTCAAAAGTAAATGTAGGGGCGCCTGGGTGGCTCAGTCGGTTAAGCGGCCGACTTCGGCTCAGGTCATGATCTCGCGGTCCGTGGGTTCAAGCCCCGCGTCGGGCTCTGTGCTGACATCTCAGAACCTGGAGCCTGTTTCAGATTCTGTGTCTCCCTCTCTCTCTGACCCTCCCCCGTTCATGCTCTGTGTCTCTCTGTCTCAAAAATAAATAAACGTTAAAAAAAAAATTAAAAAAAAAAAAAAAGTAAATGTAACACTCAAGATCCTAATAGGAAATAAATGGTGCATTTAAATTACAATAAATCAAGGACTCCTGGGTTGCTCAGTTGGTTAAACATCAGACTTCATTCAGCTCAGGTGGGTTTGAGCCCTGTGTCAGGCTCTGTACTAACAGCTCAGAGCCTGGAGTCTGCTTGGGATTCTGAGTCTCCCTCTCTTTCTGCCCTCCCCCGCTCGTGCTATGTCTCTTTCTCTCTCTCTCTCTCTCTCTCTCTCTCTCTCTCTCTCTCTCTCTCTCTCTCCCTCCCTCCCTCCCTCTCCTTCAAAAACAAATAAACATTAAATTTTAAAAAATTACAATAAATCAGGGATAGTTTATTTGCAAAAGCCCTAATTTGGGTCCAGGGGAACCAGAAGTGATAGCGTGTGCAATGACCTGTGATTAGTAGCTGTAAAAGGACTGTAACTCCTAGACATTAAGAAACAAAGAAACCATGACCAGATCCAGAAGAGAAGCATACAGAGTAAGCTGATCTTAGCTGGAGGGTCACAATCAACCTAAGAACACTGTAAGAAGAGGGTTTTCCCTACACAGAAATAAATACCCAGAATACTCTGAATACATGAATCCCCTTCTCCCTTTCCAGGCCCTTACTTACCAAACCCAACCAGATGTTACAGGGCATAGGAAGCCACTGTTTGGAGTCCATACATATCAATCTCTGGATACAGAACAAAGTAGGGTAGAGAGGGTGGAAAGTGGGAGATATCTAGAGCAAAAGGGATTTGAAATTTCTAACTTTGCTACCATTTATTTGTTGGCTCTTCTGCAAGTTTAATTATTATACACTAAAATATAATTTCAAATCAATTTGACTTTAGAAATTTAGGCAGATTAGATTCAGACAGATGATGAGTATTTAACCTTACAGCAACTATAAATGTGTATTTTGTGCGTGTAAGATATCAGGAATGAGTTTGGGGGGAGAGGCAAGGGATATAGATCCATCAGAAATATTCCTCAGAAGGTCCTACTACAATCGTTACGGAAATAAAAAAACATAATTAGTTCACCTGGGAACATTTTTGAATCCTTTAAAAACCATTTGGCATTGCTATTCCCTATAAGGAAATCTAGATTAAAGGAATCAGTAATTAAAATAGAGAGCTTCAGATGTACTTAATAGAAATGTTCTTTACTGAAATACTAGGAATAATATTGGCTTGAAGCATTACAGTGATTTAAGAAATAAGAAGTAGGAGGCATGCAGCTGGCTAAGGTGGAGTATTTATAGACAGTTTTTGGATGTAAATCAAAACTCTACCAGGAAGGTTTAGAATAGAATGGATACTTTATTAGGTAAGGTTCAATCTACAACTGTGAGTCAATTGAAAGTTAATAGCAGCTTTGTTAAAGGTCATAGATAAATGGCTACTGTAGTTTTAATGAATATTTTATTCATGTCACCTTTAAATTAGTTAAATTTGGAAAGAATAATGATGTAATGCCAAAGGCTCCTTCCTGGAACATTAAAAGCAGAATTTAATTTTAAGGCTTTAGTACCAGTTTTAGCTCTCTGATACAAGACTTTAAGGTATTTGGAGCCTTTCTTTTTTTCCTTTTTAACATCGATTGCATGTTAGAATTTGTTTCTTAAATATATATGCTTTACAATAGCAATGCAGTAGACACAGAAGAAAATTTACAATAATATAGAACTCTTTTTGAATGCGAATTCATCAAATATTACCGTAGGAAAATTAGGGAAGATCATTTAAGTCATTTCTTTGAGACTCAGTTTTGTCTGAGAAATGAGAATCACTCAAATTTTGGGGCACTAAAGTAAGGTAAGCCTTTCAATTAATAGCATTTACCATCGTCAATTTTGTAAGAATGGAGCCCCTTTTGAATGTTTAATAAACAACAGATCTACTAAAATAGAGAGACCCAGGGAATTTTTCTTGTCAACAGTGTGACATAGAGCATTACAAAACTGAACTCAGGAATTATGAAGGCAGTTTTAGCGAAGAAGCTATGTGACAGTTGCAGTCAGAGGGAGACTACAGGTAGGATTTCTAGATGTGTTTCACAGGCATGAAGGGGAAGGAGCCTGAATGGAACAATCTTGGACCTGTGGTGGTGAGCCTCAGAGTCATGATGAGAAAAAAGGGTGAGGGATGAGAAATAGGAAAACAAGATGAGACAAGAGGAGCTAGGTCAATGGAACAAGAAGATGTTGGGGAATCCAATTCATTCAAGGGCATTAAGGACATCTGTCTTGGATCACTTTAAATTTTTTTTTTTAACGTTTTTTTTTATTTATTTTTGAGACAGAGAGAGACAGAGCATGAACGGGGGAGGGGCAGAGAGAGAGGGAGACACAGAATCGGAAGCAGGCTCCAGGCTCTGGGCCATCAACCCAGAGCCCCGACGCGGGGCTCGAACTCACGGACCGCGAGATCATGACCTGAGCTGAAGTCAGATACTTAACGGACTGAGCCACCCAGGCACCCCTGTCTTGGATCACTTCAAAAGGCCAGGTGAACACTTACACTGGCAGTGTCTGCTAGATCTTGAGGGTCCTTGAAGGCTTCTTCCTACTGAAACAAGATGCCCTAAAGACTCATGAAAGTGTGGAATATTTTGAATGTTTTCCTTAGTAAGCAGTGACTAAAGCTTATGAGGCCTTCTAGAATCACATAATAATTTAAGTAATTGAAAACTCTCTTGTGAGTTGCCCACATATTATATACTGTACATCAACTTATATTGGTAAATTCTTTTTAAAAGTAACTTTTCCAAAAATATGAATTACTGCATAACCACTTAACCACTTGTAAAACAATACCACAGTTTGAAAGTCTACTAGAAATTGACTTAGTCTAAACGCCCGTAACTCCTTCTGTTAATTTGTGTAAAGTTTTGGTAAAGTATGATTCAAAATTAATACATTGTACATAAAATTAATTTGTCTTCTATTCATAATTAATTGTGTTTGGAATTACCACATAAGTAGGTAACCAATGATTTCTTAATGGACTCCATCTAAGGCAACTTACTGCCAAATCTCAAAATCCTTTTACCAAAGAGTATAATTAAAGCTTGCACAATTTTTCAGAAATTCATTCATTTATTCAAAAAGTATTTATTTAGCCTCCATCCTAGGCCCTGCCTTGTTTTAGGAAGTGAGGTACAGTTATACATAAGACAAAGTGTCTGGCTTTATTAAAGTGCTTGCATTCTAGTGGAAGAAGATAGTTGACTAAAACACAACAATCTAAATAAATAATATACAATAGAAAGTCAGGTAGAAATTAATGGACACCAAAGTGAGAAGACAGACAATAGAAAAATTTTAGACAATGTGGTCAGGGAAAGCCTCTCTAAAGAAATACTTTTGAGCCAGAATCTTGAATAAAGAAAAGAAGCAAGCCCTACAGATCTCTGGGGAAAAAAGCATTCAGAGCAGAAGGCACAGCAAGTGCAAAGGGCCTGAGGCAGGAAGTTATCTGATGTGTTCGATGAAGAGCAGAGACTTTTTAGCTAAAATGAAACAGGTAGGCAGAAGCCAAGTGATAGGGGCTTTATAGGCCTTACATGGTTTAGTTTAGGGGAGTCATGGGATTTGTCTTATGTTTGAAAAGAATTCTGTCTTTCTTCGGAAAAAGACAGTAAGGAAACAGGGAGACCATTAGGAGTAAGAGATCTGTTAACAAGCATCATAGCAGTCCAAGAGGAAAGTGATGGTGTTATAACTTAGGAAATAGCAGTAAAGGGAATGATGAGCACTTGGATTCTATGAATATTTTGAGGAATGGGATTTACTGATTCACTGGGTAATGGTCATGAGAGAGAAAATGGAATTAGAAATGACTCCAATATTTTTTTTATTTGCAAATGAGTAAATTTTTTGAGATGGGTAATGCTAGGAGCAGGTAAACCTGGGAAGGCAAATAAAGATTTTGGCTTTAGATATATTAAATCTAAGATACCTATTAGTCATCCAACACAAACATGTGAAGTAATGTTTATATATTCATATCCAGAGTTTGGGAGAGATAGCAAAGCAAATGGTCCCTACTCTATAAATGACACCCATTTTCTATCTTTTAACTTCGTATTACAGAAAAATTCCTGAGGAGACTCATACAATGAAATCTGTGGGGCTCCTTAAGGCATGTTTCTCAAGAATAAGGCATAATGGCCATTATTACTTGCAAGGAACCAGGTCAGTATATTTCTGATTGTTTTGAAGATCGTGGCAGGCAGACCCAGATCTTTGGGAAATCTTGCATCTATAAAAAAGGAAAACCTAAAATGGGAAAAGCTATAAGTTGCTT